>NC_091032.1:7700000-8300000 GCF_041296385.1 Aphelocoma coerulescens
GTCACTGCGGGGGCGGGGGAGCGGCGGCGCTGCTGCCGCAGGGCGGGGCCGCGGGGCGGGCTGAGGGCTCCGTCCGCTGCCGCAGCGCGGGGGGGCCGGGGGCTCCGCTGCCGCATCGCTGCCCTCAGGGAGGTCGGGGAGTCCAGTGCTGCCCTGCGGGGAGAGAATGTGAGGGGCTTCGGGGGGGCTCCGCTGCCGCATTGCTGCACTGTGGGCATGAAGGAGAGGGGATCTGGGGGCCCTCTAATGGGAGGAATCTGTTAAAAGAGTTCAGCTGACCGTGTTTCAAAACCATGTTTAATTACTCAAGTTAAAAAAGGATTTTTTTCACATTTTCTACAGTCAAAATAAAAAATTTTAACTGGTGGGAAATAATAATAGTAATGCTTTTGTTTAGGATTTATTAAAGGCTTTACTTGATTAAGTGGCTATAGCTGAAACATTTGTTTTTTGCAGGCCAACATGCAGATCTTTGTGAAGACCCTGACTGGCAAGACCATCACCCTTGAGGTTGAGCCCAGCGACACCATCGAGAATGTGAAGGCCAAGATCCAGGACAAGGAGGGCATTCCTCCTGACCAGCAGAGGCTGATCTTTGCTGGCAAGCAGCTGGAAGATGGACGCACCTTGTCTGACTACAACATCCAGAAGGAATCCACCCTGCACCTGGTGCTGCGCCTGAGGGGTGGGATGCAGATCTTCGTGAAGACCCTGACAGGCAAGACCATCACCCTGGAAGTTGAGCCTAGTGACACCATCGAGAATGTGAAGGCCAAGATCCAGGACAAGGAAGGTATTCCTCCCGACCAGCAGAGGCTGATCTTTGCCGGCAAGCAGCTGGAAGATGGGCGTACCCTCTCTGACTACAACATCCAGAAGGAATCCACCCTGCACCTGGTGCTGCGCCTGAGGGGGGGGATGCAGATTTTTGTGAAGACCCTGACTGGCAAGACCATCACCCTTGAGGTTGAGCCCAGCGACACCATCGAGAATGTGAAGGCCAAGATCCAGGACAAGGAGGGCATTCCCCCAGACCAGCAGAGGCTGATCTTTGCTGGCAAGCAGTTGGAAGATGGGCGTACCCTGTCCGACTACAACATCCAGAAGGAGTCAACCCTGCACCTGGTGCTTCGTCTCAGGGGTGGGATGCAGATCTTTGTGAAGACCCTGACTGGCAAGACCATCACCCTGGAAGTTGAGCCCAGTGACACCATCGAGAATGTGAAGGCCAAGATCCAGGACAAGGAAGGCATCCCTCCCGACCAGCAGAGGCTCATTTTTGCTGGCAAGCAGCTGGAAGATGGGCGTACCCTGTCCGACTACAACATCCAGAAGGAATCCACCCTGCACCTGGTGCTTCGTCTTAGGGGTGGGATGCAGATCTTTGTGAAGACCCTGACTGGCAAGACCATCACTCTCGAGGTGGAACCCAGTGACACCATCGAGAATGTGAAGGCCAAGATCCAGGACAAGGAGGGCATTCCTCCTGACCAGCAGAGGCTCATTTTTGCTGGCAAGCAGCTGGAAGATGGACGCACCTTGTCTGACTACAACATCCAGAAGGAATCCACCCTGCACCTGGTGCTGCGCCTGAGGGGTGGGATGCAGATCTTCGTGAAGACCCTGACAGGCAAGACCATCACCCTGGAAGTTGAGCCTAGTGACACCATCGAGAATGTGAAGGCCAAGATCCAGGACAAGGAAGGCATTCCCCCAGACCAGCAGAGGCTGATCTTTGCCGGCAAGCAGCTGGAAGATGGGCGTACCCTCTCTGACTACAACATCCAGAAGGAATCCACCCTGCACCTGGTGCTGCGCCTCAGGGGTGGCTGTTAAGTTCTTGTGCATCTTGCTTGACACCAGGATTGCCAGTGGCACTTGTGTTTGCACTGTAGTTCTTCAATGTCTTAATATTAAGTTAATGCAAGCTTGAGTAACTGCTGAACAACGTCTGTTGAAATGCTAATAAAGTTTTCTGTTGCACATTACAGCCTGTAGTCTGTCTGAGTTCAAGCAAGTGAAACTGGTGTATTAAGTGAAATGCTTTGGCTTTTCTCATGGCAGCTTTAGCCTCTCTGCATGTATAATGAGGACCAACCTTGTGGTTAAAATGGATCTAGATTAAAATCTTAAGTGCTAATAATACCATGTTGTTTCTTTTTCCTGGAGTTTAGCAGCACTCTGGTTCCAGGTGGGATATAAAGACCCCACAAAAGGGGTGTGGTGGTCCTTGCAGGGGGTGGGTTTTGCTGCAAGTTGTGAACTTGGAGCGTGTTAAAGTTGTCTGTGCTGGGCCTGAGGGGTTGCAGTGCCTGACACTGCCCTGAAGGGACTCTGGGGGTGGGGGTGTTTCTCTGGGCCACGGTCAGGGGGGAGGGCTGGTCACAGTGGGAATTGTGTGGTGGGTGGGAGGGAAGGTGCCCCTTGCTGGCTCCAGGGTAAATGGCAATAGGTGTCTGAGCAGTGTAAAAACGGCCCGAGTTGATAGATTGTTCTACACAATCATTTGTGCCAAAAAGGGAGGTAGTTCCCACTGAAGTCTGGGTTTGTGTTTGGTTCTTTTTATGGGGTGGGTTAAGGAATCTCAGGTGGGATTGGGCTGGGTTAGTTGAGGTGCTGTGGTGGGTCTTTGGTGGGGGCTGTAATACCCATGTACCCTCCCCCAAAAACTCCCCCAGGTTGTGAGGGTGGCTCTGTGTCTTCACCTGTTGAATTCTGCCAGCTGCCTGCCCTGGATGGGGAGTCCTGGCCCCATCTGCGTGTGCAGAGTCTGTGCTGCTGCTCTGTGCTTTTCCCCCAAAAGCTGTTTAGGCACCATCTTGGTCCCTGTTTTTATCCCCTGCAGTGCTGCTGTGGAAGTTTGTTCCTCTTAAATTTCACCTCTGAGCATCTGTGGTAAGTGTTGCACTTAACAGGAAATAAAGCCAAAAAGTTGCTCTTTCATAGAAAATGCACACTGAGTTCTGTGTGGGTTTGAGGGTTATAGCCATAATAGGATTTTTGGTTTTTTAGGAGCAGGGCTTGCTTCCCTGTCTGCTGAGCTGGCAGAAATACAAAGTTCTGTAAATATTTGCTGTCTCTGCCATAAGAGAGACTTCCCTTAGTTTGAGTTTTCCTGCAATCGCTTCTTTGTGGTGTTTGCAGTTTAACCACCTGGCAGGCTGCCCAGAGGGGCTGCCGAGGCACCTTCCTGGGAGGGACTGAAAGGCCACAGACAAGAGCCATGGAAATGGTTCTGGGCACCCAGCTCAGGGTGGCCCTGGTTAAGCAGGAGACTTCACAGGGTGACCTCCAAATGTCCCTTCCAGCCCCAACCATTCCCTGCCTCTCTGAACTGGGTCTCTTCAGCCCTGCTCTGTGTTCAGCCCTGTCTGAAGTCCCTGAGCAGTTCATAGGCCACAGGAGATAAGGAGCTGCCGTTCCTTATCTTCCTGCTGGGGTTTGGGGTGGCCTGCAGGGATCCCAGGGAGGTGACAGGAAGGGTCTGCACAGGCCCCACTCTTTGCTCTGGTTTTTGGCCTGAGCCAAACTGGTGTTCAACCCCAGCCTGCACTGGTAACCTGGGGTGTTCCAGGTGTGGGTGGTCCAGAGCTGCACATGGAGCCTGCTTTAGCCCACTGAGGTGTGAGCAGGGTGAAAAGTGGGAATGTTGAGGCGTTCTGTGGTTGTGGGGAACAGCTCGGGCCTGGCTGAGGCAGCAGGGCCCATTGTGTGGCACTGAGTGTCCCTAGGCTGCTTTCCCCAGCCCTCCCCATGGGAAGATTTCCTAAGTTAAAGCTTGTGCTGGGAATTAACTCTGCATTTCTTCTTAGAAATGCCCAGAATGGCACATCCTTAGGGCCAGAGAGTGAAATCTCCCAGTGGTGTGGCATTGCAGCAGTCCTTGGGTGAGGTGTGGGGCTGGGCTGGGCATGGATTGCTGTGAGGGGACAGGGACACCTGTGCTGGAATTCTGTGTCCTTGCAGGAGCTGTGGGATCCCCCAGCTGATGGAGGGATAACAGTCACATGCAGGAAGAGATGGCTGCAGGGATTTCTTCATTCACGAGAAAAAAATCCTTGCAATTTATTGTAAGTTATGTGAATTAGGGAAATGTATATAAATCACAAGGAAATGGGAATATCAATTTGTATAACATGCATTGTTTACACTGAAGTTATTAGCATCAAACAAAGATGTCAGGCAATACAAATGACTGATGTTGTTAAAATACACTCTTTTTTTTTTATTCCTACAATATGGTGGTACCTCAAAAGTCTTCTTACAGTCAACTATCCGTAACTAAAATAAGAATTTAATAGGTTTTACCCAGAATCTCTATGCTGTTAGAATAATCTTAATGCTCCCATATTTACAACAGATTCTGGTAATATCTTTTAATCCTGCTCTAATCTGAGTTTTGTGACTGGCCTTTGAGTTTTTTTCTTATTGCTTCAGTTAATTTCTAGCCTGCTCTCCCTTTAAAAAATCAAACAAAACCACAAACAAGAAAAACCAGCCAAGATTTCAGGGGTTTTGTCTTCTATGCTTAAAAAAAAAGCACTTACACCTGTTAAAAGGTAAATTAAATAACCCATTATGCTGGGTGTAACTCATTATACTGGGGTTTGGATACTTCTGGGGCATTCTCCTTTAGCAACTGCCCCACAACATAATCCTATAGGGAAAGTGAGGGTTAAGGCAGATAAGCACTGGGAATAAATCCCTCGGTATTCCTGCGATCTTGTCCACAGCAACAAAGGCTGTGTTTGAAGATCCTTGGCCGCCCAATTTGGCAGGAATTCCGATTGCCTCGGTGGCCACAGGATGTCACTGTTCCTCCACAAAGGGATGGATTTTCGATCTGCCGCTGGATTTCCTATTTTGCTGCTCTTTGATTGTCAGCAGAGCATTCCTACAGGCTGTGATCCTACAGAAAGGCATACATCAAGTAGAAAGATACTTCCATTTTAGGAATAAGAGAGCTGGATGGTTCCCTCAAAGGCCTGAGAAGAATATAGATTGGAGCCTTGAAATGTTATGATGTGGAACTTGCAGTTCCAGAAATAAGATGGAAATAATCATGGAGATTAATTGAGTTCCCTGGGCTATCAGACAAGTTCTGACAAGGGATTATATTTAAGAATATTTATGTTTCAGATTGGGCACTGGCTGGTGTCTCTAGAGGTACTGATTTTCATCTGTAACTAAGAAATGAAGCTACTAAAATTCATCACTTCAGTGTGGCTTTTACAGAACAGTTACATGGAAAAAAAAAAAAAAAGTCAGGCCTTGCAAAAACACTTGCTGTTTTCCCAAGTATGAAAATACACCTTTAAAAGAAACTATTTTTTCTTTTGCTGGCCTACCTGTTGTATTTGAGAGAATTTTAATTCTCCACCCTTGCATGTTGTTATTACAGGTTTTCCTCCTCCTGTGAAGGTGATTTTGAGCTGCTACACCTGAGAGTGGCCATAGATCAATCCTGTAGCTAAATTCCAGGTGACTTTGAACTTCTATTTACAGCATACTGAAAGCATGGTACTAATCATAAGACTATTATGTTTTTCAGTATTTGGTAAAAATGGGAACTGAGGTGAAATGTGCTTGTTTCCATCTTTTCCAAAGTTCCTCTTCTTTATGCTTCCATTTGCCTTTTGTTTAAGCAGTCTCCATCTGCTTTTTCTGCTGTGAAATACTCATCTATGATTTATAATTATGAAGATATTTGATAATGCTATTGAATGAAAAACACTTGCCTTGAAATTTCACGTGGCAGTTTGACTTCTCTCTTCCCAGATTTCCAGAGCGTGTCTCTCCTGTCAGGAGAAACTCGGACACATCTCATGAGTAAAAGAAGCAATTGTGAGATTCCTTCATGTTCCTCCAGAGAAAAGCCTCAAAAAGCAAGAGGAGAATTCAGGCTGACAGACAGGTGACATTAAATTGCTGCTTTTATTCTCCCTGCTCTGTGTTTCTGTGTTCCCCGTGGCTCTGTTTGGCTGTGGTGACCTCTCAGCTGGCAGCGATTCCTTTCCCAGCAAACTGCACATTCCCCTCCCTCCGTGCAAGCTATTAAAAGCAGATGTGCAGGGAGAGCTCTGTTATGATGCACTTCTGTGGGCTGATTTCATTCCTTGGCTGGAGTGGTGGGATGCCTCCCAGGAAAGCTGGAGAAGAAGCCCAAGAGGATTTAATCCCATAAGTCTGAGCTAAACTCCTAGGCCCGAAGCTCTGTTGATATCACAGTAAATGAAGTGTAACACAGCTAAAGCAAACTGAGCTAAATCAGTGCAAGGCTGGAATGAAGGAGGGATTGGAGAGATTAGATCTGATCTTGCATTTATCTGTTTGTTCTTTAGAGGCTGTTCTGCGGGTCTTAATAAATCATTAAGAAACCCTCATGGAAAGAAAAAGCAGCTTTGCATTGTCCCTGGGCCAGCTTCATTTTGAAACACAGAAATCTTGAGAAGTAAGTTTGTAATCTCCTGCAAAGCCATGAGGAGGAAAAAGGCACTGTGCCATTTAATTGGTGTATTTATGGGGAGGTCGTCTCAGAGCCTGCATCTGACTCAAAGCCGAAGCCATCTGGGAATGTTTCTGTGGGTGACGACCACATTCCAGGAAACGTCACAGCATCCTGCAGCCCTGTGGGATGAGGATTGCTTCAGGCTCTCCTTTGGCTCAGGATAGGTTTGGAAGAAGGAAGTCACAGCCAGAGTTTAGTGTGTCATGCTGTGACACCCCTTCTCTGTGTTTTTGGGCCAATGGTTAACCTCACTCCTGGGATTTCTCCTGGAATGTGCCCCTACTGTCAAGGTGTTGATTAGAAGAGCTCTTCACCATCGTGTTCATTAATAAGATTTCCTAGCTGAGCTCTAGAACACATTAATGGCTTTGTGAAGGATCAGGAGTACAGGTGGGAATCATTGGAGCAGCAGTCCTTTGGGAAAGAGAGGCTACTGAGGCAGTGGGTGCTGGGTGTCATCCTGTACTGGTGCTGCAGGAAATGATCCCGCTGCCTCCTGGGGAGAGGGAGAGCTGAAACAGGAGGTGTGGGCTGGTGTCCTCTGTTTCCCAGGAGTCCTGTTTTGTGAGGGGAAAGTGAAGCAGTTTTGGGGGGTGTGTGCCCAAGAACAGTCAGTTGTGGGGTGGGGGGGGCAATCCCTGCTCCCAGGAGAAGCCTCTCCCAGACTTTTCTCCTTTGGAGAAAAAAGGGGCACTAGAACAGATGAAGTAACCAGTGGCCTGAGTGTTTGGGCTGCTTTGTGCAGTCCCCTGTGCTCGTGAGCAGCAGCTGATGCTGCACTTTGTGGGGTCACTTCGTTTGCTCACAGAGTTTGTGTCACTGGGGCTGTGCAGCTGCGAGCAGACCTGGCTTCCCACACAAAGTTTGAGCTCGGCTGTTTCCAGGGGCTTGTGCTGGGGCTGGGGGAGCCTCGTGACAGCCTCACGGGGGCTGTGGTGGGAAGGCACGAGGCGTTTCCTCCCTGTGTGCAGGCAGGGGTTAAGCATTCTGAATTTGCAGTAGGCAGCCAGCTTTCCCATATAAGAGCACTGCACTCATTGGCTCTCCCCTCTACTGAGAAATCTCTCTAGTCATTTCCTGTGCAAGCCCTCCTTCACTTTGCAAAAAGCCACACAGTTGAGTGAATAACAGGGATCTGGGGTTATTCCATCTCACAGGCAGCTTGGATTCTCTCATGGAGCACCTCCAGCCAGGAGCTCAACTCTGTGCCATTACCAGGCTGCTGAAATGAACGTGGGCTTCTCTGCAGGAGCGGAGGACTCTCACCCATGGATGTAAATAATTTTGGGTCTGCCTTCATGCCAATTAACACTTTTTGGTGCTTGGCTTGGTTTCTGCTGCGAGGTTATTTCCCCTCTGAAGGATCCGTTGGGGTTCCTTGTCAGATCAGTCCTTGGGTGGAGCTTGCAGCAACTTCTGGTAAGTGCTGTGCTCTTCTGACAGCAGGGCTTGGTGCTGCGCTGCTCCAAATGGCTTGGTGAGGTCTCAGAGAGAAATAACTCAGTTCTTGAGGAGTGGAAGTTGAGCTGGCAAGCAGAGAGTGCTCCCTGTGCTTCCCAGGGATGCACAAAGTGGGTGGATACATCAGAGGGTCCTTTTTTATAGGACCATTTTGCTCTTGCTTTTAACCCAGACGCTCTGTCTGTGCAAGACTGACAATAAATAACTCTCTTGAGTGCTGTGGAGAGATGGAAACTGCAGCTGAGAAATGATTTTGGGGAGAGGAAGACAGAAAAGCACGAGCAAACTGTTACGGAAGTGCAAATATCCTTCTAAAGGATTCGGCAAATGTACCAGTAAGTGTTTTGGGGGAGGAAGGAGGTCTGAAGTGGGATTAAAGGGTGTGTGCAGAGGAATGTTTGTCACTAGAGCGCAGACTAAACTGAATGGCTGAGTTATCATAACGGTCTGTCTCCAAATCAGCCCTTGGCTTTCCTGCTGTGAGCTGCATAAAGATGTTCTGTGGCCCTTTTCTGCCTAGACCTGTGTTTTTTCACACCCTAACCCAAGCCAGAATGCTTAAGCTATGTCCATTTACCTCTTTGCTGGTGCAGGCTATGGAGTCTGGCTGTAGTCGCAGCAAGGGAGATTTCTCTTCAGAGGAAACCTGTTAACCATTTGGAGGGAGTGCATGGGAATGAGAAGGAGTTATTAACCAAAGCTCTGCTGCAAGTTGGTAATTGTGGATGTTTAATTGCTGCCTCACAAACTGTGAATCTGTGGCCACACTTCAGGCAGCGTGCCTTGGGTGTGGTCTGAGATGTACTCAGGCATGAAGAGATGTCTCCAAAGAGTCAGTGAAGAGTTCAGGAAGCATTAGATGAACGAAGGGGGCTGGCTGGGGGCTCTGCTGGCTACTGATGCTCTCTGTGCAGCAAATCTGGTCGAGCTGTGCTCTCTGCAGGCTCCCAGGGCTGTGAGTGTCCGCAGGGCAGGGGGAGTGTGTCTGCCTGGGCTGTGGAGCTGGGAGCTCAAATTCTGTGCTCACATGGATAGCCAGCAGCTCCAAATGTTGGGGAGATCACACTCATTTTGCCCCAGGATGAAATGTCAGAGTGCCTGGGGGGAACACAGCTTGTGCAGGTGTTTTTTCCCTGTACAAACAGCCTAAAGCTTCCCAGCAGGGACCGTGGGCAAACTCATCACTGTTCCAAAGCAGGCCTACAGTGAACTTTTATCTTTTTGGCCACTTGGTGACCAGCCTGTGCCTGTGCTGGTTGCACTGAGACAAGAACAATGATCACAGACTCCTAAAGAGCCACTTTCCTTGCCTTTTATGTCAGGAACATGTGCTGCTGCCAACAGGTGAGGTCATCTCACACAGGGGCTTCAGATGTGCTGCAGACGAGTTGCCTGTGCTTCATGAATTGCTTTTAAACTTCTCCTCTACTGGAACCCCATTTAAGACCCTGATCCTTTATTCAAATACTCCTCCTGTGCAGAGTTTTACCAAATCTCCCTCTCAAGGGACCTGTGGTCAACCTGGGAACTTTCCTTGTGTCGCACTGAACACCTCTGGGGCTTGTGCAGAAATTGTGTTAATTCTCCCCATCCGTTGCAGGTTTAGTGCCCCAACAGGGAACATCTTTGTTGATCTGCAGGACCATCTCTCCTGGCAATGGATAAGTTCACAAATGGGCAGCCAGGCCCAGCTCAGAGGAACAGGTTCATGGGATTGCTAGAAACTGATGACAGCATCCAGGAAGACAAACCTGCATCAAGTCAAAAGGAAGAAAGGTCAGGACATGGAAGGAAAGGAGAGCCCCAACCCTTGGAGACACCTTATCAGAAGGAGAGCAGTGACTTTGCCCCTAAAATCAAGGTTAATCTGAACTATCGGCCAGGACTTGTCAGCAAGTGAGTAACTTTTGGGGATTTGAGCAGTTTGGGTTGTGATCCAGGTGATCCACACTGATCCTGGCTGGTGGGAGCCTATGGATTTTCCCAAGTCTAAACTAAAAGTGGCAATGTATTAATATTACAGGCATGTGGTGGGAGGTAATTAAAAGCAGCAAGGGGATGTATTGGGGTTCTGGAGGGTGCCCACGTGTGTGGGGTGTGTTGGGTGTGGTTTGGGTGGGTGTGAACTAACTCCAGCCAGCCACGCTGGGTGCCAGAGCAGCCTCCCACGGAGCCCTGTACGACTGAGCTGCTCCTGCCAGCGCTGGGAACCAGCCTGAGAGAGCTCCCACCATGTGA
This sequence comes from Aphelocoma coerulescens, assembly GCF_041296385.1. NCBI lineage: Eukaryota > Metazoa > Chordata > Aves > Passeriformes > Corvidae > Aphelocoma > Aphelocoma coerulescens. The sequence continues at coordinate 7,710,208 of NC_091032.1, forward strand.
TGGGCCTGACTCTGGTCCTGCAGCTATCTTGGGCTCTCTCTCTCTGCTCTGGATGCGTGCCAGGGTTGCACATCAGCCTGGATCTGGGACCAGCTCCAACTGATGGAAAGAGCAGCCGCTTAAGAGAATTCTGGGAAATAACTGTCTCTATTTTTCCCTTGACTCAAAAATAAAATACTTGAGTGTTTTTTCCCCCCTAATAAACTCTCCTCTGTCTCCCTCCTTTCTTCCACTAGAACTCGTGACATGCTCTTGTCTCTGCTCTCCAGAACTTCCTAACACTTTGCATTTGTCCCGCAGCCAGAAGGACCCGAATCGCTTTGACAGGGACCGGCTGTTCAGCGCCGTGGTGAGGGGCAGCCCCGAGGCACTGGATGGTTTGCTGGAGTACTTAAGGAGGAACTCCAAATTCCTCACCAATTCCGAATACACAGGTAGATTCCTGCTCCTGGAATTGTTTGTAATTCACAGGGTTAGCAGAGCCAGCACGAGTCAGTGTAGGAGGGGAGCAGGGGAACCTGCTCGTGGTTCTTTGCTTTCTCCAACCCTCTGTCTCCTTTTATTTTCCTTATGTTGAGGAGAATGCCATTAATTAAATACAGCCTAATGTTTTTGCCTTAGGACTACTAAAAATACTGATAAAAACCTTTAAAATTATGATTGTATTTAAGTTCTGAATCAAGCACTACAGCTGTGAGCAAAGCACACACACAAAACCCATTCAATCCTCTCTTTCTGCTAGATGCAAAGACTGGGAAGACCTGCTTAATGAAAGCCCTGCTGAACTTAAAAAATGGGAAGAATGACACAATCCCAGTCTTGTTGGAAATAGACCAGAAGACACAGAATCCCAGGCCACTGGTCAATGTGTCGTGCTCTGACTGTTTCTACAGAGGTAAGGAAGGATTCTGTGAGATGAGCAGGTAAAAGGAAAAAGAGGGGAACTGGAGCTCCTGCAGCACTGCAGCCCCAGGGTTCTGGTGCAGTCACACACAGCCCACTCACCTTTTAGTTCTGATTCTGGTGCTGCATCTTCTTCAGTCTTGAGTTATACCCTCCTTGGTCTGTAGAACAGAAATGATACCTGTTTAATAACTCAAGAAATGAGGTGAATTGCTTGGGAAAGTATAAGAAGCACTTGTAAAAATGAAAAAGAAGTGGTCTGTCACTGTTAAGTGAGTTCTGCTGTTTGATTGTGCTCTGAACAGCAGCGTGGCCGTGTACTTGTGGGGTTGTCTCGATCCTCTCATGGCTGCTTGGGCTCTCAGTGCCAGGCAGGGGGAATTGCCTGCTCTGGTGTTGAATTTCTGATGGTTTTGAGGCTTGTTGAAAGCCCTCAGCTGCCAGCCAGCCCTGAGGCTGCTGTTGCTGTGCAGAACACACAGCCAGCACTGGTGCCATGGGGTCCTGTCCCCCTGAGAGTGGCACAGAGCGACAGGGTTTGCTCTGTCCTCAGGCCAGACAGCCCTGCACATTGCCATAGAGAAAAGGAGCCTTGATATGGTGAAGCTGCTGGTGGAGAATGGAGCTGATGTCCACGCCAGAGCCCATGGTGAATTCTTCAGGAAGAAGAAAGAAGGAGTTTACTTTTATTTTGGTGAGTCACGTGGAACCTGTTCCTCTGGGGTTTTTAGTGCCCTACTCTATGTTATGCCACTAATTTTAGCTGGGTTTGCCCCTCTGTTGCCATCTTCAGTGTCCTTTAATCAAGCCCTTGACTTATTTAAATGGCAGGATCACATCTGGGGTGCCCGTTGAGCATTTCCATCATCTTTGGGTTTATGTGTTTAATCCTGAGTGGCTTCAGGCAAAGACCAGTACTTGGTTAGTCTGGATTTAGAGATCAGTTTGAGATCTGGGAGGGTGTTTCAGCTGCCCCCAGACACAGAGTAATTGTTTATTACAAAACCCTTTCTAATCTAGAGATGCTGAGACAGAACTTGTTCTCTGTTTCAGTGATAAAACTCTGGGCTAAACATATTTTTCTGGGATTGTTTTTTTCCCCCCTTTCTTTAATTCTTTCTCACCCCTTTCTGCTTCTTCTCCAAATGCTGTGTCCTGATCTCTCCAGGTGAACTTCCCCTCTCCTTGGCTGCCTGTACCAACCAGCTTGATGTGGTGGATTATCTCCTAAACAACCCCCACCAGAAAGCCAGGCTGCAGGAGCAGGACACCCAGGGCAACACAGTCCTCCATGCCCTGGTGATGATTGCAGATGACACTGAGGAGAACACCAAGTTTGTGAGCACGACCTACGTTGAGCTCCTGAAGGCGGGCGTGAAGCTCGACCCGACGTGCAAACTGGAGGAGATTGTGAACTATGATGGGTTAAATCCCCTGCAGCTTGCTGCCAAGACAGGCAAAGTGGAGGTAGAGACAACCAGAGGGGAGCCCTGGGGTTGCTGAGGAACAGGGATGGTGTCCAGTGGGGTTTGGGGTGGGAACAACTTGCACCCAGCCCGTGGTGACGCTGCTGACAGGGGCAGTGCCACAGGTGACCATAAAGGAGGCCACCTCCAAGGCACTCAGTTGTGTTCTGCAGAGCCTCAGCTGGCTGCTGCTGCTGCTGCTCTCCCTGCCCTGTCCCTGTTCCCTGGACTGAAGCTGGTTCCTCTCCTGGGGGAGCCAGATGTGGTTGGTTGCCTGCTTTTAGCCAGATCCAGGTCTTTGATAAGGCACAAATCCAGGTGTGCTGCACAGGGAGGTGCTTTGGGTACATGGTGTCCTTCTGCACCTTCAGCACAGGAATATTCTCCTGTTTGTGTCAGATCTTCAGGCACATCATCCAGAGGGAGATCAAGGACCCCGTGTACCGGCACCTGTCCCGCAAGTTCACCGAGTGGACCTACGGCCCCATCCACGTGTCCCTCTATGACCTGTCCTCCCTGGACAGCTTCGAGGAGAACTCTGTGCTGGAGATCCTGGCCTACAGCAGTGACACACCTGTGAGGCTCTCACCAGGGCTCAGACAGCTCTTTCTGTCCTTTTATAGTGTTGCTGGATAAGTGTGCAAAGCGTTTCAGGTTAATGGGGGTTTTCAGGTGATCATTTCTCTGAAAAAAGAAACGGTTCATGGGAAAGCTTGCATATTTTATTATTCAGAGGCTGCTTGGCATGGCTCTGACTGTCCATAATTTGAGAGAAATTTGGATCCTTTTGTTGTTCTAAGCCTTGGTTTGTCCAAGTACCTTGATGAAGTGACTTCTATGCAATGGTTGATATCTTTCACACTAAAAGACCTGACTGAATAACCCCTTAGCAACTCCCCAGTTGGAGCCACGCAGCTCCAACCCTTAAGAAGACAATCCTCTGGTGAATTCACATTGCTGTTGGCCCACAGGTGCAATTTTGTTGCTTGTTTCCCCACAGAATCGGTACAAGATGGTGGTTTTGGAGCCACTGAACAAACTGCTTCAGCAAAAATGGGAAACATTTGCCTCCAAGAGATTCTACTTTAGCTTTGTCTCCTACTTGTCATTCATGATCATCTTTACAGCCATTGCTTACTATCAGCCCTTAAGGGTAAAGGTAGGTCCAGTCTTTTGATCTGGAAGGCCTGGATGGATGGAGCAGGGTTTAAAAGGTTAGGGGTGGTTGTTGTCACTGCCTCTGCCTGTCTCCACTGCTTTGGGTGTTCCTGGTTTTGTCTTGCAGCCTTCCTTTCCAGTGGAGTTCACAGCTGGAGGCTTCCTGTGGGTCTCTGGACTGATCATTATCTTGTTAGGAGGCATTTATCTGATCTTTGCTCAGGTAGGGGGATCTCTTGTCTGGTTTCATTGTAAGACAGGGGGGAAAAAAGGGAGCTATCACTGGCATGGAGGCAGCAGATTCAGATCAGGATGTGCAGGAGTGGATGGCAGGAGGGAATCCTGCTCTGGGACACTCAGTGGGATCTGGCAGTGACAGGGGCAGCACAAGCCAGGGGAATCATGGTTCCACAACAGCAAATAATTCTGAGAGACTTCTGTGATTTACAGCATTAAAATGCATCCCTGGCATTTAATGCAGGCTATTAATAAAGACATTGGGCTGAGCCATGATTCAGCCCTTGTTTATCCTTGCCCTTTATAAATAAGGCCTTTTTTCATCTGGGAGGGATGAAATTGGGGATCTTGAAGATGAAAGGAGGAGCACGTGGAGCAAAGCTTTCCCGTGGGCCATGGGCTGTGCTGGGCAGGGCTCCCTCTCTCACACAGCCTGGTTTTGATGAATGATGGATTGATCTTCCTCTCCCAGAGCCTGTACCTGCGGAGGAGACGCCAGTCCCTGAAGACCATGTGCTCTGACAGCTGCATCGAGATCCTGATGTACGTCCTGGGGGGTTGGCACAATCCCAGCTCGGAGCTGTTCTCTGTGTGTGCAGCTGCGTTGCCCTAACATTGCTACAGAGCTGGAGAGCAGGAAACACGGATCCTCTGCCACTTTTCCCACCCCTGCTGCCTTCTCCTACTGCTGCCTTTTGTCCTAAGCCTTTGTTGTAGTGGACTTTTCTGGGTGGGGTCTGTCTGCTCCTCGCAGCCTCCTCAAATGTGTTGGTTTTCATTGCAAACACCTGCAAGGGGCCTTTTTGCTGAGGTGAGTCCCTGTCACTTCCTCTTGTTTTCTCTCCAGCTTCATCCAGGCCTTCTCCTTGCTGCTGTCAGCAGTCCTGTACGGAGCCAGCTCGGAGAATTACGTGGCAGTGATGGTGTTCTCCCTGCTTTTGGGGTGGGTGAACACCCTGTACTACACCCGGGGCTTCCAGCGCACCGGCATCTACAGTGTCATGATCCAGAAGGTCAGTGCTGGGGGAAAACCTCTGCAGGAGAAGGTTCTGGGGTGTGAGGAACTGGATTTGGTGTGCTATGGAAGCAGAGATGTTGCAGAAGGAGGTTAGATCAGTGTCTTCAGCTACAGATGCAGCAAACCACTCCTTTGCTGTCACTGAGCATCCCAGGTGGCAGCAGCTGTGTGTCATAAACCAACTCCAAACTAGCACTGAAAACCACTGTGAGTTCCCTGAAGCTGCTCAGCTTGGCCTGAGAAGTCTTTCCAGAGCTGTAGAGAAATCTGGGACTAGAAGGGCAAAGCAGAGGTGAAACGAGGTGCCAGGGAAGATCCTGATCACCATTTGTGTAAAGCCAATGGAGATGGAAAGGAAAAAGATGTGTGTGTTGAAATAATTTGGAAACAGCCATATTGGACACCCCACAGGGTATTTATCTGTTTCAAAGATCTGTTCATACAACTATAGCAACAAATAAGCTCATAGTACTGTCAGATTATGCTGCCAGTGATATTATTTACCTGTGGAAGTAATTTAACACATATTAGCAGTTTCTTAGGCTGGATAAAAGGTGGAAACCCTGCTGTCAGTGTTGTTCCTGGGGGCTGGGCTGTGATGTGTGAGTACAGGGGATCATCCTGGTGATTTCATGTAGGTCAAGAACAGCACTTCCCCCTGGTTTGTGTTTCAGACCATCATGAGAGACCTGCTGCGTTTTCTCCTGGTTTATATGATCTTCCTGTTTGGCTTTGCTGCAGGTGAGCCCTCTCTCAGTGTTATGTGCAGGCTGAGCTGAGGGAAGCAGTTCCCTGAGGACTCAAACTGTGTTTTTCTCCCAGCTCTGGTGACACTGATGGGTGATGCCCCCTCAGTGTCTCAGAACAAGTCCCTGGCTCACCTGGAGAGCACGGGCAGCCACGCCATGTACGGGGGGCTGCTCAGTGTCTCCCTGGAGCTCTTCAAGATCACCATCGGGATGGGTGACCTGGATTTCCAGGAGCACGCCAGGTTCAGATACTTTGTCATGCTCCTGCTGCTGCTGTTTGTGATCCTCACCTACATCCTGCTGCTCAACATGCTGATTGCCCTCATGAGCGAGACTGTCACGGATATTTCTGGCTACAGCAAGAGTGTCTGGAAGCTGCAGGTGAGGCCCAAAGCTCTGCTGGGGTCTCACAGAGTCAGTGGGGGCTGTGCCTGTCTGTCCTAAGCTCAGCTATTAATTTGGGAGTGCATTTTTAGGTGCATTTACAACTCTTTGCATGATCCTCGTGCACAGGTAGCTCGAGGCAGTACTTTGGGGCACTCTGGGGTTGGGTTCCACAGTGATTCTCTAAGTCCAAGGAGTTTCTGAGGGGGGAAGATTTAATGGAAAGGCTGGGCTGGGCTCTGTCTGTGCCTGGTTTCTCTCTGATGTGGGTTTTGTTCTTTCAGAGGGCTATTGCTATTCTAGAAATAGAGAAGGCCTGGCTGTGGCGCCAGGGTGGGAAGAGGAGATCTGGCTGCTTCATGTCAGTGGGGCTCAATAAGAAAGATGAGAGGTGGTGTTTCAGGTAAGACAGATGCACCATTCCCCCCTCACACTCCAGCCTAGCAGTGGGCTCACAGCCTGGTAACCCTGGAGCACCCCAGGGGATTTCAGCACTGACTCAACCACACATTCCTGGGTACATTCAGATTTGTTGGTGATCGCCAGGCTGGAGGTTTGAGAGCTGATTGATCCTCCAGCATTGTCACCTTTTGTATTAAGAACATTCCCTGAAGTGGAGAATTTTAAAACACAGAGACCAGTGGACAATATGCAGGGGGAGCAGTTATTTTACCTCATGGAGCTTGGATTACAGAAGATCTTTGCTCAAAGGTGCTGTTGCTACAGCCAAACCATCAGGGTGGTGTTGGCAGGATGAGCTGGGCTGGGAGGCTGCAGGGCAGTGAGATCTGGCTTGAAATGCTGCATTCCAGGCATCAGTGTCTTGTTGCATTTTCTCTCTCCAGAGTAGAGGAAATTAAATGGACAGATTGGGCAAAGGATGTGGGAGTTCTGAAGGAAGAACCTGGGAGCACCAGTGATTCAGAAATAAATCCAGAAGGTAAATTAAATGATGAAGAAAGGTCTGCAGTATCCTTTTAGCTCCCTGCTCAGCAAGCTGCTCTTGGCATGTTGTTATGTCTTTGGTCACAGAATTTCAGGCAGGCCAACTTGAAATTGCTCCCCCACAGCAGCATCACTTGTGAGCTGAGAAAATAAAGATTTAGTGTCAGTCTGGACCTGGCCAGAGTTTGGGAACAAACTGAGGATGAAGGAGATGCCATCCCTACTTAGCTCTGGGAGAAATGGGCAGGAAATGCTGCTGGGGAAAAGCAAGGGCTGCTCTTCCTTTTGGCTCAGTAGCCCAAATATGTGATGCTTTTCCTAGGGAAGGTAACATTTAGGATCATTCATCCTGCACATGTTAAAATCACAGAGCTTTTAGAGCCTCAGTATGGACATTATCTCTGGCAATGCTGTCAGATTCTGCCTGAGATCTTTGTTTGCTTCCCTTGGTAGACCTGGGAGGAAACTGTGGAAAACAGAGCTGTTACTTTCTCTAGAAAGATCTTGTTCAGACTGGCAGAGCTTGGGCAGACGCTCCAGGAGATTTAGACACAACCTCCAGTGTAGATTCCTCCTGGGTTTGGGGAGGTTGCAATGCTTAAAACATTCTCTGGTGTGTGTTGGGTGTTCCCTGAACCTGCACTCTTCTAAACCTGGGTCCCTTTGTCAGCCTCCTGCTGATGAAGGGCTGTCCTTGCGTCCCCTGCTGCAGAGACCAGGTCCTGGAAGCGGCCAGCACAGAAACCACCCCGAGCAGCTGCCTCGGAGGAGCAGTCCCTGCTGCAGCCCCAGCCACCAGCCACAGAGATGGTGCCTCTGCAGGGACAAACCAGAGGGCTTTGACAGCTTTTTGGAATTGCAACCTTGCCCCCATCTTCAAAGGAGCAGTTCTTCCTCTGGCAGCTGGAAGAACTGAAGGCATTGTCAGCAGTAAAGTGCATTTTGTGGAGGACTGTGGTGCAGCCTGTGGCTTTCAGTAGTCATGCACTTTAATGATTCATTTCCTCTGAAGAAACTGTTTTTATTCGACTTTCTCTGCCTGACACTTTCTTATTACTATGCCTAAAGGTACAATGGTGGGAGCGAGCTCCTGGGGCAGTGGGGAGCATTCTCTGGGAAGGCAGAGCTCTCTGAGCTGTGCAGGGATAATGCTCATGGAATGGCCTGGCTGAGAATGGGCCAGCCTGTTCTTTGGTCACAAGGGACTGCACTGAGGTGCTTTGGAATAAAGAGTGTTGTAGAGTCGTGAAAAGTTGCTGAGGGTGGAGTTGTCTTCTGTGCAAAGCACTGCTGGTGTGAGATGTGAGTGGCCAAATACTCACCCTGCAGGCAGCCAGAGCTGCACTGAGTCTGTGGCAGCACCTGCAGTGCTCCGTGGTTAATCCACACCAGGATCCCCATTTTACACTGTTCAAATGAAATTCTTTGCATAATTCTTTGCTTGAAAGCACCGAGAGTGATGTGGATTTCCCGGACCTGAAACTTTGCATGGTGGATTTCTGGGACTTCTGTTTCTCACAGGTTGCTTTGTCTCTGTAATAAACAGCAGCAGAATCCTGCTCGTGGCCCCTGAGAGGCTGATGGGCCAGCACTTTTTGTGTGGTTTTTGCTTCCTGTTACTCTTGATGGGCATCCTGTCTTGCTGCAAATGTCTGCAAGGACCTCATTACTTTTAGTGACGTGCACCCTGCCTCAGGCAGAGTGCTGTAAACTCTGTGGAAAAGATAAAAATGAGCTGTCTCACTTTTCACTCTATTTAACAGTAATAACTTGTAATATTTCTGTAAACAATACAGCAAGTGTACTTCATTGAAAATGTTCATCTTGGGGTATATTTTCAGAGCTTCATCCTTTCTCAGAAAGGGAGAGAAGGTGTTACTAGGGACTATAAAGTCTGATTACTGCTGTGGGAGTTAACTCTTGTTTTTCATGGCCTCGTGTCTGTTTGTGCAGCCACCCCTGAGCATGGAGCTGCTGATGCTGCACTGGATGCACCTTCCAGCCCAGGGAAAGGTTGGTGACAATCCCAGGAAAGCTGCAGACCACAAGGGTTGGCAGCACTTTTCCCTTCAGTAAGACAAGCTGTGCAGCCTGAGGTCTCTGTCTCAATTCCCCTCTGAGGGAGTGAGGCTTGGAGGTTTTGCTTTCAGAGACCATCTCAATCTTCACTGCATGCACGTGACTGGCAGCAAAAAATTTGTTTTAAAACTTATTCCCTACACTTCAATGGGTTCTTCCCCTGGTGCTGGGCAATTCCCCCTCCAGCCTCACTGCATTGGGACTCTGAGTGGGAACTGACTTTTCTTGCTCCAGCTTCTGTTGTTTTCTTGCTTTGTGAAGCCTTCAGCTGCTTTTTCCATCTATGGCTTTGTCCTAAGTGTTCCCAACAGTTGGCAAGGTGCTCCTATTGCACGGAAGGCTCATCTGGCATATGATAAATCTATCACTGTGCTTGGTGCTGTGCTGTGGTAGGGACACTTGGAGATTCTAAAGAAATGCAGGATCAAATCTGCCATCCCTGTCTGGAGTCGAAATAAAAGACCTTGCTGGTAGTTTGGGGAAGCTGTGGGCACTGACAGCTTTCAGCATCAGCTTCCTCTTCAGCTATTCATTGAACCTGCTTCTCTTTTTAAGCTTGGCAGCACTTGTTTATCTTTTGATCTGCATCAAAAATGTTCTGCTGTGAAGCAGGGCTTTGGCATTGCCAGAGCTTCCCAGTCACACCACAGCCCAGCAGTCTCATGGATGAAGGATAGAGCAGCAGGAAGGGACAGGCCCCTGCACAAATGGACATGTCCAGTTGCTCAGAGGCTGTTGTCCAGCTCTTTGATGTGCTCTGGAAAAAGGGGGATTTTTCTGTATAGGCTTCGAGGTCTTCCCACCTCACAGAGCTCTCTCACAGCTCATCTGTGCAAGTTCCCTAAAAGGCACTCCATGTCTGGGGTGTGTGGTTCCCAATTCCCTATTTTCCTCAGGGGCAGAGGTGGAACCAAGCCTTCCTTGTTCCTCAGATGCTTTGCATGTTTTGGGGTTTTTTTCCCCCTCTTTTTCCAAAGCCTGCTCTGAAGCTGGAGCCAGCATGGGCAGCTGTATCCATGAGCTGATTCCCTCTCTCTTCATCTCCCTGTGACCCCACTTGCAACTGAACATACTTTCCATTGCCTCTGGAGCTCGCAGAGGGAGCCTTTGAAATGTGACAGCCCCAGGGCCCCGACAAAGACCAGATGCTCTCTGTAAGTCCCAGGATCTGCCCAGGGCTGGGCCTGAAGGGCTGCAGCTGGTGGATTTTGCAGCTGGACTCTTCCTGGGGCTGGCTCTTACTTTTAGGCTTTGCTGTGTTCAAGAAATTTCATTTCTTGCTCTGGGACAAAAACAAAAATAAAAATGGGGAGGGGGGAAAAACATTTTAAAAGAAAACTTTCACTTTGCAACCTCACATCTGCTTCTGCAGCACAAAAAAACCCAAACCTGGGGCCAGACAGGACAAGGCAAAGGGTCAGAAAGATGTGACCTGTGCCTGCCTTGGGGGTGGGACAGAACTGTTACTAAATCTGAGTGCAAGAGGGGTTTGTTGTTTTTTTTTTTGCTTTGTCTTTTGCCATAATCTTTTTTTTTTCAGTTCAGATTTGTGGCATGTGGAGTGTTACAGCATTTCTGGACTGTGAGGATGGTTGTCAAATGTTAAACACAAAGAGGAAGAGAGGTGGAGGTAGCTGGAAAGTGCCCATGGGATTTGTTGCAATCTTTTCTGAGAATTCTTGGAAGATATAGATTTTTCTGGCCAAGGAGAGCCATGTCTCTATTTCACTGGGCAGAAGAGCTATCCCCAGTTGACAGTGTTGGTTTTGCTGGTGTTCACATCTCCAACACACAACTCAGGGACTCCATCATTGCAGAAAAAAAAGAATTCTGCTCTTTTGGAGTCCTCTGGATTAAAACTTTGGTCCATCAGGACAAGAATGAATTTGCAGAGTGCCAGAGCAATTTCCCTCTGCTCCTCCCTTCCAGCTTGCAGTGTGTTACCTCTGCAGCAAGTGCATTGGAAGGAATAATGAAATTTGGAAAAAAGACTGGGAAAAAAATTCACCTAACTGGGCTGTGCTGTATTTCTGTTCCCCTCTCAGGGGTCACAGGGAGAGAGGGCACCAGCTGTGCTATTCCTTTTTCCGCTGTCAGACTGTTGAATAATGATTTTGCTGCTGCTAAACTGGCTACAGGGTCTGTCCCTGAGGATGGCTGGAAGAAAATAAATAATAGGAAACGATCCACATATAAGTAGATATGTGATGTTTTGTTCTAAAAATTGCCCTTACTGCTGCAAAGGACACTAATTCTGCAAAGCTATATATAGAGAATTCCAGTGAAAGGGCTGCTTGTCTCTTTCTGGAGCACAGGTTGGGTCTTACTTGGGATCTGAGCTCTGCCCATGGATGTGAAGCCTGACGGGCTGACAGATGCTCTCCTTGCTGGAGCTCTGTTTGATGCTGGTTGAGGGAAGAGGGAAGGGTTTACGTCCATTGCCTGGAGACAGAGGTGAAAACACTGGCAGCGTAAACACTCCGTGCTGGGGATTTTCCAACCGTGCCTGAGCAGTGACAAATAAAACATTCCTGCTTTGGGCTCCCTGCTGGATGTGCTCTCCCTGTATGGTAGAGGACTGCAGGCTGCAGCCAGAGCTCCTGGCTTAGGCATTAGAAAATAAGAGAGAAATAAAGAAAGAAAGTTATTCTGTCCCTAAGGTGTGCTTTCATCCCAGCGTGGTAAAATCCTGATTTTTACCTGTGTGCAGGAATTTGTTGGTGCAGCCCTTGCCCTGCCAGGCACTTCTGTGCACCACAAACGTGCTGGGGGAGCTGCTAAAACTTTGCTCCTGGGGCCATGCAGAAAACAAAGAGTTTTGTGGCCCTACACAATATCCAGGATAAAAGTTAATTGTGGCATTTTGGACAGCGCAGCGGGAAAGCCTTTGGTGCGCTGCTGGAATTTGCTCGGGGTGGTTGGGAGCAGAAAGCAACAGCCTGGGCACATCAGGATTCACACAATGGGCACCCTCTCGTGGCTTGTTCCTGTCACAGGGCGAGGACAGGGATGGATCCTGCTCTGCAGCAGGCTGGGAACCCCCTCAGTTGCTGATTTAAGAAAAGGCTGTGCAGTCAGATTTCTTTTAAATGCAAGAGCTACTTGTGCCACATTTGCTATAAATCCTTCTCTGATGTTTTCTAGGCTGGTTCATTCACCTTGAAAAGCCACTTCAATGTGCAGGTGACCTCTCCTTGGGACAATCTTTGATTTCCCTGATGGTCTCCAGGACATTGCAGGATCTCTGGAGGATGTGATCGTGCTCTGGTAGGTAATAAATGGTGTTTTTTAGTGTGCTGGGGAAATGCTTCAAAGACAAATATAGAATCTGTGTTCCATGCAATGTGTCATTATTCTATTTTTAATTCAGAATCAGAGGGACATAATTTCTATCACTGGGAAAGATTTTTTTTATCTAAAATATAAACCCTTCAGTCCAAGCTACAAAGGGTTTTGCCTTGTATGTCTAAAGATTTGAACAAGTATGAGATAGTGAACATGAATTAACACAGATGAAGGTCTGAGAAGACCTTGATGTCTGCAGTTCAGCACTGATAAGTTAGGTTATTTATATAAAAAATAATTTATTTACATACTGTCCCTCATTTTCAATCAGACTCCTGGCAGCTGAGTGCCCCATGGAGTTCACAAAGACAGAGGCAGGGCAGATGGATTTGATTTTCTCCTTGCATTTTGGATTTGAAAACAAATTCTAGATAAAGAATTGGAACCGCTAGATAACGTGTTTATCTAATGGAAACATAAATACCATGTTTAATCCTCAGGCTCTGCCCATATTGGTGTACTTTGGCTGTCTGCTCCTTCAGGCTCTTGGGATTTTGTGTGTTCTGAACATTCCCAGCAGAAACTGGAACTTCTGTAAATAGGCCAGCCTGGTCCAGGTGACACACCATGGAAACACTGAGCAGTTCTTGTTCTTGCTGCCAGGCTTCCTTAAACCGTTCTTTCTGTAATATTTCAGCTCCAAAATTTATATTTGATTCTGTTCCTTATCTGCTCTTCACTGACTAACTCAAGACCTGCTGTCCCTGTCTCACCAGCACGAGATTCCACCCGGAGAGAATCCTGATTTTCCAAAATAACAGTGTTGTTGCAGTGAAATTGTGTTTCAATACAATCTGAGCATTACCAGCATCTCAGCAAGGTAAAAACTGGGAATTCTGGTCAAGTTGAAATGTGTTGCTGCTTTAGTAGCAATTATGAGTCTTTACCACGATTTAAATATTTTATTAGGTGTTTATAAAGCAGAGGACACAGAAGTGGGGACAACATTCAGCCCTGAGCAGTAATGAACACTAATGACTGTGGCTGCAGTGCCCTCAGGGATTCTGATGTTGTTGTACATTTATTTCCTAATAATTCATGAGATTCTGGAGTGTTGGTCAGCATTGCTTAGTACCTCACACAACATCTAATTGTTAATTATTATTGAACTTCTCCAGAAACATCAGCCATAGACAGGAGATATTTATTGGTGAGTAGAAAAAGGAAGAAATCTCATCTCTACAAAGCTGTGCCCCTCAGCTGGCACAGCATGTGGACATATTTATTCAAGAAAACTTGTCATCACTGGGAAAAAAATAATATTATTGCCCTGTGGTAATCTGGGGTAAACAACTGGAGTTTCTTTACCAAGACCTTGTCCCCAGGGAAGATTTTTTTTATGTTGTTGCTTATAAACTTTTTCCTGGGAGCTGAACTCATCACTAGAGGGTCTTTTTGTTTTAATTGTCCATTGAGGTCTTGGAAATTTTGTTTCTGTGCATGTGAAGACATTCTGAATCTGCTACCTTAGGAAAATGAGGACTGTTTAATCTGACTTGATGTGTTTGCTTTCAGTGCCCTCACAAGGGCTGCAGCCACAAGACCATCTGCACTTCTCCTTTGCCTTTGACAGTCAGATTCAGTGAGTCAGAGGAGTTGGACTCCCAGATTTTGCATTTGGAGCTCATATAAAACATCATCTTTGTGCATAAGGTGTTTTCTTCAAACCCTCAGTGGTGTTCTTTGACTTTCCCTGCAGTTCATCCTTTCCATAACATCCCATTCACACAGTGCTTGATCTCTGTGGCTGTCACAGGAAATCCCAAAGCAGAGACCGAGGTTTAAACAACAATAATCCTAAAAATCCCAATTCTGGCATTTCATTAGGAACAGATGAACAGCACAGCACTGCAGCAAAGAGCTGCTCAGTTCACATCTAACAGAAGGCATCACTTCATTGTGAAAATCCACCCTGCACATTGGCTGAGGAGCTGATCAAGGGGAACCGTGCTTAAAATCAACCTTGAATGATAAAATGTTACATAAAGCATGGAGGGCTCTGCCTTTGATACTGAAAAGGAACCATTTTCCTACACACCCTGAAGAATACTGAATAATTAATTGGGCTGCTGCATTATCCTGTGTGTGAGAGCATTTGGAGAGAGCAATTCCTGCAAATTCCAAGAACAGGGATGCTCCAGGCTTCTCATGAAATAAAACCCCTTTTTGTGTCTGCTCCTAGGAGGGAATCAGCAGGGGCCACACTCAAGTGACCATGAATGTGTCACTGACAGGCAGTGGAGATGACTCTGTGTAACAACTCTGGTCCTGAACTACCCCAAAAATCTACATTTTATGAAGATGCCAATCCAGGTGAAGTTGTAGAACAGCCCCACAGCCCTCAGCAAACTGCTGAGAGGAAACCCAGCACAGCCACCAGTAATTTACTACCTAAACAAACCTTGCAACAAGCTCCAGGGAAGGGAGGGAGCATTTCCCTTGTTAGGAGGAGAGCCTAAATACTGGATTTATCTGATTTAAGACTCCCAAGCTTTTATTGGGCTATTTGTACCTAATTTGTTTTATGGGAGCAGTCCCAGGCTGAGTTGAATTTCCCCAGTCTGTTTTTATTCAGCTCTAAGGAGAATTCCTGTTCCCTTGGCAGCCTCCTCTCGTGCTGGGTGCTGTGGCCAACCAGCACCATTAACTGCTGCAGTCTGGAACTGCAGAATTGGGCAGAAATTACTATTTTCCTTTTTTTCCTGCCTGTGAATGATACTCTGAGTAGCTGCTTTTCATCCTCTCTCTCTACATCGAGGCCAGAGCTGCTCTTCCTTCTCATTCAGCTCAGGGCTGGGGTGCAGCTTCTCAAGGCAAGAGAGAATTTTCATATTCTTGCAATTAATGTCTCATTTTCCAGAACGGAATGAGCAAAAAATACATTTTTTTAACAGCATCCTGGTAAGTTACAGAGTATTCACAGAGTAATCTGTATTTTATCTGTCTTTTCCATTAAAATAGGCAAAATTTTCAGAGATTTGGCACTTAGATAAAAGAATATTCCAAAATAAGTCTGCACTCACTGTTATTATCACCAAGTGTTGCTGTCTTCACTGTAAAATCCACTTTGACCTGGAATCCACCTGATTTACCAATTACACAAAACTAGGCTTGTTCTTTTCAGCCTCCTAAAGCCTTTGGATCCATGTGAAAAATCTTTCCCTCCCTTAGAATAATTTTAGCTTTGCTCAAACTTTCTTATTTCAATAAAAGATGGAGCACCCTTTAAGGCTCTAATTTCAGTGTGGTGTGTATTAAAAAACTTGGGTTTTCTGAAAGGGGAATCTGGGTTCTGGCATCCTCTTTCCTTAGCAGGGAGAGCAGATCCTTAAAATATTTAATCCAGCTCTGCTCCAAGTAAAGCTTTCACTCAGATAAAAACATGTTCAGGGCATTTTACTTGATTAGGGGAAATTTACTATTCCAATTCCTTTTATGTCACCATCCTTCCATTAAAATTTATGAGGGCTGATTAGTACATGTTATTTTTTTCTAAGTTTTTTTTTAATCAGAGAGCATCTTTAAAAAAGGAAATGAGGGCTCAGCTCTGGCAGCTGCACTTCTTTGCAAGCACAGTTTAAAGCAAAGACTTCTATATGAATTTAATGTCCAGTTTTGGTGGGGGTAGAAGCTTTAAATTTTGACTGATGAAAATTACTACCTCTTCACAAATCAGCAAATTGGTTTGCAGGGAAATATTCCAAGGTTTCAGCTTTCAGAATCTCCAACATTACTGCACCGAGTCCCCCTGGGGGCTGTCACCTCTCCTGGCATTAATTCCTGCCACTGTCCCATCCCTCCTGTACAGCCAAAATTCACTTCTCAAAGCAAAGAAACAAAGGACCAAGACAGGCAAAAAATAACGTGGTTTCATCCATCCTTGTTTTTTTTCTTTTAAAGCAGAAATGAAATTAGCACCACTGTGACTGAGGAACACTCCTTGATGGCAGATAAGCATTCACTGCAGGCCTTACAGGGTTTTAAGAGTATTCAATTACAGTGCATTACTTTATTCAATTAAAGGGGGAAAAAAAAGGGTTGAGAGGATGCCTGGGAACATTCCAGCACAATTTCCATCTTCATCATTTGAAGCACTGCAGATTGTCAGGTCACTTTCTGCAGTGTCTGGAAGGCAGAACAATAAAACTGTCCCGGGGTTGCCTTGCTGGGTTTGTAAAAAGGAGACTTCAAGAGAGAGTCAAAGAGGCATCTTTGAGATGCACACATACAACATTTATTTATTAGACTGCCTGGACAACATTCCAGTCATCATGAATTTGATGATGCTGCCTCTTAATTTCTTAATGCATCTGTGTCACTGGATTTTAATTTAATTCACTTTTCACTTTAGTTTGATTTATTGTTCTCTTTAGCCCAGTTTCTTTAACAAACATGAATGTTAGCAAAGAACTTCTTGAAAACAGGCAATTGGGATTTAATGTAAGCAGAGGTTCCAGTTTAAGGCACCTGGTCCATCTGCTAAAGAACATTTATTACCTTGTGCATTTTCTTCTGTAGATAAATGGAGAAATTGCTTCAGTGCTGAGTTCCTGTCAGAGTACAAGGCCACAACATTATAACCATCAAAAATCAGGAACACAGGTACTTTGTCTTACTTTTATCACAATCAGGTACCTCTTCCTTGGTCCTTAAGAGCGGGGAAAGAAACAGATAAGTGCAGATTAGTGGGTTTAAAATCCTTTGCTGCAACTTCACATATATACATTTTGTACCTTCATTCCAGGTACAAATTTTGCCAAAATTAAATCAAAGGGTGGGTTTTTCCCTCTGTCTCCAGTGAGCCAACAGTATTTATCCTTGTCCTCACTGTCCAGTGAAGGCTTTTTACCTTTAAAAAAAGAATCTGTAAGAAAGACAATACCGTAAGAAAAGAACTTTTAATAATCTAAAGCTAAAATGGTAAGAAAATGTATGTAAAATTCAGAGCATTAACTGAGCCTGGAGAAGTCTTTTTTCCCCTCCTTCCTCCACATTCAGCTCTGTTCTCTCCCCTCCAACACCCCTCAAAACCAGCAGGTATGGAAACAGAGCAGAAGGCATTGGGGGGGGATTTTTAAGGACATTTTTGATAACGTATTAAACACGTTGGGAACCAATTGCAACACTTCATTGTGCCAACACATACAAAAAGCAGAGGAGCAAGGCAGCACCAATGGCTTAGCCCTTGGAGCCCTGCTCACTGGAAGAGGCTGCTGTGGTGCAGAACATCATGGGCAGACTCAAAGCTCAGCACTTCCTTGTGGAACTTGCTGAGCTGCGTCTTTATTTTCTTCAGGGCAGGAGTTGATGCCTTCCTCTTGTAGCTCATGCCTCTCAAAAGTTTATCTGCCAAGTAGTGCAGCCAGAGGACGTTGCTGTGTGGGTGATAGTCAGTCCAGCTGTTGGAGTTCTCCTCTTTCATCTGCCTGTAGATGTCAAACTGGTAGTCCCCAGTGCCTTGGAAGAGCTCCTCATCTGTGGAAAGGTCACAGAACACGGTCAATCCATCCTTCTCCAGGCGGGACAGGGTGTAGTCGATGATGTTGACGTGGATCCCTGCTGTGGGGATGCTGTGTGTTGCCCCATTCAGCACGTACTGAAGTTCTTTCACGTCTGTGTTTTTGACCAGCACGTTCCCCCAGTGCAGGTCCCTGTGCTCGAAGTGCAGCTCCTGCTCTGCCACTGCCAGGGACGCGGTGACCTGGTGCAAAACGCTTCTGGCTGATGCCACCGAGGAGAACTTGCTCCTCATGCGCTCCAAGTCCCTGCCTCCAAATTCAAACTCCAGGACCATGAAGAGCTGCTGGGCCCCGAAAAAGTCTGGTCGGTCATTTTCTGATCCTGTTTCTTCGTGGAATTTGTCCCAGGCTTCCAGGAGATACCTGGGATAGGGCCCTTGGACACAGTGCACAGAGTACAGGCTGATGAACCCCACAGTTCTGTTCACAGAGCCCTCAGACAGAAGACTGAGTTCTTTTGAAATTATTACCTCAGGCAGAATCTCCCCAAAGCTCTTCTGAGCTTCACCGTTTATTTTTTCAGTCCCCTCAATGGGAATTATTTTTAAGGCCACAGGTCCTCTCTCACTGTCAATCTGGAACACCTCTCCAAACACCCCTTCTCCAATTTTCTTGCAATCTTTCATCTTATCTAAAGGAATGCATTCCTCAAAAGCAATAGGCCCTTCTTGGTTGCATTCCCCAAACACCTTCTCTGCATCTGTAAGCAGCAGCTCCAGGACAGAGGATGAATCCCTGGGAGCCAGCAGGACCATGGAGGAAGCAAACCAGGAGCAGCCCTGAGCTTTCCCAGCAGACAGGCTGGCTTGGTACCCCGAAAGCTGGGATTTCCCTGAAGGGCTAAAGAGGATGCTGCTGCAGAAACTCTCATCTGTGGTCACTTTCTTCTTTTTATGGAAGGACAGAGATGCTCGAACTCTAGCCCAGGAATAAGAGCCATTAAGGAGTGAAAAGTCATTGTCTCTGACATCTGCAGACATCTCCAGAGCTCCCTTCAGAGCTTGTTTTTGCCTTGTCTGGAGTCTGAAAAGGGAGTTATTGGGCTGCTGCTGTCTCTTGTTCTTGTGCCTTTTTGGACGGAACCTCGTGTGCCTGCCCCACCGGCTGGCACTGAAGCCACTGATACAAGCTTTCCTGCAGGTGCTGCCCTCCCCAGGGACACCCTTGGTCCTTTTGTGCTTGTTCTCCAAGATTCCTTGGCGGCCCACGGGAGAGCCTAGCTGCAGGCAGGCAGGTTGAGCATCAGCCTGTTTGTGGAGTTCCATGCTTTTCAACCTCATCGGCACTTCCAGAGGGTCCAGGACCACCACTGGCACAAGCCGGTACTCCTTGGCTAGGTCTCTGTGACAGCTCGAGCTTCTTTTTGCCGAATTCCTCGTGAGATGATTTGGAACCTCACAAGTGGCACTGTCACAGGGCTCAGGGGGCTGTGGCTCACCCTCAGTGGGGGCCAGCGCTTCCTGGGGAGTGCTTGGTGCTTTCTGGGGGGACGGGAGAGCTTGTGCCCGGCAGGGTCCCCGCACCGACGACCTCAGAACACGGCGGGACCCCCGCAGCCCCAGCTCGCGCTCCCGGCTCCCAGCCGCGCCTTTTGGTCGGAACCATTCAGGCACCTCCTCCCCAGCATCCAGCAGCGACGGGCTCCGCCCGGGGCCCCCCTCGGGCGAGCTGTGGGGCAGCCGGTGCGGCGGGCGGGAGTCCCCCAGCCCCGAGCCGCCCTCGATGGTGGTGCTGAGCAGCAGCGAGCTGAGCCGCACGGGCGGGCCGCGGCGGCGGCGCGGGGGGCTGTCGCCGGGCCCCGAGGCGCTGTCGGTGGCGGAGCTGAGCGGGCCGAGGCGCCCGAGGGCGGCGCGGCGGGGCGGCGGGGCCCATTGCGGGGTGCTGCAGAGCAGCGGCCGCCGCGCCGCGCACAGCGGGCCCTGCCGGCGGCGCCGCGAACCGCGCGGCGGGGACGGGCACGGGGAGGGCGAGGACAGGGACGGCGGCGACTGCCGGCGCTCCTCTCTGCGGCGCCCGGGCTCTTTCTCCTGGCTCCACTTCTTCTTCTTCCCCTCCGGTTCCCGCTTCTCCTTCCCCCGGCCCCGGGTCTCCTGTCCCCGCCCCCGGTTCTCCGGCTTCCGGGTCTCCTTCCCGGCCGGTTCCCGGTTCTCCTTCCCGGCCGGCCCCCGCGTGTCCTTCCTGCGGGCCCGCAGCCGCCTGGCCCAGGCGGGGCGCTTACCCACGGGCTGCAGGCGGCGCTTTTCGGGCGGCGAGAAGTCGGGGTCGTCCGACGGGCTGGAGCGGGCGCTGGAAGCGGAGAGGACGCTGGAGGCGGCGCTGGAGGCGGCGGAGGTCGAGCTGAAGAGGCGCTTGCGGTCCTGCGGCGGCGAGATCCATCGGTCGGGCGGCGGCAGCGGGCGCAGGTACCCGGCGCGCCGCGAGTAGGTGCGGAGCAGCCGCGGCTGCAGCGGCATCGCGGGGCCGGGCGGGCCGGGCCCTGTGAGGGAGCCCGCCCGCCGTCCGTTCGAACGGGTATCGCGAGAGCGCGCGAGAGCGGCCGCGCCCCGCCCGCAACGGAGGGGTGGGGCCGCGGGGAGGCCACGCCCGCCGGCCACGCCCTCCCCTCCCGGTGCCGATCCCGGTGCCGATCCCGGGTGTCCCGCGGTGCTGATCCCGGTGCCGCTCCCGGTGCTGATCCCGGTGCCGCTCCCGGGTGTCCCGCTGTGCCGCTCCCGGTGCCGCTCCCGGGTGTCCCGCAGTGCCGCTCCCGGTGCCGCTCCCGGTGCCGCTCCGGGTGTCCCGCGGTGCCGCTCCGGGTGTCCCGCGGTGCCGCTCCCGGTGCCGCTCTCGGGTGTCCCGCGGTGCCGCTCCCGGTGCCGCTCCCGGTGCCGCTCCGGGTGTCCCGCGGTGCCGCTCCCGGTGCCGCTCCCGGGTGTCCCGCGGTGCTCCATGCACCCCGTGGCGTTTCAGGACCCCCGGGATGCGCGGTGCCCGCGCTGCTCCATGCACGCCCTGAGAAGCGTCGCTGCGATGGCAGAATTCACTGGTTTGATACCTGTATTCTACACCTGTGCGTGGGATACAGCTGTATGTGTGTACACGTGTGCTGTACCTGGGTACAGAACGCGTGTCGCTCTACCGGGAGGCTGCGGGGACACCGGCACGCGTTGCCCAGGGAGGCTGTGGCTGCCCCAACCCTGGCAGCGTTCAAAGCCAGGTTCGATAAAGCCTTGAGCAACTTGCTGGGATTGGGGGAAGGTGTCCCTGCACATGTCAGGGGGGTTGGGAATAGATGATCTGTTAGGTCCCTTCCAACCCCAGCATTCTATGATTCTATGTATTCATGTATTTTACTCGTGTGTTAAAAATACGATGTATTTCAGGTGTATCCCACCGCAGGCAGACTCGAGGGCCGCGTTCAGCTGCCGTTCCCGAGGTCAGGGTGTGCCCTGCACTGCAGTGGCGTCGCTGCTTCTCCACGTGTGATGCTATTCCCTCACCCCGCAGAGCAAGCGGGATGTTTTATTCATCTCCCGGGAGCCACCCAGGGCTTAGCAGAGTTGCTCCTCGTGGAATTATTCTTAAAGCCCTCCAGGCTTTCGTGTCTCAGTGCCGCAGCTGTAGCTCAGGTTGTGGACACGGGACACAGCTTGGTGGCAGCACAGCACTGGGTGCTCCTTGCAGTCTGAGCCAGGGGTTGCTGGAAAGCAGCTGATGTTTTGTTCCTTAAGTTTTTTCTTCTATTGTTCTTAAAAAGCGGAGCTGTTCTGCTGATCCCTGGGAAAATCAGGGGGAAATGATCTTCAGCAGAGAGCTCTACCTGGGCCTGAAAGAGGAGAACCTGAACGCTGAGGTGTGGGGATCGCACAGGCAGCTTGGACCTTCCCTTGGGGCAGCAACAAGTGAGAAATCCAGATGGTTTTGCTGAGCCTAGAGAAACAATCAAGTCCCAGAGTTCAATTCTGGATTTTTGTTCTGTCTCTGAATTCAGTGAAACCAGGTTTTGACTGTAGGACAGAAGCAGAGGGAGGATATTTGGTACTGCAGAGCAGATTTTTAGGGTTCCATGTGGAACTCTTGTACTGATGCAGCTAAAGCAGAGGCCTCCTGTTCTTTCAGGGATTTCATAATGAATACTCCCCTTTCCCTACTGAACACAGGGAAATCTTTAATTCTTTAATCTGAGAGATTGACACTGGTGATTTATCAGCTGCAGGTTATCAGTAATAGTAATTTGGAGGGTTTGGGGAAAGAAGATGCCTGGCCAGACCTTGTGTTCTTTGAGTGAAAGGATCTTAGGCCCCCCTTTGTGGATTCCAAAGAAGGTCAAGGATGGACACTTGGTAGTGTTCCTTTCTCTGTCTCTCTGTTTTTGTGGTTGTTTTACTTATGTTTGGTTGTTCATTAACCCCACAGATCTAATGTGTATTTATAGACAGCAAAAGATTAAACAAAGATCTCTCATTCAGACCTTCAGAAGACAAAAGAGTCCCTGTCTCCTTTGGCTTAACCAATATTGCCTGGTGGAAAAATAACAAACAATCTTCCTCTCCTATATTTTTCTACTTTCTTCTCTGAAATAAGCTTCCTTCATTACTTGGATGCCTTTTGTTGTCCCTTATGGCTCTCAAGGAGGTCAGCTCTTGCAGTGGGTAATGCTATTTTCCTTTTTAGATGCTTTTTCTTAAATGCATTACAGGGTTCTGTGACTTGTAATTTCCGGCGAGTGCCATCGACCATTTAATTCTTTGCAATCTCTGCAGCAGATGCCAAACACATTTGCAGTAATTGGATGGCACTTAAGGGATTAGTCAAGACTGCCAAGACTCAACTCATCCAAACCACAGCTGGCTTTTTGTGCTGTTTCCATGGGAGCCTTGCTGTGTCTGCTTCTAAATTTATTTGCAATCTACATTTTGAATAAAATCCCCTGTGCAGAAGCCTCGTGACCTGTCTGTGTGGCCCTGACTCTGTGGCAGTGGCACAGTTGTGGCATATCCCTGAAAGACAGAAGATTTGCAAATGACCCTCGTTCAGGGTCAGGAACCATCTGCCCCCAGCCAGGTGAAGGAGCTGGCAGCAGTTTGGGGGCCAGGTTTTGTGGGCAGACGAGCTGCTGCAGATCTTCCAGAGGCCTCAGAGCTGCCAGGATGGTTCATGACCTTTCTGCCTCATGCAAAGGCAGCAGAGGGTTTGCAGAACCACTTCTTGGTTTCATCACCGTGGGCCCCCTCCCTGACCCAGCTTTGCATTTCTTTACAGCTTTGTGCTTCCCACAGGAGGACAGGACGTGTTTTGTGATGCTGCTTTGATCAGGGATGACACCAGCTGTTTATGGCTTTCTCACATGTCAGGAAGATTCCCAAACCTTGGGTTTCCCTCAGCATGTTCAGAAGATGCCAGGTTTGTGTAGAACTGGGAATGCAGTGCCCTGGGGCTTTGCAGGAGAAAGTGAGTTCAGCTCATCAGGAGAAGGGTGTCAGTAGTTCTTCATTATAAAGTGCAGGGCACAGACATAAGGGCATTGGAGATGAGCCATGGAGTGCTTTGCTGGGCTCAAGGGCCTGTTGGGGCAGCTTTATTTGGGGGGTAATTGAATTTCAGCTCTAAAGAGACATTTCCTGTCCTTATTTCCTGTCAGGGTGAATGAGCTGAGTGATGCTGCACTGGCTCTCCCACTCCCAGCTTGGCTAAGCTGGCTCCAGTTGGTCTGTGCAGCACAGCTGGGACACATCAGCCTCTTGCTGAACTGGGAACTGGTTTAGAACATCAGGGTCACACTGGTTTGGAGCAGACCTCAGGTGAGGTCAGGTGCCAGGCTGAGGGGGCTGCTCAGGAAATTTTTTCCTCTGGGGGTCAAGTCTGAATAGTAGCTGTGTTTTCCTGGACTGGAAGGAGTTACCAGCTGGTAATTCCAGGGAGGAAAGGTCAGAAGCCTTATTCTTTCTAGCTATTTCCATGAGGAAGGTGAAGGAAGGGGATGAAGGTTTCTCCCCAGTACTTGCAGTAAGGTAAGACCTGGCAGAGGTATCAAGCCAGGACCAATTTCATGTCTTTGTGTTATCCAAGAAGTAAATACTGATCTGTTGGGTGTATTCAAGAGCAGGGTTTCACCTTTAAACCAGTGGTTAATGTGAATACACTTCTTATTAAACCCCTTCAACTTTCATGCTTTGATTCAACATTCTTCTCTTATTTCCCAGGGATGCTTTTATTGTCTGACTTTAGGAGGTAAATTCATTGCAGCACAGCACTGCTGGTCCAGCTATCCTTGCACTCAGTCTCTCAGCAGTGTTTTATGTGCACTTTTATTAATTTCTGGTACTGAATCTACCTGATTCAGTGCCAGCTCTCCCACAGAACAGGGCGTGATGGGTTGGTTTCATTAGATGTGCACTATTTTTCCTTTCCCTCTGATCCTCTTCCTCAAGCACTTTCCCTTCTTGGTTTGGGGGACTGGAGTGGAGAAATGTCCCAGGTAATAATGACAACATTCCTGCATTCTGTATAGGAGATTCAGGACTTGGGAGGAACATGGAACCCATTCAAAGGCTGAAAATGGCTCTCCTGGAAATGAAAGGCTGAATCAAAGACAAAATATATTCTTCAACTTCAGCACTCTCCCATTTCCCTTCTCTTCCTTCAGACAGTTCTGGGTGCTCCTGTGGATTGTGACAGAAGCTCTTCCCACAAGTTCCCTTTCCATTGTGGCTGGGTGTGTGCAGCTGTGCTGGTTAGGAGGATAAAGAGAGGCTGATTTACCCTGCCAAGTCCCAGCCAGGATTGCAGGAGAAGCTGAACAGAGCATTTTCCACCACGAGCTGCACATATTTCTTTGTTCTTGCACCTGAACCCATCACCTTCAGAGAGCAGCTCATACCTGATGTCACTGATTTCTGTGGGCATGAGCTGTGGTCTGAAGGAACTTCCTCTCTCAACTTGTCTGACTCTTCACCTTGTTTTTTTGTAGATGTTGACTGACAAGTATGACAGCGTGACAACAAACCGCTAAAGGGGAGAGCTGACCTCTGCATTTTCTCCTTTCATTTCCTTGCCAAATCTCCTATTTACCTCCTCCCCATCACTCTGCTATTTCAGTAGCTGCCCTGGCGCCTGTTTCTAAGAGAAGATGGATCTGCATCACTCAGACATTTGCTGCAGGAGCATTTCAGTGCTGGAGAAATGTCTCAGCATTTCTGAGTCAGCCTTCGGGAGCCGATGGGTTCTGTAGCACTTGGCAGCAGGGTGGAGGGCAGGGTGGGGACCACGGGGACAATCGGTGCCTGGGGGTGATCATTTGGCACGGGAAGTGAACAGAAGTGCCCAAACCCGGCACTTCAGCAGCTGTGGTGAATCACGACTGTCCTGGCCAGGGCTGTCTGCCACTGCCTGGAAAGCACGTGCTCTGTTTGGGTGTAATTTGAAGATATGACTGGGCTGATGTTGAAATCTTCCCATGCCACAGCGTCAGATGCGACCTTGCAGCGTTTCAAATGCCCCCAGATCGGGGCAGAGGTTGAAAGTTTAATTTTCACAGTCCCTTCAGGTGGCATTTAGAGGCTGAGATAAACTCCAGGGAAGCTTAACACTGACAGGTGGAGGAAAAGTAGATGAGGAGCAGTCTGGGCAGACAGGGATGTGTATCCTATGAGTGTGTGTGAATTATGAGAAGGCAATCACTGTCAGCAGTGTGAGGAATTACGTACAGGTACAGGTGTGGCATGGTAGGAATTGAAAAAAATGAGAAAGGAGGAGTTTCAGTCCTGGAGGAGAAATCCTCCCTGGGAGAATTCCCAGACTGAGCAAACAGCCTTTGAGGGAACGGAGCAGAACTGGGGGTGTTTTTTCATGGGAAATTCAGGATGTTGAACTCAAAAAGGGAAATACCTTGCAGAGAAGATTCAACCTCTGTCCCTTGAGATGCTAGGTTATTTTTATCTTTAACTGATGACAATCAGGCTTTGTTGGGTTATTTATCCCCCTGCTGTGAACGAAACTGCTTTCATTTGAGCACCCACAGATACTTTGACAAACCCAGCAGTAGACTTGATTTCCAGGCAAGAAAAGAAAATCAAGGTGGTGAAAAAGAGGTGATAGAAACAACACCTGTAAGAGCATGCCACGAGCTAAATTTTTTGCAGCAGCAGCATTGTCAGCAAAAATTGGGCTTGTGCTGAGCAGTATTCTGAGGCACATTTGATACAAATGGAAACTTTTTATTCCAAAACAGCTACTGCACCAGTGCTTCTTCTTGATGCCTACAAAACCACAAGAAAATAACAGTTTTACCTTCGCTTTCTTGTTTTAATTTCAGTGATCAAATGTAGTTTACACCTTCAGGCCACACCTGGGGCAGAACATTTCTCGCTCTAAGGAATGGGGTTTTTTTAAACCTTTCTCAGATTAATTGACAGTGTAAATCCTTTCTCAGATTAAGTGACCTGGTAAAGAATTACAAAGGCTCAGGGCAGGGCTGCTCTGGCAGCCACCAGGTTACAAGGAGGCCACAGGCAGGTTTGTGTTCTAGTTTTGCTGGTGCTGGAGAAAGGTTTCTTTCCCTTTGCAGAGAAACTCTAGGGATGGCTCTGGGATGAGGGATAAAATCAGTGTTTTGTTCCTTATGACGCTGGTTGTGATTCTCTTGTGATTTGGAGCAACTTCATTAAAAACCAGATCCATCTGTTTAAATTCAACATGGAATTTAAGGAGGACGAAGGACAAAATTTTCATAAAGCCTGTGATCATGAGAATGATTTTTCCAGGGAAGGGAGCTGTGCAAGGCAGTGGCTTTATTTTTCTGACTAATAGAAATAAAAGGAGATACAGGAGCACAGTAACTGTTAATGGCAAAGAAAGGTCAATTACAGGGAAATTATGTTCCTTCAAATGAATTTAGCCATTACTGGCTCCCTCTGTAATTCGTCGTTGCAGTGAGCTGGGGAGCAGAGGGAGCTGCTGTGTCACTGGACTCTCACTGGCCTTGTGCTGTTGGTCCCTCATGACCCAGGGTGGAATTGGGGCAGCCCCAAAAGCCTCATGAAACTGAGATCTGGAGCTTTCACTGTGTGGAGGGGCCTTTGGGGCCAGGTGAAACAGGCCTGGCTGGGAACCTCTTGCGCACATTGCTTCCTGAAACAAACCCAGGCTGCTCATCCTGTCACCTGTGCTTGTTTCCCCAGGTCCAGTTCCTGGAAATCATTGATTTACCCTCAGGCACATGCAGAATTTATTCATTAGTTTCTTAGTTCGGGTTTGGGTGTGAAGGTGTGGGAGCCAGGCAGGTATTTTGGGTGACTGTCGAGGACCCTGGTTCTCATTGCTCATGCAAACATTTAAGAAATCAAAAATTTAACCCAATGTGTTGTCATCCTGTAAAGGCTGAAGAAAGACCTTAATCATTAAGAAATCGTGAGGGACTGTAGCTGTGTCCCCTTGGATGCTGCAGCTGAGCTCTGCTCTCTGGGGACCGGTGACAGGACCCGAGGGAGCGGCTGCAGCTGTGTCAGGGAGGGTCAGGTTGGATGTCAGGAAAAGGTTCTTCCAGAGGCTGGTGGGACACTGAACAGGCTCCCCAGCGAATGCTCACAACCTGACAGAGCTTCAGGAGTTTTTGGACAATGCCCCAGGCACAGGGCGGGATTTTTGGGGTGTCTGTGCAGGGCTAAGAGTTGGACTCGCTGATTCTTGTGGGTCCCTTCCAGCTCAGCACGTTCTGTGATTGTGTGAACATGGCTTTACACTAGAATATATTTCATTCTGGGCATTTTGGAGGGGGAGAGAATGAAACCTGGGGGCAAAACTAAGCGGGGAGAAGGGCTTCCCCAAGGGATGAATCAGCTGAAAAGCAGCTCAGGAAGGATGTGACTTAGTGCAGCTGCTGGATTCTGACTGAGCTGCTGCCGGAGAGCAGCTGAGGGAGGGAGGGAGGAGGAGGAGGAGATCAGGGCTGGTGTGTCAGGTTTCCGTGCACTGCACGTGTGGGTGGTGCGAGCTGTGCCTGCTCCAGCCACCGAGCGAGCCGGGAGCATGGGGCAGGTGGCTTGGAAGGCTTTATTTCTGTCTCTTTTTGATTATAAAACGGAGAAATACGTCATTGCAAAGAACAAGAAGGTCGGGGTCCTCTACCGAGTGGTGCAGCTCTCCATCCTGGCTTACCTGGTGGGGTAAGAATCACTCTCTGCTTCATGTTTTGCTGGGATAAAGATGAATTTTGCTGTGATAAAGATGGATTAGGGTACTCTGCATAGCTGTGCCTCCTGATTTTAATGCAGGTAATTAGACAGGTTTATACACCTGCATTTTGTAATGTCTAGTAGATTATAGCTGATTTTTCACCTGCTAGGGATGGTTAGATTCAGCTCTCCCTTTCAGATTAAGCTCAGGTTAAAAATAGACCCAGTGACTATGGCTTTGTACTGCATTATTTATGCTTTTATTTCTATATCTTGTGGGAATGGTGCCAAACCTTAACACCAGACTCATCAGGAACAACGGGCATTAATGGCCACGCTGCTGAGCCTTGAGGCACACCTGGGTTTTCTGCACAGCACCATGACCTGCTCATCTCTAGAGGGAAGGGAAGCAAGCAGAAAGTGGGAGATTTCTTTGCTGGAGTGGGCTGCAGCAGCCAGGCTTGTGGGGGCTGAGGCAGCAGGAATGTCGGCTGCCTTGCATTCATTTCAGAGCAGGGCGGCTTGGCTCAGGAATAGCTCGGGAAAGGCCCAGTTCTGCAGCAGGCTGGTCACACTGGTGTGTAATGGGCACAGGGATCGTCCCTGCAGGCTCAGACCTGGAATTATCCAGCCTGTGCTGTTGATTCCTGAGTTTCTGAGGCTTTTTGGATTGTGACAGCCAACTCTGTTCCCTTACTGTCTGTCCCTCGCTGTCTGTGCTTCTGAGTCCCGTCACCTTTCCCACACCTCGTGTTTCCACTGATTAAATATAGCAGAGTCATTTTTATGTGCCAGGTGTATTTATAGAAAGCTGTGCAGCCCCAGAACCTGCTCTAGTGAGCAGAGCACCAGTGAAACCTCAGCAGTCTGGCATGGACTGGCTGAAGGAGGAATCCTGTGGATAACCCTGCCAAGGACTAAGAGGGATACAGTGTGGACAGGGAATGGCTGTTTTTCTCCCTTGGCATCTATTGCCTCCTGCAAACCCTTGGCACTGTCACTGATGGTCCCTGCAGTGGCTCCTTTGTGGCTGGGGCTTACAGGAACATGTTCCTGTTCAAAGGCTGGCTTGGGGTGGGGATCATCAAAATCTTCTGGATTACTTCTTGGGTGCAGCTGCCATTCCTTCATTGATTCACTGTGGAAAAGGCAAGGGTCTGCTTCTGAGCTCTCCTGGGAGAGGAAGTCAGTGTTCTTGGGAAAAGTAGGAAACTGCCAGGGTGGGGAATGTTAATGTGCAGGTTTGTCACACGTGGCAGGTGAAGGGCTGTGTGCTGCCAGTGCTGCTCAGCCCCTTCCCCTCCTCATGGGCAGGAGAGCCCTGCAAAAGGGAGCTGTGCCACAGAAATAGCCTCTCTCCCTCTCCCAACCTGCCCCAGCACCCTCAGCTTCTCCAAGGGTGGTTTATTGTCCTGGCAGGTGATTTTGGCAGTATTGTGGGGGAGCTGGAAGCATTTCATTTAAGCCAGAGGTTTTCACCCAGGGAAATGGAACTCCTGCTGCTTTCCAGTGGGGAGAAGTAAGCAAAGCCTTCCCTTGGACTGCTTGGCAAGGCAGCAGCTCTCCCAGGGTGCAATCAGGTTGTTCCCATCACAGTGGTGTTATAAACATGTATTATATTGGCTTCTCGCAAAGTATAAAAGTAGATATTATATAATGTTAGAAATGCTTTTTACTGTGTGGATGTAGTTTTCTCTCTTTTTAGCAAGAATGTTAGCAAGTGTGAGCACGTAAGATAACCTCCAAGTGAACAGAGGATGAGGCCCAAGGAGCTGCTGATCAACACTTTGTCCAGGGAGCAAAAGGGCCCAAAGGCTGCTCTGCCCGGAGAACAGGCGGCCAGGAGAGCCCAGAGCCGCTCTCGCCGCTCTGCCCGGAGAGACGAAGAGGCCCAAAGCTGCAATCAGCCCTGTCTGTCTGGAGAATTAAGAAATCCACCCTACCATCGACTCTTGCCTAGCGGGCCCAACCCCAAGAATCAAGAGAAATAAAACCACGAGGCAGAAGACTACGCCTGCTCTAAAAAGGCGGAACCAAGGAGTGGCCATGCAGAACAGCTCCGGGAAAAGTTTTAATATGAATGAAGAACAGACAGTAAAAATGGTATAAAAAGGACTGACCTCTGGCATCAGGTGTGCTCTTGGCAGAGCACCAAGGCACCCGGCCGTTACCCCTCTGCTTTATTTGATGTGTCTCTTATTGTCTTTATATTAAACCCTTTAAATTCTCACAGGAGAGTGAACCTCGTTTTTCACAATGGCTTACAAAAGACCCTGTATCCAGCTGAGAACATTCCCTCCAGGTTTCTGTGAGGAATACCCAGCTCACCTGCAGGAGTTTTATCTCCCCAGCCGTGCTCTGTTGCTGACTGGCAGTTCAGTGGCACATGTGAAACCAACCACGCTCTCCCCTGCAACAGCCTGTATTGTTTTTCATCTTGAGAACCACAGCCCTGCTTTTCCTTTGTCTTTCTGAGGTTGCTGAGTGTAGCACAGACAGAAGTGGGAGGCTTTGGTTTTTTACTTCATGACCTGATATTACTCATTTCTCCCCTGCTGACAAGCACAGCTTGTGTCCAAGAGTTTATCCTTTATTAGCAGTAGTACTTACAGACGGTTTGGTGTCATTGGCATGTTTTGTATTGACCTTGGTGTGAATTTCTGTCTTACTCATTCCCTGACCACATCTAACGCTGCTGTGTTCACACAGGTGGGTGTTTGTTGTCAAGAAAGGCTACCAGGACACAGACACATCCCTCCAGAGCTCTGTCATTACCAAGCTAAAAGGGGTGGCCTTCACCAACACCTCGGAGCTGGGGGAGAGGCTGTGGGATGTTGCAGACTATGTCATCCCTCCCCAGGTTGGCATCACCCCCTGCTCCTGTCTCTGCCCGGGTGGGTGCTGAAGTGAGCTATCCAGGTCTTTCCTGTGAATTAGCTGGAGCTGGGATACAAGGAAGTAATGCTGGAAGGGGTTTTCTGCTGTGACTTTTTATTTGAGATGCTGGGGTGCTCTGCCTCCCCCCAGGACCGTGGGCTGGCTCTTATGGTTGTGTGTGCACCCACAGCGTGAGGGAATTCATCCAAACAAATCTCCACACAAAGGGTGATGTTGTATCTCAGCCTGAATAGCTTCTGGAGAGAGGGGGGTTGTTCTCTTCTGCAGAGAGCTGCACCCTCCCTGTTACAAGTATTTTAAAAGTAAACCAGGTTTTCTAACTCTTTGTTTATTGCAGGGTGAAAGCGTCTTCTTTGTCATGACAAATCTGATTGTGACCCCAAACCAGAGACAAGACACGTGTCCTGAGGTAGGAAGAACTGAGCCCCTTGACCCCCAGACCCGTGCAAAACCAGGGGTAAGAACTGACAGAGGACACTTCTGGAGCAACAAAGAAAGGAAGGATGAAAAACAAGTGTTTTTTTCCTGTAGTGTAATACCTCAGTAGGGAGATTACTGTAAACCTGGGAGGCTCAGCTGTCTTAATTTCCAGAGGTGCTGATCATGTAGAGCCTTCCTGACTTTAGGTGGTGTTGGATTTCTTCCCAGCTGGAGATGAGACCTGGCAGAGATTGCTCAGGGTTAGGAAAGGCCATGGGAAAACAACTTCAGGGTAGTTATGGGTAGAGGAGACTTTTTAAGAGCCCCATCCTCTGTAGGGATGTTTGGAATGGGCTGGAGCCCGGGGGAGGAGGTCTCTGGCTGTGCAGGGAGTGCTGTGTCCACGGAGCACATGGATTTTCCATGTCACAGCCCGGAGCACAGCTGGAGTGGTCAGGGCACTGCTGTCCTCTGGTGGCCGTGCAGGGGCAGGTTTGGGCCAGAGAACTTGGTGGCTTAGATCCAAGGTAGGGCTATCTTAAAGCAAAGTGACCTCCTGCCTGGTTTTGGTGAGTACTAATGTTGGTTTTTTTCAGTCTGTCCCTCTCCAGACTGAGCAGAACCCAAAACCAGGACAGTGTGAGTGAATCCTGGTGCTCCTGGTGGTGGGATATATTTGCATGACGCCCAGTTACCAGTTCAGCTGCGTGGTTTTAGTGCTCATACAGAGCATTCACCCCACGTCAGCAGCACTTTCTCACCCCTCCAGCTCTGGTGTCCTGTCACACTGTCCCTTGTGTCCTTTTCCACTTTGCAGAGTGCCAGCATTCCCGATGCCCTGTGTGACAAGGACACGGACTGCCTGGAAGGGGAAGCAGTGGTGGCTGGCAATGGTAAGGGAAGGGTAATGTCCTCTCTGTGCTGTGTCTGGTGTCCTTCAGAGGCCTCAGCCTGGTTACACCCCCTGATCTCTGATTTCAGAGAGCACCAAGGCCTTTCTTTTCTTTCCTTTCTTTTCTTAAGATCCCTGCCTTGCTTGCATCGGTGGCTGGGCCAGGGAACCCTGGGTTGCTCAGAGACACAACAAGAGGGTGTTTGTTCCAGCTGAGAGGCCCTTTCACAGCAGGGAGGAGAGGGAAAATCCTCTATTTTCACGTGCCCTGTAGGCAAGGAGGGGAGGTGACTGCTCGGTGTGACCTTTTCTGTGATGTCTGCTCGCAGGGGTTAAGACTGGCCGTTGTTTGAAAGACAGGGACAGCACCAGAGGGACTTGTGAGGTACTGGCCTGGTGCCCAGTGGAGAAAAGATCCAAGCCCAAGTATGTCCTGTTTCAAAACTTGAGTTGCTTGGCTTGTGTGTCACTCAGGGCAGTTCCTGTGTCCCCTCTGCTTGTATGCTTGCTCAAATGTTGGCTCTTCAGTGCAGGAGGGGGCTCTGCAAGGCCCCTCTGGCAGGACTGGCCCTCTGCTCCCCTTGCTTTGTTCCCTGGCTGTTCCCAGCTCTCAGGTCCCTGAACCTGCACACTCCTCACCAACCCCTTGCTGGCACTGTGGGGGAAGTGGCACGGCTGGCCTGGTGCCATCCAACCTTTTGGATGAAGATGCTTCTAAAATGGCAATTCAAGATTTCACATGTGTGCAGGGTACGAAGACAGAGAACAAACCCTTCTCTTCCAGGAAACCACTTCTGGGCAGCGCAGAAAACTTCACTGTTTACATCAAGAACTCCATTCGCTTCCCCAAGTTTAAGTTCTCCAAGTAAGTGCACAGGTTCCTGAGCTGCTCCTGCTCAACAGATATTCCCCCTCCTCCAGAAAAATGAAGTCCCTGGACAAGGCTGGCAAAAAAGGCAAATTTAAAAATATTTGTTTGCCTTTGCTGCTGCAAGATGAACAAACTAAAGCAGTGTAGAAAGGTGCGTGTTCTGGTTCTTGTCCTGGGCTCAGATAGGCAGCTCTAGCATCCCTTTGTTTTTCCCTTGAGAAAACCAGGTGGCCCTGAAGCAGTATGGCAGCCTGCACCATGCAAGCCCAGATTCAACTGGCCAAGTCCTTTTCTGGCCAGGAGGTCATTTTTGGGGAGACAGACTGCTTTCTCCAGGCCAGCAGCAGAGACACTCGCAGGATGACAAGGCTGGTGTGCACAGAGGGTGTTGGAGAAGCCTTTTGTCTTTGTAGGCTGTGAAGGCAAGAAAAGAGGGAGACAAGGTGGATTCCCCTGTTTCCTATGTGCAGGATGAATGTGCTGGCAACTGACAACGAGTCCTACCTGAAGAGCTGTCGCTACAGCCAGGAGCATCCCTACTGCCCCATCTTCGTGCTGGGGAACATCGTCCGCTGGGCTGGGGGCAACTTCCAGGAAATGGCCTCGGAGGTAGGAGTGCCCCTCGGGCTCATGTGTGTTCCCAGCTGGCCGTACTGCTCACTGGGAGGCTGTGAGGAGTCACTGCCCAGGGAGCTGCCTCCTGTCCAGGCTGCACTGCAGAGGTGCCAGTGCTTAAAGTCAAGCTGGTCCTATTTATCCTGTCCCCAGGGAATGGGGGTCCTCTAAAAGAGCTGGTTGGGTCAGCTATCTTCTATTCAGGGCTGCCCAAACTGCTGCTCTGCCATTGGGGATTCTTTGTTTAATTTCAGTGTTACTACACTGTTGGTTTAAACCCAGAACCCTGGAACTCCATCCCTGCATAAAAGATCATCTTCCCCACTGAAGTGTGGAATGAAATCAATGTCCTGGGATGAGAAGCCTCAGGATACCAGCACAGGGAAGAGTGGGTTGTAGAGTACTAATGGGATTAATGTCACACACCTGAACTCAGCCCAGCCAGGCCTGTGTGCCCCCTTGTCTGTGACCAGAAGTGCAGCTGTTTCTTGTCCCTGGGGAAAACCTGCCCAAGGGTCTGATAAATTTGAAGACACTTTAACTGAACTAAGCTTAAACAACTCACCCTGTCTCTCTCTTTTAAGGGTGGTGTGATAGGAATTCAGATTGAATGGAACTGTGATCTTGATAAAGCCCCTTCTGAATGTAATCCTCACTATTCTTTTAGCCGGCTGGATAACAAGTCTGCAGAAACATCCATCTCTTCTGGGTACAACTTCAGGTGGGTACAGAGGAGGGCACAATGCAGTACCACAGCTGGGCTGGGCTGCTTGGACTTGCAGGTGCTGGAGGTTGGCAGTGGAGTGGCACCAAGCCTGTACCAGCCACTGCTCCAGCCAAGCACAGAGTGCTGCAGAGGAGGGAGGGAGGGAGGTAGGGAGTGCTTCTGGCAGGCTAAAGCTCATTTTGCTAAGGGAACAGATCTGTTTGGAGAGATTTGTGAATTCAGAGGGGCAGGTGGACTTAAACCCAGCATTGTTGCATTCCAGGTTTGCCAAGTATTACCGGGATGCTGAGGGGGTCGACTACCGGACGCTCATTAAAGCGTACGGAATCCGCTTCGATGTGATGGTGAACGGCAAGGTGAGGCCCCAGGCCAGAATGTCCCAGAGCCTGGAGAGAAAGAAGGTGGGGACATTTCTCAGTGGGAAGGCAGTTCTGGGGTGAGACAGCCTCTCTGCCTTGTTGTAGGAAAGGGCTTTTCCCATCTGTCCATGTGGAGCTAACCCTGTGTAAGAGAGATTACCTGGAGTGCAGCTGAGCCTGCAACTCCTCTACTTAAAACCCGGCTCATGTAAAGCCCAGTGCTTTACATGAAGAAGTAAATGTGCCCCAGAGACTTGTTTTCCATGTGCAAGCACTGCAGAGAAAAAGGAAACCTAATCCAGGGATGATGCCAGCTCAGAAATGCAGCCAAGGACAGTTGGATCTGAGACACACAGACCTTCAGCCTCCAAGATTGTTCACTGCAAATCCCCCGTGGTTGTGCCTGTGAACAAAACACACCCATGGGGCAGCAGCAGCTTCCCCAGTGTAGTACCACACCCTTGAGTTTGTTTGTGAGTTGTTCTCTCAGTGGTGATTTCATGACCTTTCTTCTTCCAGGCAGGGAAATTTAACATCATTCCCACCATTATCAATATCAGCTCAGGGCTGGCACTCATGGGAGCTGTAAGTGAATGTTCTGTCTTAAAGTAACATATTGGGACCCAGACCTCAAATGGGATGAAAATGGGATGGGGTGTTGAAATCTTTTCCAGCAGAATCTTTACTGCTCTGACTACTCAGCCAGATGTGTCTGTGTCCTGTCTTAAAGGCATTTATTAATGTACCTGGCACCTAAAACACCTCCACAGGGGGTATATAATATATATATGCCCCAGGAAATGCATGGAGAATGAAGGAAAGTACTGCTTCTCCAAGTTATTCTTCAATTAATGTTCATTTCTAATGAGATCAGAACAGTTCCTCTCCCATTTCAAAGATAAAACACAAGTTCTTTCCTTTTGCAGGGAGCTTTCTTTTGTGACCTGGTGCTGCTGTATCTGATCAAGAAGAGCAACTTTTATCGAGGCAAAAAGTACGAGGAAGTGAAGTAAGTGGGCCTGGATTTGTGTTAAAAATCATGGCTTTTTGTTATGAGTGATAGAAATAGGAGGAGGTACAGCAGCACAGTTCCAGGGAAATGAATTCCTCCAAATGAGTTTGGCCAAGTTATTGTCTCCCTCTGTATTCCTTGCTGCAGTGAGCTGGGGAGCAGAGGGAGCTGCTGTGTCATGGTTGGACTGGCAATGGCCTCGTGCTGTTGGTCCCTCATGACCCAGGGTGGAATTGGGGCAGCTCCAACAGCCTCATAAAACTGAGATCTGGAGCTTTCACTGTGTGGAGGGGCCTTTGGGGTAAGGTGAGACAGGCCTGGCTGGGAACCTCTTTGCTTCCTGAAACAAACCCAGGCTGCTCATCCTCTTTGCCACCTGTGCTTGTTCCCCCAGGTCCAGTTCCAGGAAGTCCTTGTCGAGCCCTACGCTGAACGGGAATCAGAGCCCAGACCAGCTCGGCACGCTCTAGGCACAGCAATGGCTCTGCCAGCTGGACTCGTGCTCCAGGAAAACCACACAGGTGTGGCACCACACCAGCACTGGGAGGTGGACATACCCCAGATCAGGCCTACTATTATCAGGATTCCCAGAGGAAAAAGCCTCCTCTAAAGACTGCCTTTCTTCCCTAAGATTTCTCTGGTGTCCTGAGCTTGCAACAGTGTGTCATCACTATGGATTTATAAAATGATTTTTATAAAAGGACAAAGAAGGCACCAAAGGAATGTTTTCATGTCCACTGATAGATATATCTGTACTTATGCCAATAGCCAGCATTGTCCTGTGGCTGTGCTTTGCTTCCATGTGCAGAAAAGCTGTGATGGGAACCACCACTGGCACTTTGGGAAGGGCTGAAGCTGAAATCCAACCTAATTCCTGCTCTGCTGCCTTGGCAGCCACCGCTTCCAGCTCCTGCCTGGCTGATGTGACATCAGGTGTGAAGCAGCAGGACTGCTCTGCTCGGGAAGTGCAGGGAAATGTGGCATTGGAGCAGCTCTTGGAGCTGGGGAAGGGGCTGTGACCCTGCAGGACCTGAGGCAAGGGGGGACAGTCACTCTTATGGGGGGTTCATGCACTGGAAAGCAACGTGGCCCTGGAAGCACCTGCACAGGTTCTGCCTCCTTGGTTCAGTGCCTGGTTTCATTTGCTCAGGATTGTCCTTCCTGCATCACTTCCTGGTTTCTCGTGGTGGGGAGATCTGGATGGGGCACTCAATGCTTCTGTTTCTCACAGCACCCTGGGCTGTGCTGCAGACTGAAAAGAGCAGCTCTGCCAGTGACACAGGCCTTGTCAGCTTCCTCCAAATACACCAACAGCAGGGGAATTTAGAAGACATCTGCCTGCTACTTCAACACCAGTAACCTCCAGGAAATACAAGCGGGGATGTAATCTCAGAAAAGGGCTTATGGAATATCATTGTGTTCTGTAAATGCTGCCCCATCACCACTGACTGGGAGCTGTCCTGATGAAGATTAAATGTGTCTGTGCACTCTTTGAATAACAAAATTTAAAGGGCTCCTGCTGCAGCATCTGAGCGTGGCCTTCAGGGAGCTGCTGCCATCGAGTGTCTGCACAAATGGCACCAGCAGCTGCACCCACCTCTGCTTTAACTTCTTTAAGGTGGTTACTCTGAGGTACAGCTTCATCCTCAATTAAAATTCACCTCTGTTAGCAGCAGCAAACTCTGAACCCAGTCACTGATAGCAAACCCCACCCAGTCTAGTTCCCTCCCTCTGCTTCTGTGTATTGAGACAAAAATGGGGCTAGAAAGTAGAATTAAACAGCAGAGTTAATTTAGGATAAGCTATGTACCTCTGGTGCTCTAATCTCATCTAAAACCTTCTCTCCATGTCAGAAGTTTTTCCTCTAGGCAAACACAAGTCACCACGTGGGGAACTGCTCGAGAGTTACCACAGGCAGCCCAGGCTTTTGACTGTCAGGGTTGAATTCGAGTTGAGTAATTTCTGGATGGTGAAACACATGGTGAACCCCCCATGTGACATCAGGGCCTGGCACAACTCCTGGCGACCAAGCAGCTCCTCCTAACGTGCAAAGCTGAGTGTGCTCTGCTGAAACCATTGTTTTAACTTGCCAAAACATCCTCTTGTTGGAGGACTAAAGCTGTTTCCTGAATCTAAGTCTTCAGGCCTCCCAGATCCCCTAGAATGTTTCCTTTCTTTATACTGTGTAACACAATTCCTACAACCCCTGCTGTTAATAAAACATAACCAGATTCCTTCTCAGGAGCTCGTTTCTTGACTTTGACTTTTTTTTCCTTCTTGTGTTTCATGTTCAGCAATAAAATGTGTCACTGTAGGCCACTGCTCCCTGAGAGTGTTCTGTACAGTGTTTTTTCAGGTCACAGCACCTTCTCTTGGTGATACACTGATGTAAGCAAGTCAATGAATCACTTATTTTTGCAGGAACAGGGCTATAGGCAAGGCATTACCTGGATGGTGGGTGATGGAATTATCCTCTTTAGTGGCTTTTCTGGTGACCAGTGACAAACACCTGTGACAGTGTCATTTACTGATGGCAATTGTAGAAGAGAACGTTTGCACGTACATTTCTGTACCAAGGAAACAAATACAGGAGGCATCCAAGTGGTGCTTCACATTCAGTTTAATTAGAACAGTGCTACTGATTAATTTGTACTTGGACATAATTTACCAACAGCATTAACGACACGAGCCATGGACAACAGTTTGGAAGGTGAGCTGGCCTATTGTGTAGTGACTTTTGGCAACAGTCCTCCTGCTCCGTTAGCCCCGGAGCTGCTCAGTACACGTGGACCATCCCGTACAGGAAAGTCCAGAACAGGACGTAGGTGAAGAGCCCTCCCACGAGCCCCCCCGTGAACAGCGGCCTCCGCGACTTAAAGTACTTGTTCCACCGCCGCCCAGCCTTCAGCACCAGCAGCACGGAGAGGAGGACGGAGGCCAGGAAGTAGAAGATGAAGCCGTACAGGCCGGTGAGGCCGAGGATCCCCGCCGTGGCGCCCGACAGGGCGGACACCGAGGTGCGGCAATAGTCCAGGATGGCCGCGTTGCCCCGCACCGCCGCCTCGCTGATGAACTGCGGCCCCTCGCGCTTGGCCACCACGGCGGCCATGGCTCCGCGCCGGGCTCGGGCACCTCCTCGCTCGCACCGACACTGGGGTGAAGCAAACACACGCTGTACGAGCCCGCCCGCCCTCAGGCCGCCGGGACAGCTGCGCGGCCCCGCGGCCCTCCTGCCCGTCCTCCCCTCCCTCCGTACCTCTCATCCACGGCGGCGCGCAGCCCCGCCGCTCCGGCAGGCCTCGCACCTTGCCAAGGGACCCCGCACACCGCCCGTCACCGCGGGCCGCCCGCCGGGCCCGGCCTGCCCCGACCGCGCCGCCGGCACCGCCCCACCGCCATCTTGGCGCGGGGGCCGACGGGCCGCGGCCGCGCGGGCGGTGCGCCGCGGGCGGGGCGGCTCCGGATTGGCTGGCGGGGGGCGGGGCCGGGGCCGGATTGGCTGGCGGGGAGCGGGGGGCGGGGCCGGGCGAGGCGCTTTTGTTCGGGCGGCGGCGGCGACGGGGCGGACATGGCGTTCGTACCGGGGCAGCCGGTCACCGCCGTCGTGGTGAGGGGGAACGGGAGGGGCGGACATGGCGTTCGTACCGGGGCAGCCGGTCACCGCCGTCGTGGTGAGGGGGGACGGGAGGGGCGGACATGGCGTTCGTACCGGGGCAGCCGGTCACCGCCGTCGTGGTGAGGGGGAACGGGAGGGGCGGACATGGCGTTCGTACCGGGGCAGCCGGTCACCGCCGTCGTGGTGAGGGGGAACGGGAGGGGCGGACATGGCGTTCGTACCGGGGCAGCCGGTCACCGCCGTCGTGGTGAGGGGGAACGGGAGGGGCGGACATGGCGTTCGTACCGGGGCAGCCGGTCACCGCCGTCGTGGTGAGGGGGAACGGGAGGGGCGGACATGGCGTTCGTACCGGGGCAGCCGGTCACCGCCGTCGTGGTGAGGGGGGACGGGAGGGGCGGACATGGCGTTCGTACCGGGGCAGCCGGTCACCGCCGTCGTGGTGAGGGGGAACGGGAGGGGCGGACATGGCGTTCGTACCGGGGCAGCCGGTCACCGCCGTCGTGGTGAGGGGGGACGGGAGGGGCGGACATGGCGTTCGTACCGGGGCAGCCGGTCACCGCCGTCGTGGTGAGGGGGGACGGGAGGGGCGGACATGGCGTTCGTACCGGGGCAGCCGGTCACCGCTGTTCGGGGGATACCGTGCTGGGGGCTGCTGGCGGGGATGGAGAGGGGGATGCCGGTGTTGCCCGGGAGCGCCCTGCGCGCTGTCAGCGGGCGGAGTTGTCGTCCCAGGGCATCTCCGGTCCGCGGGTGCGTGAAGGAGCGGGCGAAGGGTGCGGGACTGGGACGGGGGCACCGGTGACGGTGACGGTGCCGGTGCCGCCCGGCAGCGCCCTGCGGGCAGTCAGGGGACGGAAGTCCCCGGGCAGCCCCGGTCCGCGGGCGAAGGGCGCGGCCGCTCGTTCCGCAGCGCCGCCGGCCCCGGTTGCCGCCCCGGTGGCCGCTCCCCGCCGCGGGGGCTGTCAGATTCTCCGTCCGCAATACCGGGGGGGAGAACCGAGGGGAAACTCCGCCGGGCGGAGGGACCGAGCCCTGGCCAGGGCTGCCGGGCGTTGCTTGAGGAAAGAGGGAGCGAGCCCCGCCGAGAAGCGCGTTCTGCCGGTACCGGGACCTTGCGGCAGCCGAGCCCAGCGCTCGGTGCGGTGCCGTCTCTGCGAGGGCAGGGCAGGATAAGCACCTGCTTGTCTGGGTGGGGTTTAGGAAGCAGAGCTTTTCAAGTGAGATAATGACTTCAATCAACACGCAGTGCAAGTGAGAGAGCAGTGCTTTCCCCTGGTTGGAATGGTAAATGGGGTTGTGCTTGGGTGTGCGGCCCCAGCTGACAACCCTGAGGACATGGATGCTGTGCTGCTGTGCCCAGCGAGTTTGGAATTTAGTGGGGAAGTTCAAGGTCAGTGTGACAGGGCTGTGAGAGGAGAATCACAGAATGGTTTGGGTTGGAAGGGACCTGTGAAGGTCATCTCATCCAACCCCCTGCAATGAACAGGAACATCTTCCATTAGATGGGGTTGAAGCACCTTTTGAGAGGTTATTGTGTCAGTTAAGACTGTGGCTTTTCACCCTGGCTCAGGAATTGCACCAGCTGGCATTACTACAATGCTGACATAATGCACAAAGCTTGTCAGATGCCTCTGTGCATCGGGCAGTGAGGAACCTGCCCCGGGTTACAAAAGTCTGTGGATAAGTTATCCTGAAAAAGAACCATCCTAATAATAGGTCGTTATTTCTGCTGATAGGACTAGCAGGAACATAAGGCATGTGGATAATGAGCAAGACGAGGCTGGTCATGAGTTACTGCTGGTTATCAAGGCATGAGTCATGTTTAAAGAGACCTGCTCTGGTTTTAGTGTTGTTCCCTTCTATTCCTGGGCAGGCAGGAAAGCTCTGAGTAATTGAGGTGCTGGGCTGTGGCAGGGGATCTCTGTGAAAGACAATCTAACTGGATCTGAAGTATCCGTGTCTGAAATGCACTTGAAATTTCCTCCAGTTGTCAGAATACTCAGCTATTTGATCTCTTTCTCTTTTCAGCAAAGAATTGAAATACATAAGCTTCGGCAAGGTGACAATTTGATTCTGGGATTCAGCATTGGGGGTGGCATTGATCAGGACCCTACTCAGAATCCTTTCTCTGAAGACAAGACTGACAAGGTCAGATACTCTTTTTTTCTGTAGCAACTCCCTCTCCTAAAGGCTGAGATACCCAAATCATCATCTGCCCTCTGCACTCTACCACAGCTACTCTGTTGCCCCATTATCACTTGCAGGCTGAGGTTATTCAAGTGACTTCTCCACCTTTTCTATTTTCCAAAATTGCATCAGCCTGTTTTTTAACTAAAACCTCATAATACACTACAAGGTTTTTTTTGTACTGTCAGTCAAATGGCCCTTGAGTACTAAATCCTCCCATATTTAGTAAATGAACAGTTAATTTTTTCCAGGGCATCTATGTAACAAGGGTGACAGAGGGAGGCCCAGCAGAAGTTGCAGGACTCCAGATTGGAGACAAGATCATGCAGGTAAGCACCAAGATAAGACAGAACTGATGTAGTACCAGCTGCACACTGCAGAGAAGCATCTGCTGGGGAAAATAATCTTCTGGGAACTTCCCAGGACAGTTTGTGGAGTTTATAAATAAACTGAGCTGTGGCATAAGCATATCCACTACGTGGTTCTGATAGAACAGTTACAGGACACCTCTGAGTCCCTGCACCTGCCTCATTTTGTGGGTTTTTTTCCCAGGTGAATGGCTGGGATATGACAATGGTAACCCATGACCAGGCCAGGAAGAGGCTGACCAAAAGGAATGAGGAGGTGGTACGGCTGCTGGTGACCAGGCAGTCCCTGCAGAAGGCTGTGCAGCAATCCATGATGTCCTAATCCATCATCCAGCTGGGGAAGGGGTGGGGAGGGAGATGCATAGACTGGTATCAAAGAAAGAAGCAAATACTAGACTGGAACAGGTTTTCTGGAAGGAGTGCATGTTCCTACCTGTGGTAAACACTACTTTTTTTTTGTTTTAACTTCTTCTGGTGTAACTGGCAGTAGTAAAACAATACTCCCCTCAGCAGAGTGCTTCTCTGAAGTCTGCCCTGCAGGTACATGGCAAGACTTCTGTAGTTATAGCTTTCAGGACAGGACAGACTCAAGTTAACTAAGAGCAACTGGAAAAGCCTTAACTTGGACAGGATTCTTCTGTAGCACAAAAGCCTCCTATTTTAGGGGGAAATGTGGTTTCTGCTATGGGAGACCAGAGGGTTTGCTGTGCCTAAGCTTTTAGAAGTGAGCTGTCCTGTTCCCCCCCACTATCAAATTCAAATGCCAGAGTTCAGAGTTGCACGGTGCTGTGGGGAGGAGCACTGTACTAACCCCACACTGTGTGCAAGACAGAGAGTGGCTGAAGGGTTTGGGGCATTACAGTTTCCTGCAAAGACTCCCTGGACAAAGCAGCCTCTTCAGGCAAGAAACAACTGAGTCACACAAGTGTTCTATGAAAGCCTGTGAAGTACACTACAGCTTCATGGACACTACAGTTCAACCTCACTGACAGGGTAAAACCTGAATTCTCCTTGTTCCCATTTGTACCATCAGTTGAATTGAGTTTAATTTAAAGGAATATGGAGCAGGAAACAAAACAATGTTCCTGAACTTACAGCAATGCTGCTCATAGCTCTAGAATTTTCAGTTCTTCATTCCACTTCTATCAGATGTGAAATGGGAGGAATTTTAGTTTGTCTTTTAGAAGACTTTGTTTAAATCAGTGATTTATTGGATGGAAGAGATGAATATGCCAGTAACTTGCAGAAGTGCCTCTTGACCAAATTTAAACTTCTAGTAGGATACTAAGTGGTTTAAATAAACATGCCACAGGAGTGAAGATTCTTGCTGCAACACTAAGTCCATGATCTAGCATCCTGTGGTTTGTTAGCCTGTTAGCTTTACAGTTATCCAAAAACTGGAGTTTTTAATCCTCTTCAGTTGATCTATACATATCTATACTTTCCTTAAGCAGCCTTGAGGTAAGCTGTTGTAAATAGAGCACGAGGAGGTGGCAGACTAACTTATTCAG
Source organism: Aphelocoma coerulescens (assembly GCF_041296385.1). Classification (NCBI taxonomy): domain Eukaryota; kingdom Metazoa; phylum Chordata; class Aves; order Passeriformes; family Corvidae; genus Aphelocoma; species Aphelocoma coerulescens. The sequence goes on from NC_091032.1 coordinate 7,753,638, forward strand.
TACATTACTGCTGTGCCATGTACGTTGTGATTGATGCATCTCAGACTGTTCTGTGCACACCAGCAGATGCCTACTTACCAATTTTATATCTCTGGAATTACTACAATCCTGCTTTGGAATTTTGTAACTTAAGAATTCAGTGGTAAATTTTAAGTCTTTCATGTTGAAGTTATTTTTGTTATTATAAAGATACACTGCTATTTGTACTGCTTTTTCACTTGATTTTACACACAATAAAAGAAAGTTGGTTTTCCTGAGCTGTTTCTTCTTACACTTAAGAGTGCCACATCACTTGGGTGCCTCCAGCTGAGACTTTTTTTTGGCTCAGAGTAGATTGTGGAATTACTGAAGTCAATAAGGTCTGGTTTCACTGGTGGGGAACTTTCAAACCTCACCTGGGCTCTAGTTTTCCTTAGGATGACACCTAGAAAGACACATTAGGTTTTAAGCATTCAAGTATTTATGCATAGATTCCCTTCTAATTACCTGTCTTAGCACCTTTGAAAGAGCTTTCAGGGAAATAAGAATACAGCTTCTGTTTGTTAGGATTTTTTTTAATAAAAAGTTCAAATTGTAATATTTGTGCATTTGTTACCAACTTCATTATTGTGGTGCACCACTGTGGCCAGCCTGAGTGGTGGTGTACTGTGAGCTGTCTGGGAAAGGTCAGCAGCAGCACTTGGATCCACAGACAGTCTTCAGTCATTACTTAAAGATATTAAGTGGTTGCTTAAACGTGACCTTAGATTTTTGGAAGACAGAACTCTGCTCTTTGTGCATCACCTCCAATCAGAAAGACATCACTCTGGTCTTTCTCTTCCCTGTGGTTGATGAAAAAAAGAGCCACGTGTTGCTTGGACAGCTCCCACTGAGCTGTGTGTGCAGCTTCAACAGGCACGAGTTTCCCATGTGCAGCTGAGAGCTTGCTGTCCTTAAGGCATCTGGCAGTCAGTGCATGGCAAGGCAACAGTTTGTGTTCCATCCCAGAGAGAATCAAGTCATAGACAGAGATCAGAATCAGTATTTCAACTGGCAGCAAGAATCTTGAAAGCCCTCAGACAGGGTAGGGACAAGTTCAGTTTATAGTTTTAGTCTCCACGAGTGCTGTTTGTTATTCACAAGGTTCATACCCTCGTCTCCTGTACAGGCAGTAGTGCTGCACCATGAAAACAATATCAAACACGATGGAGAAGACACCCAGGCCAAACTTGGTTGGATCTCCAAAGATTAACTTCCACTCATCTGTCAAACACAAAATTGAGTTAGGTCTGACTCCTCAAGTGTAGTCTTGTCTCAAGACACTTTAGAGAAGTTGATGTCTATTACCTGGACTGCTCAGACACACCTAAGACTGACTGCAGTGCACACCTTATGCAAAGCTAATTAATAACTCTTCCTGTGGTTTCTTCAGGATAGCTACTTCATTTTATACCTTGAGGGAATATGAACAGATTCTTTGTCCTTTCTGTAAGAACAGCTCCCCACAACACAGCACAAACATCATTTTTCCAAGATAACTTACTGGGTTTATATCTGCTTTCTAGTGGGACCTCCCACCCCATTAAGAAAGGCTCCAGCACCTCAGTTCCAGGCTTACCATTGTTGTATGACTGCAAAAACATCTGGAGAAGGCTGAAACTTCCACCAGTGAAGTCCAGTAATACATTTCCAATGCTCCATCCCTCAGTGCTCTTCCGACGGAAATTCATGTAGGCCTGGGAGGGTGACAAGAAGTCAGGCAGAGTGTCATGCACAGGCATTTGGGATTAATTTGTAAGCAGCTTTCAGTATAATTCTATTGGTTTCACCACTATTAATAAATAATCATTGGTGGTTTAGTCTTTTCAGACTTTCAAGAGCACACACTGCAGGCTTAGGGTGGCAGGGATATGGAATCCAAGCAGAATAGTTCAGATTTACCTGTGGGAAGTATTTTATCAGTGTGACTGCTAATTTAATGTAGGAGAAGCAGAACAAGAACTGCAACCATGTCATCTCCTCAGCTGCAGCCAGGAACAGCGTTGTGAAGGTGAAGATCCATGCAAGTGCCAGGAGTCCAACAACAACTTTGGATACTTTCTGATCTGCTCTCTAGAACAGAAACACAGATATGTTTGGGCCTGGTCATACATCCCCAGACACAAAGATACAGTTTGCTCAGGACTCTGCAACATTACAGTCCAAACCTGTTTTACCAGTCAGGTTGGTACCACAGGAGAACTTTAAGTGCTACAGCAATCACCTGGAGGTTTGCAAGAGCTGATGAGCAATATTCATATCAATTATTTAAAACATTGCTGTCCCTGAACAAGGGGGAACAGTATTCTTGAGTATTTATGGTGCATAAGCTGTAACAAATCTCCAAAACTCAATCTGATGAGATCAAGAGTTCCTGTATGTGCAAAAGGCTTATAATACCATTATGATAAAAGATTTATGGTTGCTTTCTAATTCTTCACTAGAAAAGTCTGTGGTACCTGGCAATGATGACAGATGGGCTGTTACAGTTTTGGGTTTAGCATGACCAAAGGAAGAAGTCCAAGAGAGAAACAGTTACCATCTAGATAAAATTGGCCTGTTCAGATAAGAAGCTTTTGCAATGAAAATTAAATAAGAACCACTTGACTGTAACAATCAATCTCACTTGAAAAGGTGTGAATTATGAAACAGCATTTACAGCTGTTTTAGGAGAGAAGAAGTTGAAAAAAAACTGTGTTTGAATTGCAGGGAGTATCTAAAGTCCTATCCTAGCTTGAAGAATGCTCCAAGTAGCAAGGAAACAGCAAAGCATTTGTGCTGTGAAGAGCTGTAATCTATGTGCTGGCTAGAGATCTGTTTGGGAATTTTATGAACTTGGCTGTTTGCCTCAGTTATTTTGAGTCCCTAAGGAGTTTACTTATAAGCTCAGAACATCCAGAGGCTGAAGTAGGTAAGGTTAGTGGAGGTGCTACTAGCTCAGGAAAGGTGAAGGCAGCTGGACTGTGAAGCCTGGCTCCTGGAAAGGCCGGTGAAGTGCAGGGAATTTGGGATTTTGGAGCCCAAAAGGAGCAGAGAGGTGCCCAGCAGAGGGAGCTCTGGCAGAGCCCACAGGTGAGCCCAGCACCCAGACCCACCTCGTAGATGCAGCACTGAATGATGGTGAGGAGAGTCAGGGCTACTGCGTGGAGACTGAAGAAAACATCATTGATGGCCACAGGGTTCACCCCGCTGGGATAACTGACCAGGAATTCCTCCTAAAGGTAAGAGAAAGCAAAACCAGCCACGTGTCTTAACTCCCTTCTGCACATACCCACCCCCCAGCACGTGTTCAGAGAGAATCATGCTCACCTTAATCAAGGGAATCCAGAAGAGCCCAACATTAAATACACTGTATGCTATAAAGCCAGTAAGGTTTAATGCTATAAAGTCAAAGCTTAGCCCAACCACACTAGAGAAGGGAAAAGAAAAAAGAGAACCATGCATTAGAGTTATAGGCAGGTCCAGGGACAAATTGACCCTGGAAAGTACTGATTTATAGGCAAAGCTTCAGGCATGATGACAACACAATGCTGTGAGTTCATCAGGAAGCTGGGTGAAATAACAGAGCTCTCGTGGATCAGTTTGTGTCTCTGCTGTTTAACTGCACCCCTCCATGAGCCCAGCCTGTCTGCTGAAGCCCTTCCAGCCTGAATCCATAAAGCATGAGTGCATCATTGCCAGATCAAATGATTTCATTTTCATATATGATAATGTTCCTACTTCGAGTCACTTAGTTCAAGGGGAGCTGGCCTAAGGATGACACTACAAGGAGGTGTCTGAGAAACAGCTCTCAAGGCTGATAATCTTTGAAAAGTGATCATCACAGCTGGCTCAGCCAGATGATTTACAACATGACACCAAAGGGAATAGGGAAGTCTCTTCTATTACAAATTCATATTGGATGACAAATCTTAGGATCAGGTTCTCTCTAACCTGCATGTATAAAAGCCCACTGGGGCTGCAATTATTCAGACCCTATGTTGCCTTTTTCGCCATCTTTCCATGGATAATTCCCAATAACCAAGATGGATGTAACTGAACATGACTTGTGGAAGTGCTTTAGTGACTTGCAAACACATCTCTTTACCTTTTCCGTCGCCAGTTCTCAAAGAGTTGAGGATAGAAGGAGATGGACCAAGCAAGGAAATAGATCCAGCCAATCACCTCATCAGCATATCTCACTATGATGCTGTGAATCACTTGAAATTGAATCCTAGGCCTGATGGTTAATACAAAAATAATCAGTTAATTCATGCTTTCTTCAGGAGATTTTATCTTGTTCTGCTCTGAGAGAGGAAAGAGAATCAGGTGTTGAGACAAGACAATAGAGATTTGGTTGGGTTCAGCTGAGTTGCTCTCTTTTTCATTTGTGACCTTGTTATGTTTGGGACACCTCCCACTCCTGAGTCTTTCCTTTCCATCCTTTTACCATGGGAATGTTCCCAAAGGTCATCTTGTGCCTATGGCTTCCACTCAGCAAAGAGCACAGCTGCACTTCTCACGCCTCATGATCGCGCTGCCCTGTGAGCGTTCCACGTGCTCACCTCTGCCTTTGCCTCCAGTCTCAAAAGCAGAAGCAAAACAAGGAAGTGAAACAGGAGTATCCTGTTGCTCAGTAACATCTGGGCCACAAGCAAACACAATCCAGCTTTCTCCATCTTGCTAGGCTTTTCCTAGGAGGGACAACTGGCATCTGTGAGAAGAGGGCTCCCCTAACTGATGCACCCCAGGAACTCCAGAACAAATCCTGCACAGTAAGAACAGTATCCCACTAGACACTGACAGCCAAATGCTTCCCAGACCAGAAAAGCTGACATGCAATTTTCATACTTTTGGGAGGCACTATTAAAACCAGACTAAGGAGCCATGAGAACTCAGTCATCTTGTAATTAAATCTAAGATACCATTCTGCTTCTGTGCCCTCTATTTACCTCAATACCTGGGGATTTGCTGCACGGTTAGCACATCTTAACTGCATCCTACCCATTTAACTCCAAGGAGGGAACAGTTATTCCAAAGTTTAGGAAGCTACAGGGTAGTAAGTGGAACTAAAAATCAGTTTCTCACCCAGTTGAGTTGGAATTATTGGCATAAAGGCAAACTGTTACTTGTCCCACATCATCTGCTTTCACTTGGAAGTCTGCTTTAGTGTGACCTGCAGGGAACTGTACCTGCAAGGCAGAGCACAGGGAAGAAAGAAGAGTTGCACCATAATAGCAGGAGCTCTTTGCATAAGGTCACAAGTCTGTTCTGTCACTTACCTCATCAGGCAGTTCAACAATGGTGCTGTGCTTTGAGGAGTGTGTAATATTAAGAGTTATCACCAGTGTCTCGTTCAGTGGAGCCCTGAGAAGGCAGAAAAAACAAGTGAGGCTGGGGCCTGAGTTCAGAGGTTGCTTCAGGGCTGCAGGGGAGCATCTGCTCAACCCTCTCAGCAATGAGTAGCCCACACACAACAGAAGCTGCCTCATACTCAGAGGAACCAGCACCAAGGGGTGTGAGCATTGCACTGGTTCTTTTGTCTGATCCAGTGATGGCACTGGATGGTTGTATGGCCACATTGTACCTCCCTCTTCTCCACAAAAGTGGCAAAGTCACCAAAGGATCCTATCCTATCCTTGTGCTCACTACCCTTTGCTGAAACAGGGCAGAAACAAGGCACACGTACTTGGGGTGATGAAGGACAGAAATTACAGCAGAAAGACAAAACAAAACAAATAAAATCTTTCCAAGTGACACAGTCCTGCACAGCTTTCCTAAAGAACTCCACTGAGCATTTGTCGAGGACACGATCCTTCTAGGAAATGCAAGTTTCTCTTAAGCATCAGTTTTCAGAAAGGGAGGAACTGTAAATTCCCTTATGGAGCACAGTGTTCCAAAGGGAAAGTAAAGCTGTAATCATGACTTTACCTCAGAGAGACAGTGACGTTTGTTGAACTTCCACTTTCTAAAGAAACCACTTCAGGGACAGACAACACAGAGACTCCATCTGGGGGGAAAAAAAACACCCACACAAATCTCAATTACTATGAACAGCTCCTTCAGAAGAACAACCTACTTTATTCTTGTGCCATAGACATTTTACTCACTGGTCCCCGCAGCATCAATCAGATAAGTACATGTGATAAAAAGCAAAGGGGGAGTACAGCTTATTTCAGGGCATCCAAACAACTTAAAAGGAGAAGTAAATAACTGTCACTTGAACATGTTGCAAGGAAGTAATTTAAATGCTTGAAGTGCAACAAAAGTTCATGCCAAGGGAAGGTTATAGGGTACTGCAAACCCACCCTGTTTCTTGATGTGATCCTAGTGATTTAGGAGTCATAAATGCCCGAAGTTTAATACAAAATTGTTTCTCAGGCCACAAATGCAAACCTGCTACCCAGATGTCCAAGAGAATGTACATTTACAGAAATTGAGAGATAAACAGGTTGCACAGGTTGGCCTGGACACTTTTTTTTTCTGTTGCCACGTATTACACAGTGTTCTTAAGAAGTTAAGTGCAGAGGAGCTCCCTAGTTTATCACCTACTGCACCCCAGGCAGTATTTAATCCGCAGAAGTGATTTTGGAGCATGGGGTGTACAATCAGTGCCTCAGTATAGCATAGGAGCTCAAGAAGCCAAGGTAACGTGTGGGAGAAGAGCTGATGGGAAGCGTGGCACAGCTATCCCCAGAGAGATGTAGTGGGATAACAGGAGAGCTGCTCTTCTCCATCCCTTACTGGTCTGGAGCCCTATGGGCCCAAGCTGGGCTGACCAAAAACTCACCGCCAGGCCGCATCAGCGCCAGCGAGAGGCTCAGCAGGGCGGGGAGCAGGTATCGCGTCCTCATGGTGGAAACGCTGCAGAAAAAGCGGGGAGAAGCTTTGCTCAGCACCCACACGGTTAACAGCCCATCCCCTCCACTGGCAGCCGCGGCAAACAGCTCCCTCCGCAGCACCCCCAGCCCGGTCGAGGGACCCCCAGCACCCTTCGGAGGGCACCGATCTCCTCGCCCCTGTGCCTGTCCGGTCTCCCCGGGCACAGCTTTACCTCCGCGCTGCTCCCGTGACGGACCCGCCCCACCCCAACGGGCGGGACTACAAATCTCGGCAGCCCCCGCGCCCCCGTCAGGCCCCTGCCGCTGGCGGCGCGCCGCAATGCACGCAGGGACTTGTAGTCCTGCCGCCCTCCCCTCAGGAGCCCCGGCGGAGCGCGGCACCCGGTGCTTTGGGATGCGCCGCTGCCCGAGGCGGCGGTACCGGGGAGCGGGCGGGAACCCACCTTCTTCAATGCCCGGCGCCTTCCCGGTTCTTCCCTTTTCAGCTCTCACGTGAGGCGATGGCCTGTGGACTCCCCGCCCAGCGCCCACCGCGCCGCTGCGGCCGCCCCCGGGGGCCATCTTGGGTGTGGCGGAGCGGGTTTATGAGGGGGGCAGAGCTGTGAGCGGGGGGACGGGGTGGGTTCGGCGCCGTGGTGGTTCGGTTTTGTCAAAAAGCGCGGTTTAAAGCTGCGTGGGACAGCTGGGGAAGGGGCGATTTGTCACTCTCAAGGTGGAGGGGGAGTGCTGAGGGGAGGGAGGCACCTTTACCCTGAGGGCGAAGTCCAGGTCGCGCTCCTGCCCTGTCCCTGGGAGGCCGCGCTGCGAGTGCTCGGGGGCACCAGGAGCCGTGTGGGGCTCAGCATGGTGGGTGTCGGTCCGCCCGTCTGTGCTGGGCAAGGTGACGGCCATCCCCTCATGGCCGCGGCGGGCGGGCCTGGGCCCACCTGTGTGCTGGGTATTGACCTGGGCACGACGTCGGTGAAGGCAGCCCTGGTGACAGGGACAGAGCGAGGGCTGGCGCTGGCACAGAGCTGCTCCAGGGAGACGCTGGCACACAGCGATAGCCTGGAAGCCGGACCGCAGGTAAGGGCTGGCAGGGAGCGCTGAGGGAAATTGCAGCATACCGGCCCTGCCTTGTAGTGGCTGGGTTTGGTACGTTGTGCAGGCTCCAGTGGCTTTCGTGGATTGTTTTTGTGCCTAGATTGGCAGCATGTGTCTGGACATCAAAAAGCAGAATTAAAACACCCCCTGCTCACTGTTCAAGGAAGTCAAGCAGAGCTGCTTGATTTAAGAAAGACGCAGGTTTTGAAAAATTGCCTAAGACACTCTAAAACTATTCTCTCATGAGCCACCACCTTATCTTTGACACTCCCAGTCAGCAAACAGCAACCACTTGCCAACTGGAAGGGTATTTTATTTTGCACTTAAATGTGAGGTGGAGTTAAAACTGGAAACTCCCTGTGGAAATAACCAGGAATGTGTACTCCTGTTAAAGATCTTTACATCCATTGTGTTGGTCATTAAAAAAAAAAAAAAAAAAGGATGAATCAGAATCATTAAAAATATGCATAATTTCTGATACCAAGGATACCAAACAGGCCAGCCCTCCTCCTGCCAATTTATGCAGCCAAAAGTACCTATGTACAAAGTTCATGTTTATTTGTAGACTCTGTTTGAATAGTTTTGTAATCTTCATACTGGTCTGTCACAAAGTAATCTGAAGCTTTGGAAGTGTGAAAGCTTCTCCTGGGGAGCAGTTGTGTCAGTTTGCTGGGTGGTTCTAGGAACAGAATATCCAGAAATGGAATATCAGCATCATCAAGCTCAACAGTGAGTTGGTAGGGAGGAGCTTTAGGAAGATGTAGGGGAGCCTGCATGCCTGTCAGCACACATGGATAGTTCTCTTTGTGAGGAAAATGAAGAGCAATAGATAAGGTGGACTAATGAAAGCTTGTAGTCAGTGCTATTGGACTTTTTAAAAGTTATGGTTGAGTGTGGTAATTTAGGAAATTATTAATTAATTAAAGAATTATTTGGCCTTAAGTTTAAGAGACTTGACTTGCTAGCATTGATTTTTAGTTTTTGTGTGTTTGTGGGTTTTTCTGCAATTTTTCTTTTCTTTTTGCAGTTTAGTGGTGAATATCACTCTTAATAAATGCTATTGAATTAAATGAATTCCCTCCTTCACTTCTGACTACAGCAGCCTTGTTTAATAAATACACTGAGTGAATCCTAATGGCTTCATGCACAGGATAATGCTTTGTGATTGCAGGGAATGGAGCAGGATGTCCAGAAAATCATAAGAGCATTGAATGAATGCCTTGCTGCTCTGCCTCAGCAGCAGCTTCAGAGAGTCACCCACATTGGTATTTCTGGACAAATGCATGGGGTTGTGTTTTGGAAAAGTGATAAAGGTAACATTAATTCTTAAACATTCCTGTTCAAAGTATTATGATGTAGAAAATTGAATTGTAAGTGAAGTGATTCTGTGATTAAACTGCTGCGTCGCTTTGGTCTTCTCTAAAACAGAATTAATAGAGAATTTTGCTTTATTTACTGAAATTTCAGCTACTTGCTATAGTTAATGATAAAGGATTTAGCCTGATGAGATCCCTGCAGAGTCAGCACAATTGTTAGCATGAAGGAGGAGCAGCATATTTGTGGCTTGTTAATTGTTTCTCCATCACATGCTATCTGCTGCCATTTGAAAGAACTTCTGCGTCATGCGAATAACTTGCAGGGGGATTTTATTCACCTCATCAAACCCTTACCTAGATGCTGTCCAGCATCTCAACAGCTTTCTGGGTTTTCCCCCCCCAAAATCCCAAGGCTTCTTTTTTCCTAGCAAGTCGTAGCCTGTCGCGTTGCATTCATTTTGTTGCCTATGCTTCTGTTAGTAGGAGCTGAGAAAGGACTGTGGTCATGATTGTGGATGCTCAGCTGCTTGCCAAGACCTCAGAAACAGAATCAGCTGCAGTGAGGTAGTCACGTGGGGCTTTGTTGTGCAAATACCCAGATAATCCTTGTGACAGTGAGGATATTTGAAGAATCCAGGCCTTGGATTGCCAGCCCTGTGAGATAGGGATGGATTATCTTCTGGGCTAATGCCTTACAGACCTACTGAAGTCTAAGGCTTCCAGAGTGTGATTCCATGTCTTCTTTCTCTTAAACCTGTAGTGTGCTCATCTGGACAATTATACAAGTCTTACTATAACAGGACTTATGCAGATTAAGTAAAGATTTATCAGAAACCACAGAGTAGATTTCCCAAAAGTGCTGGTCACTGCCTGTCAGAAATTGTCAGGGTCTTAATTGCTTGAAGAGGTACTGTACTATTCATTACTGGCTGTAATTTTACATTACATACTAAAAATGATTAGAAAGAAAGCAATCCAAAGGGTGATGCACTGAAGGAGCTGTTGTTGCTCTCCAGCTGTCCCAGGAGGTGCATAACAAAGCCTTGTGTATTCATAGGCACAGATTCTTATGTCATATTGGTAAATATTTTATGTCCTAAAGCCACATGCCACTTTAGTTTCATTTCTGTCAAGTGAAAGAGGGTGTTTGCTCTCATTTGCTTTGAGTGGACTAAGTGAATCCAGGGCCTTGGGGACACAAATAAAAATTTTAGTGGCATCCTTTAGGGTTAGATTTATGATTAATAATATTTCTTAGAATCCATTTAAAACTAGAAAAGCAAACCAATTGGAAAATCAGTTCAAACAGATCTGGTAGAACAGGGAATTGAGGGAACAAGAAAAAGTATGTGTTTTGTTTTGCATGTTTCTTGTGGCAGCTCCTGGCCTTCAGGGCTGCTCTCCTACTGTGTGAATGTGACTTCCAACCCCTGTATCCAGCCTAAGAATTAAGTTTTTTAGCCATATTTGTGCAAGTCAGGCAGCTGAGTCTCTTCTCTTGAAACTCTGCTGCCTTGGCCAAAACCCAAGGGTTTGCCTCAGTTCCAGAGTGAGTGGCCTGTCCTATCCCTGCCCTGTGTCCAGGGATGGCCTGGGAGGGGTCAGAGCTGTGCCATGGAATGTGCTGCCAAACAGTGCTTGAGCCCAGCCTCTCCTCTGCAATGAAAGAATGTGAAGGTTTCCTCAAAGGTGTGGTGTTCTCTGCTCAAAAGGAACATGCTGGACTGGGAAACTGAATTAAACCCTGTCCTACCTTTGGTGAAACTTTTTTGTGTAGTACATGAGGGTTTTACTCTTTAGTACTTTGTAGTCCATTGCTTAATACTCAAAGATCCAGGTTTCTTGTTCCTTTGGCTCAAGAGGTGATGCAGCTTTGTGCTCTCCATCCTGGGCAGTTCATTATTGATGCAGCATTGTCCAGGTGGTGATGTGCACATCCCAGCTGAGGTGAGAGCTGCCATGTCAGCTCCTAACCTCTCATAGCAGACTGTGGTTGGGGTTTTTTGTGGCTCACCTGTTTGTGTCTTTAATAGCTCTCTTCAAGAGAAGAAAGGCTTTGGATACCATTCTCTGTGTTATCAAAGGATGATTTGCATTATGACATTATCTAGGGCTGAAAACTAAGAGTAGCTTGATTACAATCTCTACTGGCTCTTTTTCTGGTATATTTAACAAATTATCAAATGTGTTCAGAAATGAGGAATGCCAGGCAGGCTATGCTGCAGGGAGTCACTGGATTTCTTGGATTCTATTCTGTTTCCAGGTTGCAAGTGGTCAGAGAGTGGCACAGGCCCTGCCTTTGAGCCAGACAAGGTCAGCCACCTGGTCACTTGGCAGGATGGTCGCTGCAGCCCCACCTTCCTCTCTTCTCTTCCTCTGCCACAGTCACACGTGAGCCTGGCTACGGGATTTGGATGTGCCACGGTCTACTGGTATTTAAAGAACAGGTACATTGCTTCTCAAAAGGCTGTTTCTCATCTTGAATTTATGTGACAATTAGTATTCCTGTAGCATGTTAGTGCTGCTACAGGCTGAGGGGCTGCGCTTCTCTGTAATCATAATCTTAATTAAGTAGTCAAAGAATATTTAAAATGGCAGTATTTAATATAGACTATATGCAATTAAGCATGCAAGAGTCCCTGACCTCATAAAAATACTACAGATCTCTAATAAAAAGAAAAGCTTTTGACCATATAGGAACAGAAGCCTTGAAGTATCCTAGAATAATTCTAGTCCATACTAGAGCTCAGAGTAGCTCTGCTAATGCAGTTTGAACATTGTCATTTTGCCTTGTACTGCTCTGTGGGAAGTACAGACATGCCTAAAACAGTAACAGGATTGCTTGGTCTGGTTGCTGCCAGATACTAAAACAAAGAGTCTCTAAATTAATTTCAGTTCCTTCCTTCCTCAGACACCATGACAGATCCTCATGAGGTGATACAGATGCTCTGCTCTGTTGTGGCATGTTTGCCAAGGATAAAGTTTTTCACTTAGGATTTGGCATCAGCAAGATTTGCTCTTCAGTTTCATCTTTCTCGAAGAGCCAGTCTCTTCCTCTGCAATGAGTTCAGGTTCAAGAAAAGGGGAAAATTTATTAGATCTTGATTTCTTCCAGTGTGTGTCCAGCAAATATATGGAGCATGGTGTGATCTTACTTCAGAGCTGCATAAGTCATGAGTCCACCTGCTTTGTTTTGCTTCATCATTTGTTACATTTCCTTTCATATGATTTGTGGATCCCAGAGCAAGTGGGAATTTAACTATTTCTGAAAAATGCTCCAGAATCAACCAAGTGCCTTTTATTCATGCAAACAATTATTACTTTCCTGGTAGCTTTTGCAATGCTGTGCTTTTGAACCTAGACAACTCATTCTTTAAAGCTGCTCCCTCTCCATCTTCCATCTGGAGATAAGTATTGCTGCAGCTTGGAAAACAAATTCCATTTGAAAAAACAAACCAAACTAACAAAATGCAGGTTGATCCCTGAGGTGGCTGTCTAATTTTTAAATGGGCCCACATGTGTGAAGTTCCCCACAGCAATGAAAGTTGTCTTGCTCTCACTGTCTTAAAGCAACTTCCTGTTTTTCAAATGTCTTGTTTAAAAGTCCAGATTTTCTGAAGGCTTATGATGCAGCTGGCACTATCCAGGACTATGTGGTTGCCATGTTGTGTGACCTGAAGAAGCCACTCATGTCTGTCCAGAATGCTGCCAGCTGGGGATATTTTAACTGCAGAAACAAGAGCTGGAATACTGACATGTAAGTGCTCAGGCCATTCAGTGGGGTTTGTGCACTGCTTGTGTCAGGCAGTGTGAGCATCTCTTTGGGCCATGAGTGTTGATGTGCTACAGATAAAAAGGGATTGAAAGTTACTCCTAATCAATTGTGGCCTGTACTGAAGAGCTATTGAGAGTTTCATCTGTTTAAATCTGATAAAATCTGGCCCAGCATTTTTAAAAATACCTACAAACAGCAGAGCTGAGAGACTTAGCAGTGAGACCAAGCTGTTCTCTCCCTTTCTGTGGTGGGGTGGGGTGGACAAGTGCAGCCACAGTGTTACCTGTGCCATGTTAAACACAGTTACCACTCTCTAGTTCTTTGAGCTGAGCTTCCTAACTGCTGGGACTTACTTGTGGGAATACTTAAGAGCTATTAAACTACAGGAAATCTTACAGGGAATCAGTTTATTTATTTACTTATTTATTTTAATGATTTGCTCTTTCAGGGCTGAATGCTAAGGCCTTATATATTTCAGGGCTTAGGTTAGGCCAGGACTCCAAGGTGAAAGATCTTCTCATCAAGGTATGAAAGAGTGACAGAAATTTGCATTTTGCTGACTGAACTTTTACAGATGTGGTGGTGTTGCTGTAGCACCTGCAGCTGATTGTGTAAGGAGTTTGTTGGACTTAACTCTTTGTGTTTTGGTTGTGAACTACTAATTGCATGACAACTGAAGTTCTTTCACACTTAGCTGCATTTTTTGCTGGGTTTGTGATTGTCCCTTTACCCTGGACCTGCTTGTCCATATGACCATCAGTATGTTAAACTTACTGAACATGTACTGTATAATCTCAGGTACTCAGATTGCATAGAAAGGAAAACTGTTTATTCTTCCAGACTGGTTTACCCAGCCCACTGGACTGGAATGCTGCCCCTGTCCAAGACAAAGCTTTCTAAATAGGTGAAGGCATCCATAAATCCAGCAGCCACAAATGTGTGGCCAGATTCATCTGTGACTTCAGCGAGTTTTTTGTAGTTATGCCACACATTCCCAAACTGCTTTCCTCCAATAATGTTGTTCTGCTTCCAGATTGAAAAAATCCAGCTTTCCTGTCCACTTGCTTCCAGAGGTGGGAGACCCTGGCAGCATTGCAGGCAGGACAACCTGTGCATGGCATGGAATACCCAAAGGAGCAAAAGTGGGAATTGCTCTGGGAGATTTCCAGTGCTCTGTTTATTCCTGTCTGACTGAGAGGACTGATGCAGGTATGGTCATTTTGGTACCTGATTCGTTTTTCTCATTGTCTTCCTTCAGGGTAGCTTAGTAAAATACTGATTATTTTCTTTTTTCCCTTTTTATGGTGTGTTTTAGTTCTTAATGTCAGCACCTCTGCTCAGCTGACCATCTCAATGCCCCTGGGTTTCCAGCCTCCAGAGGCACCAGATCCTTCCTCAGCTATCACTTATTTTCCCTACTTCAATGGTGACTACTTGGCAGTGGCAGCATCACTTAATGGAGGGAATGTGCTTGCAACATTTGTGGGCATGGTGGCACAGTGGACACAAGAGCTGGGTAAGTCATTTCATGGAGAAGCTTAAGTTGAAGCTTAAAACTGAGGTTGATCATCAAGGTACAAGGAAGCTGAGGCAGAAGAACAAGCCTAGAGCTGTTCCATCATGCCATAAAGGGAACAAGGATGTAATTCCTGGGTCATACTTCCTAGATCTCTGGAATTTCCCGCTGAAGCTTTTGAACATGTTGGGACAGTCATGCTTGGACTCCACCATTCATGCTCCCTTTAGGCCTTCTTTTGTTTCAAGGACAGAATTATTTTCTGCAAGTTGATTTTCAAAAAGTAAGGTTGGCAGATTTGAGGACAACAGCCTCTAATTTTGTGTGACTGCAGTCCAAAGGAGTCCTTTTGGTGCATATTTTGCAGCACTCTAATGGTTTTTAAGACTCAAACTCATGGAATATCTTTTGAGTGCTTTAAGCATGGCATTTGCAGGTTTTTGAATAATCTCTTGGGTTTTGCACCACAGAAATAAGCTCTGAAATTGTTCTTTCAGTAGTACTCAAGGTGAATGTTGCATTCACATGGAGTCCAGCCACTGCAGCTGAAACCTGCTGTTAGTCCCTTTAAATATATTTTGTGGAACTTAGCACAGTATAGACAGTGAGCAGTAGCTGTTCTTGTCAGGAAAGGCAGTTGCTGTAATCAGAAACTGTTTCTAATACTGCACGTTCTGGATACAACTGGATGGGAGGACTGTGGTTCCTAATCTTGGACACACAATTCCCTTAAGGGCATGGAAAAAGATATTCAGTATTTTGCTGAACTAGGTGCATCAGTGTCCATTTAAGTGTCCACATGTGAGTTACACCAGACCCCTTCAGATTGCTAACAAGATATTTCCCATCTGCAGGACTTCAGGTTCAGGAATCTGCCATCTACCCAAGGATAATCCAAGCAGCCTTGGCCCAAAAGCACAGCAAACTTTCAGTCCACCCAACCATATTTGGAGAGAGACACCTTCCTGAGCAGCTGGCATCAGTGACCAGCATTGGTGCCTCTGAGCTGTCCCTGGGCCATGTCACCAGAGCCCTGTGCCGTGGCATCGTGGAGAACCTCTGCTCCATGTTACCTGTGCAGCACCTGGAGGACACGGGAGTGAGGAGGATCCTGGGCAGTGGGAGTGCCCTTGCCAGGAATGAGGTGCTGAAGCAGGAAGTGGAAAGAATTTTTCCATTCCCTGTGGTTTATGGGAAGGATGTGGATGCTGCTGTGGGGGCAGCTATGGTGATGTCCCATAGTAAATAAAGTTATTATTTGGAATGGCCTGAGATGCAGCTTCTGGTTTTTTCCTGGCTGTACAGTGGTTTTTTTTTTCACTTTATTCCACATGCACTCTCACTCATTACAGTGGAACAAAACCCCTGCATCTAATGTCTGCTTCTCCTGGGTCTGCACATTTTGTTGCTCTGTCATTCCCATTTGTGAAATGAGAAGTAATTATCACATTAAATTTGTCTGAGTGACTGGGAAAGATCCATTAACTTTCTGCATAAAAAGACACTTCTTGCAAGGCTCATTTTCCTGGTAGGAAATGTATTGGAAAGGACTGGGAGAGATGAGCTGCTATCTGTAATTTAGTCTGATGCTTGTGTGCACTCCCTTAAAATTTCCAAGTTTTATCCCCTGTGTTATTCTCTTAGAATTTCTTTCTTCTCCTAGTTGTTATTTTATTGTTAAAACATTTGTACTTTTCTGTGTACATGTATGTTTCTTTTGCTCAAATGACATTGGGAAGCAAGTAAAGATGTTTCCTGTTATCTGGATACAGTTTAATTCCTAGGAAGCACTGGAATGTTTCCACTGGAATATGGACATGGATTCATCCCTTGCTCATTAGCAGCATCAGGACTGACATTTTTATGGTGAGAAAGCTGTGCTGAGTTCTGAGACCTTAATTACAAAGATGGCATTTCCGTTCCATGCCGTGTTAAGGGAACTGTTGGCATATTACAGAGAAAATGTAGACTAAAGGTGTTGTAAAAAGTCTGAATTTGTTATATGTTGTTTTCCCTCTTGCATTATTATAAATATATTTTTTATCAGCAGATCTGCTTTCATTTTTATTGAATAACAGGAAGGAGCTGATGATGCTGTTGCATCAAAAGCCTTTGCAGCATCTTGGATGCTGCTGAGGACATGCCCATTGGTAATCTATATTAATGCATTAATAAACAGCCTTGTTACTCTTGAGTACCACAGATCTAAGGAGTATAATTAGTTTGCTATTAAATAGGCAAATACATAATTCTTTTGTACATCCATGGATAAATGGCAAGACTAAGGAGCCAGCCACCTTTTGCAAAACAAAAGACAGATAATTTCATTGAATAATTTCATATTCTGCTCAAAACCTCAGGAAGCTTGGGGGGTGCTCCCAGCCTAACAGCCTCTGGAAAAAGCTGTTTCTCTAGAGTAGCTTTTGTCAGAAAGATCTTATGTAATTGTATTTAACAACATATGACACAGCTCTGAGTTTTTGAGGGTGTTAGATCCATCCTGGATTAGATAAGTTGGGTTTTTTTCCTCATGACATTAATATTTAGAGGCTGACTGTTATATATATATATATAAAAAATTTAAATAAAACATAGGAGGAACATGAAACAATAAAAAGGCTTTAGGACTTCTTGGTTCTTCCTCAACTCTGTTCTGAATCAGCTTATCTTTAAAATATTTCTCTTTAAATCAGCCACTCAAGAAAGGTACCCAAGAAAGGTGACTGTGGCATATTTTACAGAGTTTTGTAAATTGAATTGAAACTGTGACCCCCAGAAACAATTGCTGTCTGGTGGTTTGGGTGCTTTTTTTTTTTGCATACTTGAGTGTATTTACTCAAGAGGAAATCTGGAGAAGAATATCCATTACTAAATGCAATTAAAGGGGAGGGAAAAACAACAGCAACTTACTGCAATTCTTGTAAAGAGCTTTGCTAAACCTCTGGGAATAGAAGCCGCTGATGCTTCTGGTTCCAGAATTGTTCTTAATTATCTTATTGCTCTATTCTCTGTTTTTTCCAGTGAGCTTCCCTTGGTTCTAAAAATCATCACATTTTGCAGACAAATGAAGTGGAGAAGCAAACTCTGAGGGCTTTTCAGTCCAGGCACCTTGGAAGAGGAATATCTGGCACCAAATTCCTGTGGATCAGCAGGTGTTTACTGAGACCGGACTGTTTTTTGGAAGACAGGATTTTGGTCAATATTTGTAAGTTCTGCATGTATATTTGAATAGCATGGTTATTAGTTGTTTTTAAACTCTCTTTATTATTTATTCTAAGTTGTGATGTGGCAAAGCATTCTATCCAAAATATTTCCTTTTTTATTTTTGTGGTGTTGTATCAAAATTCTAGGTATGCGGGTTTCAGGGAGTTCAAATATGTTGGGCATTTTTTAAACTAGGTAATGCTTATTGGTTTTTTTTAATAATCCTTTGACAGATTTGTGAAGGTTATTTCCCTTGGAAATTCATACTTGTGAGGAAAAGCAGCTCTGTCTTCATTATCAAATGTATTACCAGCAGGGTTTAGAAAGGAAAGCACATATAATGTAGGTTTGAACAATTGCCTGGGAGACAGGATTGAACCTATTCTGCACATTTTAATATTATATTTATTCTATGGAAAATAAGTGGTTGTGTGTTCTGTAGCCACTCACTGATGTTTTTGGCTCAATCCACATGAGTTTAAATAAAACAAAAAGTTAAAGTTACACATGACTGTATTCCCACTGTGTTTTTTCCTATATTTTATAGAACTGTTTTTGTTCCTTTTTCACTGAAGTAATAGTTCTACTGTAATTTTAGTACCTTGTTCCAAATGGAACAAGAATTTTTATTTCTTATTAATAGGACAATTAATAAGATATTATGTTATTCTTTCAGAGTGATTCTAAGGAGACAAAGAACTTGAAAGGTGAGCAAGTTAAATTGCAGTCATTAGTATTTGATCTGTGCTATGCTGGTTTGCTTCCAGTAACCCTAAACGTGCAAGTTTGCAAATTGATGTTTTCTTTACATGTATGTTGTACAAAATTATAGAAAATGAATGAAAATGATAAAATTTTCTTTCCTGTCCTACTTTCACAAAAAAATATGTGACCATTGATATAAATATGAAGTACTCCCATAGAACTGAAAATCCAGCTTTAATGTAGGTTTGCACACAACCCTCAGAATGTTTCTCTTGTGAAGAGAAACAACCTTGAAGCAGGTTCATGGTGTTGTGTTCACACTGAATGTACACAGAAGATTACTGACCACTCTAATGTGGCTTACAATTCGAGGCTTTTTAAACATTTAGTGATATTCCTGTGCTGCACAAACCTGTAAGATTTTCAAGCAATGTAGGATGTCAGAGTGTGTCTCTAAGCCAGCTGTGCAGCAGTTCAGGTATGATGTGTTTCTGTCTGCACTGCTGGAGTTCCAGGATATTTTGCATTCAGTAGCATGAAGGCACCATTTGTCTGATTAAAACAGATTGATAAGAAACCAAACCAAAAAAGGCAGCCTGTTCTACCTTCAGTAGAGTGTGTGGTTTGTGAGGGTGGGGAGACCCTGGCACAGGCTGCCCAGAGAAGCTGTGGCTGCCCCATCCCTGGAAGTGTCCAAGGCCAGGTTGGACAGGGCTTGGAGAAATGTGGGATAGTGGAAGGTGTCTCTCCCCAGGGCAGAGGGGTGGAATGAGATGAGCTTTAAGGTCTCTTCCCACAAAAACCATTCTCTGATTCTGTATTTGTTGCTTGTGTCAGGTTCTGTGTGGTTGTGAATCAGACAAGATCAGCTGTGTGGTTGTTACAGTCACATCTTACCTGTGGTAACCTTTCCCTCTCTGTTTCCATGTGTCATGTCTGAGGTGACACTCATCTCTTGAAGATCACACACTCCAATTTCCATCAGGCACTGCCATAACTCTGGCAAAGCCCTTAAGGGATAATTTTCCTGGGTGCAGGAAGCCCTCTGTGCTCAGCATCCCAGAGATCAGGTTATGGCACAAGCAGGGCTTTTTTCACATCCCCGATAGAATCATGAGAATGGTTTGTGGCACAAACCAGTCAGAAAGTAGAGAAGAAAAGCAGAGTTTGTTGGGGTTTGAGATTGTTCTGGCTTTACCAATGACTGGAGGAGGATGAGGCACTGGCTTTAAGCAGAAGTAGCTGAGGCTCAGCTCTGCAGTGAGGTGGACAGGAAGCTCTGGGATGTTCTGGTTTCCTTTCTCCATTCTGGAATGGGTAAGGGCAGTGAGGACAGGAACAAATGGAATGGAGGTAATGACCTGCTAAACTGTTCTGGCTGTGGGCACAGTGAATATGTGTCCCTCTGCCTCATTTCTGGGATGAGAGCAACCAATCCACTCCCTGTTGTTTCTGGAAAACATTCCTAAGCAAAGGGGGACTCATGGCTCCCTGAAGTGCTGACTTGAGGTGTCTGTGCCCTTCCTCACAGGCTGCTGGCTCATCATGTCCTCCATTCTTGGGAAGATGAAGAAGTTTGGCAGTTTTGACATGGAGGAATCTGAAGTGACAGATGAACACACAGAAGGGGAGGACTCTGTCCAGGAAGCCCCTGACAACCCCCAGGGCCCACTCAGCTCCAAGGTGCAGCCACCCAAAAGCAACATCTTTGCAAGACGGGGCCGCTTCGTGATGGGGGACAGTGACAAGGACATGGCTCCCATGGACTCCTTCTACCAGATGGATCACCTGATGGCACCTTCTGTCATCAAATTCCATGTGAATATGGAGAGGGGCAAACTTCACAAGTAAGTTTGCCTTGTGAGATTTGTTGTAATGAATAGTTTGATGACTGCAGGCTGTGTTTGTTGGAGCAGCATTTGTTCTCTCCACCTGAGCATGACCATCTTTTCAGTTTCACCATTTTCTATGCCAAATTAAGGAGTGTTGCAACAGAAAGTGACAGTAACTGTTGTCTCTTGGCATCTCTAAAAATTCAGTCCGTGGATGTTATGCCCAAAATTAGCAGTAGGCCTTAATTCATTTGCTTGAGGCTGCTCAGTGAATGGACATGGCTCAGAGTGAGAACGAGTGATTGCCTGGCTCCAGGCCTGCAGTTACACCTCCATACTTCAATGCCTCTTTTAAGTCTTGTTCTCAGCTTTTCAGCAACAGAATCATAATTTCATCAGGAGAGTTGCATGCAGACTTTGTTCTTTTACTCTTTGCAGATGTATCTATTCTAATCTGCAGTGTTTACTACTTCTCTCAAGCAAATGAAAAACAATATTCTGGTAGTTGATAAAAAGCCTGCTAAATATCTGGCTTTAGGTAACTGACATTTCCCCTTGTTAGGCTCCTATCTACAGATTCCATCACAGGCTGCTCAGAAAAAGCTTTCAAATTTTATGACCGCAGAAGGATCTTTGATGCTGTAGCCCAAGGCAACACAAAGGACCTCAGTGACCTGCTACTCTACCTTAACAGAACCTTCAAGCATCTCACAGATGAGGAGTTCAAAGGTACCCTTTAGTGTCACATACCTTGATTTGCCCTCTTCTTCTTCCAGCAGTGCTCCTGAGATGAAAACAAAAAAAGATAATTATGTTCCATGTCTGCAGGAGGTCCTTTGATAGCCCTATTGATTGGGCAACCCATTGATTGTAAGGTTACAGGAGCTGAAATTTTCTGTGAAACACTAAATGAGGTTTCTTGTCTTTTGAGAAGAACCTCATTAATTCCTGCTTGCCTGGGTATAGATGGTAGGTTTATAATCACTTTTATATACCTGCAACTTTTTGTGTTACAGAGCCTGAAACTGGGAAAACCTGTTTGCTGAAAGCCATGCTGAATCTACACGATGGGAAAAATGATACCATTCCCTTGTTGCTGGATATTGCAAGGAAAACTGGAACTCTGAAAGAGTTTGTTAATGCAGAATATACTGACAACTACTACAAGGGTAAGAGAAACAATTGCTGCAGTGAATACTCAGGGTGCTCAGACTGAAATGGGGTCAGGCAGGGCTGTCAAAGTCTTCTGCATGAGGCCTTATGCACCCCAAAGTTCCAGTGTGTGATTAAAAATGTGTGCATTTGTGCTGTGGGGCTGTGTCCTGTTAGGGCAATATTCTGCCATTTTTGATACACAATGATTTAATGGTTTGTATTTGCTGTTTGCCTGCTCTTTTTCCTGTTCAGTTCTAGAGCTCTTTAGCCTGCAGAGCTCTCAGTTCCACCATCTTACATGGAGCTGAGGGATCTGCAGTGCTGAAGGCTCCCAGTCTGTACTAAATGCTGAAGGTTTCTGTCTGATGAGTGTCTCTGTAGGCCAGACTGCTCTTCACATCGCCATCGAGAGGAGGAACATGTACCTGGTGAAGCTCCTGGTCCAGAATGGAGCAGATGTTCATGCCAGAGCCTGTGGGGAGTTCTTCAGGAAAATCAAAGGGAAATCTGGCTTTTATTTTGGTAGGAGTGAGCACAGTATGGGCTTTATTGATTGAGTTGTCCCAGCAGCATCTCAAGTGCAAGCTGTTAAATAATCCAGTTTATGTGGCACTGGAGGCTCAGAAGTACCAGATGGGCTGTTCCACCTTTAGGCCAAATATTTCCTCCCAAAGACTGATCTTATAAAGAAATACAGTTGCTAGCTGATGGTGTTCAGTGTGAGCTTGCTGTCAGCTTTCCTTTGTTCTCTGAGCACTGTATCCTTTGTAACCTTCTGCTCCTGTCCTGTCAGGGTTTTTTTAAGCAGCTGTGTTTCTGTGATGCAGTTAAACCAAAGAAAACCTATTCTAACAGCTATCACAAGAATTGGTGCTGTTCCAGACAGAGAAACTCACATTTTTTCCTGGTGAAAGATGAAAACAATGTGATGTTTCTGTTTATGAACCTCTAGTACTGGGCTTTCTGACCACTCCTTCCCATTACTTGCCATAGGGGAGCTGCCTTTGTCCCTGGCTGCCTGCACCAACCAGCTCTGCATTGTGAAATTCCTCCTGGAGAATCCCTACCAGGCAGCCAACATCACTGCTGAGGACTCCATGGGCAACATGGTCCTGCACACACTGGTGGAGATTGCAGATAACACCAAGGATAACACCAAGTTTGTAACCAAGATGTATAATAACATATTGATCCTTGGTGCCAAGATCAATCCCATGCTCAAGCTGGAAGAACTCACCAACAAGAAAGGGCTGACTCCTTTAACTCTGGCAGCCAAAACAGGGAAGATAGGGGTAGGTGAACAAAGGTGTTTGACTGTCCCATTGCTGTATCACACTATAGAGAGAATGTGTAAAACATTTATGCAGAATGGAGTTTAGAACTTTGTTATTGGGGCCTTTTAGTTAAGAGGAACTGATGCTGCAGTTTAACTGCACAGTCCTTAAAGGCTGCAAAGTGTGAGTGTGTGTCTGTGCCCAGCTGGTGTTATTCACACACCACTAGTATGCAGAGGAAACAGAAAGTGGGTCTCTGATATCACCTGAAACCCCTGTACTTCAGACTGGCTGATGTAATTCATCTTCTGGCAGTCCCCACTCAAAGTGACTCTGCTCAGAGATGTGTAACATCTCTGCTTTTCTCTTGCAGTTTTGAAGCAGATATGCCAGAGGTATTTGTATTTCTCATCTCCTAGCACACAATGACAAAATTAACTGTGTGTATTTCAGACTGTGATCTCTGCAGTGCTCCAGTGGTTTGGCTTCAGCTCAGTTGAACTAGGGAGAAATTACCCTTCCTGTGTTGTGGAGAGGCTGAGGAATGAGAAGTCCATTAGCACTGAAATGTTGGTTGTATTGTTCTTTTGCAATTAGATTTTCGCTTACATCCTCAGACGAGAGATCAAAGACCCCGAGTGCAGACACTTGTCCAGGAAGTTCACTGAATGGGCCTATGGACCTGTCCACTCCTCTCTTTATGACCTGTCCTGTATAGACACCTGTGAGAAAAATTCAGTGCTTGAGATTCTTGCCTACAGCAGTGAGACACCAGTGAGTACTGCACCTCCTTGGCTGGGCGAGAGCCTCATGTTCCACACAGAGCATCTCTTCCCTCAATTCCATGAAACAGCAACCTCCCACCCTGAGCCTAAGGGAACTAGAGGGATCATTTGCTGAAGATTTATATAATATGGGTTTTTTCAAAGTCCAGTATATACTGATCCTAGCAAAATTCTCCTCTTTCTCCTGCTCAGAACCGTCACGAGATGCTGCTGGTGGAGCCTCTTAACAGGCTGCTGCAAGACAAGTGGGACCGGTTTGTCAAGCACTTATTTTACTTCAACTTCTTTGTCTACACCATGCACATCACCATCCTCACTGCAGCTGCTTACTACAGACCTGTACAGAAGAATGAAAAGGTACATTAGTGCTGTCCTATGTGAGGGAACCACCCATTGCACAGTATCCCAAATGTGCCTCCCATTTGAATGCATGCTCTTAACATCCAAGTTTTCCCCTTTCCTGAAGGCAGGAGAGAGATTTTGACCCTCCTTGCTTCCCAGCCTTGTCCCCTTGCTGCAGCATGTTCAGAAACGTAACCACTCCCTGTTCCCCCAGAAATGGAGTTGCTTCCAGCTGCTGGCAGGGCCAGGTCTTTGCTATCTCCAGTTCTGCTGAACATCTCTATTTTCCCATCTTCTGCAGCCTCCCTTCACCTTTGGTTACAGCACTGGGGAATATTTTCGAGTAACTGGAGAGATCCTGAGTGTACTGGGAGGCCTCTACTTTTTTTTCAGAGGGGTAAGATATTTGAAAGTTTTCCTTTTGCTGTTTGGGTAGGTGTAGGAGAGAATCAAACAAGCTTTTCCTAGTCGTTAGCACTGGCTGCTTAGATAATCCGTGTTTTAGCCAAGAGGTACAGATTATTTTCCTTGACCTGGTGTCACTGGAGGGATCCTCCTTAGATCTTGCACTAGTGTTGGTTTTGAGGTCTTTGATGGGTACCAGCTCCCTGGGGTCAGTGCTTAGTTAATTATTTCACAGGGGATACTTAATATTTCCTTGATGCAAACCTGCTCTTTGTTCCCTTTTCAGATCCAGTATTTCGTGCAGAGGCGCCCATCCCTCAAGACACTGATAGTTGATGGCTACAGTGAGGTTCTTTTGTAAGCTCCAGTACCTTTGATTGCATCTCAGCCTGGAACAGATGAGTGTGTGGGATTTGTAGTTTTTGCTGAAGCCACCTGAAATAGGTGCTTTGCTATAATTCCCTGGGTCTTTACAACAGTTACCAGTGGATATCATTGAACAAATGGGTCTGGAGCAGTGATCTCCTGTGGAGGTAAAGCAAATTAAGTGTCTGAGTGTTCAGTGTGTCATGCAGCAGAGTTAGGAACAGATCTCCAGGTTGGATTTATGCATTGGATATGCAGAAATCCTCCCATTGCTGAGGGAGCTCTGCCTCTCCAAGGCCCTTTCTCTTCCCAACTGGACAATCCCTTGTTCTGCTGTCCACTCCATGGGGCTGCTCTGTTCCCAGCACCTGTGGCCAGCTCAGCCCTCTGCATTCACACCACACTTGTCTTCCAGCTTTGTCCACTCCCTGCTCCTCCTGAGCTCTGTGGTGCTGTACTTCTGTGGCCAGGAGCTGTATGTGGCTTCCATGGTGTTCTCCTTGGCCCTGGGCTGGGCCAACATGCTCTACTACACCCGTGGCTTCCAGCAGATGGGAATTTACTCCGTCATGATTGCCAAGGTCAGTGCAGGGGGCAGGTGAGGAAGCAGCAGAGGCTCTGAGCAGGCCACTGCTGCCAACAGCCCCATTTCCAGGGCACACCTGGCCATGTTTGCCTCTCATTGACTCTGCTAGACTTTGTTATTATTTTCTGAGTGAAGTGATAAAATTTAAGTGATGTAGAAAAACCTCCTGCTCCTCATCCATGTGTTTTATAGCAGTCTTGTTAGGATGATGATGATGATTATTTTTATTACCTGCCATGCTTCAAAATAACTACAGTTGGGTAAACATGGATGCAAGGAGAGCGAGTTTATTACCTCAGCTGGATAAACAACAGTTTAATGCATGAACAGCCAGTTCACATTCACAAATGCCCTCTTGAGCTAAAGCAGTATTTTCTACCAGTTTTTGCTGCAGTTTACATTCAAGTTTTAAAATCTTTTCATCTATTTCCATGTTACAGATGATCCTTAGAGATTTATGTCGCTTCATGTTTGTCTATCTTGTATTCCTCTTGGGATTTTCAACAGGTAATATTCTACTTGGAGTTACTTTTTTTTTTACCTTAAAGAATCTCAGAAAATTTTATTTTTCGAGTTGCTTAGACTTTTTGTTCCCAACTAAAAACTTTTTGTTCCCAACTAAAAACTAACAACCTAATTACAAAAAGAAATCTCTTCAGAATAACAATTATTTGTAGTAATTTCATACAGCTTTTCATCCCTGGGTTGCAAAGCTGAATAGAAAACCAGTCATCCTGTTCTATGTGGAGAGAACTGAGACAGCACCTGCTAAGAGGGTGTCAGTTCTGGGGAATATTTTATAGGGCAATTTCCCTGGGGTCAATGTACTGTGTAGCAGACGTGTTACCTTTCTGCTCATTTTCATTGCTTGAAATGAACTTACGATCTCAAACTGTGTTTCCATCCTGTGAATGTGATTCTTCTTTTTGCCACAGCTGTGGTGACTTTAATTGAAGATGACAATGAGGGGCAGGACATAAATATCTCTGACCATGCCCGGTGCTGCCACGTGAAACGAGGCCGCACCTCCTACAACAGCCTCTACTACACCTGCCTGGAGCTCTTCAAGTTCACCATTGGCATGGGGGACCTGGAGTTCACAGAGAACTACAGGTTCAAGTCTGTGTTTGTCATCCTTCTGGTTCTCTATGTCATCCTCACCTACATCCTCCTGCTCAACATGCTCATTGCACTGATGGGGGAGACTGTCAACAAAATTGCACAGGAGAGCAAGAGCATCTGGAAACTCCAGGTACGTTGGTTCTGTGAGGCTGCTGTCCAAAAAAAAAACGTGTGGGGAATGCTAAGAGAGTTCAGAGAGAATCTTTAGGAGCTGACATGTGTCTAAATAACAGGTCACTGCTTCTTTCTGATTCATCTGAACAGCTCCTAAAAAAAAGTATTAGTTCCTTTTCCATGTATATTTGATGTTTTGCCTAAGCAGATGTTTCCAATGTTCCAGAGATATTCAGAATTTAGGAAAAGGAGTATTTTTGTAGTTGGACACAATTATTTAGGCTTTGTATGATGGAAAATCCTGATCAGACTGTGAAGAGAGGGATTATGCAAGGGGAAAAACTAATTTTTACCAGAATCAGTTTTTGTTTGAGGTAAGAAAGGGAACTTCATAGTTTTATTCACAGGGCAGTAATTCAGCATTTTTAGTGACATATTAACACTGGGTGATGTTACAGAGTTACAGTGTCTGCTCTAAGGTGTTGACAATGCTAAAAACCTCAAGGTTTTTAAAATAAAGACAGAATTCAGGCTTTGTTTGACTTTGACCAGCAGCCTCTCAGTGCTCTGCTTTCTCTTACCTGGCAGAGAGCCATCACAATCCTGGACATTGAGAACAGCTACTTGAACTGTCTGAGGCACTCGTTCCGGTCTGGGAAGCAAGTCCTGGTGGGGATCACACCTGATGGCCAAGATGATTACAGATGGTGCTTCAGGTACCTGTTTGTTTGTGTATCAAGCCAACAATCTTCTGTAGACAAACAGCTTCAAGGTATCTGGTGGTGGGAAGCAGAACTTTCCCCCTGGAGCACTCTGAAGAATAGAGCACGAATCATGTCTACAATGGTCAGATTAATCTGGTTTTTGGGTCACATCTGAGGCTAGAGAGGTGACAGTTTGTGGTATAAACTGATCCTGGAGTTGTCTGCTGATCCTTAGAATAGATATTGGGTTTGTTGTTGTTTCCCCAGGGTTGATGAAGTGAACTGGTCCACGTGGAACACTAACCTGGGCATAATCAATGAAGACCCTGGGTACTCTGGGGACCTCAGACGAAATCCCAGTTTCTCTATTAGGCCTGGCAGAGGTGAGGCTTTCAGGGACCTAAATCCTGGTATGGGCTGCACCCTGCTGATAGCAGCAGCATGGATTAACTGATAGAGGGCAGTCAGTGCTCTGCACTTACTGATAATGCAGTGACTGAGTTGATGTCATTTTCAGCCAGCACAAAATGCAGAGGATGAAAGGGGCTCATTACTCACAGTTTCACTCTCTGGAGTGAAAACCAAGGAGCCTTTGGAGACCCCAAGCCCTAGAGTTTGGGAGCTCAGCATCCAGCACCAAAGTGTTTAACTGTGCAGTCAGTGCTTGCCAGCTGAAATATGGAAAACTTGTGGAACAGGATGGGGAAGAAAACCACAGTCTTTTCTTCCTGATTCTTTCTCCTTCTTTCATCAGCTTCCTATTCAAACCACTTGTATATTTTCTTCTGTTTCTGTGGAGGGGGAAAAACAATTAACCATTTCTTTCTTTTTAGTTTCAGGGAAGCACTGGAAAACATTGGTTCCACTCTTAAAAGATGGAGAGAAGAGGAGAGAAGAGACTCACAAGCTGCCAGAAGAAGTCAAATTAAAACCTGTTTTGGAACCTTATTTTGAGCCAGAAGGTTCTGAGGTGTTGAAAGAGTCAATTCCAAAGTCAGTCTAATTCTGGTTGCTGGTCCTCACAAGCAGGACAGTAGAGCATTTCATTTACAAGAGCAGGGACTTTTGGAAAAAGGTCAGAGGATTTAGGGAATTACCATGTGCAAGGATTTACTAAGTATGCTAAATAAACTACTTGTTGTTTAAGCTCATGTCTTCATGGTTATTTTTAATACAACCTTCTGTCTGCTTTTAGAGTCTCTTGCATTAAAAAATTCTCTTTGTGAGCATGCACAGGTCCTGATTTTGTGGCTTTGCTGCCTCAAAAACCAACCAACCAAATTATTATGACACTGGAAAAGCACTCATAAAAGAACAGTAAGAATCACCAAGGGCCCAGAGAGATGTTCCTGTGGGGAAGGTTTCTTGGAAAGCAGATAAATGGGGACAGGGAAAGAATACAAAATCACTTTCTCATAACACAAGAACAAACACACTCTGTGAAATTTTAAAGGTTGGATAGTCAAAATCAATGAAATAAATGTTTCTCTTACACTGTCTGAGTAAACTCCAGAAATTCACGGTTATTTTACTGAAGCTAAAAGCTTAACAAGATCCAAAATATGACATTTATTTAGATAACAGATGAACTTTGCACAAAGTAAGAGATTGTGGTTATAGAGAATATATATTTCAAAGGTCAGATGTATAACAATGTACAGCAATAATAATCTTGAAATTAGAAAGTTTTTGTTCTTGACTTTGACAGCAACAGGGAAAAAATCTGGTGCTGAAAATCCTTCTGGCTGGATTTACAAAGAGAATCAGGAAAAATACCTGAGAGAGAAAACAGGCAGATGTTCTGAAAATACAGATGGGAGCCTTGGAAAGAGAGGAAAGAATAGGAGGAACTTTGGCATCTTCTTGAAAAGTGACTGGGCACAGAGGAACTAAGGACAAGAAAATTTGTCTTACAGACAGTTGGCCCCATATTTCAGTGCTGGACCTGTGCAGCTGTGCTGGGCAAGAAAAGGTAAATGGTTTTATATCCTTTCCTTGTATCCCTAAAGCACTTGAGTTAACAGCCTTTAACACCCCCCTCAGAGTGCACACACAGCTCTCCCTGTGTCACCAAGGTGTGTAACCAGGGCCTTCTGCTCTTCCTGGGGCTGCACCTGAAGTGCAGATAATTTTCATCAATAAATCTTGTGCTTTTGCTGCTTTTACTGAAATACTGGAACACTGCTTTTAAAGAGAAGCAGGCAATGTGTTTGCATGCAGACTGCCCTGTGAGATGAAATTTTGGCTTGTGTGACATCACTTCTTCTACTGGAGTCAGGATTTCTCACTGTGGTCCTTTCTCATGGGGCACTATAGAATATATTTCAAAGCAATCTTCAAGCATCCAGCTGCTTTATTTGAAATAGTAGCACCATCTAGAGGACTAATAATTCTTGTTTCTTTGCTTAACATCACTCAGGACAAATGTAATTTTATTTTCACAGAGTTTGCAGGGTATAACCAGAGAAAACTGACCAAGGATTTCAAAGAATTGCTTGAAAAAGTCAGAATTTGAACTGGAAATAATTGGAATTTAATGTCTCTGGTGGACAAGGAAACCATAGAAGATGTTTAAAGTAGGTGTGTTTAGCTTCTTATCTCTAAACCCTTGGTAGCAGTCTCTAGATTCCACTCAAGGCTTCATTATGCTCCACACTGAACATGGCAAGAGATAATCCACAGGTAAAACAAGCACAGCTGAGTAGGCCAGACAAGCTGAGGCAGTGAAATAATTTATTACTTAAACTACTAAGAATAAACATTGAAAGGGGCTGACCAGAAAAACACAATTGGTTGTCTCCATGCTTTGTGTGCCAGGGCAAATTATGTTTGGAAGGATACCAGGATTGAGATATAGCATTCATGAATTTTCTGTTTTCCCTGGGTGGAATCCATTTTTCATAATTACCAGTCTGGGCAGAGACTTAATCCATTGTTTAAAGTCCACCCTGATTTACATCAAGAGCCTGTCCAGAAGGGTTGATCACTGCCCTGGGTAACCTGAACACATTCTGCCCCTCTGCCTTCCTGTCCCTTCCTGCTCCAACGAGATCACAACGACTGCAGAGGACTTCTTAAAACCAGAAATGCTGAAATTCAGGCTGAAAACCTCCATCAGAATGATGCTGTGGTTAAGAATGTAAATGCCCTCTGTTTGTGGGATAGGGTGGTGCTGGTGAGGTTTTTGGTTGTATTTCTAAAATCCCTTAATCTTCTCTGGGAAGCAAACAAAATCATCCCACTTTTCTAGAGGGAGTTATTACCAACCTCTCAGAATTTCCAGCTCTGTCATCACTTCAGTTCCTGCAATGGGCACAGATTTATTTCCCACAGATGGGGAGGTTCAGCTTGGCAATGACTCCAATTCAGGAAGTATTTGTCCTTTAGGAATAGCTCTGCCAGTATCAGCACCTTTCTGTTCCTACTGCTGGCTCTTCCACTGAGGAGGAGCATGGCCTTGCAATAAATTTTCTTTATCTGGGTTGTTTTGTGGAGGTTCTGCTCACCTTGACATAGTTTGCAGGTCTTGAAAAAGTCTTTTAGTTTGAAGTTTGTGTAATTACTTCACGCTGAACAGGGTTAGAAAGAGCACATGGCTCCTGTGCTGTTCTTTGAGGCTTGAAGGTGGTAAAAATCTGTCCTCTCACAGTTATTAATTACATTAATTTGTGTGTACACTTAATATGAGATGATCAGGTTGGACAGCTGTATATAAATATGTATTTATAACCCCCAGCTCCCAATAACCACAGTGGAACTGGAGCAAGAGAAATGGAGGGTGTTGGTGTGCTCACCTCCCAGCTGAGGGTGCCAGCTGTAATTAGCAATGACTGCAAATGTGTGTGGGATGGAGATAGCAGGAAGAGGTGAGCTGGGCTGCACTTCCCTGGGAGCTGAAAATGGACCCATGAACCTATGGAAAAACAACAACACAATCTCAATATTTACAGCATTGCCATACTTGAGATTCAAGTGGTTGAGTCAGTCATGAAAACTGAGCTGCTGTGGCTTTCAAACACCAATAATTCCTGAATTAGTTGAGAAAAACACACATCCTGCCTGAAAACCTTGGAGCCACACAGCCTGTTGTTCGTGTGTGCCCTCTGCCACAGCTGCCTTGGGCTCTGAATAGCCCCTGTCCTAATCAAACACGAATGTTAATCCCTTCTGAGGCAGCTCATGGGCAGGTTTTTTGTGGGGTCTGCAGCAGAGCAGGGCCCACAAGAGGACCCCCACACCATATGTGGGGCTGCTGCTGGTCCCCCTGGCCCCAGGACAGCCCCTCTCCCTCTGATGCCTCTGTCTTGCTTTGCTGCCCCCACTCAAATTACACAGAATCAGATTTATCTTTGCCAAATGCCAGCTCATTCTGTCACTCTTCTGTGGCCTGGATATCAGACTCACCCAAGGATCTTTGCTGGAGGCCTCAGTACTCAAAACCCCACAAAGGTATGTGCCCAGCAAGTGCTGCTGTGCTACAAAACACGGGGGATCCTGCCAACCCCACAGCTTTAGGGGATAAAGCCAGTGGACTCAGCTTCTGAGGCCTGAAGTTTTCAGAATCCCATCAATAGGAATTTTATACAGCAATTTTGAAAAAAACTGCTGTGGTAAATCTTCCAAACTCAAAAAAATCCCATGGACATTAAAAATCCCAGACAAGCTGGTGATCAGGCCGTGTCTTGGATATGTTAAGACCAGCTTGCAGGCCTTAGAGAGAACCCTGTTGAGGTGCAAGATGCTTCTTACAAGTCTCCAGGTCTGCTCCATTTGGCACAGGCATGGATTTACCAGGCCTTGGGAGGAAGAGGATTTAATTGATGCTGCCAGATGCAGCACAGACACCCTGGGTCTTCTTGATGTGGTTCTAGGGCTCTGCAGTGCTTTCCATCACCCACACCATGCAGGCTGGGATTACTTCTCACTCTGGAATAGTTTCCACAGAGGAAATATGCACCCAGTTTCTCCTACAGCAGATGTTAATCTTCAAAATACATGGTGAGGAGCACTTATTTCTCTGGGAAGAAGAAGAAATCAACCAGCTGAGCTCACTGGACTTTTCCTGCTGTGTTTGTGATGCTGTGGATGAGCTCCATCTCTATTAGTAACATTCCCTGTTTCCGTGTTCAGGGCATGAGTGGGCATGAGGAGACGCTGACATTCACAGGATCATTGAAGTTTTTCAGGCTCCATCATCACTCAGAGCTGTGTTCCTCAGTCATTGCTATAATCAGCCTCTAAAATCAACATTTTAGTCACCTGGATGATGGTATGAAAAGTGGAATTGCTGTGTCAGGCAGCAGGAGCAGCTCCCAGTTACAGGAACTGAAGGAAGTGTCCAACTCACTGGGCCAGAAAGAGCAGTTTCCAGCCATGTCACCAAGTCAAAGGCACTTCTTTCCAAGCTCACAGAGGAGCTTTAGCCCAGGCAGCTCCTCTTACTCCAAAGGAGAATGTGGATAATGAGCCACCCAGGGAAAAGGGAGCCTCAGTTCCTGTTAGTCAGAGGGGGAAAGCCTGGAGTGTTTAATGGGCAAAGAGGAACACACAAGGAACACAGCATCCCTCCTCACCAGATACAGGAGTTTAGGGCTGGAAATAGGTAAGGTTTGCACAAGAGGATGATTTGCAAGGACAGGTAGAAACAGCTGTTTTTGAAATAAGCACCAAATAACTGAAAATTGAAGTGTTGACAGAGAGAGGAGATGATTTGCATAATAAAAGAGGTCTTAATTAGAATAATGGTTGAAACTGAGGCAGGGAAAAGGTATCCTGAAAAGATGCTGGGGCACATACAACACGTGTGTGCCCAAAGAACTCCCCTTTGGAGTCACTGGAAGTTTCAGTCACCAGCCTATGGAAGCAGATTTATCCAGTGCCCTCCTGACTGCAGCAACGAGGGGCCTGCAGGTTTTAGGGCTCTTCTTTTGGGGACCCAAAGCATCTGAGGGTTCATTTCAACAGGTAGATGTTCACCTTCAATTCTGCTTCATTTATTTTCCAGAAAGAACTTGACAAAAACTGGAAGGGGCCTGCAGGGAGTTAATTTTGTTATTGTTCCTGAGCATCTCATACAGTGCTACAGCTGATGCAAAGTTTAGCTCTCAGTTTAAGGCATGATAGTGTGTGAATTTTTGTTCCCCTCATGTTTTTTACAGGTCTAAACAGATCTTTGGAGGGGGAATGGAAATGAACCATTCCCCAGATTTCGATGGATGAGACAGATAAAAATATTTCCATTCTAAAAAAGGAGGTTTGATGTTTTTAAAAACCAAATGACTGGACCATTGGTTCAACCTGAAATTCTTATAACATGAAGGTTCCTCCCCAGTTTTGGTGCTCACCCTCCAAAAACTACTTGAGTCAAACAGTGGCAGCACAAACTTGAGCCAAAAATAATGTAGCACTTAGGTGGGGCCGTGCTTTCCTCACAGTGTATTCCTTGAGGCATTTTCATGTTACTTCATTCCCCAGCGCTGCTCAGCGTTACCAGAAACTCTGCACCACAACTGAAGATTCACAAACTCAGCCTGAAACAGCTGCAGAGCAACCCTGACCTAGTTGGGAATGTGAGGCTCAGCAGCCAGGAGAGGTCTGTGCTTTGGGAGACATCACTGAGCTGTGTCACACGGGAGGCTTGGCTCCCTCCTGGCTCACTGAACCAAGAGTCAATAGCAGGAAAACCCCTCTCCTGGTCTTAAAACTGGTTTTATTTTTCCCTCCGAAGGTTTTATGGCCTTGTGAGCCTCCCCCTTGCCCATGCCCAGCCTGTGACCCACAGCACCAGCAGCAGGACATGCACCAGGACAGGGACAAGAGAAGCAGCCACCACCCTGCACATCTGTACCTGCACATCTGGACAGTGGGGGCTGACAAAGGACTCTGGAGGTTTGGGCTTTTGGCTTTTCCCTCAGGAGTGGCAGGGGACACTGACAGTGGCAGGAAAAGACACTGGAAAAAAACCCAACCAAATCCATTCTTCCCATTGCTTATCATTATCTCATTCCTAGGTAGCCCTGTCACTCTGCCAAGAGAAGGGATAACTGTGTCCTCAAGTCAAATATTGATGCCACTTACATGAAGTGGATTTTTACTGCACTTATTTCAAACTTAATCATTACTGAGCCCATCCCTGCACAGGGAATTGGCCACAGATGTGGGAATTAGGGAGATTCAGGTGGAAGTGAGCACTCTATAAGGTGGGAAGAGGGTATAAAAAGGGAGGAAGGGAGAGAGCTTTGCTTTTTTTGGCTGGGGGGGATAGGTAGAAGCTGAGGTAGAGGATCAAGCTTTTATCTGCTCTTCTGTAGCTCTTAATGTGAACCCTGGCTATGATGCAGAAGGGCGCTGCTGGGCTGGGTGCTGCTCAAATGCAGAGCAAAAATGTTCATTTTCCCTGCTGTAGAAACGAAGGCAACAGCAGGGACAGACTGAGTGTCACAAGTGGAGCTCCTCACTGTGCTGAGCAGGACTCTCAGGGCAGAGCTGGAGAGCTGCCTGAATTGGGTCCAAAAATGTAGTTTGGAGGAATAGGAAATAATTGGGATCATTTTTGCTGGAGCAAAAAGAATAAGCTGCTCAGTGCCACAGTTGCAGGGAATATACTTGTGATGGAGGCTCCAGCAACCCTTCTCCATCCTCTTGTGACCCTTCTCCATCCTCTTGTGCGTGGGGCTGTTCTTTTATGGCAGGGCTCTTTGGGAATCAGCTCTCCAGGCATGTGTGCTATGCAAATGTGCATCACAGCACTGCTAACGAGGCTGACTTGTCCCTGCAGCCCAGACTGCACCAACTGGTAAGTGACATCCCAGTATTTTCCTGGAATGACTTCCCACAAGGCTGTCTCCTGCTAGGTGATAGTCAGACACTTGCAGGCTAATTTATTTTCCTGTTGCTCAGTTGCATAAAGCAACCTCTTATCTTGCAATTTATGAGCATAATATGTAAATATTTGCAAGTGCTACTCAGTTGCCTGGAGAGGTGAGAAAAGCTCATTGTGTAGCAGCACACAGAGGTGATCCCAGGACAAGTTTAACTCCAAGGGGAGGGGTGAGGAGAGCACAGTGAAAAATCATGGAAGACTCCTGTAAATCAAATAGATGCTATGCTCAGGGGAACTGGGCTGCTACTGGTATGCCCAGTGTTTTAATTCTCAAATTTTGGATTATTTTTAAGGAGCTTGGGGAGTGGAATGATGACAAAAAGTAATTTACAATTGTTCTTGCTGTTACCCAAGGTTGCAAATGCATTTAGATAATGGCTTTTCCCCTTAGTGACTCTGCTGGGGTAGTGAAAAATCACAGAACTGAATATAAAACCTGAATAACTTCTAATGTGAGTTTGCCTGGGATGGTGTCCTGTATGAGCAGAAGAGCAAATGCAGCTCTGACTTGCTGATGTCAGATGGCAGATCTCCAAATGTTCATTCCCTCCCATCTGGGGTTTCCTGCATCTTGCTTATTTTGGTTTCTACTGAGTCTAACGCTTGCTAGGAAAACAAACTAATTCTGCTGCTTATTTGTGCTGCACAGACTGTCCAAAGATGAAGTTTTCAAGTAATTTTTAATATGAGATAGGTGTTATTAATGTTCTTGACCCTTATGGCATCTTTTCAGTAGCTGAAGCAGCTGGTGACTGCTATAAAACTCTATAAAATGGTCATGGTCATGACAGAGCCTCTTGCAAAACCTTCCATGGCTCCTGAAAATGCTGGCCTTGTCAGAAACATTGGGGTGGAGCAGGGAACATAAAGGCTGAGCACGTTAATGATTAAAATTGTAAGAAAATGTTTGCACAGATGTGACTGACTGCAGCTCTGCCTCTCATTTCCTGGCTCTTAAGTCTGTCCTCACAAGCAGCTCAGCTCAGGCTCACACCACCCCAAAATTCTGTTTTCAGGGAGATCAGCCAAAACCAGGCAGGGCTCCTGCTCCCTGAATCTGAGAGCTGCAGAGGAAAGGCCACGCTGGGGTTCAGGGAGTCAAGGCTGCCCTCACAGTGCAGGGAGCAGCTGTTAACACAGAGCAGGCAGGAGTGGAGCTGCTGTGTGGGAGCTGTTGGCAGCTCCTGCAGTCCCTGCACCTTTCCATGGGCAGGTTGGGAGCAGGGCTCTGCCTTTCTTGCTGCATCTTGTCCCAGTTTTTCCTCTCTGGATAACTTCCACAACAACATTATAAATAGACCTTGCTGCTGGGTCCTGTATTCTGCTAAACCACACAGATCTGGGTGCTTTCAGATATAGCTGCTTTCCAAGTTCAAAGTCCTGCTCGCTGCCAAGCTCATTTTCTCTCCTTAGCAAAAGGATTTCTATTACTGTGGTTGATCAGAGGTAAAGCAAGTCCTCAAATGCACCTTCACCCAGATTTCATGTGGCTTTGCCTGTTTCCATCCTCAGAGTGACTTCAGTTAAACAGTTCCTCTCAGTTTGTGTTGAGAACCAAGCTGGTGCTCTCCCAGGAAGGAGGGAATGGCAGGATCCAGTCCTTATTCCAGGTTCTTACACCAGCAGGTAAAAGACCATCAAAGCAGCTGACTCTTGGTTGTCACATTTTAGGCACAAGATGTGAACAACATTTCCTGGCACAGGTTTGGAATAGAGAATGAATTTGTGTCAGGCAGAGCTGGATGTGTGCTCAGCACCTCCAACCAAAGGGATCCCCAGTGCCAAATCCAACCAGCCCAGGCACAGCCCCTTTCCCCACGCAGCTCCTGGGGAGCTGATTCACTACCAGGAACTGTGCAGTGCTTCTGGCATTTCACATGAGATCTGAGGCAAATGTAATACCCAGCAGACCTGTTTTTAAAGATACTTTATGAACAGGAGGAGCTTACCTTAAGTTTGTAGATGCATTTTAATGCCATAGTCTTTGGATTAAAATGTCTAGATCTAGGCTGTAGTATCTGAAGATATTTTGGTTTTACCTCCAAATTTTTAGTCTACTTCCTACCAAAACAACCCACCCAAACTTGATTCTTTTTTCCCCCCTTGTCTACAGCTGAGAAAAGATTCCTGTTTTGCTGCCTGCATAGTTCCCCTTGAACTCCCATCTGATGATTAAGTCAAGACCAGCAGCTGTAAGTACACCTTGCAGGTCTGACTGCAAAGACATACGAGTTTTTCACATCCTATTTCTGGTGATAATGCAAAGACTATAAAAAGAGCAGAGGAACTTTTGGTCACTCCTCTGGTTTGTCCCTCTGCATTCACCATTGCTCAACAGCTCCAAAGTAGAAAAGCCATTCCCTGTCACTGGTGCAGCACAGAGTGACACAAAGATGTGAAACCCAACTGGTTGTGTTCCCACAGCCCCTGTGGGGACATATTCATTAAAAACTCTTACAGGCAGGGAAAAATTTAAACACACCTGCCATGTTGTCACTGACAGCACTGTGAAAGAATAAGATTTTCTAATGCAGTTTGTAATTTTTCAAAGTAACAGCAAAACTTTTTGCTTGTTGGAGCACTTAGATCGTTTCCTCATTTCTGCTTTCTGCCTTCTGAGTAGGTCCATGCTATATACTAAACGGAGTGTGACATAAAGGGTGTCATTTACAACCCAAATGCAGGTGCATAACCATTTTCCTTTGCAAACAGCGTGTCAACTGCAGAGCAGTGATTGCTTGAGATACTCCAGTGCTGCCATGAAGACACCTGTGAGCAACTCAGCTTTAGTAACACTCCAGCATGTAATTATTGTGTGTGTGTCATCCCACTTTGGCAGCTCTGAAGTCAAGAGTTGTTGTCTGGCCAGTTTCTCCCTGCTCCCTAATTTCAGATGGAGCAAACCCCGTACGGCCGCGGTTCCTCGGCGCTTCCCTGGCTCTGCTTCCCAGCTGAGCACACCGGATGCCTGGAGCAGGGTGGTTTTGTGTTTTTAGGATAGTCTGGAACCTGAATGTGGTTTTACTCCTTTGGCAGATGAGTTTTGGATGTTGTCAGTGGGGGCCTGCTTTGATCTTCGCCGCCCAGATCCATCCATGCCGGCATGGAGGTGTCGTGAGCAGGGTGAGTGCTCCGGGAGCTCTGGGGGTGTTTGGGGTGTGATGCTTCTGGAGAGAGGGAAATCTTCCAGAGACAAAGATGAAACCCATCCTTCACAGGGAGAATGTGTTTCTGTTGTGCTTCTTTCTGTTTTTCTAGTCTGTAAATCACTCTCCTGAGCTGTGCCACGCTGATTCCTGGGCATTGAGGAGTGAGGAAGGATAGGCCTCATTTAATTTGTATTTGTCAGCCTGGAACACTGTTGCACTTCCTAATTCCTGTGCCAAGGGGATCCAAAACGTAATATCATACAAGTTAAACTTACAGAATCAACTAGGTCGGAAAAGACCTTTGAGATTGAGTCCAACCTAAAATATTCATCTTCCACTGAAAGTTTCAGCTACTTAGTGACCATTGAAAGTCCAATCCCTAGACTAGTAGAATAAGTTATTTCAACTTAGGAAAAGTCTTCTTTTTATTTCATTCAGAAGTAGGCAGGTAAATAATCTCAAAGCATTTTTCCTCAGGGAAAAACATTGCTTTTCAGAGTTTTAAAAAAAATTTGTTAGGAAAAACCTTCATGGGAAAGTAAAAATTTCTCACCAAGAACATTTTTGATGGCACCTGATGTTTATGAATGCCCCTCAAAAGTTTAAATATCCCACAAGAAGATGAAGCTCTTCCTACCAAGTGTAACTTTCTGCTGATAGGACTCATAAATAATGCAGAAAAGTCAGAATGAAGTTTTATCAGCTTTCCCCTCAGGGAGGGGGTTTATTTTTTATGGGCCAGTAAGAATTAGGTCGTAGGTGCTGGAAAGTGTCATGGTCTGTTGTGAGGCCCCTGTGAATGAAACAGCTCTTGGCAGTCACTTCCCCTCCTCTGCCCCCAGGGAAGAGGAGACCTTTGTGCCACAACATCACAGCTGAGTGTTTCTTCTGATTTGTAGGATTCTCTCTTTAGCCACATCATATAAACTGTTACTGAGATATAAAGATACCTATACATGTGATTTTTCTTGTTCTCAGATAAGCAGAAGGTGAGTCTGTGATAATGTGTAGGAACGGCAGAATTCCATTCACCATTACAGATAAATTCCCTTTTCTTACCCCCAGCACGCTGGAGGTCAGATACCAAGCCCTCAGTGTCCTCAGATCCCCTTCAAAGTAATTCTTAATACTGTAAATCAATGCAGGGGTTTTGTCTTGCTGCCCACTTCAAATAAGCCACTTCTCTGGTGGCCTGTAAGTGACAATTAACGAGATAATGGGAGTAGAAAATAGTTACAACCAAAGACAAGACTCTGTATCAGGTTACACAAGCTACACTACTTAGATCTGACACTTTTCAGGCTGCTGCACTATTTTTCTCTATCTGTCATAGATTACAGAAAATGATAGTGCACTGGAAGCTGCTGATGAAAGCCCAGCTTAGTTTTCATCTCAGCACACAATTAATCGTGATTAAAAATGAAACAGACGCTACCTCAGCACTGTAACAAGGTACTTCTGCTGTGGTGCCTGCAGTTATTTACTTGGGCAGACTCAAATCTCATTTTAAATAGACTTTTTGGCTGGGATACAGTCACATCTCTGCTTTTGAAAGCATAGTCCCTCTGTACTTAAGGAAATCTGTTCTCTTTTTCCTTCCCAAATTGCTTCCTTACATCACTGATGGTTCAGCAGTCCTTCATCATCCAACACAACTTCAGTGCTATCTTTGATGATTTCCCACCTCTCCTCAGAGGTGCAGCCTGTTCTTGAGTCACTGCTAAAATCTCTGTGGTGAAAACCAACTGCAAATGGGGCTTTGAGCTGCTGCCCTTGCAGGAAGGTGTTGCCATCTCTGAGCAGCTCCAGCATCACTCACAAACGAGAGGCTCTTCCCTGTGTGCCTTAGAAATTTATTTGATCTTTATTTCTCCAGCTTTTCATTCCACTCTCCCACCCCTCCGACTTCACACCCCTCCCAGCTGTGCCCTTCTCAATTTGGCAACTCCTTTTGTTGACTTTTGGACATTTTAGTCCGTTCCCAACTGTTCTCTTCCTTTAAAGTCACTTCTTTTGTGTATCTATTTAATGTCCATCACCACCACGGTCCCCTTATATTTGATTTATGCCAAGTATCCCATTTGCATCTTCCTCAGGATGGGAAATGTTTTTGGCTACACACTGCTTTGTATTCTTTAAGTACTTGGTAAGAAGCAAATAGCAGAATTATTTATGAACTAAGCAAGACAACAGTCATTTGTTTTAGCTGTGTTTAGACTAAATGTTTATCAGTGTATTCACTGACACAACATGTGTCTGGGGACTACGTGAGTGGCATTTCCAGTGGCACAGACAAACCCCCTCTTCCCACCTCCATCGTGGCAACTCCAAGTTCAGCTCTTCTCTGCATTTACTAAAAGCTGTGGTGTACTTCACATGCAAGTAAAAATATTTTCTCTTTATAAATTATTTCTATGAAAGCTGTGATATGAATTCTTAGGGAATTCATCCAAACTAGGAATGTTTCCTAGGGTGAACACACCTGCCAATGGTGGAAAGCACAATAAAAATTTATTTTCATGCCTGTTTCTTCAGCCAGCCTTTGCAAGGTAAGGAGTCCTTTCCAATGTTTCAAGTTCCTATTCCACAGAGTGCCAAGAGATTACAGCTGCACTTAGGAGTGTTTGGACCCTGTAAGTTCTCAGTTCTCTCTACTTGGGATTGAAAATTGCCATAATTAAACATTTGTTGTTTATGCATTAATAGACTTTGACTCAAATACCAGTGTATTTGATATTCCTGGCTCCTCTCTCATACCAGGTGTCATGTCTTTTCAAACACTCTTCCCAATCTGCTTTCTGTATCTTGATACTCCCATAATGAAGGAATCCTGGTGCTAAGGCACACTGACAGCACTGTGACAGGAGCAGAAAGTTTCTGTGTACATTTGTCACATTGAGGAAAGTGGAGTAGGAGGGGAGAAAATGTGTAGTTCATTTTGTTCAAACTTTGCAGGCAAATTATTTTTACCATTTGTCCTTGAGTATGGAGGGCACTCCCCTGATTTCCTTGGGAATGAATCCCTGACCTCATAAATCTTACAGGGTTTACCTTCAGTGAATTTTAATGTATCCTGAATTCACCTTCTTGCCTTCAAATTATCCTGGGTGATTTAAAATGATGCCCTTGAGTATTAGATTGAGAAACAGGGAGATGGTTATTCATTATTACTGACAGAATTCAGGCTGTGGGTGTTCCTAGGCAGGTAACATGCATCAAGATCCTTTTGTGGCATGTGCTGGTGGTCATTTCCATCCAGTAGAATCATGGGTTTTTTCTTTTTTTCCTGAGGAAATGTTGGGACATCACCAGGATACGAGTCCTGGATGTTTTCCATGTGATGGTTTAGCTGAGCTCAGCCTGGGCATCGTATTCAGAGTCTGCTGCTTCTGCTGTTCCAATGCTGTGAGAACCTTCAGGGATTTTTCTTTGTTCTCTTCACATCTGGAACCTTCCTTCATCTGTTTTCTGTTGCACAGATCTTCCTGGAATCTGCCATTTTTCTGAAGTTATCTTGGACAAGAGCAGACTGCTCAGATTAACTGTAAACGTGCACAACTTTAGGGCTACTTATAAAAGTCATCGTGCTCTTTATGTTTCTCTAAATAACACACACTGTCCCTGTGACTGACAGGCTCCTTTCAGTTTAATTTAGGCACAGGCTTGAATTTATGGTTCTCCTGGTACCACTTTTAATGGCACTTGCCATAGACTGAAATTTAATGAGTCATGTGTATAACCTTCCACATTTGATGCATGAAGTGGTGGGGGCGTGTGCTTAACAATTGAAAAATGAAAAACTCTGGGGAAAAAAGAATCAATATTTGTGTGTTTATACGTGAAGAGGCTGTAAACAGGCAATTTGGTCACTACACTTTCTTCAAAGGAACAGGAGTCAACTAATTGACATCTCTCTACTGCAGAAACATGATTAAAGATAACAACGAAATTCTTCCACTAATGGGCAAGAAAACAAACCCACCTGGAATTCCCCCTGCAAACCAGCAAGAGAAAAAGGTGACTGAAGGCACTCCCACCAAGAAAAGGTAGGCTCCAGCTCAGTCTAAACCACTAAAACTCCCTGCTTTATCTCCTTTAGGAGATCTTTGCACTGAAATACCACCAACATCTTTGTTCTGTATAACCTCACAAGAATCTGATCTAATGATGGTTAATGCTTCATACATACAGCGATCTTTTTGTAAGAGATCACATGGAAGAACACACCAGGTTTTATGTAAGAGTTGCTGGCCTGAAAAAAGGGAGCATTTCAAACTCAGCCTGACATGGAAATGTGACAGATTGTGGAGAGCCAGAGGGCTGGGAGAGCAGGAGGTTTGGAAAATCCTACCACAAACAGAAACCTAAATTCACTCTATTTTTCATTATTCTGATGAATGAGACTTCTTTGCTGTTTTATAAAATATTCACTTTCATTCATAATTTATATTAGAGTATTAATAAAGGGATTGAGGGTTTGTATTTAATATGAATGGAGAAATAAAAGCTGTAATTCCTGCCTGATACTATGAAGTCAACTAAGTTACTGTGGAGTGAGGATGAATTTTCATTCATAAACTTTTCATTCTGGATAATTATTGGTTATTACAGCAATTTCTGAAACTCTGAAGGCCCGGCCAATTGTGGCTGTTCTGACATTTATAATTCTCAATAATCAGAGGAATCACTTTTCACAGGAATTGTGCCATTAGTTATTTGAGATCCACTGCTTGGGTGGTCCAATTTATCTTTTTGCCATTAAATTCAAAAAGAGAAGCTCTTTAGTGGCAAATGAGGGAGACAAAGTGTCTGAACAGCTCGTGATACACCCAGCACTTCAAAAAGGGGCGATTCCATGGCAGACCGTGTAGTTACAAGAACATTGCCAAAGCCAAGCCCTCAATTACTTAACTCCTATCTCACAGTCATTGTGGCCTCAGGAACAGTAACCTTGAGGTTTTTCCCACCTCTCAACGCAGAGCTCAGGGTGTGGCTGCCAGCATTCCTGTAACACACAGCACCGACATCACGTGGATTTTAATGCAAGGCTTTAACATATTCTATTAATTATATGTTCCAATGCTGCTTTATCCTGTTCCTTCAAAACTCTGCCTCCAACCACCCCACCAGCGGCTGCTGCACTCCCAGGGTGGCGTTTCTCACTCTCAGCGTGTGTTGGCAATATTCGCTTTCTTGAAAGACAGCGGCATTCCCTGCTTGAAGGTCCTGGAATTTGGGTGGACTGACAGTCTGTAATTAAGCACAGGAAATCCGAGGGGCAGGCGGGGAGGAGGCTGTCAGAGGCTGCTGATGGCTGTGGGCAGAGCACCCGGCCACGTCAGCACCTGGCTATTTGATGGCACCCTGCTTTGCACGGTGGCTTTTGGGGTGTTTCTTCCCCCCATGACATCCCCACAAGCCAGGAGAGGTGAGGTCTGTCAGCCCCCAAAGCAGGGTTCCCTTTCCAGCTGTTGGGTGCCAGAATTAACACCTCGACCACCAAGCCTTTGGAAAACGAGATGAACTGGATAATGCTATTTTTAGCAAGTATCAGCAGGTTGTTCAGTAATGAAACACTGCATTTTAGCAGCAGTACCTGTACTTTACTTCAACAAGATTTTTTGGGGGAAGATGCAGTTAGAAAAAAAACGCCCTATGGACAAATCCATAAATATTAGGTGAAAATTGGAAAGGTTTTCCAGGTGACTACTGCAACATTTTAGAAATGTAAGATGGTTTCTGAACAACAGCCCCTGTGGGAGTTGCTGCTTCCACCACTAAAACTCCTCTGCCTGTGGCGAGCTGTAGCAATGTTTTACTGAGATCCAGTAAAAACAAGCCATTGATTTTTGCCTCTCAACTCTGTAGGCTTTTAAAAGGTGAAATCTTTCCTATTACCTTTTCTGTGTTGTTTCAAATTTTATTTCTTTTCACTATAAATATTTATAGAATTATTTATAGGGAAAGTAGTTAAATGTCATGCAGGCAAGAGGACACATTGAGGCCTGGCTGGTGGAAATGCCTGATGTCACTGAACATGTGACCTTTCAAACTTTCTGATTTCATCATTATCACTGCTGATGGGCTTGAAATGATCCATCCTGATGGTTCCTGGCTGGAGAAGCAGGGGCTGGGATTAAAAGCAAAAAGCATTTGTGTGTGCAGGACACACGTGTGGCCAGGCAGTGACAGGAGCTGGGTGCAAGGCTGGTTTAGAGATTGCTGCTTACACATGTCGGGATCTGATGCCCTGTGTTCTAAAAATACCTTGGGAATTTTGCCCATCTGCCTGCTTGGAAGAGCTGGGCACAGGCTGGAGGTTGGGATCCCCTCAGGGGAAAGCAGATAAGCCGCTGCTCCAGCTCAGTCAGGTTTAATGCCAGGAGAGATTAATTGTCAAGCTTGCCCTTGGTAGTTCTTTTCTTGGTTTACATTTGGGCTTGCCTTTTATCACTGATATTTTTTAACTGCACTATCTTCAACAGTTCCCACTTTTTTCTGGAGATTGATGGCTTTGAAAGCAATGCAACTCCCAATAACACCTCTCCCCCCGTGTTTTCCAAACCGATGGATTCAAATATCCGCCCGTGGTAAGTTACAGCT
The DNA here is from genome assembly GCF_041296385.1 of Aphelocoma coerulescens. Classification (NCBI taxonomy): domain Eukaryota; kingdom Metazoa; phylum Chordata; class Aves; order Passeriformes; family Corvidae; genus Aphelocoma; species Aphelocoma coerulescens. The sequence continues at coordinate 7,798,395 of NC_091032.1, forward strand.
GCACAAGCAATGGTCCTGCTGCAAATACACCTGTTTGCTTCCCAGCAGCTTCCCCTTAATTCTTCTTGGGCCTCAGAGCCAGGATTTCACATGACTTTTCATAGGTTTTGGTCACTTCAAAGACAGAACTTGACTGGAGATTTATCTTTGGTTTTATCTACTGCTGTCGATTGCATGGAATAAATCAGGCCTCAGATTGGAATAAATTTAAAATAGGTATTTTTTTTTAATCTTAGCCTCTTATTAATGATGCATTAGAACAAACTCCATGCTCTCATTTGAGTGTTTTCTGCTGTGTGAAGGCCACAGCTTAATTTAGCAACCCCTGTTCCCAGCTGGCTGCTGCTATCTTCCCTCTATTGCTCATTAACAATCAAACGTGGAAATGCTGAATCTGAAATATTCAAAGCAGCCATTTATGCTGAATGAATAGAGAAAAATTATGACTGGGAAGAATACACTTAATTTTAAAAAAATGTGTGGGGTGCTAACAGCTGATAATTACAAGTAAGGGAAATATGTAACAAATCTGGCACAGACCCAGAGTGGCCAAAGGTTTTTGTGTCTGGTGAGCTTTTAGGAATGAGCTGACAGGCTGATTTTGGTTTCAGAGGAGAGGTGTCCAAATTTCCCCCTTCCTCAGGAAGTGATCTGCACATGTGCTTTGTCACCACATTACTCAGCTTTCTGCAGACAAGTGGCAGATGGAGTAAGAATGGACTCAGAGCTCCCACGTTTATTTCAAAGGGAAAGGAATACCTGCAGAGCAGTGCTGAACCCTTGCCTTGCTATCCATGCATCTGTTTGATCAATATTTAATAGCTCAGATTCCCTAAATTATTAACCTGAGTTAGTTCACCCAATCTGAACCTTAGAGAAAACAAAAGTACAAATAGAAATCTCATTTATTCTAATTTTTCTAAGTCAGATCTCCTTTTAGGACTGTGTGGAAATTATGTACAGCAATTACAAAATATCAATGCAATTGAAAATCCTTTAAATGTATCATCTAAATATCTATTTAGGGCCCAGTCCTCAATTTCTTTCAAGTCAGCCACAAAACACTCCTGAGTTGCCTACAGTGTTCTGTGTAGTCAATCTTTAGGTAAATCACTTTCATTGTGGGCTTGCAACCCACTCACTGCCACTGATTTAACACTTGTTTTGTGCCAGATGACAAAGTAAGCATGTGAAAAGGAAGAATGTCAGCTTCAAGCATTGAGGATGATGCATAAAAAAGCAGTGATCATTTAAAAAAAAGAGAAAAGTTCCCACGGTTTCAGGATCTGTAGTGAAATAATATAATAAAACACAAAGCAGATTGCTTTCCTAATGTGGTCTTTTAAAAAATATAATAAAATCCTGCGAGACTCTTCATTTTTATCACTCACTTTAAAGTTCCTGTGGGAGATAAAATGACAGAATTAAAAGGCCAATGTCAAACTGGAGTAATTTAAGCTCCAGTGTAGATACTCTGTCCTGCCATTGACTGTTTCTTCATGCAATCTGCCAAAATACCTGCTAGCATCTTGGCACATGTGCTCTTCTGTTCTCTGCAGTGCATCTGGAAATGGGGAAGACATGGATTCCCCACAGTCTCTTCAGGATGATGCCACTGAATACAGCCCCAATGTTGAGAGTTGTGGGTGAGTGGAGACACAAATATTTCTCAGCACATTTTCAACTGATTAATTCTGTGGTAGGGTAGATATTACCTATTTTTCCTGCAGTGTTTTAGGAAAAAAGGTCATGTGTGTGCATGCCTTTCTGATTCTTCAATAATTAAATGTTGAAATAAACAACTCTAATCTCTCAAATCTCATACTTAGTGTGAGGATCCTTTATATATAATGTGTGTTTTACATAATGGCAACACAGGACCTACACACCACAATTAGGCATGGACTATTTCTGCTCAGGGGAAATATGAAATCCTTCCTTTTTTCAGAATAAAGGATGATCAGAAAGTGGTGTAAGATGTGAGGTTAAACTCTCTTCTGCTGTGAGAGGGAAGGTGCAGCTGGAGAGCAGCTTTTTTCCTAGAAGAATGGATAAATTGGAAAAAACACAAAATACTTGAAAATTGTGGTGTTTTATTATAAACCCCCTCTCAATAGCCCACTTACTTGCAAATAAGCAATGTGAGAAATGTTCTGAGATATCCATGGAAGTGGGGCAACTTCGTGTGGTCTGGGGCGAGTAATTGTATTTGTTTTTCCTCTCATTAATAAAATAAAATAAACCAGGATAAAGTAACCAGCAATTTCATGATGCTTTCTCACAATTCAGTGCTAACACATCCCAAGGCCCTGAGCTGACAAGTGCCAGGAAGAAGCTGAAGAGGAACCTGTTCCGGGCAGTGTCCGAGGGGAACGTGGAGGAGCTGCAGCGGCTGCTGGCAGAGCTGAAGGAGCGATCGAGTGCCTGCACCAACCTGCCCGTGCCAGGTGAGCTGTGCACAAACCTGGGGGAGGCTTGCCAGCTCTTCTGGTGGCTCAGGTGCAGTCTAAACCTGGGAAGTGTCTTTATTTCCCTGTGAGTTTGGGAGTTACGGCACTGGGACACCCAACAGGAAAACCGAGGGCATTGCTTGCCTTGGTGCTCAAATATAAAGTGAGCAGAATGGAGTCATGGTTTGGCAAATGGTTTACACTCCTCTGTATCCCTCGGATTTCACCCCTAATGAACAGAAGTTTAATGAGTAACAGTGATCTGATCTCAGAATTCACTCTTGTAGATTACCTGATGAAAAAATTCACAGCTTCAGACACCGGCAAAACTTGTCTGATGAAAGCTCTGCTGAACATCAACCAGAACACAAACGAGATGGTGAACATGCTCCTGTGCTTTGCAGAGGAAAATGGCATTTTGGAGAGATTTATTAATGCAGCATACACAGAAGATGCATATAAAGGTATTGCCAGCTGATAGCAGTTTCAGGTATATGGTTCAACATGCCATCCATAAAATAATGATGGTTTAAATCCCTTAAACCAACTTCTGTTCATTATCCCTGGTGCCATCCATTGTGAAACATCATTAATGTTTCAGAATGTGCTTGTGAGACTCAGCCCTAAGTTCCTGTGTCTGTTTTTTCAGGCCAGACAGCTCTAAATATTGCCATTGAGAGGAGACAGTATGAAATCACCCAGAGCCTCATTGAAAAAGGAGCTGATGTCAATGCTCGTGCCCAGGGCATTTTCTTTAATCCCAAACACAAGCATGAAGGCTTTTATTTTGGTAAGTGGAATTGAGATATTTCTGGAAAAGTTAAGAAGGAATGCCCAAAGTTTTATAAAACAAGAGCTCAATCCAGTACAATCAATATGTAAATGTGCTTTCATATATTAGTATGCTTAACACAATATTTTCTCTTCTGATTTGAATGCTTGAAATAAAACATGACCCCTTGTTGCATTTTATGATCCTGTAGGTGAAACTGCACTGGCTTTAGCTGCATGTACCAACCAGCCTGACATAATTGAACTGTTAATGGACAATGCCAGGACCAATATTTCCTCTCAGGATTCCAGAGGAAACAATATCCTCCATGCATTAGTTACCGTGGCAGAGGACTCCAAAACCCAGAATGACTTTGTGATCAGAATGTATGATATGATTCTGCTGAAAAGTAAAGACAGAAATCTGGAAACAACCAAAAATAAGGAGGGTTTGACACCACTGCAATTAGCTGCAAAAACTGGGAAATTAGAGGTGGGTGTGATTTCAGTAGCATCTAAGAGAAACTGGTGCTCTGACACATCTCTTCCCAGGCTGGTTATGCTGTTTTGTATCAGTATTTGGTGAGCTAATTTGGTTCAAAGCACAAACAAATATTTCCACTGCAATGTTGTTTTTATGCTTCAAGGTTTCTCTGTAACTCCCCCCCCTCTACAAACTACACAAGCTGTTTAGAACCAGCCTTCTGTTGTACAGAAGTTCTGCATTCACCACCAGACAATTCCAGAGAGCTCACTAGAACTGCTCTGCTGTGCTGCTGTAGAATTTGGTTTCAATAAATCAACTGCAGCATAAAGAACTGGCAATGGGATGATTTAGAAAGTAATTAAGTTACAGGAAGGCATAAATGAACACATAGAAAATTGTGCTTTCATGCTTTACAAAAATATCTGAGAAAATCTGAAGGCATTAAAAACACTGTACTTATTTCTTAGAGGTTTTCTACCTTCAGCACCCCTCACTGAGTAACACAATTACAAATACATTAAATTGCACAACTGTACATAACAGGTAAAAGGTGGGAGTTTGGGCAAGTATGGTCATGTGCTGTCTCCTTTCCCATGAACACCACAGCTGCTGACAAATGATGCTGTTCATGTTTTAGATTCTGAAGTACATCCTGAGCAGAGAGATCAGAGAGAAACCCAACAGGAGCCTGTCACGAAAATTCACAGACTGGGCCTATGGTCCTGTTCAGTCTTCTCTGTATGATCTGACAGAACTGGACACCACTGCTGACAACTCAGTGCTGGAAATCATTGTCTATAATACAAATATTGGTGTAAGTTACCTATTTTTAAATAAAAGATACATTTTTTTCTAGCAGCACACCCATTTCAGATGTGTTAGCCTAGGCAATCAACTGAATTACTTCTAAAAGTAAACAGTAATTTTTGGTTCTCAGTTTTTGTATCAAGAGCAAGATACATTTTTGTACCTCTGGACGTTGTCAACTGTAAGCAAATATGCATATTCAGCTCCTGAAACACAGGGTGAGGTATTTTGGGGGGGTCTTTTCCTGCATTTGAAGCCTTAATCTGCCTTGCATAGGAACATAAATATGGCCAAGCTGGTCAGACCAAATAAACTTTACTTAACAGGTTTGTATTTTAGGTGTTTAGGAGTGTTTGCTTTTCAAATCCAGAATTTTGCATTTGCTGAATTCAAATCCAGCCACAAAACTTCCAAAGGAAGCAGGACCAGAGGTTCACAGGACAGTTTTAGCTCAGTCATGGCTCACCAGGCTGAGAACGGCAGCTTATCCCAGCAGGAGGGGGAGTTGTCCCTTTGTCCATTCTCAGGGTGGGTCTGACACATCCCTGAGCACAGAGGTGTTTCCAGAGCAGCAAGGATGGAATGGAATGAAATACACAAAATTCATGCCTGAAATTCAGTTTCCTTACAGGTGGCAAGTTGAAATATTTAATTTTTAAAAAAATCTTCTTTCTTTCTCCTCAGAATCGTCACGAAATGCTGACTTTGGAGCCTCTGAATTCACTGCTGAGGATGAAATGGAAGAAGTTTGCACGGCACATGTTTTTCATGTCCTGCTGTTTTTATTTCCTGTACAATGTCACATTAACATTGGTTTCCTACCACAGGCCTAATGAAAATGTAGTGAGTACAGCAGCTGAATCTCACCAAATTTTACTGTCTTAAAATGCATGAGTATTTCCTGAATTGTATTTAAAATGCTGAAATAAAACCAGATATTTGAATATCTGGGTGTAGAGAGGCCAGGTTCTCCTACATCAGGGTAGGAGCATCACGTTTGCATTTTGTGGAAGTGACCTAAAATACAAATACATGATACAAAGACTGTTAAACTCCTGAAAGTGTGGAGAGGGTATTTTGTTTTTCCTTTAAGAAAGAAACTTCTGATATTTCAGAAGTTTCACCTCTTTTAGGGGGCTGATTGTGTAAATAAGAAGAAAATTCTCACTGGAAGGGAAGAAATTGTGAACCCAGGGTGTGAGGGTTTCTGGTGCTTTGCCTTTTACCCTTCAGGGATGGAACTGAGATTTTCATTCTGGATTTGTCTTGCAGGCTCCTCCTTACCCACTCGCTCTGACCCGTGGGGTGGGGTGGCTGCAGTTGTCAGGACAGGTGATGGTTATGTTAGGAGCACTATTTTTAGCCATAAAAGAGGTAAGACATTTTAATAACAAATACATAACAAAATACATAAAGAACTTCTCTAAATTTATGAATACACTGATGATGATATTGGCAATTCACGTGGAGTATCTGTGATATATGTAATTTTTAAATCTTTGGTACAATCACTTATTCAGAATGAGCCTGGTTTTATATATTTGAATACAACTGTGACACAAACATGAGGGTATTTTCCTTTCAAATTCTCAATGCAGAGATCAATATCAGTATTGTCAAATTATTGGCTTTAAGGACAATTGAATTGCAACTGGTAATGAAAAAAAATCCCACGGTATAATTTTGCCATATACTGTAAGTAATGGCAAATGTAAGTAAGTAATGGCAATTAATGTAAGTAATTAAAAACAGTAACTGAAATTATGCCAGAGACAGCAGAATTTTAACCTTTGAATTCACAGCCGTATAAAAAAATTAATTCTAGAAGTTACCATGTGTTATCAGTAGCTGGATTAGTTTTGAACACCAGTTAAACTATTTTGAAAAATAGATTTTGAGGCCTGTTTTCTCTTCCACCATGCCTGTAATTTATGTATCTGCCTGCACAGAGTGTAGCCATCTTCCTGCTCAGGCCCTCAGACCTGCAGTCAATTCTCTCTGACGCCTGGTTCCACTTTGCATTGTAAGTCTGACATGTATATATGTATATTTTATACTATATATAAAATCCTTCCCTATCTCATGGTCACAGAGAATGTGCTCCTGTAACAGATGTTCACTTTTTTCCTTGAAATTATCAGTTTTAGAGGGATGGATGAAAGTTTACCTGCAGCTTTTCTGTAACACAAACTATTGGTTGCTCTGTTGGTAACAATACCAGGGTTGATGTGCATGGAGTGGATTTTTCCCACCTGCCAGTGTCTTCCCTGTTTGTGGAAAATCTGTAATTATTCTATCAATTCATTAAGCTAAAGCTGCAATTAAATAGCTTCTAAGATATTATTATAATAAAGACAGATTTTTAATGTCTCTGACAGCAAAATCTGCATTAACCAGCTGTTTTGGGGAGAACAGTTTACCTAAATTAAGCTTTAATAAATTTAATCCTTATATGTTAATATACCACTTGCATTGACCTATTTTATCTTTAAATTATAATGGCAATTTCATGGGGAGAATAAAAAGCAGCAAGAAATAACAAATGAAGCATAAAGAGCAAAGAAATCTTGTTTTCGTATTTTTCCATTCTGTTGTTGGTTTTGTGCTAGTAATTTCTCTTTTACATATATGTTTGTTTTTTAACAGTTTTATACAAGCTTTGCTTGTGATCTTCTCTGTCTTTTTGTACTTGTTTTCCTACAAAGAACACCTGGTGTGTCTTGTTTTGGCAATGGCCCTTGGCTGGGCCAATATGCTCTATTTCACCAGAGGTTTCCAGTCCATGGGCATTTACAGTGTGATGATTCAAAAGGCAAGTTTTTCCTTTGTTTTCCTTTGTTTTACAATGATACTCCATTGTTCCACAATCCAAATCAAGTCTATTCAGCAATTATATGTAATTTATACTTAATTTTGAAATGTTTTCTTTCCAGTTTTTACCTATTATTTCAGCAGAACACACTATATCATTTCAATAGCAGGAACTAGTTTATATCTTAATATTGCCATTTTATTGCATTAAATAGGTGAGTAGCTTGTGTTTTTTCCAGCTAATGTAGTTCTGCAATTTAATTGCATCAGAATCTGTAATGTCTGTATTGTACAGAATTAGTCACTCTCAGAAGAACACACCAGGCTTGAGATAAAAAATCAGACCTTTGGGTTTGTTTGCTCAATGGAAGCAGCCTGATGCTTTAGTGTGTGCCTCCCCTGTATCCCTGTAGAATTCATAAGCACAAAACTAGTTGTGAATTTTAATTTCTGTCCACTGTTTCATTCCATTTTTAGGTCATCCTGCAAGATGTGATAAAGTTTTTAGTTGTCTATATCGTGTTTTTGCTGGGATTTGGTGTAGGTAAATATTACTGGAGAAAAGCACTGATGCTCTGTGTGAGTAAAAATTTTAGCAATATTATGAATAAGAACCCTGTTTTCATGATGAGAGCTCATGTTGGGGTTTCTTCTGGATGTTAAGTTTAGATGTGAACAGATGAGGGATTTGGCTCAGTCTCAAATCCCTGGAATTTCATTTGGATGTGGGCTCTTTCTGCTTCCTGGAGCTGTCATCTGGCTGTGTGTTGTGGCTGGGCAGCTCTGGCTCTCTTAAGCATTTTGAGTTCTTTGGGATGAAATGCTCTGTATTCCTAAATAATGATTGTGACTGAAATTTCCTTGTGCTTTCTTCCCAGCTCTTGCTGCACTGATTGAGACGTGCCAGGAGGGTGGGGAATGCCATTCCAACAGCAGCCTGGGACCTGTCCTGATGGATCTTTTCAAGCTCACCCTAGGACTGGGTGACCTGGAGATCCAGCAGAACTCCAAGTACCCCGTTCTGTTTCTCCTGCTCCTCATAACTTTTGTTGTGTTGACTTTTGTTCTTCTCTTGAACATGCTGATTGCATTAATGGGAGAAACAGTGGAGGATATTTCTAAGGAGAGTGAGCACATCTGGAAACTCCAGGTTTGTTTGGGAGTTTGCTTGGTGGAGTGCAGGTGCTTGGGGTGAAATCCTCACGCTGACAGAACAGGCTGGGTGTTAACAATAATCCCCATTTGTGTTTGGGAGTGATAACAGAAATAAGTAATTGCAGTATTAGAGAATTGTGGTAACTTTGGAATTAACCATCCTAAAGGTGATATCATGGCTTGGATTTCCAACCCATGCACTGTCACACACCTTCATGACTTTCATTCCCCTGGATATGTCACAGGATGGTGTGTTCCACGATTTTTCCAGGAATCTGTGAATCCCTATTTGCACAAATCATCAGTGATGTGTTATTTGCTGTTGTTGGTGTTGGCTGTGGGTGGAGGTTTGACCTGTCATAAACTGCATGCTGTGAAATCAGAGCATGGCTAACCATACTCGTGTAACTGTTTACTGTCAATAGAGAGCCAGGACTATTTTGGAATTTGAAAAATTCTTACCAAAATGTCTGAGGAAAAAATTCCAGCTGGGAGAACGGTGTAAAGTGGCTGAAAATGACACCAGGGTGTGTTTAAGGTAAAGCAAAATAGAATCATGTGCTATCAATTCTGCTCTTTTTATGCTGCTTCAAGTTTATTTCTCCTTAAAACCCTCTTTAAAATATTTCTATTATCTCTACAAATTATGCTATATGTACAAAAATATGATTTGGTTTCTTTTTCAGTTGTAACCAATTGTTTAAATAGGGAAAATGTATAAATTTTTATGTAGACAATTTTTTGGTAAGAAAGCAGATTTTCATCTTCCTATGTTTTTACTGTAGAAGCATCAAATCTGCTTGCAGTAAATGTCACTTTATCATAATCTCCTTTGAATGTCAGCTTTAAAGCAATCATAGTTAAGTTGATTGGTAATTGATGATTACCATATTAAAGAACTGTGCTGTTTAATGAAAAATATTTAAATATTTCAAGATTGTACTACCAATGTGTGAAATTATGAAGTTGTCTTAGTATTATTCTCATGTTCATATAGTGCCTAACACTGCAAAAGACATTCAGGCTTTTAGTCCCAACAAAGCAGGTGGTAAAATGTCACAATCACAGGAAGGAATAAAGGGGGAAGATCAATGATGTAGCTGGGGGATAATGCATGGTGATAACACAATTTATGTACAATGTAAACAGGATTAATGAAGTGAAATGGACCGAGTGGAAAACCCACGTTTCATTTATTAATGAAGATCCAGGGCCAACAGGTACTGTGGAATTTTGACACCTTATTTGTACAATTGCTTCTTCTTAGAAATGCTTTTTGATACAGTTTTATACCTTTAAAAATATAAACTCTTCTATTAAACCACACACTATTGCTAGAGAAACTAATGGTTAATATGGCAGTGGTGTTTAATTACTTTTAAAGACTTGGAGAGAGGGCTGGTTACAAACAAGTTTTGTAATATATATATATTGGATGACATAAGTGTTGGCCAGGAAATCCAAGACATCCATCTGCTGCCAGGGCAGGAGTGTCCTGGAGAAATGAGCTCCCTCTGGGAGGAAAAAGTCTGTGGAAGATATGGTAGCAAACTGAGAGCTTGCTGTTTAATAAATACATCTTTTTTACAACAAAAAGAAGTGCCAAACTCTGATCTTGCCTATACAGTTTCTACCATATCCTGTTTTGTTTACAATGCATTTTTTTGCAGATCCAAGCAAAATTCAAGATAATTCAAGAACTAATAGCAAAAACACCCTGAATACGTTTGAAGAAATGGATGATTTGCCTGAAACTTCTGTCTAGTTGTGCTGTGCTTGACATGTGGCTCTTCTGAAGGTTAAAAGCATCAGCAGTGGATGCTGAAAGCTTTGTGGCTGTTTTGGACAGCTGTAACCAGCTGGAACACAAACTTTCAGTGACACAGTCTGATGGCTTGAACCCATATAGCAGAGCAGCTGAGCTGAAATAAATGGGACTATTTCACTGGGTCAGTTCTGAGCCTCTCAAACTGTTGCTGTCCAAGTTTGCCTGATGCTCCTCAAACTTGGCTCGAGATGTTTAACTGGATAAAAAAGGTCAAATGTGAGATATTTCTTCCTTTTGTGGAAAATTAAGGTCATCATGATCCCAATCTGCTGATTTTTGGAATCTCTAACTCATGAGAAACTCATTTTGTACACTAAGAAAAAAAAGGTTCTTGTCATGGAGAAAAGCAAAGCATTTCAGTTCTGAAGACGACTAAATGAAGTAGGTTATTTTGAAATAACAATGTTCTGGGCACATTTGCAGCTTTTGCATTGACTGTCAGTGTTACTGGAGGCTTGGTTCCACAAGTTGGAAAAAGCCTCCTCACGTCCCAGGAGCTTTGCCTGATCTGTTTTCCTCTGTGCAATCCCCAGGGTATAATGTGGAGTTTACTGCTGTTTATTTATTGCTGTGTGTCTGTGCCTTCCCATAGAATAACAGGGCAGAAATATAATTCCTGATGGAGGACATTTGCTCCAGTCACATCTCTTTACTTTTCCTCCTTGGCTTTTCCATGCTGTTGCATCTTCCTACATAAAAAGTTACCACACGGGAAGTCCTTCTGAATTAATTTTTGCATTCAACCACTTCAGGAAAATAAGTAGTCAGTATTTCTTCCCCAAATGAACAAAATGAGTTCAATGCAATGCAATTCCAGACTTTATTTCTCATTCAGAGGACTCTGTAATGCATTTCTGTAGCCTTTATTTCACTGCCTGAGATGACCAAGTACTATGAATTATATTTTTAGTTTTCTATTTTATGTGTGTATATGTAAGGAGAAACATTTGTTCTGTGTACTTTTAAATTTCAATCAACATGTGTCTCCAGTGTCATGGCTTTTCATCAGAATTATTCATGTGGTGCCTGTTTTAAAGGTGCTATTTTGGGTAAGACTCAGGGGAACTCAGTTCTGTGTTTGAATGATAATAAGAATTGCATTGGATTTTGCAGCTGTGGGCAAAATGATCCAAAAGACTTTCTTAAGACAGAAGAGAGCATGAGGGAACCCTCCAGTGGGAAGGATAATGCAAAGATATTTACAGGGATGGTGAACGTGGGTCCTGCTGCCCAACCAGCCTCCTACAGATGCTGTGTCCTGAGTTTCCAGCCATGGCCTGGATGGATGGGATCCAAAGGAAACTGAAGCTGTATCCTGGCAGGGCACAGGAGTTTGAGGGGAAGGACATTTGTGTGCCCACAGACCACGTAACACCTGAGCACTGTTTGGCTTTCTCAGTAGGAGATTGTGAGGATGAGAAGAAAAATGCCGGCGGTCTTGGAATCTTTAAGCTTTGCTGGTTAATTTTGCACCGAAGCTGCCAAGGAAGGACTGCACAGGTCTGTTTGGATTCTTTCAGTGCCAGTTTTTGTACAAAGGGAAAAAATACCTCTTCACACATACTCAGGAACCAGGCTGAGCCATGAGGCTGTGGTCACTGGAAACACGGAGATCTCTGCGCTGTGCTGAGGCCACTCTGAGCTGTGAAACAGGGAAGGCACAAAAAACCCTAAAAGAATGTGCTGTGCCACTGTCCAGGTACAAAATGGTGTGGATGAACCCAGGAGCAAGCTGGGGGGTGTTTCTAGAAGCTCTCACTGAAGAAATACCCTCCTTGTGTGGCCATAGAGCTCAGCCACCTCACATGAAGCATCTGCTGTCTCCAGGCTCTTACCAAGGACACTCTGAATAATGACTAGAGCAGGTCATTCTGTGCTTTTTATACCATGTTTATTTAAATTAAGGAAATAAAACTTGTCATTCAATAAACATTCTGCCCTGTGTTTTTATTTTATTGCCACAGGGGTTAAAAAAAGGCAAAGAAAAAATACTTTAAATTTAGTAGTAAATAAGGACAACATCACTTTTCAAAGGTAGAATATGGGAGTTATCTGGACAATTAATCATTCAGTAAATAATTAATGTATCCTTATGCAAAACTCTTAATGTTTATCACCAAATTGTCAATTGCATTAAAAACAACTTTAGAAAATTAATTAAACCCCCTTTTTTTCCCCTTTTTAAGATACTATGACAGACGTTGTCTCTACAGACACAGAACAAGTCTCCCCATATGGGATTCTTCCTAATTTCCATTCTGAAATGCTCAGGTGTGGTTTGTGCACTGCTCTTCATCAAAACCAGAGTAACTGCCTAAATCTTGACTTAAATCAGAAACAGCTTGAATTAATTGTGAAATACACTGAAATATAAGCCTTTTTAGACTGTGTTTCTCTGAAATCCTGGTTCTAGCTTGTTTTTATCTTTCCACCTATAAAAACAAAAACAAGACAAACCCCAAGGCTTTCACTTCAGCACAGTGGGGGTCAGTCACATATGCAGATAATACCATTTATTATACCCACCCTCCCCCTGTTTCTCTCTGCCCAGCTTTTCCTTTGTCTCACATTTTCTGTGTTTACCTGAGGAATTAATTTCAAGGATCAACCCATTGTAAAAAGTGTTGGTTATTGAGGTTTGGGGTTTTGAAGTAGAAAAGCTGTAATTTTTATGTACAACGTAGTACTGTGGATGGAGCTTCTTCATAAAAATTCCATAAAAATATTTATAAATTCTTTGCATCTATAGGAGTCTATTAAAACAATAGAGTCATAATCAGCATTATGACAATAGGTCTCAAAGTGCTCAGCAAGGTTAATTAAATTACAATTTAAAATTAGATTCTGCATTTATTTATCCCATGAGTTACTTCTGAATGACCCTGGACTTCACAAAGAAACCCACTTTTTCTATGAAAAATCTGTAATAAGCTCTTAAGAAGTGCTCTGGTCTGAGACTGATGACCTGAGGTATTTTGCAGTGAGTTTGATTTTCTCTGTTTTTACAAAAGCTTGGTTCTTTTCATAATATGCAGCTTCATTAATAAATGTTGGATAGACTGTACAGTTCCCCTGATATGAAATTATTTCTCCATCAAGAGTCAAAAATAGAGGATCACCATTCTTTAGTGGCTGCCAGTCTTGATCCTTAAGGAAAGAAAATAAATAGAATACATTTACTTTCAAGTCTTTGTGTATTTTATGTGATTCCTGAGTTAATGCTAATTATGCTAATTTCTGCAGTTTATGGCAAATGCTTTTAAAATAATTCCTTTTAATCTTAATACATAATTTTGTGTGTCTGGCCCTCATTTTCAGAATTCACTGGTCTAGTGAACTAGAAGGAAACTGCAGATGCTCACAATTGATTGAAAACACACTCATTTTAGAATTAAAAATTAGGTTTATATTCTAAAATATAAGCTATCCTATTGTATTTTTCTTTGTCGTGATTTTAGATTCAGTGATTCCCAAGACAGTTCCTGAAATAATGAATGTATGACCTCAGTGAGAGAACCTAACCCTAGGGGAGGTCTAAAGTATTCAATAAAACCCATTGGCAGTATTGGCATTTTAAATATTTATTACTAAAATATACAACAATGTAGCAGAACCAACACAGGAATAAGTAAAAAATGTCACAAATGGAAACTCTTCTAGAATTTACCTGTAGTTTAGGATGAATTATAGCAGTAATTTCACCATTCTTATTCCTGGGATAATCTACTTTCTCCATTATTTTAAACACCTCGATGGTGCATGGTGGAAATTCCTTTCCTAGAAAGAATAAATGTAATTTAATGTCAAGATGAAAAACTGCCTGTTAAAAAGAACATTGCATTGTTTACTCTCTGTAGAATGGCTCAAATCATCAGGTTGTCCCCTCAAAGCCAAGTTGCAGAAAGATGGTCCAGTCATGTATTTGGGCATATGAAGTCCAGGTCTAAATTTGCCACGGAAATGTTACTTTTCAGTTAAAAAGACCTATTTTGTAGATGAGGAAATCAATGAAAGGTCTGTTTGCTTGTGTTGCACAGCACAGAGTGGTATCAGTGGTATTTAATCTTTACTATTCCAGCACAATAATGGAAATTCTGACGTGCATAACTGCATTATTTTCCTTCTACTTCCAAAAAAACATGACAAAAATATACTCTGAAATAATTAAAAACATTTATTTTGCCAGAGCGTGTTTTAGATATTGCATAGGTCTGACTTTGGTTTTAGAAAACAATTCTCCCCCACCTTTTACCTGTTTAACTGTAGAAGGTTATAGACCTAGCAATTTTTAAAAAATATTCTCATGAGATAGTCCACTAACATGACACAGGAAGCTATAATTTCTTATTACCTTCATTAAAAAGTTGCACAAAATCAAGGCCATGTTTGACAATCTTCCTCATTTTGTCCAAAACATCACCTCTAGCAACACCTTGTGGCTGGGGCCCCACCTCAACACCTGTTTGGAGATGAGGGAGATCATTAATGTCACTTAATGTCACCATCACACATCACATGCTTACACTGCACACCAAAAATACGTCTGATACATCAGTATTTAATGTTTAAGAGGGAAAGTAAGGCACAGAATCACAGGCTTTTTAAGGCAAGTAAGTCCTTCTTATAAATATTTTCTGCAAAAAGTGGGTTAATTGAGTTTAAGGATTTCCATCAGGCTTCTGTATTTTGTAAGCTAGAACTCTGTGTAAATCAGAACTCTTCAGAAGAATGGATAATCATATACATTTGTTTTGGTAAATATATTGTCAAACAAACAGCTTCTGGTGATCAGAGCACTCTGCAGAAGGCAGTGAACACATCTGAAAACAGCCATATTTTAAAATCATTTACGGTGGGTTGGAAGAGCCTTTAAATTTGATATTTACCAACAGGATGTTTTGCCACAGATCGAGTTGTTGCATATTTCAGGCTGGGATGTTCAATCAGCAGAACAGGACAAGGTTCTGGAGCCAGAGCGTTCTGTGGAGATGGTTTAAAAACGCCTTTGTTATGCAAATGGTTTAAAAAGTTGTGCCACAAAAGATTACTGATGCAGAAGTGATTTACACAATGTCTTCAATATGTTGCCTTTCTTTCAGGGCCCTCAAGGAAGTAGGACATCTTTAGAAAATGCACAAAGCTGTGTTTGTTGGTGTCTGTTCCATTAGCTGATGCCAGGCAGCTCCGCTGAACCAGAACTGAGCACAGTTCTAGTCTTGAACTGCCAGCAGAGAAAAAAAATCTCCTCAGCACGGTTCCAAAACTGAGAACTGAAATACCATAAAGCAGATTTCAACTATTTTATTTGGGGTTAGACTCCAGTTCTCTTATGGGGACACAGATTGTGAATTAAGCCTTATTTTAATCTTCCTTATTGACATTTTTGCTACTTGAGGCTTCTTTCTTGATTTCTGCCCACCACCACTCTTCATATAATTTTAGTCATAAGCTTTCTAGGTCTTTTATAGGGATATTAACAGAATACATGTAATAAGAAAAAAAAATGTTAAAAAAGACCTTGTTTCTAAGGAAAAAAAAAAAAAAATAGAATTCCACACCATTGGCCCAACCTGGATTCCATCAGTCACTGTCCAGGTCACCAGAATTCAACCAAATTATATTTAAACCAGCACTTCTGCAAACCTCATTCTACCAAAATTTATCAGCTTCAGGAACAGCAGAATCAAACAGCTTCTAAGGACACATCACTGATAAGGGAACATTTGTCATTACCTACTTCCATTATTTTTTTACAGATCTTTATTTAAAAAAAATTAGTGTCTAACTATTTAGCCTGTGTGACCCCAAGTTCCTGACAGATCAGTGTGAAAGCAGATTAAACTGCATTAATTTTCATAGTTGTTATTCTAAGTATTCCTCTTTGCCCATCAATCTTTAATAATGCTCATTTTAATACATGAAGATATGATAAATTTAAATCTGAATTACCTGATATTATAATTAAATTAATAATTGCCTCTGATTAAAAAAAAATCATCCTATGAGTAATGAAATATTTTAAACGGTTTTGCATAATAAAAAATAGTATATTTAAAGAAACTACAAAATAATATATAGTAATACAACATTACAACTAATAATCTATTTTAATAGTTCATTTAAATTAGTTTTACCTTGATATAATGAACCATTTGAATTGTAAAGTCATCCCTGGAGTTTTCAAGAATAATGGTACCACCCATGTTAGAAGTGGTGTTGTGAAGGTCAAAAATAAGGTCATAGGCATCATCACTACCTTTGGGACCAAATATATGATTGATTTCCTGAGCCCTCCTCACTTCATATGGAATATCTTCCACCACTGGCCTGCTGTTAATATCAGCACAAAGAAATTAGTAAGCTCATTCCATGGCTTTACAATCAACAAAATATGTATTAGCCTTTTCTTTTTACTTTGATTCCAAAATTGACTGGAGTTGAAATCACCTGTTTAATTACCAAACTTAAAATTTGCTGAATTTGTTGATGAAAGCAGCTAAGATTGTCTCAGAATTGTCTTATTATTATGTGTCTTGTGCAGAAGGGTATTAGAATTACTCAATCAAATTTTGGCTGGAAACTACTTCTTTCTCCTTACACCCCAAAATTTCCCCCCATGCATAAAACTAACAAAAAATTTAGCAACAACTCAGCACTTCCAAGACTGGATCCACCTCCTATTGTAGACCATATTCAGACATCAGTTCATGATGTTTTGCCTTGGGACATCACCCTCAAGGTCTTTTTAACTTGTTTCATTTCTTGTCTTCTCATGATCTGGTCAGACGTTTACAGTCTATTCCTTTAAATTCTTAAGGCTCAGTGAAGATTTTGCTGCCTCAAATTTGCTCCTCCAAAGTTTTAGTGCTTGCAATTTCAGGAGACTCTGTATATCGCATAATTCACCTTTGTATTCTTTAGTTCTGCCCTTAAAATTCAACGTTTTGTCACGTAAGACTGTTAATTAATACTTTTTATTGAAGCCAATGGGACTTCCACCATTACTTTCAGTAGTATCAGGATTTCACTCTCCTTTTTCTGATTTTGTAAAACAATTTGTAATCTTGAAGGTTCTACACTTAAGGGACATGGGGAAGGCACTCCAAACACTCAGTAGTGCTGTAATAGGACCAGACAACTTCACAGTATTTACTGAGAAATATTAGTTAAAATATGAAGACAACCTGCAGGTGTCTTAATATGGTGTTTTTTCAAGTGTTCTGTGTTCAAAGCAGCTGAAATCAAACAAAACCACTCTTTTTTTGGTATGTTTTTTCATGGTAAACAATTAAAAGAATGGCCTCAATGCTTCTGTGTTAACATCTGCTTATCTTAGATATAATAATCAACAACAAAATTCTAAGATGAAAAGCCAGATGGCAAGATGTGTAGGGTAACTGTGCTTGCAAAATATACACAGTAAGTATTTCTTTCTGTGATATTCACCTTTACCATTAAAACTTTTCCAAAACAGAATTACCTGGTTAACAACTATACCAAGAATGTTTACATAGCAAAGTACTCCTCTGGAACAGATGTCTCAAAAGCACAGAAACATCAAACCCTATTAAAAATTTAAGAACAGTTACTATTTTACAGTAGTTATAGACAGTATTTCTTCTAAAATAAGGAGTCAGTGAAATTATTGAGATTTTTGGCTATCCTTTTGCCTTGGAATAGATTATTTCTAACTTCGAGGTTTTCTAATTTCAGGTTTTCACCTTTTACTGTACAGAAGTGGAATTAAACACACCACCCTGATTTCTGTGCCATTCTGTCAGACACTCAGATGTCTGTTTAAATTGCTTTTATCTATTATTTCTTGGAAGTCTAATTGTATTCAGAAGAGCTCCCAAACTGAATTGCACAAGACATGAGAAATAATGACTCTCTGACTCAGAACAGTGGTACTCCAATTCACACAAATGCAGCTCATGTAAGGCGAATTTAAAATGCTGTTTAGGGTAATGTGTTGGTTTGAGACTGATTTCACCAGCAGTAGAAATGAATATGTTAACACTCATGCAGTTTGTTCTTTTTTTGGATTAAAGGTCAGTAATTTCAGTTCTGTGACTACACTGTTAAAGCAGTAGGGGAACTTGTGTTTAACATTTTAATCTGGGAAGTATTAAACTTTAAAAAGGAGGAAGTAAAACAAGAGAAAGCACAACTGCTCTTACCCAAGACTCTCGGGGTCAAAAACCCGGTTGAGATCACAGTCAATGTACCTCGTGCACCTCTCCACAGCCCTGGGGTTGGTGAGGAATGGTTTCACTTCCACTCCTGGTCTCTGGATCTCGGCTCCATCCTGCTGCCAGTGCCTGACCAGGAGCACCCCCGATAATTCATTGCCGTGAGTGCCCCCGAAGAGCCCGACCCGTCTCACCGGGGCACACGGGGAACTCATGCTCTGCAGCAGCTCCAGCAATTGCTGAGGGCAAAACACAGAATAATGTTCAAGGAAAACTTTTGTCTCTGGTGGGAAAAAAAAAAAAAAAAAAATTCCAGTAGGAAATTCTTTCTTCTGGTTAGGTCAGACGCAAAATAAAGTGAATTAATTTCCCCCAAGAGTTCTCGACTCCCGTTTTGAGGCGGGATTTTCCAACCTGACCCACCTCCCTCCCCAAGGAGCCTCCCCTTCAGTTTCTGTATTTAGTAACATCTCCAAGGCTGTTAATGGCACTGTTACATAGTCCAAAAGTTAACTCTGGGCAGTCTTTATAATATATGAACTATTGGTATATCCTGTACTAATGAACAGTGGAAAACATTGTTTTTACACTTAAATGTCAGGCATTTTTGCAGTGCACACGAGGTGTAACAGGTATTCTCACATATAAGTTACTTAAGTATTACAGTATACAAGGGCAGAATGATTTAAAGTGAGCAAACCCAGCAAAATAAGAATTTTATCCTGGCTCTAGTCCAGCACATAATGCTGAAACATCAAGTATTTTCCTCTAAAAAAACCCAAGAACAGCGGAGTTCCTCAAAGCATGTCGTGGCTTGTACGACCTTCTTTGTTTTAGAAATCCAAAGAACAGCGATTAGAAGGAACACGAGCTGAAATTACAGTGCAATTTATGACGACTGGCTTACCCAGAGTTCTGGCTCCAGTTCTACCTCAGGATCTGCTAACACAGACCTCTAACACATTGAAACAGCTTTGCTAGGGACAACCCTCTAACTTCTGCAGTCTCTTATTAAAAAGGAAACAGATCTAAGACCACGATGGGACAATAGTTCTGTTCTCTCCCCAAAAAACTTTAGTCAGCAACTTTTCTTCCATTTCCAAAAGTGTTCAGAAAGGCTTCTGAAGCTTAAGCCAAAGAGCAGCTGTAACTTCCATCCTGAGAATCAAAACATTTAGAATAAAAGGTCTTATTAACAAAAAAATAAGTTTTATTGCTGTAACCGACAGAAGTATTTGCAATTGGTATCCGACATATGATATAAACATAACAAATATTAGATTGCAAGAGAATAAAGAATGTTTATTGAAAAATTCCTTTTTATTAAGATTATACTCCAGTGACTGAGACAGTATTTGGCTAATGCCTGGGAGAGGCTTTAAAACCCAGACTGGCTGACTGTAGTCAAGTTCTACAAAAGCTGCACTCTCGGTTTATGCTTTCAGATTTGCTGAACCTTACAGCGAGTTAATACAGAGAGACTGTTTACTTAAACACTCAACTGTATTACTCTGTACTTAGAAGCTGTCAGATATTTAATCAGAGCAAGTAATTTATTAAACGAAGCAGTAAAGTTGCATTTTGCAGCACTGGACAGTCTGTACTGTCCTTTGACCCCTGTTTCTTCAGCAGTGGTGCCAGAATGGTGAGTGACACAACACCCAAAAACACAACTCTCACTCTGAATCTGGGTTTGCTGAATTTAAACACAGCAGCAGTTTGAAGAGTAAACAGCAAAATGCAAATATGCAGGGCTGGAACATATAGTTTATCTTTCATTGCTGCTGGCACTGTAATGGCTGTAATTCCTTCCAAAGCGCTGAATGAAACACAGAGATCGTCTGTGCACTTACTTAACATGCAAGAAGTTTGTCTCCTAAGAAGAGAGTTTTTAGGACAGAGACAGTGAATTTCCAAACATGAGTTTCGGAACTAAATCCATGGAAGCTTCTTTTATCCCCTTAGAGCAGTTCCTGTCCAAACACTTTAACTCCTGGTGTCCCAGGACCTGGCAATTTGGGGATGAATACAGACACATGGAAAGTTTTCACTCTTCAGGGTTAAACACTGGGAACCATCCCTTATCCCTGTGCTTTGCCAATACTCACACTCTTAAAAAGGATGTGGGATATTTAGTTTAGTAAGAATCCAGATTGGTTTGATGTGCTACATACTGATATTTGGGAGCACTTCAGAAAGCTTGGAATGTGTGTCACGAGCTGGAAAACGTATTTTATATTCTTTATATTTTTATAAACGTAATTATAAAAAGTAAAGGAAATGAAGCTTAGATATTAAAAGTCTTAAAGACATATATATATACACACACAAGAACCTTCCAAGGCTGAAGGAAAACAAAAACTAAAACAGGACAGGATCCAGTCGTGCCAAGCACTCAGATTTTAAACAGGAGCCAGTCATGTGTAAAAGCCAGAATAGCTGAAGAGACAGACAGGGTGAAGAATGCTGCTAGGTTAATTTACAGCCACGTTTGTGTCCACACGCTTGTGGAGACTCAGCTCCTGCCCCGGGTTCTCTGAGGAGGACAGACACCACACCAGTTCTTTGGGGGCGGGGGTAATTAATGAAATCCCACAGAGGGGACGATTAAAGCGTTCTTGTGTCTCTCAGCCGGGCCCGGCCGCTCCCGCTGTCCCCTCAGCTCCTTCCCGCCGTTTTCGCCCCGGCTGAGGCGCGAGCGCGCGGACGAGCGTCCGTTATTTTTGGCGGGCTTCGCCTCAGGGCTGACCCTCAGTCCCGTCCCTCACGGCTTCGCCTCAGCGCTGACCCTCAGTCCCGTCCCTCAGCGCTGACCCTCAGTCCCGTCCCTCAGGGCTGACCCTCAGCGCTGACCCTCAGTCCCGTCCCTCACGGCTTCGCCTCAGCGCTGACCCTCAGTCCCGTCCCTCAGGGCTGACCCTCAGCGCTGACCCTCAGTCCCGTCCCTCACGGCTTCGCCTCAGGGCTGACCCTCAGTCCCGTCCCTCACGGCTTCGCCTCAGAGCTGACCCTCAGTCCCATCCCTCAGCGCTGACCCTCAGCCCGGTAAACGCTGACCCTCAACATGACCCTGGCCCTGGCCCTGACCCTCAGCCCGCTCTTCCTCAGGGCCTGGAATCTGCAAAGAGCAGTTGCATCTTACCCATGCACCTGTGGATCTTCTAAATTCAATACAGCTGCTTCTGTGTTTTAGGGCTTGTGTTTGAAATGATGCCAGTCAGTGGGGCTGCAGAGTTAAGAGAAACTGCCATAAAGTAAGGTGAAATTTGAATGTGTTTGCACGATTAATTTGTTTACTTTTTAAATCTAACTTCCATACAGCAAATTTGGAGTAATCGATACATTGCTGCCTGTTAAGATTCAGCAAAGAAATGAAAAGGAGTTTAGCTGACACCTCAACTCGCAGCACAGCAGGTACCAGCCCTTCTTCTATGCTTTCCTGTTCACACCTCATTATGCTTTTATATATATATATAATTTGTATAATACATCTATATATGTACTATTCATATAGGATATTCAGCGTTTAGCCCTAAATCCCCATTTCCTGAGTGAACTTGCATGGACTACCTTTTTATTGCAGCACAGGGAGAGATTTTAGATGGTTTCAGGAAACTGGTCACTCAGGGAAAGGTTTCTTTCACAGGATTATGTGCAGGACAGAGGGCTGGGAATATAAATTCTGTGAGGGAATGGACTGTTATGTGTTTGTGAAATGTAATTCCTATAGATAATGTAAAATAATTAAGTAACTTTAGAAAAATATTTTAAGTGTGGATTGTGTGTGCTTTTGCTGTTAATATAGTATTGCTTAAATTTTAATTTTAGGTTGTCTGCCTGTACCACTGTTCAATCAGAAAAAAAGAACTAGACAGCCCCTCACTTCAAATCCACTTAAAAATGAGCCAGGTATTGGTTCTGGGACTCGTAGTTATGACTTCTCTCCCACATCCTTTGGTAAATATGACATATTTTATTTTTTTGCTGCCTCTAAATTGAAATAAATCTTAACTTCCTGATTGTATTGTATGAAATCAGACATTGTCTTTATCAAGAACTATATGCATCCTTTATATCTATTTCTGAAAAGTTCATTATGTAAAAATTGTCCTCCAGGAAATTTCTTTCTCCTCTGTACAATTGAGCTTTTTATACTTTGTGCCTAGAGGGAGTTTGACTCTTTGTGTGATGGAGAATGAAGTAGCACTGGCATTTAAATAGAGTCTCTTGAAACTGACCTTCTGTTTTCAGTTGATTTCAATCAACATTCAAGTCCTGTGTTACAAGAAGAAACAATTTGTAAGATGTCTTTCTTGTAGTTCAGAAAGGAACTTCTGTTCTTCAAATTGGGCTTGGAAAGAACAGTGCAGAATTCTGCTTATAGTGCTTTCATTGTGTTTTACTCGTAACAAAGTTTAAAAGTTTTCTTATAATAAAGTCTCTGTTGCTAATAAGTCTAATGTTTGTAACTGAACCATTGTCTAGAGAAGCAACCTACTTGTTAGAAGTTGTCTTACAATTACAAATATCAAAGGATCACGTTCCCTTTTTTTCTTTTTTCTTCCTCCTTCCTGTGTGAGCCTGTTTGGGGGACATTAAGCAGAGTAGGAGGCCTACACAGACTCATTACCTTTCAGTCTTTTCCCTTTTTATCCATACTCAATCCTTTGTCTTTTGAAAATTAGGCTGGGGAACTGCAAACACAGAAGTGGATGAACTGCAGAAAGCAGCAAACAGTGGGTACGTAAAAAACAAGTTATTTGTTGCTTTTTTGATTTTTATTTGGATACTAATTGTTTCATGAACAATCCATGTGTGTCTTACAATAAAGCTGCTGCTGTGTCACTGATACTTTAAACTTATCTTTGAAAGCCAAACAGAACTTCCAACGGCTCCTTCCCTTACGAAACCACCAAATGCATCAAAGTTTAATTTAGCAAATGCTGGAAAAAACTTGGCTGCCTGCAGGTTGGTGAAGTCTTTAATGTCTATTATCCTTCCTTTTTGTTCTTATGTGAAAAAGCATCTTACATTTTCCCATATGCCCGGAGCATTCAGAGAAACCCTTTTCATATCACTCTCAGAGGAAACCTTGTTTATTTTATTTTAGAGTTATGAAAATATGTGAATTTTGGGTCAGGAAAGATCCCTTACACAGGGCAGGACAATAACTGAGCAGGTTCTAAGGCCTGTTGAAGTCAGATGGATTTGTGCACAGGTGTAATCACTGTCCTGTATATGGATAAATTTGGTGTATACTCAAGTGCTTTGAGTCTGGATGTATTTAAAGCTAAAACAATGTATGGAGTGCTTTTATATACTTTAATCACATATATGAATAGTCAGAAGAGGTGCTGTGATACTGAACTGTTGTATTGCAGGAACAGAAATGAATATACTCCTTTAGGTAACCCAGCAAATTCAAGGTCTGGTAATGGAACTACTCGAAAGTTTGAGAACTTTTCAAGCAGTTTGAAAACTGTCCAGGAGCAAAAACACCCTGACAATCGTAACCCATCTCAGCTCATCAAAACAGACACATGCAAAGGACAGTGGCCAGTGAAACCCAACACTGTGTCAAGAAGTCTGCAGGATCATAGTCCAGCATATAAATTTAACTACAATATTCAACAAAATAAAATGAATGAAAACCGATTTGATTGTGTCCCAGAAGACAAAAGTCAGGTAAACCTTATGGGCAGGGTTAATAGGAAAGACACAATGAAGAAAGCAGTAAAGAAAGGAAACTAATGGAACATGAGGTTTTCATCAGCCCAAGCTGCCTTAGTGAAACCTGAAGTTTCTGGAAATTTAGAACTGAAATTTTCATACTGTAGTACCCTAAAATCCTCAGTAAACTGGCAGGGAGTTGTTTGTATATTCTGAACAAATGCTCTAATTTTAATGTAAATATTGCCTATTTAACGTAATATATAAATGCCTGTGTGCCCTTTAAAATTGCAAGTGTGTATGTCTAACTTAAGCTTTTGTCTTCCTCTGAAAGGAAATTTCAACATCTCAAGTAAAAACTAAAATAAAAAAGAATTCTTTGCGAATCCTGTCTGCAGTCATTCAAAGTGTGAGGCACTGGAGCCAATATGCCTATAAAACTGCACTGTTATTTGAAGTTTTAGGTAAGCATAGTAGATTATAATAATATAATCTGATAATAATGGTAGGGCAACAACAAGAGAGAATTTTTGAACAGCTGAGATACTTAAACCTACAAAATACTGGCATGAACACCTTCTAATTTTCCTTCCATTCAGCCATCAAAGGTGACTGAAACAGGTACAAAATTAACAATTCAGTCATCCTCCAACATTGAAGTTTTTCCATCCTGTTTCTTTCCTTTCCTTTTTTTTTTTGGAATTTGTTAGAATAAGTTTTCCTTTTTAGTAGGAGTCTTCTGTAGAGGGATACAGTTTTACAATATTTTTTAATAGAATTAATCTAGAAATTATTAATTCTTGCTTAATGGGGCAGGCACACTGGATTCTGCAGTCACACCTGGAGCATATGGGGCAAAGAACTTTCTTCTGAGAGATGGAAAGGAGACCCTGCCTTGCGTGTTTTATGAAATTGTGAGTATTCTGTGTCCACACATAACACAGTCACCACTAGCTCCAATCCTTTTTATGAATGCAAAAATAAAACATAAATTTACTGTGTAAAAGGCAGGCTGAATGTTTATACTGTATTGTTCCCAAACTAGAGCAATAGTCACTACTTAGGCATCCTCGGACTTCTGTTACAGAAAAAAAGCTGAGACTTTGAGTTTACCTTCTAAGTAGTTGATAATAGCAACAAAGCTGATATAAAGGTCTTCTGTTTGATGTATTCCTCAGAAACTAGCCATGTGGAAAGCTTTTATGTTAGGTGATATAATTGTTTTATGTGTTTATTATGCTTTGATGAAGGACCGTGAGCTTCCACGACTAATTAGAGGTCGAGTGCACAGGTGCATGGGAAACTATGATGCAAAAAGGAACATTTTCAAGTGCGTCTCTGTAAGACCAGCAAGTGCTCAAGAACAGAACACTTTCCAAGACTTTGTTAAAATTGCAGATGTTGAGATGACAGCATATGTAAAAACTCTGAATGAAATGTAGAAGTCAAAATGGTTGTCCAAACCCCAGTTTTAACTAATTGTTACCCATGAGGCTGGACATGCTAAAGCATTTACCAAAACTACCAGTGAAAATCTGGTTAAATAATTGGAAATATCACTGTGCTGTGTTATCCAACAAATGTTGTGTGGTATTCATTGGGTTCCCTTTATGTGTATCTGATTCATGTTTTTTCAGAAAAATAAATTATCAGTATAATACCTGTATAAAATAACAACAGACTCTGAAGCTGTAGAAAGATTCCCAAGGACACAGAGGAAGTAGAAAAAAAAGAATTATTTGAACACAGAACTTCCTTGCCTTTGTCATAGAAACATCTTTCATGAGGGATGGACCATGTTACATGTTTATGTGCCTTCAAACTTTAACTTTCATGGATAATTCTTGCTGTTCCTATTTCCTTTTCCCCTACTTCAGAAGCTTTGTAGCAGATCTCTTGGGAATTGCAAAACAAAAGAGTTGTCAAGAAAATAGCAAACAGTATGGGGATTTTTTTTTTATTATTTTATTATACAGTGTTGGCAATTGGAAATTTCACATTTAAAATAATTGAAATATTGTATCCAACAAGTCAAATACAGAAAACAGTTAATATTCTAAAAAGGAGCCAGCTAGTCAACGCAGAAACACATTAATGGAAAATACAGCTTTTAGTTACACTTAAAAAATTATATATTTAGAATAAAACTTGAACCTGGTCCAGCAAATTGTAACAGGAAAACGCTTTTACACAGGTTAACGCGCAGACAGTCTTTATTTAAAAAAGTGATCTGTCAGTGTGAGCACAGGCATTGTCAGCAACAGCCCCCTCGTGTTCCAGGTGAGATGTAAAGGATGTGCTTTAGCAACTGCTGCAAGAATCACTGGCATTATCATCTCTGCCTTCAGTGTGAAGCCAGTTCAGAGCATGGATGCTTCAAGGAGAGTTTTGTCAATCCAGTTGTACACGTTTGATTCCCTTTAAATATTATAAAATGTTAAAGGAAGCTCCAAATGGAAGCGTTAGCTTGACTCATAAAAGGTGCAGAATATTGCAGGATGCAGAGGCTGACGATTTGCACAACAGAAGTTGGGCTTTGAGAAGTAAAAGATTTGGTACAGCAGTGTTGTAAATTGTAAGACTCTGCTGTAACTAATTTAAAACTGATTCCAGTTAAGTGATTGATGCTTCCAGTTCTGCACATGTGAAACTTACGTTAATAAGTAATGACAGGAATAGGTCCTTTGTCTACTAGGTGTGTTATGGCTGTTAATAAAAATCTAAAATAATTTCACTTTTCAATAAGTGTTTAGATCTTTGCAAAAAAAGTTTCTACTTGACACTAACAAATCACTTTTTCTAGTGAAACATTAAGTGAACAGTCGTAAACATTACACAAAACAGAAAAAACCCTACTCAATACAGTTTATACACACTATTCAACATTTTTCAGTTGTTGGGTGATTTTTTTTCTTGACCATATTGATCCTGTCTTGTATAATGGTTCTAGTGTAAAGGCACAGGTTGGTTAGGAAAGAAAAGCCTGCATCTCTGTCTCTCTACTTCGTGGTGATTATTTTCTTTTTGCATGTTGTTTGTTATTCCTCACTTTTCTGACTCTTACATGAAAATTATCAATCTCAGCCATTCATTAAAAAAAGTGTAAGACATCACTGAAAGCACATAACTATACAAAAGTGACTGAAATTTATTCTTCTTACTTTAGGGCATTCCTACAACCTATTTTGTTAAGTGTTTGGAAGATTTAATTTCTCAGTCCTTGTGAGCAAAAGTGCAGAGCACCCATGCTCTCTTTCTCGGTGTACTTAATTCTGCACTGGAATCTGTATTTTCAAAGAATTTGCTAAGTTTATGTGCAGAATTTGCTTTTAGAGTGCATGGAAATGTAACAACATTTATTGACAATTATTTTGGAAACAATGCAATGTTCCATTGAAGTTTAGAAGGGTGAGGAATGTAAACAAGACTGCAGAAGTCTTTGATGTATATTAAAATAACACAGTGATTGTTCTATCTGTTTGCATTTTCTTACACATCCTCAACATGTCTCTGTCTGTCCCTTCATGTACACCTTCCATTAAAAAAAATAAAAATTCAGGAATAAGTTGGGCTCAGCTAAGTGAAGAATAATAAATTTGATCACCAGGTTTGTGCCAAAATACAAAACTAAGAAGTACAGCTCTGAATTAAATATAATCTATGTGATTTTTCTTTTTAATAAATAATAGAAAATAAAATATGAGAATAGAATTAGAATTAAATTTTTATTTTAAATGAAAAAACACAACAGTGGAGTGAGATTAGAACCCAATGTTTCTTTTGCTTAAGGCAATCAAGTGCACTTATTTCAATGCTTGATAGGAATGAATTCAGTGCTGTTGTGGAAATCAGACCTCACAGAATTCCCATACAGACTAATGAAATATGGCCATTTGCTAGTTCTGACACAGCATCAGATTTTTGCTAGTCATGTTCAATAGCATTTCACTTCACTTTTTTTTTTTTTACAAACTGGACTCTTAGTTGCAATGGAAATACTGGAATTAGTTCATCCTGGCTTGTATTATCACTACAGACAAGGGCCACTGGGCACAGACATTTTTGTAAACAGAGATTTTTTCTTCTCAGCCTTAAACAACAAAACCCAAAATCTAAACATTTTGTTAAAGTCCACCTAGAATTATAATTTAAGAAATAACTGAAAACAAAGTCTTAGGGTTTTTTTTCCTGTTTTTAAACTATTAAATCATCATGAAGCCTTTGCAAGTAGTTAGATCTCTCAAAAAAAAGAAATTTCAGTTTTACCCAAGACTTCATGAAGATGTCTCTAAATCTTGGCAATTAGAGCAGTAGTAAAAACTGTGCCCAGAACTTAAAATATGCAGGTGCTGCTAATATATATAGATTAGAAAGAATTTTTTTCTTGTATACAATTCTTTTTAGCTATCAATCTTATCTTTAGGCTGTGGCTATTAGTAGGTGCTTTTTTCACTAATCAAAATAATTGTAACAAAATATCATTATTGATTTTAAAGTTACTGGGTTCATAAAAGTTCTGACATTTAACAATATATCAAAAGTGAATTGAAGATTTTAAGATTCACAATTTTGAGACACAAAAGAAACTGGGAGGTAGACAGATGTTTTGAGGATAAACTGATTTTTTTTTTGTCTAAGGCATTATGCCATTATATGTTTAGAGCAGTGTAAAGGCTGCTGATTAATCCTATTTCAATTCCAGAGTGTTCACTGCTCGTGCTTACGGAAGACTTTCAATGCACTTTTGGTCTTTGTCAATCTGACCCCTTCTCTTCCCCATCTCCTTTCCTCTCTTTAGCAATACAGCCAACTGGAAGTGCTATAATAATTTCTGCCCATTACTGTAGACAGGAGTGTTCTGTTCTTAAA
Organism: Aphelocoma coerulescens; assembly: GCF_041296385.1. NCBI lineage: Eukaryota > Metazoa > Chordata > Aves > Passeriformes > Corvidae > Aphelocoma > Aphelocoma coerulescens. Next base: position 7,827,435 of record NC_091032.1, read on the forward strand.
CAGTAATAAAATACTATAAAATAGTAGGTATTGGAGTTGGAGATATGTGCTCTTTTGGTGCATATTTTGCAAAGAATGGTAAAAAGACAGACAACATGACCCCAACAATTGCCAGCATGTACCCCCATCCGATCTGGCAGTCTCCTGCATAGTAGATGTCTGAGTTCTCACAGAATCTCTTCACAGTAGCAGAGTTGAAACCAAAAGGGTAAACCAAAAGCCCAGAAGCCATTATGAACACTAGAGAGGAAAAAAAAAATCACACCAGTTATTACCAAACATTAATTCCTTTGGGAAAAAAAAAAATCCTTATTTTAGAAAGGCAAATATAAATATTATATTAAAATCAATGGAAAAAGTCATAGCTTATAAAATCCCCTTGTGATTGGCCAATTATCTTCCTTTTCATAATTACCTCTTATGGACAGCAGTGGTGTGACAAGGCAGCAAGTTGGGATTTTTTTCATGAGAACTCTTGCCATTAAATAACTTCAGAAACGCTGTAATCCAAATTATGTAGCCATGTAAAATGTAAGGTGGTTCAGATACAATGGAATCCAGAGGAGAAGAATTCCTAAGTTGGCAGATTCCAAACCAGCTTCGCTTTCTTCTCAACAGCATTTTTGTGCTTGAGACAAACAATTACTTTGTTCTGCCAAATAGAAACTTTCAATGAAAGAGTTCAAATGTAATTTTTCAAATTCTGCTGATAAGGTTCTGAAAATGTGAGACTCACTAGTACTGACTCAAATTGTTTAAAACATCCTGCACTTGACCCATTGATGAAAAACACCATTTATCTTCTTTTTATTTATTTTGTGTCTCTTGACATTGGAAAGCCAGGCTTGCCTTCTGCAGTTACCCTGCATTATCCATTGGCTTTTAATATAACTTCACAGATTTTAATCTTTAAGGAATTCACATCATATTCAAATATCAACTTATGTAGGCAATTGAATCAACAGCAGAACCACTTTTCCAACTTTGTAAATAAGACTGCCCAAGGTACAAGTCATGAGTACAATAAAGATGCACTAAAATTCTCCAGGAACAACTCTTGGAGCCTGACTCTGCCCACCTTGGAAGTGAAGAGGGGCTGAGCCAGGCTAGTGTGAGGGGTTACACCACCTTTTGTTTGAGAGAGCACTGAAAAAAACATGTTCTCTTTTCTATCCTATTTCTATCCTATTTCTGCTAAGAAATTACCACTGCATTTAAAATCTCTGCTCTATTTTAAAAGGCTTTATTTTACATAATAAAAAGACACCATGGAGCAGCAGTCTCTTTTCCTCTCTTCCCATTTTTCCAGGACAGTGTTTTGTTCAAATTCAGGGTAGTGATTCAAGAAGGAATCAGAATTAACAGTTATGTTTGAGCTGATAGATAATTCATAACCAGCAAACATCTAATGAAACATTAGGATTATAAAACAAACACTACGTGCTATTCTCTGTGTTTGTAATTGCCTTTCAGGTAGGGCATATGCATATTACTCCAATTATAATATTGGAGAGGCTTAATCTTAAAAGTATCCACTAAAAAAACAATCACTCATTAATCTTTTTTAATTAAAAAACACTTTAATAAGCTTGAGGGCTAGATGAAGTCAAAAAGTTTAACACACAACCAGTTTAGTCCCTGAATAATTTGAATTAAACCTTTCCTTCTAGTCCAAATGGAACCTCTGAGTTAATCCCTTGTAGAAAACAATAAGATGAAGAAAATGGAAATGAAAAGGAGAGGAAGTAGAGCAGCAGCAAACTTGCCAGTCTGTTTCCCTCTGGGTATCTCATGTTTGGGTACAAAGAGAAGCTGCCTGCCAAAAAGTGGAACTCTCTGAGAGCCAAGTGTTTCACCTGCTCCAACAGCCACCCTCTTTCCTGTAAACCTCAGCAAGAATTTTGCAGTGGTTGCTGTGGCCTTCCCCTCTTTCCAGGCACAAGGTGGGTGATGCTGTAGGAGCCAGCCAAGGGATAGGTCCTTCCCAGCACAAGCAGCATCCTGAGCCAAGCTCACCATTCCTGATCCTCAGGGAGCTGCACCTGCTGGGGGTGCCCAGGGCAGGGGGAGCTCACAGATCTGAGATTTCAGCACCCGTGTTCCTGCATTTAGGACCAAACAGTAACCAGCCAGACATGCTGAATACAAAGAAGTAAGTTGTGTTATGCAGAGCTCCCTAACTGCACACATGATACCACTAGAAACAATATATAATGAAAATACAGTAAAAATGAAGCTAAACTAGACAAGGACAAGGGGTAATGGTTTTAAATTAAAACAGGGTAGATTCAGAGTAAACAGAAGGAAGAAATCTTTCATGATGAGTGTGGTAAAATACCAGCATATGTTGCCCAGAGAGGTGGTGGATGGCCCATCCCTGGAAGCATCCCAGGTCAGGTCAGACAGGGCTCTGAGCAATCTTATCTGATTGAAGACATCCCTGCTCTCTCGCTTTACAGGTCTCTTCCAACCCAAACTATTCCCTGTTTCTGTCATCTTGTTCAGTAAAGGTCACTGAGCTTTCCCAAAAGATGAGAAAGAGCTGAGGGCCAGCACAGCCTGAGAGTCACGTGACACTTTTGCACACCTAGGAAAATTCCCAGAGCACCTCCTCTGGTGGCAGAAACATAGGAAACAACTCAAAAAAAGGGAGACTTTTTCTGCTGCTGTTGTAACCAGCAGTGAGTGTTAAACCACAAACTAAACCCTGTTAAACCATGGACCTGTGCAGTTGTAGGTTCACTCTGACACAGCTGGGACATGGAACAAGGGGCTGCCCAAGAGCCTGTGGTGCACAGGGGGTGCTCAGCACAACCCTGCTGCGACCCAGACTGCTCCACTGCACCAGGAATCTTGAAATAGCTCCGGGGTGCAAAACCTTCTGTGAAACGTTGGGAAAGTGAGCCACTTTTACAAGAAACAGCCACTGCTCTAAGCAAGAAGCAGGTCTAAAATTGAAATTTCAGTTTGTTCATCTTTTCAAAAATAGCATCTCATTCGGTGAAAAAAAAATATGCAGAATTGGAAACAATCCTGTCAGTTATAAAATCCTTTCCTGACTGTTACATTTCACTGTTTTTCTGACACTGTCTCAACCCCTTGCTCTGCTTCACATATCTGTTCATTATATGTTTTCTTTTTGATTGGGTTACACAGAATTGTTTTGAAGGCTGTGTTTTACAGTGTTTTGATTACCACTTGGTGCTGATGTTGCATGGTGGGATTTAATGGAAGCAGCTTTATTTTTTTCCAAGGCTAGAAATAATCTGTCACAGCTGAATGTATGTGTTCACATATCAAACGGGCTAAAAAGTTACCCATGGTTTCATATCCTCAGGCATGTCATAGAATGACCTCATTATTCTCATTTAGGTGCCCTCTTTCTTACAAAGGCTCCAAATATTGAATAGCCCTGTTATTATCTGCAGAAGCCAAGCTTTCAGGCATGGTGCTAATGACTGCTTAATGGTGCTGTCTGTCAGCAGCACAGCGAGCTGGGACAGCGCACAAAGAAACAGTGGGGCTCCATTTAGGCTCCTCGTGTAACACTTACGCCTCTGCACGGCTTTCCAACAACAAACATCACTTTAGAAGGTGTCACAATGCACCAGCGAGTGCATCTCACCGTTCTGTGTGGTGTAATCCTGCTGTCACACAAGGTGATAAGGCCAGACAACATATTTGGGTCTGTTCTGTAGCATAAAGCCTCTGGAGAGGACTTGCTGGTAAAATGCATAGTTGAGTTCTTTTTTAGCATGGCTCGATCATTTGATTAATCTCCCATCAGCTATTAGGTCTGGTTAAAAAGCGCTTGTTTTGTTTTGTTTATTATGTGCCACACAGGTGTTTGTTATTTCTGGGTCCTCCCCACCTGAGTCCTCTGCAGCAACTCACAGCCGGTGCTGATGGCAGCTCAGAGACAAGGCCAACAGTTGTTGGTTCAACAGTAAGTGATATTTTATTTCTGCTTTCTAATCCCAAACAGTTACAGCCCCACCCTCATCCTCTCTGCTTCCCTGGTGTTCTACAGCCAGATGGTAAATGGCAGTTTCTTCTCTGAAGGGTTTGCTAGCCAAGGCCTGGTTTTATTTTTAAAAAGTAGGTTTTTGAATTGGTTGGTTTCTAAATAACATAACTTTAATAGGAATAAGGTATTATTTGAAAGGAGGACACTTATTTTTGTAGGAAAAAATTGTAAATTGTTGGCGTAAACACTGAATCAATGACACTTCCAGTTGGGGAAAATAGCATTTTCTGCTCTGTTAAAATTAATAATATATAACTCTTTGTCATTGCAATGGTTTATTCATTTCATTAAGCTCCTCTACAACTGTTCAATTATTTAAATCTATCACACCATTTCCAAGTTGATTTTAAACCAAAGCAAAGCAATGCAGTTCTCTGGAGTGTGTGCAGAGGGCACCAATGTACAACACTCTTAGATACCATGACAAAAAAAGGCTATTTCCATTCCACTTCTTTTGGCAAGACTAATGGAGTTTCCAACATCTGAAACACAATAATTGAATAGTTTTCTGTATTGTGAACCAGGAATGTTTAAACTGGGCTAAGCTTATGTTTATCCTTCCATATTAACATTGGAATGGATGGAAATCCAAAGGTGGCTCATAAACAGAGAGAACAAAAAAATGCTATTTTATTTTATTTTATTTGTTAATATGTTTAGGTGATGTGTAGTAGTGAAATATGCTGTGTGCATGAATTCCCTCTCTGAAATTACCTGCTGTAAGAAGATTAGTTTGTCTTAGAAATTTAATTTGCTTACTTTAGGAGTGTATTATATTCCTGATACTTGTGACAATGACGGATTAATTGCAAGCTTGTGGGACGAATCAGACAATCATTGGAATTACGGCTGATTCATAGGCAAGCAAGGGTATTATTCCAGCCTTATTACAGATTATCACAGTCTTATGTCTACTTGGAAGATTTTTATTGACAGAGCTTAATCTACCAAAGCAATTTTCACTCATCTCATCAAGAAGTTTCCACTTACATGTAATCCATTACCTCCCTTATTAAACCTGGCAGTTCTTCATATGCACAATCAGTTGACTTGGAATAACACATTTCCTCTCAGGTTCATACATTTTATTAACCTAATAATTTTATTAGCTCCTCTCCAGCTTTTCTTTATGTTTATGTGATTTTACTTACATAATTTTAAATGAGAAAGCAGGTGCTGATCCAAAGCCACAGACAGCTCAACACCAAGCCAGAAATACAGGTAACAGGGAAAACCTAGCAGCCAGTAACACAGCCAGACATCTTTCAAAAAATCACCTCTTATGCCACTGCCCTGGCTGGCATGCACTCCATCCTTCCCAGCACTCTTCCCAAGCAAATATTTTTGTAGCATGCCTGAAGGGTTTCTACTTTTGGGGTATTTTGCATAAATTCCCTCGTACAAAAAGGAGGTACCTATATTTCTCTTCCATATCTATCTCTTGAAGACAGTAAGATCCAAGGTTTTTGTTAGTAATAGCTGGACATCAGTGTACAAAAAGAAACAAGATGGAATTTTGGGCTTATCTGAAAATTAGTGATTTCCTTTTGACTACTTCAGGAAAGGAAGAATTATCCAGAGTAATTTGGGGAGAGCTGAAATATATCTAAAATCAGCAGTCATCATTTTAAATGCGTATCACACATAAGTAAAATAAACAGGGAAGGGACTGTAAAATAACCAGGAAAATGACCTCTCAAAGATAAAAGAAACCAGACAAAATCCTACTGTTGTGACAGCTGAACTTTGGAGGATGAGGCAAACAGGGAGACTCTTAAATGCCACTCTGCTCTGTTGAACTCGTGGCAGGTGCGTGTCAGGTACCTGGAGTTCAAACTCTTGGAAGCAGCCCTAGCAATTATTCCCTCCAAGGAAACCAAAAAGAAGAGCAGGGAGAAGGGATAATAATGCCCATATGCTTGGTATAAAGATGTAGCTGCCTTCCTTTGTAACTGAATAAAGAGCTGAAACTCCTAATAATGGCACAGCCACTTCTAACGTATCACAGTTTAGCTTCTTCTTTGTAAAGAATTATTCCACTGGCGTCATTTCAGTCAAACATGTTGTGATTTGAGGAGCTTCTATCAGTGCTGGACTGATGCCAAAGAAGTAGATTATAGCAGTTCCTTTTCTGGCTTTTCTAAATGGTGCAACTCACAAGTTAGTGCTTAGCAGCTGTAATATAAATGTAGTTATAACGAGAGCTGTGTAGCTTGTCAAACCCCTTTGTAGCTAACAAAGGGAATGGATTCGTTTGTTCAATGTCTCCAAACTCTGTGTTTAAAGAAATGCTGAGCTTGTGACTCCAGCTCACAAGCTAAGGAACTGCATCAGATATAGTAGGTTGTATTTTTATGTATGTACATATATGCAAAATTATGGGGAAATATGTGTATATCAAAAGCTGGGCAATGTTTTCCATTTCAGTTTATTTGGATTTAGCTGAGGTAGAGTAGGAACTCGTTATTTTAAATAAAGCCAGCACTGAAATAGGAGTGTCTGTGCACCTTTTTCACACAAATCTTTTTAGTGCCACTGAAATACCCCTCTCAGGTTCTGTTGGCACAACTCCCTCCCTCAGGCCCTCATTCTACAAATAGCCTCTTTCAGAAATGTCTAACAATTGTAGGAATAGCTGAATCTATCTCAGTTACTAACTGAAGGGAGTAGAATCTGACTATCCAGACTTTGGAAAAGAAATTCTCTGAAGCCATCACAGAGGTAATTGGGCTTGGTAATTACTGCATTAGCTGCAAGTTTATTAAGGGCCACAAAAGGAAATGCCATCCTGGTGACCTTTGAGGCTGCATTTCACAGCATGTTTTCTGCATGAGAACAAATGATGAAACTTGACTATTCCTGCCAAGTGAGTGGTAGCTATGGTGAAGATTTATAGCTGTAATCTGGTAATCTATGGGCCTAATCATACCGTTATAGAGTTGCGTGTCATTTACTCAAAAAGCCTGAAATGATCTAGCACTGTGTAGACTATGGTGAAGGAGTGCATTTTATCATCTGCAAGGTTAGGAGAAATACAGCCTCTTTAGCAGACTGTAAAAGAGAGACAAGAGCTAATGTTTCTCAAAATAGCAGCATGTTACACAAAATTTTACAAGAGTCAGAGAGCTAAGAAATGGGGACTGTCAGAGGCACTCTCATTTGGAAATCATGACGATTTTCCTCTTTTGTACTGCTTCAATAATTACATAGATTTTCTTTTTTTTTTTTTCTTTTGGAAATTATTTAAGTCATGCTCACTTCATCTCTCTCAGAGCAGCAAACACAGAAGCAGACTAATAATATAATATTGACATATTTAAGTGTTGGATTCTTTAGCTGAGAGCAGCATGTTCAGAATGTATCATGCCTGTAATGTGCCTGTATTCCCTTATCTTTTTGTCACATTTTATTCAACAGTTAAGAAGTGCTAATAAAAAGTGCATATTTCAGTTGTTCTATTTTAGGTAAACATAACATGGTACACATTTTCTAAGCAATGCACATTGGTTAACTGTGCAACTCCATTTCTACAAATAGCAATAAGGGTGGCAAACGCTTTGCTTCTCTTCTTAATTAACCTAGCCTTGCCAAAACTGCTATGTTCTTCAGCACAAGCAGGGAAGGAAACTGATGACTGAAAATTTAATTTCATGCTTTTTCTGTGCTCTTTTGGCTGAGAACAAGAGCAGCTTCCACCTACCATCTGATGCATTCCCTCACTAAAGAAACAGTGTCAGCCTGGGTCCATGTGCCGCTGGAAGGAGTGAGGGAACAGACACATTTATATTGTCTTTCCTTTGGAGCCAGCTCACCTGGGAAGAGGGGATGCTGCCCAGCTTGCAGCAGGTCTTGGCTCCCGCTCTGCCTGTCAAATCCAAGTTCTTAAATAGCTATTTAGAACAGGGGCTGAGGTCCAAAAGACAGGCAGTGATGTGTAGATCACCTGAAATGTCATGATTCGACATGACACATTTGCTCCCTTCTCCTCCCCACCTGCTCAGCCCACAGGTCTGTCTTAAATCAATCTTTTCACCTCTCCCAAGACTCACAATTTAAGCAGAGCAGACACTGATGAAAACAGATTTATAATGAAGCTGGTGGCCATTAAATACCAGCCTTCCACCAGAGGTGACCTTATTGTAAAGTGTTGTAGAGTGAATTTATTTTGACTTTGCCCATTCTCTACCTTGTCTCATACACTGGCAGCCGAGGCAGTGGTGGTGGGAGGTCTGAGAATAATGCCCATGTCTCACTTCATTACAGCTGCACTTCACATCCCAGCAGTCTCCAAGCCTCAGGGATATCACATTCATTACCTCTTTCAGAGACATGTATTTTACATATATGGCTGAAAGGTGATTAGAATCCCTGACACAACAGCATTTTATCTGGAATGCAACCATGAAAAATGCGTGCCTAAAACAAAAAAGACATCCTACATCTTTCTCCTAATTGATTTAAGCTACAAAGACCAGCTTCAGTTTTCCCAGGGCACAGGAACTACCAGGAAGACACAAATTGCATGTTTTCAAATCTCCTCATAAAAACTGCTTGACAGGGGGTTGAAAGCAGAGTTTTCTGTTTCTCAGATGTCCTAGTCCTGTGAATGTCATCAGTCAGCAGAAGCTCACGTGCCACCACCTGATCATAAAGAACAGTTCTGTAACAACCCTCATTTCACGCTGCTGATTCCAGCCCACATAAATCAGCCACACCACAAGTAATGTTGGAAATAATTGTCTGCTCCAGAGCTCCCCTCTCTCGCAGCCCAGGTGCCACACAGCTGTAGCCATATGTAGACCCTGTCCTGCTGAAGTGGGTTACAGCAGCACCTCCAGCAGTGATGCTCCCTGAGTGCTTGGAAGCTCTCTAACACTGCACACTGGAACAGTGCAGGGGTACTCATTCAATGGTTTTAAAAACATTATACATGGAATCAGCTCTGGCTTGAGCCAGATGCTCTCTGCAGATGGAAGATGGGATGGCAACTGCTTCTTCACTGAAAGCTGCCTGGAAATGCAGCAGGTGATCCCAGGGCTGATCCTCAGGTGCATGTGGCGCCCTGATCCTCTCCCACCCTCTTTCTAACTTCCACCTTTTCATTCCCTGAGCAGGGTTTGCTGGCTGTTTGTGCAAAGGCATCAGCACAGCACATCTGATATTTTGACTTCAGCCATGTTTGATCCCTGTGTTCTTTAGTCAAGTCTTGCACAGCAACTTTGAGGATTGTGGCCTCTTAAAACCTGTGGTCAAAACTGTCCTGGGCTGGTTGTGCTGGTCCAGCCACCTTCAGCAGACAGATCTAACTTAAAGAACCCCAGCCACGTTTCACACAAGAGGTTGATTTAGTCCAAAGCTGCAGGAAGAAAGTAGTAAAACAACAACAAAAAAAATAGTTGAGTTCTGAGGCAGAGCTACCTAGGTTAGAAAAATCATGTAGAAATCCAGAGCAGTGATAGAAATGCCCCAAATTACCTGCTAAATGAAAGTGTTTTGGGATGTCTGATCCTTCTTATCAGGTTGGCCCAGCTGCACAATTTCCCATCTCCAATTATACCAAAAGGCCCACACATCCTCCTTCATTAATGCGTTTCAAGGATTTAATGAGTTACTTCATCAGGTTAATAAATCCCTTCAATAATTTTATTACACTTTGATACACTTATTCAAGAAGTGCAGCTAACAAATGAGCATCGTTTATATTTCTTGACAGAATAACTTAGTTTATAAATTTGGCCCATGAAATCCAAAATCCATAAATAAACCACAGGGACAATTGAATGTCTATGTGGAGGAGGGTTTTTTCCTATCTCTGGGTTATGGTTGTGTTAGAAATCCTCTGTCTCTTGTGCAAGTGACTCCAGGCTAAGGAGAACTGCAGGAGGCTGGTGCCTTTTGGCAATATCCTGCTTCCCACTGAGTGCTTAGGGGGAGTCCAGCTGCTGCAGCACATGTGCCACTGGACATAACCCATATTAATTTGCTCCAGCACTCCCTCAGGTTTAAAATCCAGCTTCATAAAGGCTGTTCCATTCCTGGAGGCTAAGATCTTTAGCTGATTTTGACCAGGTGCAGTGGCACTGTCAGAAATAAACATTCTATTCTGGAAATTATTTTAAAACTGAATTGAATTGGTTGCCATGCCATTTGTTTTTCCTCTGGCATCATAGTAAATGACATCATCAACAAAATAACCTTAGGGGCAAGGGTGTTTTCAGAATCTTAACCTCTGAATGGCCAGCAGTATTACAGTTTCCTATTACCAGATTAATAATATTTATGGTAGGTAGACTGCAAGAATGGGACCATACTATTTATTTACTTACTGTTGAAAGCCACCTCTGGCAAGAACAAATTTCCCATTAATCACTACCTTATCTCTGCAAGAAAGAGTTACTCTCAAGGACATCTGTGTTATTCCCATTGTTTTATTAGTATAAGAATAGCTCTGCTGTGGGTTTTTTGACATTGAACTTTATTTATTTTCTAGATTTTCTTTTTTAAGCTGAAATGCTTAAATAAACATTGAACTTTCTTAATAAATGAACTACTTAAGACCCCAACCATAGCAATAAAATCCCAATACTTCCCTGAATATATTTTTATGTAAAGAAACTGCAAATCAGTATATCTCTCTTCTCTTTTTTATCTGCTGAAACTCCAGTTACGAATTTTGAGTTTCTTCTCGGAGTGCAGATGACCTTGTTAACTTGTGAGAGTGCCAGAAAAGCCCTTCAGTCCAGGGGGTCAGAGAAGTGAAGCCAATTTCTAAGCTCAGGTCTTGTAATCAAAAAATTCATATTTCTCTCTCCCTTCACACAGGTTTTAGCCAGCATTTGAAACATTACCTATTCTATTGGGCTGCAGGATGATTTGTTTTTCTAATTTTTCAAGAGCACTGCATCGTATATTTTCAACTTCAAAAAGAAATCAATGTAGGCCCAGCAGAGGACAATATCAGAAAAATTCTCTTTCATGTGAGAAAAGCATTAGTGGAAAGCCTTCCACGAGCCTTATGCAGTACCAGAATGAGGTGGTTGTGCCAGTAGAAGGGGGACCTATTAATGTTAATTTGCTCTTTAATTAGGTGTCCAGTACCATACAATGGTGAGACACTTGTGTGGGTGGGACAAGCCCCCTGATTGTCAGGTGAACACAGAGTCACTCCTGCCTCCTAAACTCAGGCACTGCTCCCACAGCAATTACTCCGGAGCCTGTCAGATGTGATTTAAGCAGTAATTTGTTTGCAGAGTGAAAGGTGTGCTTTCAAGCAGAGTAGAGGGCTCTGTCCTCTGTCCTGCCTTTGTGCTGCTGCTCAGTCCAAATCATGGGGGTGTGAGGATGCTCTGGGAGGAGTGCCAGCCCTGCAGCTGGCTTTGTGTGACTCCAGCAGCCAGCCCTGCTCAGCTGTGCCTGCCCAGCTCCTCCCCACCCTGCTGAGAGCTGGGACCCCCCCTTGCCATAGGCTGAGACTGCCAACCCCACACACAGTAGTGAGAAACGCCCTGGGCAGGCCATGTGACAGGGGCTTCCTTCAGCACTGACAAAAAAAACCCCCACAGCTTTCCATCTTCCTGCATTTAAATATTTGAGTTAATAACATTTATGGGGCAGCACGGGAAAATGAACTTAAATACATCATTTGTCATCTCAGGACACTGAATTACACCATTACTGAAAGAGATACAGAGAAATGTATCCAATAAACAGAGTGTAGTTTGCACAATTTGCTTTGCATTTCCCACATCCTGCAACAAGCACAGGATAGTCAGGCTCCTTAATGATCATAATATATGTACAGAAAGAGCAGTTCCCTGAGGGCTCCTGATTAATCAGGGAAATACTCATTTGTTCTGGCAGAAGTGATGTGCATCTAGGCAGGGCAAATGATGAACCCTAAGTGCACACAGCAGGAATCAGGGGCCAAAAGTTTCCATTCATTTAACTCATTTTCCCTCTAAGAAAAAAACCCCCATGTCTCAGCAAAGGACACAACAGCACTTGTTGTTGGTCCCAGTTCCATTAGGGTTTTGTCTGACAAAGGGAGAAAGAGGCCTCACATCCATTTTAGAGACTCTGAATGCATTGAGCTCCCAAACTAAGGCATCCCTGCTGCTTGCTTAGATACCCTGTTCAGGGGAGGACACGAGGCCTCAGCTGTGGTATCTGATCACTGTGCAAGAGACTTGGGAACAAGTTAGAAGATTTAAAGGATTTTTCACCAGCTGATCTAAATCCCTGCCTGTCTTTTTACTACCCACCTATTGCAATCCTTCCTCTGCTCCATCAGAGCCATATTAATTCTGTGGTTTGGCACAGTTGTTGCCACCTAGACATTTGCAGTGTGGCATTTGAAATCTTTATTTCAGATTTTATTTTATATTCTGAGTTGGAAGTTTGCTAGAAATGAGGTGAATCCTCTGTGCATGACACATATTTCTCTTGGTGTTCATTTTAAAATTAGCCACAGAAAGGACAAACTAAAAGCAGATGTGTCATATTTTTCTCTGTGTGCTTGGAAGCACATTCATGGAAATATCTTTGTCAGATAAATGAATTCCAGGTTACTGGGATAAACAGATGCAATAAAATACTCGTGTGTAGAAGAAACTCTTAGGAAAATGTGATCCAACAACTCTTCAAGGAAATTGCCATGTAAGAGATCCAGCTTTGAGGCTTACCTCAGGCTTTTGCATAACATGATAGTTAGTACTTTAAACTGGAGAAAATGTGATGGGATCTTTTGATATTTTTCCACTTGCTTTTTCAATTTCATGGGATCAGCAGAAAGGGAAGGAACCAAAGCTGAACTAATGCTGTGCTTTTGCCTCCACCACTGCCTGAACACAGGGGATTGCTTGGTGGAGAACTGAGTATCTGTTACCCTTCTTATAGGCATCTCAAAACTGGCAGAAAATGTGGGTTTTGGACTTGTTTCATCATAACATGAGAAAGAGGAAAACCAGAAATAAATGAGAAGTCTGAAATATAATCGAAAACCAGTAGTTATTTAGTTTGGCTACTGATTTATTAATGTATTATAGTTAAGCACTGAGGAATAAGCCCTCACTTTAAAATGTTCCTCAGCTCTAGGTGGGATTATTTACAGGAAATAAAAACAGTTACAGAATTAGAATGAAATCCTGCACATAATGAGTCGATAGAAATGTTGCCACTGACCTCATTAGGCCAGGTTTTAGCCCCAGATATCTACAAAAAACCACAATTTTCTTGTAGTGTGACTAGCAGATTAATATTTGACAACACCAGTTTATCTTTCCCTACAGAATCCTTAATTTTTATGCAGCCAGCCAAAAAACTTTGCTCCACAAGTCTGTGTTTCAGTGCAAACCAGACAATGTTCCATGCTCCTTTTAGGCTGTTTGCTCACTGTCACTATTCCCATTTGGCTTAAGCACCTCCTGAAATTATTATTTTGCCTCCATGTCCTTTATAAGAATATTTTTCCTCTGAGGTATCTGCTTTCTCAGCAGCAATTTTAAGGCTTTTCAGGCTAGAGAAGAAATATAAAATAAACCCCATGCTCATATATATCATAAAGAACATGATCCTTTAACCCTGCCCTTGGAAAGCCCATAAGCATTCGCTGTACTTCAGTGATTCTCCATATGCTTTTGCAAGAAACATTTTGCACCTGCCACCACAACACAGGACAAACAGCAGCTTTGCAGGAGGAAACATTAACTAATTTACACAAAGCCTTAGGTGGTCTATTAGCCCTGCATAAAAACAGGAACGTGTAATTACTGGATCCACGGACAGAATTTAATTTGATGGACTACAAAGAACAATGAGTGAAACAATTAACAACAAAGCCCAAGTAAACTGCTCTGATGGGAAGCCATGGCCTGGCTGAATGAGTCTGACAGCTCTGTGTTTACCTCTGCTGTCCCCAGGGATGTGTCCACCCCAAACCTTTCACTCAGTGCAGACAGGTGAGCTCTTGTCAGAGACACTGCACCTGCTGATCTACTGCAGGTCATGTAAGATACAACCAACAGCCATGTAACCTGCTCGACACAGGGTACCCTTCTAGCATCATTAATTTTATCACTCCATTCTTTCTCCTGTGTCTCTGGACATGGTGGTTGCTCTTCCAAGCCTGATGCCATTTTGGGAGGATGCAGCTCAGTGGAGCGCCACTGCCAACAGGGCAGTGCAGCAGATGCTGTCCTGAAAGCCTGATGGAATAGCTGCTCCACAGGCTTTAGTTCATTAAGGTAATTGCAACTGGTCTGCATCACAGTGCACAGTTAAATTTAGGATGGCAAAATCCATCCAAAAGAAAAGCATCTCCACTCTGCAGCTCTCCAGCCACGCGGGTTAATTGTGAGTACTTTGCAGTGCCTGCAGTAAGTCAGGAACCTGGGGAGTTTCTGTCACAGCTTCCGTCCACAATTTGATTTAATGTCCTCCATGAACAATTGCATCTCAGTGCTTGTAATAAGGAAATGTCATAAAGGTACCTGCTGCCTGGTCCAACATCTTTTGGCTTTGACAGCTCAAATTTACAGCTTTAATTCAGCAGCCTGGAGGCTTGGTATTCTGCACACACTTAGTGAAGGGCTGAAGGAACAATATTTTATAAAAGTTCACCTGTGTTCAGCAACTCATGGAGGATATAACCCCTTGGACCCTGTGAAATGACTTGCAGGCAAATTCACACTCCAGATTGTCCAGTGGCAAATTACAAAGTTCTAATCAGTCCCTCCCCACTGTGCCTGGATGTATTCACTGGAATGTTTTGCCTCTGTAGCATAGAGTCGAACTTTCAGCAGCTTGAACAAGTGCTCAGCAGGGATCTCTCAGCCGTGAGCATCCCCAGCAGGAGGAGGAAAGGGCCCTTCAAAGCAAGTCTGATCTCCCTGGTCCTGATACCCAGGTGAGATAAATTCCCAAACCAGCACAGCTGAAACACAGAGCTAAGTGTGCCCATATGAAAGGTATTGCCACACCAACACTGCTTGGGAGACTCTGGACAAAACAGCTGTGGGATTTCCTTTAGGAAAAGCCGTGCCGTGCACGTGGCTGCCATGCCCAGGACAATGTCACCCTGCTGAGCACAGCGGGGCGGCAGGAGCTGAGGAAGGGAGGAGAACCCTAGGCACTCCCGGGCTGCTCTTTGACTCTCTGCTCCTTTTGCAATCCAATTTACATCCCCCGGCTCTGTCCCTGCCGTGTTCCCAGGGGTCACGTTGGGGGCTGTCACAAACTGCAGGCACTGCAAACGTCCCCGCTCTGTGCAGGAGATGCAGCTGTTTAATGAGCCCTGCTGTCATTACAGCAAAATGACTCAAGGACTTTCTTAAAAAAGCTTCTTATTTATAGTACCATAGATTACCTTAATGTCTTTTAACTGGGAGGTGCTTTGAAATACTACGCAAACATTACAAGACGGTCTTTAAATAATGGGAATTTAAACAGAATCTAACAAGGAAAACATAAATATTGGGTGAAAGGAGAAAGCATTTGTTGAAATGTTCAGCAAAGGAGTATTCTTAGGAAAAGTCTCCACTTCTGAGCTGGAGTTTTAAAGCACATCTTGCACACGGGAACCAGTGCAAGTGTGTACTCTGGCACAGCTTTTGCATTGTGCCAGTTTTTATTTTATGGCATTAGTTTCGGTTTGTGCTTTAGTCTAGTGGAGAGATGGAAAATTTGATTTGTACCAGCCTCTCTGTGTGTCAGTGCAGGCTTTCTTGTGCCAGATAAACATAGTCTAGATGAACTACTGCTACACATCCCTGTTTGAACAAGAAAAATATTTGAAGTATCTACGTGGTGAATAAAGGAGATATCTGGGGCATGCTGATTTAAACCTGGCCAGGTCCTTGTGTTCCTACAGGGGATAATTATAGGTGAAATCTTAAACGGAACTGTATTAATCAGAGTAGGCTCATCTGCCAGTGCCCTTCTCATCAAAACTCAAACAGCAGCAAGGAAATGAGGCAGTAATGACAGGGCTTCCATTTAGCCTCTAAATCTCTTTTCTTAGGTATCCATATTTTAGTGAAATTTACATGCTTTTTAAAGTAGGAGACATTCTGATGATTTTAGATACAGTCTCTAATTAAACATTCTGTAATTAAACTTGGTTTATCTATGTCAAATGCCAAGGAATTTGAGCAATCCAGGTTAAGCCCCACTTTAAATCCAAGATATTCAGGGAAGACGGTGTCTAACACAAGACTTTCTAAAGCTGCCAGGGGAGCAGAAGGATATCCCTATACCAGAGATCCCCTGTGGAGCAGAGCAAAGGAGAGCCCAGGCTGATGGTGCTGTGTCAAGGCTGGAGGGCTGGATGTGCTCCCAGCCCAGCAGCCCACGAGCTTCTTCCCCTAGCTTAGTTGGAAATTCTTGCCCTCTTGACTCATTCAATTTTTTCCCCAACCTTTGATGAGATTCCCATATGGGATGTGGCATCTGTGAGCCACAGATTACTTTCATCTGAAAAGAACGTTTTGGAAAATATACAGACGACATAAGTATACTGAGTTTTGAATGTCTTCATTCTCACATGCCAATGTATAACATTGCATCCCAGAAAAATACATTTAAAATAATAATTTTAATGAATCCGTAGAGGGTCTGGCTCCTGTGTCACAGACAGATCTATGCCGTACTTGCCTTTGCGTGCTACATCTGTGAAACATCCATTATTTTCCCATGGTGTAAATGATCTCATTTCTGTTGCTTTCCCTGCAACACAATGCCACGTTCATTCCTCCTTCGAAAATTTCAGGAAGAGAAGCAATTTGTAAGAATGACAGGAAAATGGCTTCTCATCTCTGTACACCACAGCAATCTGACACACAGAAAGAGGCTCTGGTGAGATTCACAAATCCTAATTCCCACTGAGTTTCAAGCAGTCCAGATTTAAAAAAAAAAAAAAAAAAATTGACATCAACCAATTTGATCACAAAGATTCTAATTCAGCACAGGTTAATTGAGAAGTCAGATTTACTGCTATCACTTCTGGAGAGGAGGGAGATAAGCGAACACAATGACTCTTTATCAACAATATGGGGACTTCATTTAAAGAGAGAGCATTAGGTTACAGGCTGGAAGATTAGTAGCAATCAGCCTGCTCTCAGAAAAGAAAATGCACTGGGTGATAAAGATAGAAGGCAGAAAGCTGGGTGCATAGAAATGAGGTTTGATGCCAAATATTACCGGTCAAATCTCAGCTATCTGTCAAGTTGGCACTGATCATTGCTGATGCACAATTATTATTACTCACCTGTGATCAGGTCATTTACCACTACCAAGCCAATGGCTCCTCCCACCCATTTCATTTGTTAATGGCATTTTAATGAAAAAAAAGTCTATCTAATGTCTCTTTGAGATGACTAACCATTGTGTAATAGTACATAACGGTATATGAAATACATTTGCTTTTTCCCAATCACCCATAAAAAGATATCAGCTGTTATTCTGTTCCTTAGCCACAATGCCATAAATCTGAGTGCAGTTCTGCCTTTAAAGGTGGCAGGCTTATTTTTCCTTTTTCTTTGTGTGCCATGTGTTTTCCATACCAAAAAGTGCCTGTTTTGTTGCAAGTGACAGAAGGAGAATTTAAAGGGATGCTGGAGGATCATAAAGACTCCCCTCCATCCAATCCCAAGCATGCATTTGCCTTATTGTTCTGCTGACTAAAGAATTAGAAACTATTAATATTGTCTCTGCTGGCAGGTCAGAAAAATACTTATTCTGTAGTCGAGCAGATTAATCCAAAGGGGAAAATAACCCTGCAAAGCCCTGCAAAAGCTGCTGTCTAACCAATCCACTTTCCAAAGCCAGATGTTTCCAATCTGTTTAAGTGTTAATCTCACAATACGTCTTTTTATGCCTACTGAAATGATTTCAGCATGCATTGAACTATTAGAGAATTCATATAATTAGGGCAGTTCTTATTTTTGAAGGAGCTTTTTGGATGAAGCCCTATCAGTGAGTTTGTCGGTCATGTGCTCACGTTAATTACTGAGGCGTTTTGGGACCTTTACCCATTAGGTTTTTTGATGGGCTCTGGATACTGCCCAACTTTGGCTACTCTTTTTAAAGACACTCATAGTGAAATCAGAGGCAGGATCATAGTGGGTAAATGGGCAGAGCTTGAGGTCAGAGGTACTGGTTTTTAGAGCTTGGGATGGGTATGGGAAATAGATTTGCAAATGA
Source organism: Aphelocoma coerulescens (assembly GCF_041296385.1). NCBI lineage: Eukaryota > Metazoa > Chordata > Aves > Passeriformes > Corvidae > Aphelocoma > Aphelocoma coerulescens. The sequence goes on from NC_091032.1 coordinate 7,845,658, forward strand.
AGGCACTGCAACCCGGTCTCTGAGATCTACTCCAGCAAAAACAGGGTAACCATGAAATGTAGTTATAGTTACCCATTCGTCCTGAAAACTGGAGGGATTTTTTTCCTTCTTACATACACCACCTTAGATCTTTTCTTGGCATGACTTTGGTCTCCTCTGATAAAGAGCTGGTTTGAAAAATGACAGCCAGACTGACTTTTTAGCCGAGACCCCTTCTGTGACAGGTGCTGATGGGCTCTGCTGTCGGGGCCCACTGTGTGAAGAATAACGGCTTGTGAGAGGAAGGTTACAAAAAAGGTCAGGAGGCAGCTCAGGAAGCTTTGCATTTCATGTCAAGGATCTTAAAGGGTCTGGGAGGGCTGCAAAAACTTTCCTCTGGGGCTGCTGACTGGCAGATCAGTGTCACGATTATAAACTGATTTTGATAAATCATTTTGATCTACTGTTTGCAAGTGGCTTTAAGAGAGCTGGTGGCAAGCCATGCATTCCTGTGGCATACTAGAGCAAATCCATAGGGAAAAAGGTGGATTATGCCTTGCTCTGTATCCTTCTGGCACACATGACAAGGGAGCAGGACCATCCAGGAGCAGGACCTCCATGCCAGGAGCTGCCCAGCCTTAAAGTGCCGCTCTCTCTTCCCATTTTGTGAATCTCCACAGACACCCCAGTTCCCCAAGGGCCATTTAACCCTTGAATCATTCAGCAAAGTCCCTCTGCCTAACGAGCAGGCAGCAGATTTTGTCTGTGGGAACTGGCTGGCAGAGAATACGTGCAGTTGCAGACGTCTGTGCTTACCCACCCAGGGTGAGGAGTTTATCGTGGGGCTTAAGGATAATTCCTTTATAAGTGTGGTATGAGACGAGGAAGAGGAATTGGTTTAAAATTAAAATGAGGATTTTTCAACTTGTCCTTAATATTTATAAGGCTTCTTTTGCCTTATGGACAAAATCCTCAAGGAGAAGATGGAAAGCTGTTCATCCTTATTTCTTGTGCCTTTAGTTCAGCTTCTCATTGTTTATAGTACTCTGAGCAAAATAACTGCTCTGGAAATGCAGTCATTTACAAAATCCAGTCTACTAAGCCTCAAACAGCAGAGACATGTCCTGCTATGTTTGTTCCTTTGTTGTTGCTATGGCATTACCTCACATTTTTCCATGTAGGAAAGGAAATCCCGTGGAGACCAGATAATAAAGGCTTGAATTTCCAGGGCACAGTGTCCGTCTCGCCTCTTGACCTGTTTGACACCCTCTTTCACCAAACCTGCATTCACTGAATCCAAATAAACAGTCAGCCATCAAAGGAAATACTTTAAAAGGATTGCTCATGGTTAGCCTTGATGAAATATACATTGGAAAACCTGCATTTTAATCACGTTTGGAGCTCTGCATTTCAAAAATGGTTTTGTTTAACTACATCAGACTTGTCATTCAGGGAAGTTTCCTTCCGTAGGATGCCTGCATTTAAAAGTCAAGTTAACCAAACCCAAACAAATTTCCCAGGAGGCTGCAACAGACCAGATGAGCATCTCACATGCTCGGCTCTGACCTCTGTGCTGTACCAGGTGTATCCCTGCTCTCTGCAAGATATCAAGATGCTGCACGTTTATACAGCATCACCAATTCTCAACAGGGTGTTGTGAGGATTCATCAAAATCACTGCACGTCACCTGTTGGAACAAGCTTTCGCTGAAACTCCCCCCTTGGCTTGACATCAGTTTGCAAAGATTAATCCTGTGTCCCAGTCAGTCTGCCCTGCCTAAATCCCCTGATCATCCTGGGTTGCACAGAATCATTGTGCCTTATTTTATTTTAGAAATAACTATTTCATGGTGTTACCTGGAATTATCCTTTGCATATAAGTTAATATTGATGAATTCATACAAGTGTGTTAAATGCTCCAGGACACTTATCCTACATGAATTTTTCAGTACCATCAACTTCAACTTACTTTAATGAAGATCTAGCTATAATTTAAGCAAGTGTCACCTGTTGATGCAGTTATTAGGGAAGAATGTGCACTTCACAACAGACTAAAGAGCAAATGTCTCAGATAGAATTGTTCTGATGCAAAACAACGTGGTTATTTTGGGACAAACTTCTTGGGCTTCGTTTGCTGTCTGTCTCCCACTACTGTCATTTTTGTGTGACACAGTTCAAAGGGGTGGCCCCGGCCTTCCAGGCAGATTGAAAGGGTCTGGTATCCTCTCATCTTTCAAAACCACGTATCCATATTGCACACAGGATATTGCTGCTAGAGCACACGGCCAGCACAGGATAATCTGCCACAGGCAACATACAGCTTCTAGTCTTCCAAGTTCTTCAGACAACACAGATAAACAAACAGCAGCCTTACAGAGTTAATGGACTTTTAATGCATTTGATGGATTCTGCATCAGCAGTTTCTAATGGAACATCCAAAGAGGGAAAATTTCCTTCCCATGGAAATTCTGAGGAGAACGTGAACTGACAGTGCAAAGGCTCCTCTTTGCAACACTTGGGTGCTGTGCAAGAGAACTCAGTGGCCACGCTCACAGTCTTCATCTCTTCTGAAACATCACTGAGTTTTCCAGGGTTAGGACCTGAGCTGTGTCCGAGCCACAGGCTGGTCATGTACCACAGCAGTTAACAGAGGCAAAAGGCACCAGAAAACTGTGACCTCCTTGATCAGGACCATTTAACTCACCAGAGCTGGTGAAGGAGGCACAGAAACTGGAGCTGGAAGTCTGCTCCCATGCCCAGAGGGAAGCTGTGGCTTTAGACAGAGAGTTGTTCTACAGTTATCAGGAATAAGACAAAGCCTTAAATTCCTTTGTTGAATCCAGATAGGCAGCAGTGGTGACACATTCCTCCTAGTCATATATCCTTGACTTTGTTACTTCTGCATAATCTTTGAACTTCAGCTATTGATAAATAAATTGGTTTACAAAGCAGAGAGTAAATCACCATTCACTGCTGAGCTGCTATTGTGTCACTCATTTGTAAGGCAGCTTTCAAGCTTTTTTGAAATCAGTTTGGCTTGACATTTTGTTTTCCTACTATTATTTATGAGCTCTATCTTATGAATGGATTATGTAAAATAGTTTAATTCCAGTTGTCGCAATTTCTCAGATGTCATCACACAAAAGCTTGCTTTGAGTAGAACATTCAGGTCCAGATTTTGTTCTCAGCTGTGCTGATAACAAATTAGACCATCATCCACAGAGATCAGAAGAGCTTTCCTCAGATTTACAACTGTTATGAACATTTAGGACAAAACATCTGAGCAATGCTCTTCTCAGAGTAAGCAAAGGCACATCACTGCCTCTCAGCAATGTTCTGCAGACAGGGTCAATCCACTTAGCCACTGTCCTCAGCTCAGAAACTGAACCTGGTGATTCCTTCTGCAAGGAGTTATGAGCTGCATTCAGCTGTAACTTGACTGCTTTTGTTATAATGGCAGAAATGGGGATGGGTGGATTTTAGAACAGTTGCTTTCTAAGAGTTTGGATGCACTCAATCACTTCAAAGCAACTAAAACCTCAGTAGCTATTTAAAGCAAAGTACTTTAGTTCCCTTTTGATGGCAGGTGTTAGCTCTTCTCTGAGACAGCAGGCTACTCCTGTAGTGAACCAACAGCTCTTAAGCCTTTGCAGATGCCAAAAATTGTGTCAATTATTACTCTCCATTTCACAGGTTTCTCTGATCTCTCTTGCACCTGAGTGTGGAGCAGAGACCGTGTAAAAACAAGAGCTCTGTTGCTAAGGGGCGTTTGGGATGTACTATTGCTATTTATTCCCCTATACTAAATGCTACTTCATTTCCTGGGATGAAACATGTGATGTGGCCTGCAGCAGGTGTAGATAAGGTGCAGGATCATGCAAAGGAGAGAGAAAGAAGAGTAACTACAAATTTCTGCTTTGTGTTGGCTTGCTTGGGGTGCTGCTCTGTGGTTGCCTGGACTCGGGGCATTTGGTCAAGGGCTCAGCTCCTGCACTCACCCAGTATTTTTCTGGAACCCAACCTGGCATCAGAGCAGGACCTGGTCCCTGGGAAGCCTGCAGGGAGCCAAACAGGTTACATTTGTCATCTCAGCACACAGAACTGGGTATGGCTCATTTCTGTGACTTCCTTGTGACAACACGGAGCTGTGAAGATGACGGATGTCACCCAAACCATTACAGGGCAATTTTTCAATGGCTGCAAACACAGAGCACGGCAAAAGACACCCAGTTCCGTGTGTGTGTAAACAGAACAATTACAGCCAGAGGCATGGGGACTGCACTTTTCAATCAGCTCCCTTGGCTGAGCTCTGCAGGCCTTTTCAGGTGTGCCTGGCTTTGCATCCAGGCAAGGAGAGCAGGCAGGACCTGCATGGCCCAGGCTGGTGCCTAAGGCCTCTCACTCATGGCCAACGAGTTTTGCTGGTGCTCTGCTGCACCCAGCACAGCTCTTCCCTGTTTGAACTACAGAGGGCCCAACGACCAGCCTGCTCTGGGAGCAGGGAGTAATCCTGCATAAGGCCTTTCAGTGTAATTTATCCTTATTTAGAAAGACATGTTATTCTGATGGCATCCCATGCTAGGCATGATACACTTTAAATGTTCCTCACTGGTTACAAATGTGACCTTCATTAACTTGTCTTTGTGCGCAGAGTTCTACAGGAACAGCTCATTGCATTTTCAATTTAATTTAATTTGAATGATAATTTAAAAGTTGTTTGATGCATATGCAACCATCTGCATCCTCGCAGCTGACAGTTTTTAAAGATGGGTTTGTCAGCAGGGGTGGGGGGAGCTTAATGGGGAAGAGGAGCCTCGAGCTCCCAGGAGCAAACTGGGAGTGCCTGAGGGGGCTGAGTGGGGAAAGGAGAGGAGCTGAGTCAAGCAATTGCTGGTTATCGAAGTTGTAAGTGACTATTAAAGTCTGGAGTGGTGATTACCAGTCATCCAACCATGCCAGCTCATGGTACTACTTGTCTGAGCTCAGTAACTGCCCAGGTATGTGCTGACCAGACCTGTTGTGACACAAAACTCAGGGAAACTCAACTGCCAGGAGGGGCTGAGCCAGGTTCAACCCAGCCCAGCAAAGACACGGCCTGTGCCTCTTGTTATGGCTTTAATTACTGTCAGTGACAACACTGTCCTCAAACTAAGAGCTCACAGTGACTGTGATGGAGGGAGGGAGGTGTGATGCAGATAGAAGCTCTTGCTTTGCTATGACTAAATCTAAGCTGCAGGTTTCTGAGGACAAGTGCCAGCCTATTCCTTCCCTCTGCAGTACTGGATAATTGAGGGCAGTAAATAATAATAACAACACTGGTAATGGCTGTTTGTTCACACTTGCTACTTGGCTGCCAAACTTTAAATAACTCGATAAAACTAAAACCTTGAAGTGCTGCACTGACTTTTCTAGAACTTGGTCTGGGTTGACTGCTGATTTCCTCCTAAAATAATATGATAAAATGGGCTGTGTCCATTCCAGACTTTTGAAAAAGAGCCAGAGGAAACATTTTGCCCCTAATGCTTCCCTGCTGGCAGCCTTAGTCAGGTAGGATGGAAGGGAGCTCCTTGCTGAGTCCTCACTCTGCAGCAACAGAGCTTCTACCCCAGGGAGCCCTGCTTGGAGACTGGCCATCCCAGGTGGCTCCAACAAAACCTGCCTGAACTCTGCTGCAAAGGGAAGGGAGCTGTACCCTGAAAGTCTGTATTTCAAACAATGCTTTCTTTGGCACCTGTGTGCAACAGCCTTTGCACTGGTGTTGTGGAAATGTGCTTGAAAGCTTTTAGCTAAATTTGCGAGCAGCAACTCCCTTGCCAGTGTGAGTGTGAATGAGGGAAATGAGAAAATTTCAAATCAGAAGGGGGATTGGGCTAGCACTGTCTGTGTCTTGGGAGACCTGGTTTTAATTCTTAGTACCACCCTGTGTTCCTGAGAGGCTGAATTCTCTCTTCTGGTTTCTAGTGAAACTCAAACTGCTCCTGCAAGAGCAGACCATGCCGATCCCTGGCACTCCCAAGGAAGACAGATCCCTTATTAAGATGAGCGTGCAGGGTTTATTGTCTCACGCCTAGGAACAGGAGGAAATATTGTTGGAAAAACAGCACTTTCTGTCAGAGTCTTAAATAATGGTGCATTAACCTAACATTTTTCTCGCCCTTCATTTAAAACCATGTTTTCTGCTATTTCTCTTGAGCTCCCTAAACTGGGACATGAGATACCCTTGACAGCAATTGCCTAGAACTCCCCACAGGGCTCAAATGTCTTATTTTGTGGTGTTTTGGATGCCCCTGAGAGCTGTGCTAGCAGTCACTCAGGAATACCAAAGCCTGGAGGATGCGTGTGTGCCTGCATCTTAGGGAGCAGGATGCACAAATTACTCTGTTAAAACTTGGTCCCATTTGAAGTTCACCTTACAAGCAGCCTGGTTCTCTACTGACAGTAGAAAACTAAAAGTAGCAACCTGGTTTTTAATGGATGACTTTCTCTGCAAAAAATATTTTGACTGTATTCATGGGCTTTTAAATATTATTTAAGTCAGTTTTTGGGAACAAACATGAGAGTTCTCTGGTTTCTTTTGAGAGATCAGATTGAGTGGATAAGGTGAACAGAGAAGGTGGTTGAGAACAGAAGCTTTAAATTGCAATTGTAAGGCTGATTTCTGCTCCTTCTGCTCTACGTCAGTGCTGCTTCTCTCCAAGACCATTAGAGAAACACTTAACAGAAAACGGCACCCCCCCGGGAGAGCCTTCCACCTCCTGGAGAGATTTGGAGGAGAGCTTGCATCTCTAGCCATTAGAGAAAAAGTACTTTTAGCTTTTAAGTTCAAATGATGGATCCAAACAACATATGCTAGGAGTGAACACAGTCTTGCTGGCAGAGGACTTGCCAAATCTAAGGCTTCTCTAGCAATAAATAATAATTCTAATTAGGCTCCTTTCCTCAGGAGCACCCAATTTTGTGATATTGATACAACATGGCATTGGAGCCTCTCATCTTAACAGCTATTCAGAACACCATTGAAGTGTTAAGAACCACCACACACAGAAAAACACTTTTCTTGAAAACAGACACTTAGAGAAAGTCGCAGTCCTTGTGACTGTATTTTCTTGTCACTGTATATCAGCTACTTCTGAAAAATAAGGGAAAAAATGAAACAGCAGCTGGTCTCACTGCTGCAGTGCTATGCAAGACAGGGAAAGCAGCTATTTTATATGAATACTGATTGCAGTGGGAGAAAACTATGGACACTTTAATTTTCTCACAACACTTGGTTTCCTGGTATCTAACATCTCTCCAATAGAAACCTTATAGTTTGGCTTTCAAGAGGCAAAATCTCTTGAGCTGGTGTGCTAGAAGGACTGCAGATTTCATCTGTCACTGAAAATCCTTCTGTGCTTCCTTTACAAACACACAAACATCAAATGGTGAAGCTCTTCCAAGCCTGTCAGCTCAAATACCCTTTTCTGGCCTGGAAAATGCTTAGAAAGGGAAGTTTCAGAAACAGAGATGAGAAGACTCCTGTCCCAGCTTCTCCATGCTTGTTACAGAAACTCCCACTACATGCATTACCCCTCGCTGCCAGTTCAGCTGCAAGGCTGGGAACTCATCTATTTTTTCTCTCTGGATGTCTGAGCTTTGGCTCTCTGCTCCAGATAAACCTTGAAAGGAGCGAGAGGAAATGAATGGTGCTTTTCCAGCGGCACTTCTGCCAAGCCCAGTCGGGAAGCCGTGGCTGACATGCCATGAACAGCCAGCAGTGCTGGAGCAAGGGGGCCTGTTAGTGCCTTTGTTGTAGGAGAATTTTAGCACTGCTGGGGTAGGAACCCCCCAACAGCTTGGCAACTGAGCCTTTACCCCCTTGTGTCCTCATAAATTAAACATAAAGCAGCCGCCCGCTCCTGCAGACAGCCGTGTTCTAATAAATCATGTAAATAGTCTGGGAGATTCACTGCCCTTTATTTCACTTGAGTCCCGTAACTCAGCTGTTAATTGGATCTGGGATAAAATCTGTTTTACTGCTTGTTCCCTAAGCAGGATTCTGTAAAGTTCTTTCTAGAATAACAACCTATAGCACTGCCTGCTTTGTTTTGTTCTGTCCAGCACAAGGAGGACAGTAAAGCAGCATGGCCAAACTCAATAGAATTTTTCTTTTGGCTCTCCTAGGCTGTTCCTGTTTGCCATGGGAGTGTCCCAGGGAAGGTTCATCCTGGTTTTTGCAATGACAGCACAGCTGCTGACACAAGGCTGCTTCTACCTCCAGTCCCAACGCAGTGGTTTCCAAGGGGCCTGGTAAAGTGAAGCCCCTTTAGAGCAATTATCCAATGCTGTTCTAACCAGCAAATATTTTATCCTAATGGTTTTTCAGAAAGATCTTAGAAAAGTCTGGTGGTTTAATTGATATAATGCACCTTTTCAGCTGGGAATTTCACTAGTGAAACAGATGTGGGATGTACAACAAAAAAGGCATTTGGAGTGTTTTTATTTTCCTTGGGAAGGGGAACCCCAAATCTGTTTGCTCCTTCTTGCATCACGGAAGAAATGTGAGGCTTTTTTTAGGACAGCTGGTTAAAGAAATTAATAAAACCTGTACCTATGGAACTGAGGGAAGATCAGCTTTGTTTTTTTCAGTATTTTCTCTCAAAACTTAAATCCTAAAAGTTTTATCAAGAAGATTTGCTGTGAGGTCTCTTGTCTAGAGGTTGTCACCTGCCTGGTCCTGTCCTGTGCTGAGTGTGTGGCATCAGCTCAGGATGTAGCCCCCATTCCCTGCTCTGTGCCTCGCTGTGCACAGAAACCATGGAAGGCATTGGCTACTGGGTTTATTGTTTACAGACCTAACCTGAACCAGTATCTAGGAGCAACAGCAACATAATTAGCTGTGGCAATTAACACTGCTTAACTGAAGCTGCAGCAGGACCAAAGGCACTTTTTTAGTCTGCAGAAGCAGCAATTAGCATTTCATTAAGGTAACAAGCCTAGCTAAGACTCCTGAGCCTGTTGGGGTCTGCTGATCTAATTTTGGGATCCATTGATAAGCCCTAGGGACATTAAAGTGACATGCATCGAGGCTTTCACCACCACCATAGTGTTGGAAAAGCTGACTGGAAAGGGATGGGAGAGTTTTGTCTCTTCTGGGTTAGTTAACAGCCAGTGTAGGTGTGAGGTGTCCCTGGGCAGCACCAGCTCTGAAAAGCACATGGTGCAGTTGGGTCTGTACAGCCCAAAGATTGACACTGGGGCCTCATGGGATCCCAAGAAGCACAGGTGGTTCAGGAAGGCTTGTCCATCTCCACCTTTCAGGTTTTACCTCTAATTTTCTGTCTTTTCTGTATCCCAAACAAACATCCTTTTTGTTCATTTTCTGAAGGAGAATCTATTTCTGCACCTGTTTCACATTCAGTTCTTTGGCTGGTTTGGTTTCAAACATTACACGTGTTGGGAGAGAAACATCTTTATTTTTGGTGGCTTGTGGGTTTTTCTAAGTCTTGCCTGCAGCTGTGGCTTGGTGGTTTGTTCACCTTAAATCTGAGGTCAGGGGAAGGGGCTGGCTCCACACAGGCAGGTGCTCATGCTCTGGGTCAGAGTGACCAGGAACAGTCACTGCTGTTCCTCCACTGGACGCTGGGGTGTTGGGATGCTGGGGATGCATCACATGCACACACAGCTTTAGAGCACCAGGTTTCAACAGCCAGGAGCTCTATTACAGTGCACATCCCTCCCTCCCATCGTTCGTGCACATTAAACTCCAGCAAACAGTGTTTAGTGGTTTTTCTAGGAAACACTACCACAGAATAAGCAGAAAATACCTTTTTTTACTGTTCTTTGGCATAACATGGGACAAAAAGCATCCTGCTATGATGCTTTCTGATGTTAAGGGTTATTATCCAATGCAGCTGTTAATGGAATGTCTATTCCTTACAACCTGTTCTTTATGTAATCAGCGAATTCCAGTAATCTGGAAGGTTGCTCAAAAAGTAGGCACAGAGCTGTACTTCTGTGAAAGAAACTGATATGATAAAGCCAGAAACTTTCTAAATTGCAATTTCATTGGAAAGTGTTTCTGTTGCAACAAGCAAGGCTTTGGTGTCTCTCTTCTGAATCAATGCTGTTGGGGTTTGGACAAACCCTGCTCTGGGATATGCACTTTGCATTTCCGTAAGGGCTCTCTCAAAGCAGCTTGTGTCTGCACATGCAAGAAAAGTAGGAATGCTTTCCTGTTTCCTGAAGATGAAAACTTACTAAGGAGGACAAAGTGGGCTCCTCCATTCATTCTTTACTTTGATTACATGAAAAGTTTTATTTTATGTCTGGATTTATCAGGCTTGGGATTTTTGAGGGGGAAGAATAAGACAAAAGTCTCTAATCTGGCTTCCAGGGAGTTTCTGCCACTGAGCTGCATGGAGGAGAAGGAGCCTGGCAGTGGGTCACCCATTCACAAGCTGGGGACAGGCTCCCTCCTTGTGATGTTGGTGTCTGGTCACCAGCGTTTGTCACAGCTCATTACACAACAGGAATGTGGAAGCCCAGTGACCTTTCCCAGAGGGGCAGGCAGAAAAGCAGCGACACAAAAGAGGGAAGAAAATGTTATACACTTTAGAAGATAAATAACTGAATGTTATTGTGATGGAAAACACTGGGCTGACAATGGGCAGGGACAAAAATGTTCCTTTTAGGGTGTTGGTTCTGGGATTCGGACTTCTATTTGTTCAGCTGGGGGCAGCTTCCCCTGCTGCCCTGCTTGGCTATCAGGGAGTTTCAGCAGGCTGGGGAGTAACTCTCAGGTCCAAGTTAAAGTGGGGATGTGGGGAATCTGAGCTCTTTGGTGATGCACTGGAGCAAGGATCAGAGGTGGGAGAGCTGGCGATGTCTTTCTTGGCCTCCTTCTGCCAGGCAAAGGAAGGAAGAGGCCTAAAGTGACATTTCTAAACCTATTAAAAAGTCAAGGCAAACTTTCAGCCTTTGTCCTCAAAGCTCTCCAACTTCTGTAGTGGGAGAGTAGAGCCCCTGGGACTGCTCCCAGCTGTGACTCCAGAGTTTCTCCTTCAAACAGGTCCAGGTTTCCAACCATCTTGTTCCCCCTTTCATTTCACTTCCAGTTTTTATTTAATCTGACTTCTCCAGTCTCCTGAGACAAACTGATTAATTCTTTTCCCCTTCATAGTCCCCTGAGCCCCTTGTTCAATCTTTCCTGCCTCAGTGAGATCTTAATAAATGCTGCCTGTGGCTGGAAGTGGGATTGGGTCTTGGCACTGTAATTAATTCTTTACTTCCTCCATGGCTTCAATATGCTATTTACAGCTGTCAGCCCCTGCAGGAGCAGAGGTTTGCAGACTGCCTCCAACTTTTGCCTCTGATTAATGTGTTATATCCACCTTGCTTTCTCCTTGCTCTTTTGCATTTCTTGCTTTGCCCTGTATCCAGTTTAGTGTTGACACAGGAAAACACTGATGGACTTCCAGGCAAAATGCAGTCTTGGAGACAACGATTGCCAGGCTTTTCTGTTTGCTTATGCTCTGTTATTTGAAAGCCTTTTAGTCCAGGCTGGCTGCTTGTGACAGGACATCCAGACCTCTTGCAGTAGCATGACCATGCTCTGACTGTAATCTCCCTAATTGCTTTCTGCAGCCTCCAGTAGCAGCTTGGGGGATTTTAACTCCAGCACAGGGACTGTCAGTCCAGGGGGAAGCAACTTGGAGGGAGGTGGGTGAGACACAGAAATGACTTGGAGGATTGGAAGGTCTGAATGAGGAAAGGGGTTTGTGGCCGTTGGCAGATCAGCACGGGGAAGCACAGTGAATGCTTGAAGCCTGCAAATACTACAGAATTATGTAGGTTGATACCACAAAATATAAATAGGAGTGGATTGAAATTAATCTGAGGATAACTGGGCAGAGTGGGGGAGCTGCTCCTTGCTGGCTGGGGGAGCCTCGTCCAGCAGGGAAGGAAGCCCCAGTGCTGGCCCTGTTTTATATTGAGGAAAGTACCTCTGCTTGGGACCTGCCCAGGGTTTTAGCAGTGAACTGGAAAGCTGCATTCAATATGCCAGTGAGGAAGCGAATGCAAATTTCCTCCTTCTCTCTCTTTTTGGTGAGATTTATGCCACCTCCACATGCACAGCCTCCTGGCAGCAATAAATCACAGAGGGGGAGGGAATGCTGCAAGGAAACGGATCCACTGCAGTTTCTGTGTGCAGGGCAGGGAGATGGGATGTGTGGGGATCAGCAGCTGCTTCCAGGCATCACAAACCTGGTGCAACACACAATCCCACTCCTTCCCAGTACTACACTGGAGACCACCCACCAGAACATGGGGATTTACTTTTTAGTCATCCCCCTTCCCTCCCTCCTGTGCCAGGGTTGCGTGTGCCCAGTCTGGAATGGAGCCGTCAACCTCATCTTGGCAGAGGGGTCTGTCAGAGATGAGCCCTTCCCCTGCTCTGTGCCAAAGTTCTCTCCAGCATCTGATGGATCCCCCAGTACCCCAGGCCTGGGCTGCACTGCACACCTAAGTTAAGGGTGTATCCCCAGTCCCCTCAGCCATGGAAAAATACACTTGGTGTCTGGTTCAGCCCAGGGAAAGCAGAAGAGCCATACAAGCAAAACAAGTAAATGTGCCCTAGGATTATCTCTCATTTGGGGACTGGAGAAGCTCCAGCAACCCCCTCTCCTTGGGCACTGTCAGTGTTGTTGTCAGCTGTCTTCACCTCTGCCCTGCAGAAAAAGGCAGGGCAAGGCCACGGACAGGCATTGCAGGGCAGTAGCTCAGTGCTCTGCTCCATTTTGCAACTCCAGGCAAAAGTGCCCAGCTGATCTGAGAAACCTCCTTGTCTTTCCCCAGTAGCCACAGCCACCTCCTGGCCTTACCTTGCAGCCCCTGCTCCTGGGGCTCTGCCTGGGCAGCTCTCGGCACTGGAGGCACAGGAGATGCTGAGTCCCCTTCACGATGGCCACAAGCAGCAAGGACAGGAAGGCACAAGAGGAACAAGTTCCCTGCAGTGCATCGTGCCAAGCACAACACTCTCCACTCCCCAGCACCCCTGCAGCTCGGCAGGGCTCAGCCAGGGGAACGAGCCCTGCTCCAGGGAGGCTGGGTTCAACCTCTGGGAAAGGCATTTGGCTGCTGCCTGGAAGCACCTGACCGTGGTTTAATCCCCTTTCAGTGCAGAGCTCTGACGAGCCCCCAGCAGAACTAGGACAGCTAAAAATACTCAAGAGCACAAAGGAAGTAGTAATTTGGGCAGGACTGGACTGAACAGATTGATCTCAAATCAAAAGGTTCAAGAGGTGCAAAACGTGGTCTCATCAGGTCAAGCATCAGAAAAGGAGCAAAGGTGTGACCCAGTTGCAGAGCTCAAGAAAAGCAGCAAAACCTAAAGATTTTGCTAAACTTCACAGCAACAGCAGCAGAGCCTGTACCAGCAGTGCAGGGAGGTGCCTGCTGATTCCCCACCATATGCTGACTTTACCTTTACTGTCAGTCTAAATTCTGCCAATTATTAAATTATCCAACTTGCAGCAGGAACGCAGTTAGATGTGATCCAAATGGTGTCACTACAATTATGGTAATTATCTGAAAACAAGCCAATTACTTCCCTCCTCCTCATGCCAGTTGGTACCAAGATAGCAGCTGTTCGAGGCAAATTTGTTATCACGTTACTGTACATTTGTTAAAGGTTGAGGTTATAGATTCTAGCCTTTTAAATATTAAAGATGCTATAAAGTCATGGAGTGTATAACGTATTAGGATTTTTTTTAAATGTCGGGAAGGGAGAAATTTCTTTTATATGCCAAGAGAACCAGTGGGAAAGTGATTTACTCATGGTGGCTGACTGGAAATGTGTACTTTGCAATCAGCATACAACCAAGCTATAAATTAACCTATGTCAGCTTGTTACCTCTATCCATGCAAAATGAACTAAATGCAGAAGTTTTCTGAGGATCTTTTACATTTTACATCTTTCTTCAGTTTTGGCATTCAGGATGCTCCACACATCCGGAGGCACCTTGCAGGATTGGCCCCTCTACTGGATGCACTTCCAGCAGTTTGTTCAGTTTGTCAAGTGTTTTGGCTCATTTAATCATGTGAGAAGCAGCACCACTCCCTCATGGAGAGTGTAGGCAAAGGAGGGCCCAGCTCTGCCTGTAAGCACTGCCCCAGGCAAAGAGAGTTAGGCCAACGTTGAGCAGAGCCATGGGAAACACTTTATCCCTGTGAAGAGCCTTCTGGAAAGTTATGTTATCAAGGCATCTTTTGCTTTTGAACCTGTTCATATTAAGGACAGCCTTGCTTGAATTGCTGAAGGTGTCAAACACACAAAGCCCACCACTTGCAGCTCCTGCCAGGGGTGCAAAAGCAGTGCCCTCAGAGCACACACGAGCGTGGCCTCTTGTTTTGCAAAGACCTTCCTTGTGGAAACCAGAGTCTTTCATCTCATGTTAGCCACCATATCCTTGCTTGGACTGACCTTAAGTTTTTTTTCCATGTGATGTTTTGAAATCTTTGCCTTTGATGTGGGTAAAATACTTCTTTCAATAAATGTCAAGAGCAGATTAAAGAAAATTAAATGGCAGAAAGAAGAGATTCTGCCTTTTGGCTCAAACAGCATTTTCATGACAGCTGAATGAATCGCTATGAAAAATGTGAATTTCTCTCTCTGTGCTCAAGGTAGATGCCAGTGGGATCTGTTTATATCCATGAGCTTTACACACACCCCCATGGATCTGTAATTCCCTGCAGCCTGTGTGCAGCTACAGAGCCAAAGCGCAGGGCAGAGCTCAGTCCCTGGGAGCAGGTTAGTGGCATTAGCCTGCTGCTTTGCTTGAAATAATTAGCCATGCTCACAGATGACCTTCTCAGCAAGCCCTAAAGCCTGACAGATTTGGGTTATATTGGAGCAGCAGAGGCAAGCACATTGCAGAGTGCTCCTTCTGGAGAAATGCTGCTGCTCATTCCCCCACCAGCCCCAGGAACTGGAGCTGGGCACTGCAGCACTGACACACCTGCATGAGGGGGTTTCTCCCTCCCACAGACAATGGATGCAGCCACTGGGCTCCAGCACTTCCCTGGACATCCCTGGTACCTTCCACTATTCTTAACTGATACCATCTGCTTTGCTTTTCCTTTCCCAGAAAGTTCCTGTGGCTGTCAGAGTGACGTGCCAGGACTCTCTCCTTTCTGCATTTGGATTTGTATCCAGTCCTACTCCCTTGGCAAGACATGAAATACCACCTCACACAGGACAGCCTAGGTTTTCTATTCCCTCCTGATCACCACTCGATTCTTCCTTTGTGTCAGTTAAGATTTACTTATTACCTTTATCCTTTCCTTCATATCATTTTCATGTTTGTTACGTGCTAAAACTGTCCAGTTCAGATTTCTCCCAGTTAAGCAGCAAAACATTCAGCCAACAAGGATTGCATTTGATAGTGTTTAAAAAAAAAGAAATTTAAAAAATAATCTAGGCAGCTGCCTGCTCAGTCGTAGTATTAGATGAGAGTGAGTGTGTAAACAGGTTTCTGTTTATCAGTCCTGCTGCTATCTGCTGCACACAAACTGCTCAGCCCCACAAAATCCAATTTCCAAGAGGTTAGAGGAGGGAACTGTTTGCAGAAACACAGCAATAGAAATCTCCAAAGCCACAGCCCTCATTACACTGACACAGAAGAAAGAAATGATGCTTGACGACTCCTGGCACCCAACATCGACATTTACTTTTGTGGCTTTGATTGGAATTGGCCCAGCTTTGCCATGGGATTGTTTCCTCTTTTTTTTCCCTGCTTGTGTGGTGGGCAGGAGAGAGGAGCTGAGCAGGCGCTGGGCTTAGGGGGTCTGCAGTGTACCCTGGCCCTGCAGCACAACCATCACCTTCTGTTTCCCCCTGAAAGGCTTGGAAACTCGACTTGGAAACACACTGGCAGGAGAGACAGGGACACTGCTGCTGCCTCCCGTGGGGTGCCTGTACCAGGCATGGAGGGAGAGGGCCAGATTGTGTGTTTAAGGTACAATGTTTTGAGCCTTTTCCCAAGACCTGGATGCAGACAGGTGCTGCAGCTCAGTCCTGGAGGAGCTGAGCCCTCTGGCACTGGAGAGGAAGGAACACAGCACTGGGAATGCTGTGGGCTGGACACTCTGACCTGGCTGCTGTAGGTGACAGCAGGAAGGATGCAGCAGAATCCAGTGGCAGCAGGGATGTGAGATGTGGAAGGAGAACATCCCTGACCCCCTGTCACAGGCAGGAGCTCTTTGTTTATTCCCAGATAGAGTGATCAGGAGCAGCCAGTCCACCTCCCCTCCCGACACCTCCTGTAAAGGGCTGCTGCCCAGAAGTTCACTGCTTCAGTAAAACTGCAAACTGTGAACTGATTAGATATTCATAGATACTCTTTCTTGATTAGCTCACCATTAATATTTCAATGTCAGAACTGGATGCATAGTGCCTCCCTGCTCTCTTCCTTCCTGCTTAATTAATTTTGACCATTGCCAACAACAGCCTCCGACAGATAGCAGAAATTGAAGTGGGCTGTTCTGCGACTTTGCTTGCTGTAAACAGCTATTTGCAATTCGTTTTCATACATCACCCACCCGTGACAAAGAGATCACAGTAGCAGAAAATGAGTCTCCCTCATAAGGACTTCAGAGCTCCGAGAGAACATTTGCTTATTCAATAAAAATAATCGAATAGACAATGCAGTAAGCACAGCTCGGCAATAAGATTGGTGTCTCACCTAGTAATCAGCTGGCTGTTATGCCATTAAATAAAAAGAAAGGGAGTGAATTGTTAATTTATCTTCTAAAAGAAAGGGCCTTTGATGTAGGGTAGCTCATAAAAGCTGTGGTGTGGCCCAGCTGAGAGGAGATGTGATAATCACTGCAGCCCCAGGAGTGGTAGGAGCAGCACTTCATAAAATGCAGGTTGCATGGCTGCCCAATGCCCAGCACATGCATCCATGGCTGATAACAGGACATGCTGCTAATAGTCTGTTTGATTTTATTGATGTGCTCAAGATATGTGGGAGCAGGAAGAGCAGTGAGGCAGAAATTATACAGCTGTGTTTGTTCCACCCCAGCCCAGGGGACTGTCTGCCTTCATCCATCCTCCTTCTGGGCCTGGAGGGATGGGGAGCTTTCCTGTGTGACAGAAGGACAGTTGTCATCTTCCAGATCCACAGGGTCCTGAGACAACACACTGGGATTGCTGTCAAGGTGTGCCTACCTGGGCCAAAGCCACACTAGATTTACAGGAACAAAATCTTTGCATTTCTGTGCTGCCACCAGAGCTGCAAAACAAGTCCTCTGCTACTGGACGTGCTCCACATCCCCATCCATTGCTGCAAACCATCCTGCCCCAGCCTCCAGCCTCTCCTTTCCCAGGGAATACAACAGGATGATGACCCAAAGCAAGCAGGAAGGCAGGAGCAGCAGGTTGTAGCTCAGCTCCATCCCATCCATGCCATAACTCAGGCTGCTAAACGCCTGGCCAGAGCTTGCCATCTGCTTCCAGTCTTCTAGGAATAACCACTGAGTAATTCAATCAAAAAGGAGAAGATCCTTGTTTCACTGAATCGTAAGTCACTCCTCAAGTAATTATAATTTTATACCCCTATCAGGAGCAACAGGGTCTGTTCATTTTATGGGCTTTAGCAGCCAGAGCTGTGCTTCTGCCAAGGTTACGGCTGGGAGGAGAACCCAATTTAACATTTTCTCAGCCATTCAAGGCTTATCCTTTTTTTTTAGCTCTTTGGCTAGGCAAGTGAATAAAGCCCTGCAGGACCAAGGCCTTTGTTCAGGAGTGCTGTTACTGTAGAACATAGAAAATGTACTGGCTTGGACCAGAAGAGTTGACCAAACCATCACGAAGCTGGTTCCCACTGGTGTGAATATGCCAGGCCTGCCCTTCCAGGGTTTCTGCAGCACAGCAATAGCTGCCTAACCAGGGAGCAAAATCCTGCTTATCCCTCCTGGCAGCTGGAGGACACATGTGACTGCATCCCTCACATTCTGCCTTAGAGAGGGCAGATGAGATTCGTCCAGGGGAAAAGCCTACCTGCTTGCTCCATCCAAAGTGCCTGGGATGCAACTCATAGGACTCAAAAAACTGCAAAAGTCTTTAAAAAGATCCAAAAAGAATCCTTTTCTCCTTTCTGTTATGCTCTTTGGGGTAATTTTTCCACTGAGACACTTCCCCTATTGTGCAGTTTGTGCCCTCTCCCTCAGCACCACTGTCCTTTCTGGGGTTAATGTTCCACCTGCTCTTTCACTGCCCCAGATGTTCAGCCTTTTAAACAGATTTATTCCCTTGACTTTGAAAGGGCTTCACCACATTTCCATCTGTGTTTACATTTGGTGCAGGGTAAATTTCTCCTCCGAGCAGATCTGTTCCTTACCAGCAAAGGAATCCGGCTCAGCACAGACTCAGACAGGAAGGCAGAGCAAAACATTTCCGAAGCAGAGCTCGCCTGGGAGCTGTGCTACGTGCCCACAGGAGGACAGAGACCTCTGCCAGACTCCCTGCATTGTCAGACTGTGCAAAAAGGAAGTGGATCTGGCCCAGAGCCACTGCTCCTCTGTCTGTTCCCAGGGCTGGCGCCCCAGCTCACCCAGCACCCCCTCTCAACTATCCAGGACACTGAAGCCAAATCAGAACAAGAAAAGCAGGACTGGAAGGCCCCATGTCCCACCAAAGGGTCTGACCCACAGTCAGCCAGGATTGTAGGTGCTGGAAAGACCCATTTGTCAGAACTTCATGGCTCCTTTCTCAGGGAAATTCTCTCTCTTTGCATCCCTGCTCCTAAAGCCAGACTGGCTGGTGCACAGACACCAATTGCCTGGGCAATCTGTGACACAAAGGACAGCAAGCAGCTGCCACCCAGATTTATCACTGTGTTCACCAAGGCTGGGCATACAAATAGCATGAGCTTCATCTAATCTCAGCAAAACAGATTTTGAGGCATTGGGGGGCTCGCTGCTTCACCCTAAATTTGATATCAGCCTTCAGGTTTTGGAGCAGCATGTTGGTCCTGGCAGACAGGTAATGGCTTCTCTATTCACTGCCCTGCTCTGTGTCCTGACAGGTCCTTGTCCCCCCTCTTAAATTACAGCCAGGATCCAACCAGCCCAGCAAACATTTGCTTCTCCCCCCAAGGCCAGAGACTGTCTCCATGCTGCTAATATTGGTATTAGCAACAGGCCAAAAACTTCCAGCATTGACAGAGACAAGGCTGGGCTGACCAAAGCTCCTTAAAACGCATCCCTGAGCAGACTGAACTGCAAACTTCTCCTGACAGTGCCAAGCTCCCTGCCAGCATCAGAGAGGACAGGGAGGCTTTTTTCTCAGCATTACACCCGACACTCAGTCCAGATGGATGAGTCAATAAAGATGATGCGGTGTCTACACAATTGCTTCAGGATGCATGAAATTCAGCTATGAGCTCCCTCCCCACAGCAAGGGAGGACACTCAGGTGGCCCTGGAGGGGGGTTGCAGGGGTCTGTCTCCATCTTCCCAGCAACAGCCAACAAACACGAGCCAAGCAAGGAGGGGGAAAGGGAGGAGTCAAACTGTTTGTTAAAAGGAACATCAGCTGAACACGTAATTACATAGCAAAGAAATAATTCTCAGCACTGTGGGCAGGCTGGGCAGCCACTAATGACAGCTGTTAAATGATAAATGCTCTCAAGCTTTGCAGGATCTGGTTTATTACGCAAGCTGAACTTGCAAGGGAAGAGGGACCCTCTCTGCAGTGGTTCTCTGCTGCAACAACCAACAAGCTCAATTAAACTTCATGAAAGATGAGCCATTATCAAGGCCATCCCTCACCAAAAATACAAGGAGTCTGCTTAGAAAGGTACGGCTTGAGAAGCCTTCTGGTAACACCCCTGAGTTCCACCCTGGTGCCTTGAAAGTGTTAGAATCCAGGTAAATGTCCTGTGTTGTAGCAGAAGGAACAACTGCCTCTAAACTGAAGGGAGAGTCACAGACAGAGGGAATCAAATGAAATATGGATTTTCCCATCTGAAACACGTGGGTCTGGCACAGTGCTGGGTTCCTTGGGGCTTGTATTTCCTCGGAGACAGCAGTGTTGGAGTCCCAGTGGCACTTGTTATTTGTAGTTTCCATTTATTACAAAGCACTGTTATTATTTACAGAATATACTTTTTTATGGACTGTTACTGCATCCAAGTGCAATAACTGGTCTAAGCTCAAATCCCTGGGAGAACTGTTGAAAGAGAAGCAATTCAGCCACATATTAATATGACAAGGATTTCCCCAGGTTTAAGGGAACAAAAAATATGTTTTGTACAAGTGAAATAGTTCTTTCTTGCAGTATAAAGCTGCTCTTTTCTGATGATAGCAATGAAAGAATATTGCTTCTGTCACTGATGCCACTGGAAATGTATTGTCCCTCTCCATGAAACCAATGAAAGGACATGGCTGGTTTATTCTCTAAATGAGGCTACTGAGAAATACTCTGCTCCTGGCATTAGCCCAGGCACGCTGCTGCTGCTGCTGCTGCTGCTGCTGGGACCTGGCCTGAAGGGAGGGCAAAGGCACCAAGTCAGCAGCTTTGTGCCAAATGGCAAAACTGACCTGGAGAGAATCAAAGCACAGTTTGAGAACTGAGCAGAGGAAAGAAAACTGTCCAAATGTCAGATGGAAATGAATCCCTGTCTTCCATCACTGGGGTGGAGCAGGGCTCAGCTGCTCTACAGCACAGCCAGGGTCTGGCCCCTTCTCCTTCAGCAGCTCTGCACCTTGTATGAAACAAGCTGAAGCTCCAGGGAAGGCTGATCTACACTTAACCTGTGGCAGGGAGCCTGGCTGTGAGGAGAGCTGCCAGCCCCTCTCCCTTTCACTGCTATGTTTAATGGCCTGGCTCTCTGATGAAGATTTGAGGTTTTGGAAGTAAAATCATGAAATTGTTCTCAAACCAAGATGATCTGTCACTCGAATATATGCACTGGAGTGAGCACAGAGAAATTACAGTTTCAGCAGAAGTAAAAATTTCCTGAAAGGATGAAGCTGATGTTTGTGGTTCCAGTTTCATGCCCGTCGATCTGCAGATCTGACAAGTTCATTTTCCTCCCCTGCAACATCCTCCCAGGCAACCTCTCCCAGCTGGGAGGTAGATGGAAAAAAAAGTCAATTGTTGGTTGTAACATAGGAGTTCATCAGCTTCTTAAGCACACAGAGTGATGGAATAACAACACCTGGGCCTGGTGCTGGTGCCCAGCATCTCCACAGGGTTCAGAGCAGTCCCTGCTCCAGGAAAAACCGGCCCAAGGCCCAGGATGGTTGTGGCTTTTACTGAGCTGAATTCTGGAGGAAATTAGCAAAAAATGCAGCAGAAGAGGAGCTGGATCAGTGCAAGGCAACAAAATGAGAGCACAGGTAAGCCAGGCCTGAGCAATACTGGCGCTGGAGAGAGCACTTCTCAGGCTGGGCTGTGACTGAGCCCCTCTCCAGCTGCCTGGCAGTGCGCTCCTGCCCTCAGATATTTATTAGTTGTGTCAGGAATTAGTGAGAGTTCACTGACTGGATAATAACATGCCAAAGGCAGTTTTTTGACTCTGCTAATGTGATTAAAGAAAGCAGGGGGGAAAAAAAGCCTTGCACCAGGGGAGGAACCAGGGCTTCCAACAGTGTGAGTGGTGTCTCTATTGCAAGGACAAGACGTGGAATGTGGAGGGGAGAGGGTGAGGACGGCAGTGAGGACCTGAACACATTCAGCAATGCCATTGCATCAGGACTGAGCATGTTTTTCAATAAGCTACTGCCACAAGAAGAAGGGACCGCGTGGGCTCTGTGATAAAAGCCAAGATGTTATTTTTAAACAGGGATGGGGGAAGCTTTGGGTGATTTTAAATCAAATCAATGCCTGGACAACAGGGCGCTGCTTCTGCCCTGCCTCCACCGCCAAGTTCCTCTTCCCAATCCCAAAGACGTCTTCTGACAAACAACCCTCGGCGTCAACAGGATGGGGCTCCCGGGCTTCCGCAGCCACAAAAACGCCCATCAGGAAACCGGCTGTGGGTCTGCCCCCGCCCCGGGCTGTGTGGGAGGGGGTGGGAAAGGCTGCACGGTCTGGGAACGGCTCCGACCCTCCTCTCCTTTGCCATTCCTGAGCATTTTTAGTGTCGGCTGCAGCGCTGGGCTCCCAACCCCAAACTGTCCCCTGCGTTGGGGAGATGTCTGCTCCAGTTCTGTCCCCTCAAAGTGGTGCTGTGACGCTGCACCCAAGAGCAGAGCACGTCCCCACTGTCTGCTGGCCCCTGCAACATCCTTGCACATTGCTCTCCAGCATCCCAAACAGCTGCCGGTGCCACAAGTGCATTGGAAAGGGATACCTGGCAGAATGCCTTCCTCATGCCATTATTCCAATCGGGATTTCCGGGCGAGGGGCGGAATGGGAGGGATCCAAAACCTCCCAGGCAACAGCAAGAGAGCAATGGCTGAAGGGAAGGGAAGGGAAGAGTTTCAGCGACTAATGGCAGGTCAGCAATTACCAGGCAGCCACGACCCCTCTGTTTGCTGCTCCATGGACACACTAGCCAAGGTCGGAGCTGCCAGGCAGCTCCCTCCTGGTGCTGTTTTTATCTAAGTTACTAATTACACATTACCTGTATGTCACCAGGCTGATCGATAGGAGTCTGAGGGATCAATACGGATGTGGATGACGGTGCTGTTTGCCATTCAGAGCCTGCACAAGCTGGGAGAAACAGGGCACCATCGATCCCAAAGGTGGGCTGGGATGCAGGGCAGGATGGGAGGCACAGTGAGGGGGAAGGATCATCTGCTGCTTTCCTAAATAACACTGTGACACAGACACTGGGGCAGTGTCCATGCCAGGGATCTGCCCTGGCCGTGCTGTCCCCAGGCTGCGCCAAAGCTCCCACCCATCCTGCAGGTATCCCTTGGGAATGGCACAAGCCATTTTAATCTAGGTTGGTTTTCAGTCCTTGGGCATTGATACATTTAAAATGTTCCCACTGATGTGAAAATGAACAATTCTCTCTCCTTATGTGTTCTTACTGGATGATCAGTGTCTGAAGAACAGACAAAAATCACAAGGTCTCCTCATTTTGCTCTGCTGCTTAACTGACCAAAAGCTGAGGCCATCTCTGTAATGCCGTCGTGTTGCTGCCAGTAAGAGGGATCTTGGCTGCAGAATGCAATCAAAATTTCCAGGAAGAAGCTCTTGGGACTACCATGAAACCTGGGATTACAGTGTGGCTAAATGAGGGAATTGCATAACTGGGGGTTTCCGCCCGTCTTGCTGGAGTCTTGTGAATGTTCTGATTCTGTCGTGGCGATGCTGGGAAATTGTTCTTTGAAACAAAAAGAACCTTAGAAAGGCACAGGCAGGTCAGGATCATTTGCCCTCAGCACTGGGTTTGTCTTGAGCAGTGAGTTGATGGTGGTAGGATTGGACAGAAAGCAGCGTGGGGTGAAAGCAAAAGTCTCCCTGAAGGCTTCCTGTGCTCGACTGCGTCTGTGCCCTCACCGAGGTGCAAAGCTCTGCAGCCTCCTCCTGCCAGGCCACTTCCCAGCCTCAGAGACCAGGGAAAGGATCAGCAGCCATGGGGCCACTGGGAGGCTGGATCAGCCACCCCTTGCCAGCAAAGCAAGAGCCCTTTGCCTGAACAGCACATGGGGAAAAGCTTCCCAAAAGCTGGGGGTTTTTATTAAAACAACCCTGGTTTTATTGAGGCTTTTAGGGCAGCAAAAGGAGCTGTGGAGGGAGGCTGCTCATCCTGCCTGTGAGGACTTGTTCCTAAGCAGCAGATGGAACCAGCTTCAGTGCTGGAGCATGGTCACAAGCAGCTTAATCCTACAGCACCCCCATAATCCTTCCCTTAGTCCCACAAGCCCCCAAAGCAGAAATCTGCCAAGATTTGCTGTTTGATGGGGTTTACTCAACCTTGGCTGCAATCTCAGTTTTCATTGGTAGAAGCCTCACTGCCCTGGGAAGGCCATTCCCATGGGAGTGAGGATGCTCTGGGCCATGGAGCACAGTCCATGCTGGAAACCTGTCAGAGGCTACTCCAGCTCTCAGCACCTCCAGGTTCAGGACACTCCTGTCAGGCTGTGACACTGCTGGGGACTGTGTGAGCTGTGACAGCTCAGAGCAGAGCCTTGGGGCTCCCCAGGGCATCACCCTCAGGTCCTGTGGGTGAAGCCAGTGCCTGACACACTGTGATGGCCCCGTGCTCCTTCCAGCAGCTTCACCACTGCCAGTCACTCAAAAACTGCTCTGAGAGCTGTGCAGAGATGAACTGAAATGTCCAGCTATAAACCACAGGCCCCTGACCAGCACCTGGCAGCCACCAGAGAGGTTGTACAGGCACAATCAGCCCTGGAGAACATTCCCTGTCCTTCCCTTACAGCCCCATGCAGCAGGAGACATTTCTTCCTGGAATTAACTCCTGTTTTTAAAACCCCAGCAAAGAGGCTTTTGCTGAAGGACAACTGGCAGGATTTCAGCCCCCATTTGCCCTCCCTGTCCCTGGGGTCAGCCTCAGGACCCCTCTCCAGAAGCAGCAATGGGTTGCAGCTGAGGATTGGGGCACCCCACACATAAATGGGCCACCTTGGCAACCTCAGCCATTTTGGAAGTGCTGCCATGCAGGTTTGGGAGGAAGGATCCCCCAGAAATTTAATTTTAGTGAGCTGACACCATGAACAGGGAGTGAGCCCCATCTCTGATCTCTCAGGGACAGCTTTGACTGAGCAAATGTTCCTTTATCCTTCCCCCCTCCCTGTTGCTCATTTACTCTTTGATTAGGGATCATCCTCCTGTCATTTGTGTGGATATGTTGGTTTGTTGGGTTTTTTTCCTAAGGAGTGGATGCCAGGCATCAGGACTCATGTGTTGAACGTATGGTGGCAATTAGCCCAGCTCTGAACCCTGATGGCCTGTCTGCATCTGCAATTAGTGCTCTGCTCTATCTGCGTGAGGTTTTTATCTTTCTCCCTTCTGAGGCTGCAAAAGGCACAGCTTGGATCTCTAAAAATACAGCAGGGAAGTGTTAAAGCTGTAGCTTAAGCCTGACTGCCTTTGCTGTGGGGCTGCTCTCAGGATTGATTCCTGTTTGGTTCAGGAATCAGTCCTTGGCCTCTGCACCTGGATTTATGTGAGAGCAGCTCAGGGCATCTTTCTGAGACAGTGCAGAGCCTGTGGGGGCTGATTCTGGCTCTGCTGGTACCTCTGCTCCTGCACTTCCTGGCATGTTTCATGATCCTGGCTGAATGCACCTGGTTCTTTATTAGGACATTGGATTGCCCAATTCAATGTTTTATAGTATTAAGCTCTTGTGCCTTTGGTACTCTAAAAAAATACCTCAAGTTGGCTTTGTGAAATGGGAAAATGGGAGCAAAATTTGGATTTCAGGGGGAAAATGTCTGGGCAGGCAGAGGAAAGGTGGCTGTAGGACCTGCTGTGTTTCATGGAAACCTGGGGTTTGGGAGAAACAAAAGTCCACTGCTCTGCCAGCATCTCAAGGGGTCCCTCTGGCAGAGCTGCCCCACACCAGAAAGCTGCTCTACCAAACCACCTGGGCTTGCTCTGCTTTCCTTCCTTGCCATGTAATTTCATCTGTCCTAAAATCCCTGCTTTTCTCTGAGATAATGTGATTTTTAGGGAGGAGTTTCTCTC
Source organism: Aphelocoma coerulescens (assembly GCF_041296385.1). NCBI lineage: Eukaryota > Metazoa > Chordata > Aves > Passeriformes > Corvidae > Aphelocoma > Aphelocoma coerulescens. Next base: position 7,871,286 of record NC_091032.1, read on the forward strand.
CCTGTCACCTTGCTGCAGCTGATTTCTATTGAAAAGCTTCCTCCTAGGGAGGGAGGGGGAACAAGGAGGGAAATTATGGAGGGGCAGCATTTCTGAATCCAAATACATTAAACCATTTAATTCTGTTGACTCAGGGCTGCCTGGTTCTGAATGGGAATTAATCCACAGTGCACAAAATTAAAAAGCACAAGACAAAATGCTTAGCAGGCAATGCCAGGGTTTAAAGCAACCCATTAGCTTGCTCAAACGTCCCCAGTAAATTTTCATTTGTCAATAACGCTTAGAGCCTACAGTTTATTTACAGCCTGTTCAATATTACCAGAACCCCTCACAGCGCCTCATTTGTATTTATCTGCCACAGTCAGTTTCCTTTCCAGGGACTCTTCCTAATGCTTTGCTTTGTATCTTCTCCAGACGCAGCAGGGATGTGCCACCCCCCCAGGCAAAGGTAATGTGGGGTTACCCTTTTCTACCCCAGTTATCCCCTGCAGGGGAGACCACCTGCAAGGCCACCCTGAGCCACCTCCCAGTGACCCATCCCTGGGCTGGAGCTGAGATCTGCTGCCATGGGGCTCCTCCAGCCTCTGTCCCACACCCAGGGGACCCATTGGCCACCAGCCAGCATAGATGGGAATCTCCAAACTGGGAGAAGGAGCAGGCACAAGCAGCTGTCTCTGTGGACCCACAGCCTGGCTGAGCTGGAGCAGTCATGGCTAAAATCTGTCCTTCTCCATCTGTCCCAAATCAGATCCCACAGGATGAGTCCTGGAGAGGAGAGCGTGTAACAGGATTTTCCCCCCAAAGCAGCTTGAATACTTCCAGGCAGATAACAAAGCCTGGCTGGCCCTGAGAATTTCCCCAAGGAAGGGAGTTTATTCTCGGGCACACACAGGAACGGACACTTTAATCTCCTGTCGTGGCTCATGTCCAGTTGGGGTGGTTTGGTCCAACCCTCACAGACGTGGCTCCCTGCAGTGGTGACCAGTCTCCAGTGGGGTTTGTTCCTCCCCAGCTTCCTGCCCTCTCCCTCTGCGCTAGCACTCCTCCGAGGCAGAAGCACAGGCAATTGCAAGGGAATTTTAAGCGGATGAATCATCACCAGGGCTGCCTGGGGAGCCTGGGGGAGATACAGGACAGGCTGGGCAACCACCTGGCTCAGGTGTAAAGCTCTGAGAGGGGAATCCCTCCAGAGGCTTCACCACAAAGATGGAACTGAACACTTCACAGGGAGCATCCACTGGACCCCGAGAGGTGCAGCAGCACTCACCACAGCCCCCTGTCCTACACAGCATCCTGAGCTGGGGGCAGTGAGTGGGACCTGCAGCCCAGGCTCTGTCACAGCCCTCTGTATCTGTTTGGAGGTGGTCTTCAATAGATTTTATGGTGAATGCAGGAGACAATCACTAAACTGAAGGGCCACTTGCTTTTCTCCCACTCTTGGTTAGGGTTTGCAAGCTCCTCATGCTGCTGAGCTCCAAGATGCCATGAAAAGACACCCCATCTTTCCCCCCAAAGAGCAAAGCCCCATCACTTGCCTGCTGCTGTCTGCATGTAGCCAGCCAGGGTGCAGACTCGGCGCTCACAGGCTCCGCCGGGCAGCAGGACAGCGACGATGGCCAGCAGGGAGCTGAGGGCCAGCAGGGCACAGCCGCCCGCACACAGCACAGCGCTCGTCTGAAAGGACACAGGGGGCTGTCAGAGAGGCCACCCCACCACCACACCTCCCCACAAATCCCCCTCTGGAAGTGGGGAGTGCAGCCCTGTCATGGGCGACTTCTCCCACCTTTTCCCTTCCACCTTCTGTTGCTTCAATTCACTTTTAATTCTTGAGCCCGAGGTTCACCCATCCCCTGCTCCCAGGGGTTACTGGCATTGGGGCTGCAGTGACAACAGCAAGTGCATTACATGCATGAAGGGCCACGTCACTAAGACGAGTGCCATTAGATGGCTGTGGTGTGTGTCAGTGCCTCTGCTGAGCGCTGAAATGGATCTCATGACAGAACCTGCCTCAGCAGGCCTGGCAATGAGGAGGAATTTTGGAGATCCCACTGCTGCTCTCACTGCAGCTCTGCTGACATGGCAGGCTGCTCCCACCTCCAGCAGCCTAAAAACTGGGAAAAGCACTAATTCATGGCAAACCAGCTTGCCCTTGGGTACAGGTGTCCAATCACTGCACTGTTGCTGTTTGTGTCCCCATTGCAGGTGACCACTCCTGCCAGTGGGATGGCACTGGCAGCAGGGACACGTGCCAGTCCAGCCAGGGGCGCAGTGTGGCCGGGGGCAGTGAAGGGACCTTCCTCCTCCAGCACCCAGCTCTTGACAGCGTTCAAACAGCGTGAGGACACCTCAGTCCCAGCACTGCGGCAGCCACATCAACTCCTGTCACTTCACAGCGAATTCCATGGAATGCTGCTGGCTCTGGTGAGTCACCCTGCAGTAACACCCGCCTCAGCTCCCTAAAGCAGCACAGCCCTAAAGGAGGTCTCACTCCCATCTTCCTGAAAAGTCTCGCTGTTATAACCTGTGTGGGAGCTGCTCTGAGGAGGTCAGGTCCCACTTCCACCCTTGTCCAGCCCTCTTGTCCTGGTGAGACATTCTGGTTAGCAATGCACAGTTTTCCTTTTTTGTTTTTCCCCCTATATCTGAGCTTTTGGGCAGCCGTGGTTATTACTGAAACAACCCCCAATTCAGGTTTCCATTTACCTCCCATCACCAAAGAGGTTACAAATAATCTGCCACATGTAAATCATCCTGCAGGAACCACAGGCAGGTTGAGCAGGGGAAGAGGGATTGGATTTACCCTGTGATGCTGTGGAGGGTTCAAACGGCTAAAACCCCCTCCCATTAGTGGTGCTGCCCCACAGGTCTGGCACTGTCCTACATCTACCTGTGCTATTGACTGCTGAGCTGGTGTCCAGCAGCTGGACTGGCTGGTGCTGGGTGACACAGCCACTGCCTGCAGGGTCCTACCCAGCAGCTGCCACTGCTCCAAGAAGGGACACATGGGTACTGCAGAAAGACAGGCCAGGGTAGTGTGGGCACCACCTGACACCCTGGTGTGAGCGCTTCTCCTGGGGCTGTGCAGTGATTAGAAATCAGCATCTTATTTATAGCCTATTTATGCACTGAGCAATGCAAATGCTGTCCCAGCGATAAATTAATTCCTGACATGCAATGCAAAAGGAACAGCAGTGCCAACAGCTACCCAGAGAAATGGAGAGGCTGTTCCAGCAGGGATATCTGCTCCTCTCCAGAGCCTTCCAAGCCACAGAGACCTGAACAGAAAAGTGCTGCTTCAGGACTTAATAGACGAGTTTTGGACACCCACAGCAGAGACCCCTACCCTGTCCCTAAACCTGGAGGGACCCATGGGGTTTGGGATGGGATGGGATGGGATGGGATGGGATGGGATGGGATGGGATGGGATGGGTGACCCCATTGCACAGACACTCTCCCAGCCTGGGACTCCATGGGGAAAGCAGCCACAGCCCTGCTCCCCTACTGCTCCCAGGGCAGCAGCATGGCCAGGAAATCTGGATTCATAACAAAAAAAGGATTACTCTGCCTGGCATCTGCATTTCACCTTCCACCCGGCAAAACCATCCTCCTTTGCGAGGACCATTAATTATTTAGAGCAATGAATTTTTCAGCAGAAAGGGGTCTTGTGAAGCAGGCTGGTTCCTCTCTTGTGTGAAGCATATTATTTTTAATGATCTAGGTTCTCCTTAATTGTGGTAGCTCAAATCCCCTAAAAACTCACAGTTCCTGCTGGAAACAACTGATGAGGCGCTCAGACTGTTAATCCCCACGGAGAGGTGTGAAGGTCTTTTTCAGGATGAAGTGACAGGAAAAAGACTTAAACAGGATGGGTGCAGGTGAGTGCTAAACTGGCAGAAGAGCTGGTCTGGTTTGGCAACAAGACTGAAGGGTCTCAGGGCTGGCACCACCCTGATGTGCACAGGGGTGGCCAAAAACCAGAATCCAGCCAGGCCTTGGCAAAGGGAACACGTCTTGTTGTGAATAAATGTGAGGAAATTCATGTGGGCAATAGGTGAAGGTGGATGGTGAGGTTTGGTTGCTGCTACATGGGCCAGGAATGCTGAGCCACTGAATGGCTGCCAGGCAGCTCTTGGGGGCAGAAGGGGTGGCAGGGGCACAGCTGCCCCAAAAATAGTTGACAGTAGAAAAGGACACACCTCTGCTCTTTGTCTGGCTCCCACATTCTGTGGGGGCACCACGGCCAGAGCTGCCTGAACACAAGGTGTGTGCTGACATTATCTGCCAAAACACTGCATATGCTCTTGGAAACCAGAAATTTTGCTTTTGTCATAACCTTTCTAGGGCCTCAGCTAGGATTTATCCCAAGTGCTCCTGCCCTGTACTGGAATTGCTCCTGCAGATCAAAAAGCTGCTTCCAAAGAGAAATAATAAGGTTTAAGTTTGAAGAAGTCCATGGAGCAAAGGTACCAAAGAACAGCAGCTAAAATTCTCTCCTTCCCACCATGCAGTACCTCCCTCTCTCCTCCTGTTTGTGCCTGTTGCATCTTGAGCAGAAAGGAGAGGATGCAGGAAACAGATGCAAAGGCTGAATCCCAAAAATAGATCGGGTGGGGAGGAATAACAGGGATGCAGGAGGCTGCCTGTGAGAGCCCAGCTCAGGCAGGGCAGGAGAAAGCCCACTCATCCCAGCACAGAGCACAGCTCCCGGTGCAAATCCTGCCAGGGAGGAGCAGGGCTGCCCATCCCCATCCCTGGGCATTGCTGACCCCTGTCAGTGCCAGGGAGATGCCCCCAGGGAGCCCAGAAGCCCAGGGCTCTGAGCAATCCTGCCTCTGCCACGCTGGGAAAAGACATAAAACCGTGTCAGATTTTCTGCTCCCACTCCCAGGGAGATTAATTGTTTATCCCCAAACAAATTAATCGTCCCCTGGTGGGACTGTAAATATGCCTTTATGTAGTGTAATAAATTCCGATTAACAGCAATCCCCTGCCCGTTATTTTAGTGTTTTACAGGTCTGGCACATGCCATGGCTGGGCCATTCACTAAGCAATACATCTGCTGAAGATGCTGTTTCATTCACCAGAAAAATCAAAATTAAAATGTCACATAATGGCTGTCCTGGGAAGAATTCCTTAATAACCCTAATGAAAAGTTTAAAAAAGTTAACTCGTCTTTGAAAGCCAGAATTAAAGCAGGAAGGGGGAAGGGAAAATAAACTCTCCAGTCCAACGTTTAGTGCTGAGAAACAGTACCTGGTGTTTGGTTCAGCAGAGATAAACCAAGCTGGCAAAGCTCCTGCCATCACTATGAACTGGGTCATGCTGCACATTAGTTTATTAATTTAATTTATTAATTGGCATTTGACCACCCCCAGCAGCTGCCATCCTGGATGGGACCTGTGGTACCCCAAGCAGCAGGCTGAGGGCAAGGTTACAGACTGCTGGGGTGTTCCAGCCCTGCTCAGATGCTTAAGCACCTTTGGAAATGGGGGCAGGAAATAAATGCCCTGAAAAACTGGGAAATAAAGCCACAGGCTCAGTGAGAAAAAGAAAGTGAAGGTCACAGTGTGTCTGGCTTTTTGGGGGTATCTGTTGAGAGAAAATATCTAAGAAACCCCAAATGAGCTGGAGAAAAACTGCAAAGTCAATTGTAAGAGAAGAGGTGGCAAAATTAATCCAACCATTTTCGTTTTTAAATGCAGCCCTTTCCCATCAGAGCTCTATGTGATTAAATATTCATTATGGGAATTTGTTTTGGGGTTAAACTGCATAGTGCTGTACCTGCAGAGGTAGGAACTGAATGGACACCAAGATTTTAACGTTGTTAAAAAACCAAATCAGTGCTGGATGGAGCTGCTGAGTGGGGGACCCGAGCTTTGGGATTTGCAGGAATGTTGGCAGGACCCGGGAGGCCAATGCAGGTGTGGGCAGGTGCCTTCTCTGCCTCCTCCTCGGGCAGAGGCGCCGGGGATCTCGGTAAAACCCAGGAATCTCCGCCGGGGAGGCTCTGCGTGCCGGGGTGGGCGGATGGAGCCTCGCAGCTCGCTCGTATTTCCCCCACACGAGGCACAGAAACAAACAGCCGCCATCTGGGCGGCATTAACGCGACGGCCGGGAAGAGGATCCCACACATCCCACACATCCTCGGCTTCTCCTCCCCGGCAATTACCTTCCTTTGGGCGCCATCTGAGAGCTTTCTCCTGCCTGTTTGATCTTCCTTCTCCATCCTGCTCCCATAAAATGACATCCCTGCCCAGGAGCGCTGGGAAGTGCCCAGTGTTATCCGATCCCCAAACCAGGCAGTACTGCAGAGCTCCGGGGGCGATGCCACCAGGGAGGTGGCTGATGTCTCAGTCCCCTGAACTGGGATGTTCTGGGCTGAGCCACAGGGATGCAGAGGAGGCACTGAGGCTCTAGCCCTCATTTCTTCCCCTTCAAATGGGGGATTTGGGGGATGGGGACCTGCCCACACCACAACGTGCACAGAGGGTGCCTCTGCCCAGCCGAGATTTAGCTGCTTTTGCACAAAATTCAGCACCACCTCCACTAAAACAAAGCTCAGCCAGTCCTGGCCTTCCAGGCAACTTTTCCACTTTCCAGCTAATCAGGATATTCAACAGAACACCAGAGTGGTTAATGCCCAAACTGATTCAAGGTGGGGGGGAAGGCATTTTTTTAATTAGAGAGAAAATAAGAGACAGATAGTACGTCTGATGAATTATGGCTGTCTCTCTTTCAGTGCCATTGCATCTGGGGATGCTGGAAAGCAGTTCCTAATGGCACTGCTTTATCTAAGAGGATGATGGATAGTAGTGAAAGAGAGAGAAAAGGGAAAAAGTAAGACATTAGCACATCAATGGTGTGCCTGTGACCTCCATCAAGGGATTCGAACCAACTTAATGAAATTTTAATTAGGCAGCAAGCAGTGCAGTGTGCTGGGTACCCGATCAGCCCTTTTCCCCCTCACTCTGTTATTATCCTTCCCTGGGATAAGCCCTTTCCTGGCGCTGGCAGCCAAGCCGGGCTCATCGCCGTGGCCAGGGAATGCCCCGCGGGTCACACAGCTCTCCCATCTGGCTTTTCCTCACAAAGCCAGAGGAGGAGCCCGAAGGGAGTGGGATTTGCCGGCTTAAGAGGATGGAGGGAATGTCCCACTGTCAAAATGTCCCTGCCATGTCCCTGCCAGCCTGGGGCAGACTCTGCTCTGGGCCCTGCAAACGGGAAATGCAACGCTCACCCCAGAATGTTTCTGGTGTGCCCAGAGGATGCCCTTCCCAAGGTGTAGAGTCCAGGATTTGCTCTTGTGGAGGGCCTGTGTGGGCAGGTGACCCCGTGTGACCTGACCATCGCTGTCAGGAGTGGCCACAGCTCAGCAGAGCCCCGGCTGCTGCCCAGCCCTGGCCCTGCAGTCCCGGAGCTGACACCACCTTTTTGTTTAAGCAAAGCAGCTTCCCTCTCCCTTTGAGAGCAGAGAACAGAACTAATCCTGAGAGCAGCCTGGCTGCATTTTCAATCAACTTGACCTCCCACGGCCCACCCTTAAGCTGGTCCTGTCTCAGCGCCCCTTTCAGCCCAGCTTAGCAGAGAGCAGGTCAGTGAGTCCTGGTGATGGTTTGTGACTTTGGCACTGAAACATGGGGCCAACAGCCCAGGATCTACAGTTTCCCCCAGCATCAGGTATTTTCTGTCCTGTTAATGTAGGTCAAAAAACTCTGGGTGGCTGATGAAAGCAGATAAAGTCTGCTGCGGGGTAATGTGTGTGAAGGTGGTGATGTCGAGAATTCCTTACACTTAGCGCTTACAACTCTCGCCAAGGTTGTGTAAGTGCAATTAAAAATCAAATGGACTGGCAGACAGAGTCTGGTCTCTTGGGAAGTTCTTAGGATGAGGAGCTAAAAGTTGATTTCCTGATAATCCTAAGTTAATGCGCTGGCCTGATACAGGACTCTGGAGGCAGAGCAGACTCTGCCTGAGAGCCAGCACACGAGTCCCTGCTGGGGTCACACTGCATCTCTCCCTTATCCCAGAGCCTGTGCTAGAAGAGGAGTGACAGATTTTCCACAGAGTGACAGATCCCTTCCCATCTCCACGAGCACTCCACGTGCTTTTTCACTGGGATCAGGGCTGCTGTGTAACTACTCTGCAAACCCGGCCCCAATGGGCAAACCCCAGATGACATCAGGAACCCAGGCTGAACTGACACAGTGAGAAAACAGCGATGGAGCTTTCTGAAGCCCTTCAGCATTTCCTAATAAAAGGGTAAGCAGGTTTATTGTACATTTTCACTAAGCTTTGCTGAATCTTTTTAAAACCCAGGAAAGACCCACTAAAGGAACTGCTGGGGTTGTGCAAAGCCCCCCTGTCCTGAGCAGGTCATTTTAGGCTCTGCTGCAGGATGGCATCATTGGCTCCATAGGCAAATGGTCCATGTGGTTGTAACCTGAATATCATGGGCTGATCAGCTTCTTAGTTATTTTAGATTACATGCTTGGCAAAGCCTGAAAATAATTGGAGACTATCTGGAAAAATAAAAATAGAAATTTGAAATGTGGCAGCAGTAGCTTCCGAAGTGCAGCACTGAGACAGGAACCCATGAGCCAAATGCTCCCACTGAAAGAGAAAATAAATTAGCTGAGGATGAAGCACTATTTTGCACGTACACAGTGATCTGGCACCAGGAAAAAGAAAAGTCGTGAGATGCAATGAAACAGCTCAGAGCTCAAAAGTTCACCTGTTTTTTCCACTTGGTCTCCCAGGAGCAATCCCCTTCCCCCACGGTACCTGCACCCCTTGGGATGTCCCTCTCCAGCCCTCACAGCTCCAAGTCCTCCCACAACAGATCCTTCTTTCCTTTTGCTGTCTGTGTAAGGGGCTCACTCACAAACTGGCTGGGCCATATCACCATCACCATCCTTTCTCCTCTCTAGCTCCAGCCAAATCCTCTCCGGTTTCCATCAGCTCCTGCAAGGTCTCAGCTCATCCACAACATCTGCAGCCATCAGGAATATTTTATTATATCCCACCCCATCAAATAACCATCATGATGCTGAGCACAGTGCAAAGCCTCAGCAGCACTAACAGGGTTAAATTAAAGGTACCCATGATATTAGAGAGCTGCAAAGTAATTATGAAAGGAAGCAGAAAAAAGCCAGCAACTCTAAGCAGACATGAAGGCCCTCTTAAGAGAAGAAAGGCATGTTAATTAACCTCCAGACATGATTCAAAGCATCATTTGTAGCATGATTAACATAATCCCCCAAGTGCACACACAACTGGCATTAACGATCATTTGCAGGACTGAACGCTCCCCCACCCCTTCAACAAATCGGCACATTGGAGCAGGGAAACCCTGGAACAGCACTGAGCCTGCACGCTGCAGAAACAAAAAGAACAATGTTCCCCAGGGATGGGCATCCCGGCTGCTCCCACCCCTGTGCGCTGCAGGTGGGCGTCCTCCCCAGGTGTGCTCTCAGCATCCTCCCAACGTGTGCCACCACCAGCTTCACTCTAGAAGAGCTCCTGAGCCCCGCATCAGCTTTAGCTCCCTTTGCCTCCGGCAGCCCCAGCTCCCACCCTCCTGCCAGCAAACTCCACTTCAGCAAACGCTGGAGGCTCTTTTCAGGAGCTCCCAGATTCCTGTCCACGTTCAGCTTTCACTTAAAGAGAGAGCTGCCCATCAGATCGCTGGAAAGATTGGAAATGAACGTCACGGCTCTGAAAGCAAAGAAAAAAGAGCCGCGATTTCCCCATCTCTCCAAAAAGGAGAGAAATCTCCTGCTTGAACTCGTGGACAGGGTTCCCAGCACTCGGCTCCCCCCGTGCTGAGCACTGAGGCGTGCGGGCTCGGAGGCTGCTCATGCAAGAAAGCCAAAGCTGTCGCCTGCCTCAGCAAAGCTGTCAGGACTATTTTATTATATTCCAGCCCATCAAATAACCATCACAACAGGTATTCTCCCCCTCATCATGGCAGAAAGCTGGTAAGGGAGCACTTTCCTCTGAAAGATTCTGAAAGAATCTGCACTGTTTGTTGTTCATTAATTACTTGGGTGATATTAATAAAGGCGACATGGACATGTCACCAAAATGCCCTCTGAACTCCCCTCAGTACTGTGATTATTCATCTCTTCCACAGCCCAAGCTCAGGAACTCAGAGACTTTGTGCTACATTATATTCTGGATCTCAGTGTGTTCAGAGACTGAAGCTTGTTCAAATGAGTCACTGCTGAGCTTCGTTCTTATCTTTAAAGTTTGTTATTGCTTGGAAGTGTTTATCTGCATCACATTTGCAAAAACATCTGAACAAAGGCCAGCCCGTTGAAACAAGAGCATTTTTGCACCTTTTTATATAAATAGGAAGGAGTTTATACAGCTGGTTCTTTTTGCAATTCACAATATTTGTCTCTAATGCCAATTTTAAGGACCGTGATGGGATTTAAGCAATCACACGCAGACCTGGTGTCCTGGAAGAGATAACAGCGCAGCTCCATGGCAGGCTGAGAAATCCAACTGCTGACACCCTTTGTGCCGGGCACAGCCACGACCTCCCGGGGATCCAGCCCCGGTTTGGGGATCCTGCCACACAGTGACCTGGAGAGAGTCCAAGCTCGTGTGTTCTGAGCAGAGGCAGGGAAATCACACTCACAGCCTCGGGGTAAGAAGCTAAGAACGAAGGGAGAGGAGGGAGAAAGGGCAGGGGCAAGCGGGCGGTGGGCTGCCGGGCCGGGCTTTGTGCGGTCCCTGCACACACCCAGTGTGACGGGCGGCTCTTTGTCACCCCGGGACACCACAGCAAGCCCGGGCCCCATGGGGCACCGGAGAGGGCTGGGCCTCCTTGCATCCTTCCTTCCTTCCCAAAAGAGAAGGGCATCCCCCCGGCTGGCCGGGCAGGGGGACAAACACGGACCCCCACATCCAGGCTCGATTTGTGGATCCACGCGTCCCGGGGGCAGCAGTTCCAGCCACCTCCCTGCTCCCCCCTGCACAGCAAACTCAGCCGGCAAGTGATGCTCAGTGCCCCGCTGGGAAGCACAGAAACCTCTCCAGCTCCTCCCTGACTCCCTCCCGCACACCCAGCAGGAGCCTGCCCGGGCAGGGCGGGGGGATTTGGGGTCCCGACGGGGCAGGGTGGCCGGGTCAGCCCCGCGGCACTGCCGGGGCCACGGCCGGGCCCTGCACCGCGGCCACACTGGGGCTGCACTGACCACCAAGCTGGCACGGGGGTTCCATGCAGCACCCCAAGAACCAAAGCATCCCAAAAAGGGATGTGACCCCACAGGGACCACGGAATACCCAAAGGGTGCTGAGGAGGTGCTCAGAAGCAGGACGGGTGGGATGCAGAGGATGAAAGGGATGATGGAGAGAGCACAGGGAGATGCAGAGGATGCTCGAGGACAGCATGGGGGATGCAGGGGATGCCTGGGATGCTCTAGGCAGGACAGGGATGCTGGAGCAGGTCTGGAAGACAGGACAAGGGATACTGGGGTGATGACAGGGGACCTTAGGGACGTGAGGAGGACAGAGGGATACTGGAGAGCCTGGGGCAGGTCTGGGGGGATGCCAGCAAGTGATGGGGTGACACCGGCGAGCCCAAAGCAGGCAAGGGGAGGATGCAGGAGAAGTGATGGGGGATGCCGGGCAGCTCGAAGCAGGCGGGGGGGATGCCGGGGAGGTGACGGGAGATGCCGGGGAGGTGATGAGGGATGCCGAAGAGCCAGAAGCAGACACGGGGGATGCTGGGGAGGTGATGGGAGATGCCGGGGAGTCCAGGGAAGGGCAGGCGGGATGTCGAGGAGCTGACGGGGGATGCCGGGCAGCCCAGGAGAAGCGGTGGGGGTGCCGCGGCGGGGAGGCGCTCACCTGCCAGGAACCGGAGGGGATGTCTCCGAAGCCACCGGGGCCGGCGGAGCCGTGGCAGCCGCGGGGCGGCCCGGCGCAGCGCCAGAGCAAGCCGAAGCCGGCGGCAGCGCGGCCGGGCGGCAGCAGCCAGGCCGGCGAGAGGAAGGCGGCGGCGCAGGCGGCCAGGAGGCCGGCGGAGAGCAGCGCCCAGAAGCAGCCGACGCCGCTGCACATGGTGCGCCGGCGGGGCAGGGAGCCCGCGCCCCGCGCCGCCCCCGCGCCCGCCACCGGCACCGGCACCGACAGCATCGGCGGCGCGGGGCGGCCGGCGGGGCCGGGCGCGGGGCCGGCAGCGCTGCCCGCGCCCCTGCGCGCTCCCTGCGCGCTCCCTGCGCGCTGCCTGCGCCGCCCCCCCCCGCGGGGCGCGGCTGAGGACGGGCGCGGTTGCGACACCCGCGGCGGGCGGGGGGAATCCGGGCCGGGGGGAGCGGGGTCACCTGCGCGCACGGTTTGGGGGGGGTTCACGCCGTTTCTCTGCCCGCTGCAGGCGGCGGAGCGGCCCCGAAAGAGTCGGGTTATTCCTGCGGTTAATTACCGGCGGTATTTTTAACCCTCCCTCCGTGCCCGCAGACGGCGATGCTGCGGCTCCGCTCCTGCAGCTCCTCCGGACAGGGACACGCGTGGGGAATGCGGGGCTGAGGGGAACTCCTCACAGCCCGGGTGTCACCGCGCGGGGGATTTAAACCCTCCGTGGCAGGGAGGTCTCGTACTCGGGGTCTGCTCGCTCGGGCAGCGTTATCGTCTGATCCCGCAGGTTTCCCCAAGGTGTTGGAGGCAGAGTGGGGAGCGAGGCAGAGCGGCTGCCCGGGAGCCTGCGTTTACTCGAGGTGTAAAAGCTGCGCCTCCCAGTGCAGATGGATTTTTATAACAGTCATTCTAAAAACTTCACGGATCAGGTTTTATTCCTGCTAAACCTCACGGTGGCTGTGCAGCAGATTGATGTCTTATGCTTGTGCTTCGCAGATTTTACGGGGTTTTCTCGATCTCCAGGAGCTCAGTTGTCCCCCCGAGCACTCCCACGTACATCAGCCGCCAAAAGAATCAGATCCTTTTTAAAATGTAGCAAAAAATATCTTTATCCTGCTCTATGTCCTCGGGCGGGTTTCGGGCGCTTACTGCCGATATCGCTGAAACAGTTAAAGACATTTGGGCAGCTTTTCGTCAAAAAAAAAAAAAAAAAGAGGTTTTCCTTTAGATCCAGAATGCATTGGTTGGTGTTTTAAGCGCAGCGCTTGGAGAGAGCTCCGAGCCCTAGGAAGCCCGTGCGGATCCCGGCAGCAGAAGCCGGGGGCTTGGCACCCTCTCCTGGTGTGCGCCCGGAGTGCTGCGGCAGCAGCCGGGCTGCCCCGGGAGCCAACCGAGGGCAAATCATCCGCTCCTACAGCTGAATTCACGGGCAAAGCCTCCGGGGAACGCGCTGCGGTTCTGCCTGGGTGCGGCGTTTTGGCTTCATGGGGGTGTGCCTGTGTCTCGCATTTAGAAATGCCGAGGATTCTGCTCGTCCTGTGACTGCAGGAAAGTTTTGAAGGGACAAAATGACACTCAGCCTTGGTTTTTTCCCCATATCTCTGGTTTGAAGAAATACTCGACTGCTGTCATGTGCTGCATCGTTTCTTGTACTCCTTGAGGCATCAAGAAAACAAAAGAGGGGGGAAATGGAAGAATGGAGAAACAGAAGATGGTCTTAAACTAGATTTTTTTTTTAACTTTTAACTTAAACTAGATTATTCTTTTTCAAGTATTTATGACACCAGAGAATGCCCAAGAACTTGGGAAAAACACTGTGGATTGGAGAAAGTCATCTGAGGTGAGTGCCACACAGCGCTGGCAATGCCGCCTGGGCAGAGTGGAGGTGCCAACGAGCCCGTTTGCTTTCACTGATTCAGAATAATTCCAGAGTGGCTCCAAAGCCCTGCAGAAAAGGCTCCGTTCCTACAGGAGCAGCCCGCGGCGGGGCTGGGAAGAGCTCAGCACCTGGTGTGGGGGATTTTCTGTTTTCTGCTGCTCCGTGCTGCTTCCCCAGAGCTCTGCTGTCCAGCACATCTGCAGCAGCAGCTCACCAACACAGCTCTTCCTGCTGGGCATGAGCCTTTTTTTAACCTTTTAACCCCAATTTTACACGTCAAACCTCGAATTTTAACTCACCCACTGAGAATCAGGTAGAAACTCTTTACCCCTTGTTTGAGCCCAGACACAGAGGAACAACCCTCCCTCCTCGGGCATGTGCTCAGTGGAAGGAGACAGGGAGGGATTGCAATGTTTTAATAAAAGCAGTTCCTTTTTGCCAGGCTGGGATATTCCCAGGAGAATTCCCTTCTTTGAAATGCTCAGCACAGTCGGGAAGCAGGTACCAACCCTGCCGTTCCCATGAGGGTTAATGGACTGAGGTCAGCCACAGCCAAATTTGCCAGGAATTGTGTGTGTGCATGCAGACACTTGTTTTCCCATTAAAGAAAAAAATTAGGACAAAAATACAAGTCTCTAATTGAAGGTGCTGTGAGTTTCTCGGCAAAGACATCTTTGATTCCTTATGTGTTTAGGACATTATTATTTATTCCAAAGTAAGATCCCAGCTGTTAAAGCCCTTAGTCATATAATTCTTGGTATTTGTATTCCCAAAGTAGTGAGAACTCTATATATGAGAGAGAATCCCAACATCACGTGAATAAATGGACTGTCCCAAAGATGGGAGAAATGGAAATGGCCTCTAACGTGTTTTTATGCTGTAATTGAGCAGAGCAGTGCCCTGCAATTAATTATCAAAGGCAACAAAGTCTTGTTCTGCTTTATTATATCTGTCCAAACAAGATCATTCCATTCAGATCTTTTCAATATTAAAGTTTGCTTATTTTTCTAGCTGTGGAGAGGAAAAAATCAGGCAGTGAGACAGATTTTTTTTATTTGAATAATTTAGGGAGGAGTCCCTCAGCTTCTCTGACGTTGGCCAACCTGTGTCCTGAAGTCATATTTAACTGATTGCTCAGATAATTAAACTGTCATGTTCTGTTAAAGACTCCAGCACCTGCTGTCACTCACTTCCAGTTCAGATCCAGGTCCAAGGCTGAGTGAGCAACTCTGGATTGGAGCTTCAGCCCTTCTGCATCCCCAAAAATGAGAGAAAATTTTAGTCCAGGGAAGGTAACTCATGTCGAACTCTTGTGTAAATCATTGCATCCTTGTTCAACCCCCATGTATACCCTGAATCCCAAGAGGACTGGGTGCAAAATTTTTGGCAGAAGATATTAATTTAGTGTTCCCTGAATCATCCCATTCTTTCCAATTTGCTCATCTTTGGAATGTTTTAGTCTATTAGCAGTCTCTGAGGTTATGTGCCAATTAAATAACTCCATTCATTATGCAGAAACCATATAGAATAGTTCATTATGCTCCAGCCAGCCTCTGGGCATGTGTACAGAACTGTATCAAAGAGCATCAGTTAACAAAAATAATATCAAAAGAGCAAATGCATTTGCTACAGGGTGTTGATCAGCAGCACCATCTCACCCAGGAGACAGCTCCATCCCAGCCCTGGAAGATCCCCATATACCTTTTATACCATTTACAATTAATGAGTCTTAATTACTGAGTGTTTGTAAAGAGCTTTGCAATGCTTGGATGAAAGATGGTGCAGAAACTCACGCAATGATTATTAATTACATCATTTTCTCGTGGCTCAGGCAGCACGGGCAGGACAGTTACACGGCAGAGGGGTGACACGAGGCTGGCAGAGCTGCCTCTGGCTCTGTGCCTCAGTTTCCTCACACACAAACCAGAATTTATAACCACAGTCTTTACAAAGTGTTCGTAAAGCTTTTAGATCAGAGATCTGCTCCTGAGAGATCAACCTTAGCACTGTGTCACAGTGACAAACGTCCTTGGTAGCTGAGGGAAGAGCAGATTTGCATCGGGAAGATGATTAAGAGGATTTTTGTGGCAGGATTCGGGACGCAGACGGAACCGACTTATCAGACACTGATTCCCAGCGCCCGGCGGTGTCCCCACGTCCCGAGCAGCCTGGCAGGGATTTCTGGTTTTGCTGCACCCGTGTCCGGGGGTTGCCGTGGAACGAAGGAGCCGCGGCGCTCCTGGCACCGCGCTCGGCAGCGGCCGCGGCCACCGCGTGTCCGGCACGCACCGGGCACCGCAGAGCCCTCAGACCGCGGGCGGGAGCTCGGACAGGGCGAGGGGTGCCCGGCTGTCCATGCGTCCCTCTGTCCGTCCGTCCCCTCTGCTGCGGCCCCCACGGCCGAAGGGGACATTTTGGGACGCGTCCCTGAGGTCTGCAGGGCACCTCGGCTCTCACGGCCCTGCCACGGCGCTCGCCCGCTGTCCACTGCTTTCCAGACTCCGTCCCCTGCCCTCGGGGCTCTCAAATTGCCGCAGCGTCCCCAGCTCAACCTGCCCTCATCCAGGACGGCCGAGGGCGCCTCACGCCGCGGGCCCAGCCCTGATCAAAGATGGCCTCGCCCCCCCCCCGCGGGCTTCCCGCCCTTACCCGGCATGGCGGCCATTGGCGGCGGGCGCGGCGGCCATGTTGAGTGCGGCCGCATCCCGTCCTGCCGCGCGGGCAGCGCTGCCGGAAGCGGGCGCGGGGCGGTTGTTGACAACATGGCGGCCGCGGGCGCCGCCGCGGGAGGAAGAGGCGGAGGGAGCGGCGGCGGCGGGCGGGCGCAGCAGCCTCATTCATAGGACCCGGCGCGCTGCCCTCCCTCCCGCCTTCCCCCGCCCCGGCGGCCGCCTCGCCCCCTCCCTGGCGCTATGTCCTTCTTCAGGCGGAAAGGTAGGGGGGCGGTGGGAGGGCGGCCGCCGGGCTCGTCCCCCGCGCGGCTGCCGGGCCCCGGCCCTGCCCCTCCGGGCACCGCCACCGGGCCCCGCGAGGACGCTCGGGCCCTGAGGAGCGGCCTTCCCGCCAATGACGGTCAGTGCCGGCGGCCGTGTCCTCCCGCGGGGTTGGGAGGGCTCGGGGGGCCGGGGCCGGGCGGGGCTCGGGGCGCTCGGCTGCCGCCGGTGCTCTCCGGTGACCGGCAGCGACCGCCGGGTGCGGCCCCCGAGCTGCCGGGGCTCACGGCGGCTCCGGACGGTGCCCGGGGCGGGGGCTGTAGCACCTCCCACGCCTCGTGCGGGGTTTGAGCCTTTGAGCACTTTACAGATGATTTTTTCACAACCGGCTGCGTAAAAAAATATAATGGGCTGAGAATGTACGGCAGCAGCTGCAAATCTCAGTGAAAAAGGGACTTCATCGCGCTGAGCTCTCCGTGAAAATCAAAGGAGTCCTTGGGAGTTTATTCTGTAATGCATTTGTTAGGGGACGCAAGCTAGGATTTGAAATTCAGGGCTCCTGAAATATTTATAATACTCCGACGGCACAAATGGGTGCAGTTTAAGTGTTCTCTGGGAGTGCAGCGTTTTGAAGGCTCTTTGTGCTCGTGCTGCAGGAAGGGCCCTGCGCTCTCGACTCGCAGAGTTGTGGTTTGGGTGGTTTTTGTTGGAAGTACCCCTTGGAAAAGTTCTGTTACCTCTTGATGCTGTAGCTCGAGCAATGCAACCATTGATCTTCTGATGCAGCGCTGTCCTAAAGCCTTTCTGGGTTACTGAACCCAAAATGCACATCCTGGGAGGCAAGAACGTGGTACCTGGGGTGATGTTGATGCTCTTGTCTCACACATCCTCTGGAGCTTGCTCAACCAAAGCAGCAGCATTGCAAATGTCATTCTTTGGGGAGGTTAGCGCAGTAGCTGTGGGAGAAATGAGTCTAAATTTCTGTCCTTATTAGCAGATCTAAAGACTCTTCAAGCCACTGAGGGCTTTGCAAGTGCCACGATCCTTTTTGGGGTGTTCATATACAAATGTTAAGCTGCAGAATAAAACTCTGATAGTGGTTATAAACTCTTCAAAAAGAGCTCCTGCTGCTTTGTTGAGAATTGTGGAGCTGAGGTTCCATCCTGATGTGGGATCACAGGGACAAGGTCATCTTGGGTGGAAACTTTCTCAGGGAGAAAGCCATGAAAGGTCTGATTATCTGAGAAGTGTAATTGAGGATCTGTGTTCCTTTGATTAAAGGATCTTTGGTCAGAGAGGCAAATCAACACTAAATGCCCAAGAGAGACGCTCTGAAGGAGAGGAGAAAAGTAACCTTTCATCTGGGCTGTGCATAAAACACTGCTTGGTGTAATCTCCGTTTTTAGATTTGGCTTTTAGAGAAGATTTAAACTGAAGCTGTGAGGAAAGCAGCACATTAAGGCTTAGGATAAAACTCTGGCCACGTGCAGTCCAAAATCCTACAAACACCAGTGTTCCTGGGGTGAGCTGTCGTTGTTTAAGACGATAATGCAGTGGGTGAAAATGAAAACTAATTTTAAATTAAACTGCAGCAAGGATCATAAAGCAACTGACCTGTAGAAAAATCAGAACCGAGGGTGAAGTGTGTTTATAGCTCGGGCCTTAAAATAAAGGTCTGGCAGACTGAGGGTGGATAATGGGTTGAGAAATCAAAGTGTAACAGGTGAGCTGGGTGCTCGAGGGCAGGTTATGAAACTGCTGCCAGTGGAACAGCTCATCCCTGGGGATATCTTGGGAATAACATGCAGTCCCACAGCCTGGCTGACCTCAGCAGGTTCTCATTGTTTTTTGACACACTGTGAACAGTTTTTGGGTTCGTTAAGAGCATTTCAGGATGTGAATTAAAACTCCGGAATGTCACATGCTGATTTGGCACCCTTTGGAATGGGATTGGCCACTGGAAGCCTCACCCTCAGTCCCTGTTCTGTGGTTCCATCTGGTTTCACACAGGCACCACACAGCATCCGCTTTTTGGGGGAAGTGAAAGTGAACTCTGATAGTGAAACTTCGCTCTCTAAAATTTGGGCTTGTCCTGGATTGGAGCTGATTTTGTCCCCTGCTGTTACTGATGTCACTTGGTTGTGCTCAGAGCTGCTGGGGACAGAAGCAGCCTGTGTGGAAAGGGTTGGGACACGACCCTGGAGTCTGTATGTCCAGTAGTAAGTAGGTATTTAGGGAGGAACTGAGCAGCTGGTAAGAGGGAACAGAGGTATTTAAACTGAAAATAGGCTTATGGAGGACTCTGGTGTGAAAGCCAAGAATTACTGCTGATAGCTAGGAACTGGTTTGATGAAATATTGAGTGATTTGGGAAAGATGAGGGTTTGTAGAGGTCTCTTGGTTCCCTTTGTGCCTCAGTGTTCTTCAGACATGCAGCTTTTCTCGGTGATTTCTCCCCTGCCCATCGGCTCCCGTTATGTAAAGGCTGGTTACTCTCCCTGCTCACAGCTGCATCGGGCTGCAGGAGGTCAGTGTGGAGAGAATCAGCCTCTTTTAAGGGACACCTAAACCCCTCTGTCAGAGAATGTGCTCCTTGGCAGCTTAAATTTTCGACCCCGAGTTGCCAGTTTGCAGCCCTGCAGTGTTTGTGCTCGCAGGGGAGGCTGGCAGGCAGTGCTGCAGCCACCGGGGCAGGGCAGTTATGTAACCGGAGACTGAAGTTCCCCTTTAAAATATTTAAAATCCTTAGGTCGGAATAGGAATGCTTTGGGTGTTTGTTTTTTTTTTAAATGTGTTTTGTGATGTAAATGTGTGATTGTGCTGGGCTGTGACTTGTGGTTACCTCAGGAAGGGCTCCACAGTCGGTGTTCAGGGATGACCTATTTGTAGTAATAATCCTTGCCTGGAGCAGCCTCCCTGGTAGATCCCACTCTCCAGTATCACCCCTGCATTTGTTTCTCTGCCATCCTGTTTATGTGCTCCTTTATTCTTGTGTTAAACAGACCTTCTCCTTCACTTCCTTTAGGAGCTTCCTTTAAAAAATAGTAATATTCTTTAAAAAAGAAGTCCTCAAAGTGCTTTTCCATCACTGCTTTTTACACTGTTATCTCTCCATCAGTTGCTCACCCGGGGTTTGATGATGATTAAGCAAAACTATTTGTGAGAGATTAAACTGTTTGCAGGGAGTTTCCAGAGCATTTCTGTGGTACCCATCCTGTGCATGGAAGCAGCTCCATGGAGCCAGAGCCAGCCCACATCTCCTCAGCGTTGGGTATTGTGCTGCTCTTCCTGTAATACCAGGGAGATGTTTTTAGGTGATTTTTGGTCCACAGAGAGCACCTGCACTTGAAACACACCTTTCCCACTCTTCCCAGTTCGTGCTGTTTATTAAAGTCACCCTGAATGTGGCTTTAATCTGTAGACAGCAAACATCTTCCTCCATGGTAATTTTAACAGACTGTATTTCATTAAACTTAATGGATGATAAGGTTTTGCTTTTGAAAGTAAGGCAACAGAAAAGCTTTGAAAGCCTCTGCCAGTTACTGGATGTGCAATTTAAATGAGAAATCAGTTTTAACAAAATTATAGTTTCCATCTGCCTCTGATACTTGCTGATGTTGGGAATTCTATGTCCCTTCTCAGGTAAATGCCATTAGTGACCTGAAACAGCATTAACATTTTCCCTTGTATTTTACAGTGAAAGGCAAAGAACAAGAAAAGACCACAGATGTGAAAGCAATTAAAAGTAAGATCAAACTTTTGTCTGTAAATTCAGATCTCTGCCATTTTTATCTTACCCAGCAGGATCATTTCCTTACTCCTGAGCATAGAGCTGACCTGTGCATCAAACCCAAACCAAACCCAAAAGTTAATTCTGTTTCTGGGTATTTATAGTAACTGATCTTTCCTCCTCATCTTGCTGAATCTGTAGGTGCAGAAGGTTATTAAGTTATGTCAGGCATGAGCTTTAATTCAAAGTGATCAGGCAATCCGGTCACCTTGCACGTGGTGGTTGTTCCTTATCCACAACAAATTGCTCCTGAAGTTTCTTGCTCAGGTGCAGTGTCCTTTGGAGTTTGAAAAGTGCAGCTTCACTGTGTCTGATTTGCAGAAGAAGCTGCAGATTTAACTTTGATGTGGCTTATGAGGCTGAAGATCCAAATCCTGAATGAGCCATTCTGCTGCTGCTCTGTGTGGTGCAGAGATACTGCTGCTAAATAAATCTCTTAGGAAAGGAGACAAGATCTTGGTGGAAAAGAGATTTATAAACTTTTGTTTATAAATAAATATAAGATTTGTGGGTAAACAAGTTTGCTTATCCTGTCAGTTTTTCTTGCAGTACTGAAAGGAGATGAGGTAAATGCCTGAATCTGATCTGTTACTTTTATACCCTCAGACAAAATCCTGTTTCTGTACTTGGTAATGTGTTGTCTGCACATCAAGAGAAAATTACAGGGTTTTTTTCACCTTGGTGGTCTGTCTTACAAATCAAATGCAGGAAACAGTGAGTTGCACCCATTCCATAGCCACACCTCGCCTTTCAGTGCAACTACCAGTATGGTGACCCTGAAAATAAAAATAAACTTGAAAGTTTATAGTATTGCACATTGTGAGCTGCTGCAGCAGAAAGCACCTTTGTTTGACCCTTAAAGAAAGTAGAACTTTTTTTTTCTCACATGTCCATAATATAAAATTAAATTTAAATCTAATTGACAAAAGCCTGTAGCATTATGAGGAATGTGCCTCTGGCTCTACACAAGTAGCCTCCACCACATTTTCCCATTGCTGCCATCCCTTGGCCTTGGAAAAAAGATATTTTCTCCATTATTGCTGGTATGAAATACCCAGAGGCTTTGTAAGAAGCAGCAAGTGGTGTCTTGGGATGCAACCCTGCAACTGCACAAACACTTGGCAATAATTTAAGTGTTTCCACTCTCCTGTACCATCGCTCCTGAGGTACCTGTGCTGTGCCATCCAAGTGTGAAATTGTCAACTGCTGTCATAAAATTTGGAATAACAATAAAGTGGTGCAGCATGGAAGTAATGAAACCCAGGTTGGCTGACACCTTGATGGAACACATCCCTGCGAGGTGCTGAGATAATCAGCTCATCTGATGTGCTTTATTTTTGAGTCAGAGGTGTAAGATGTCCCTGCACAACATCCTCACCTAATGCAGCTTCCTGAGAGCTTTGGAATCTGCTGTGAGCATGTTTGGGTTTTTTTCAGCTTTATTAACAGTTAGGCAGAATTTTGTGTGAGGAAGTTCTTAATTGTTTTTTTTGAGCTCCAGTAGCCACTCATGTCCTAAAGCAGGCAGAGGGGGTTAAGTTTATAACCTGGGTTTCATCAGAGGTATTTCCCTATTGCTTTTTTTTTCTCCTGCAACCAAGCAAAGAAAAATAAATTTTTTTTGAGAAATACTCTCATTAAACCTCACAGATAGGTTTGTAGTTTAGGATTTTTTAACCTTCAAAAAGGCATGGAAATGGATTGGCAGGAGCATTGGAACTAAACTAAATTGTTGGCAGAATATTCAGCTGTCACAGTAGTGGTTATCAAGGAAGCAGGAAGACTCAGGAATATTTCATGTGTAAACTTAGACGTGGCATCTGCTGAATAAGGAAAATAGAGGTGGGTGGGAGTGAGTTTATTCTTGCTGTAATAAAACTTGTGGTCTTTAATCAGACCCTTGATCAGACATGACACACAGTGGTACAGTGAGGTTTTAATCAGACTGGCTCTTGCAAACTCCCTGGTATATTTTGGGGTGGTTAGCATCAGGCAATGTTTAGAAGAGGTCTTGGGGTCCTTGTTCTTTAACAATTCCTGTCTTGATTCCAGCTCCAATCCCACTACATTCCCCTCAGAGAAGCACTAGGAATCATGCCTTGCTGGAGGCTGCAGGACCAAGCCATGTGGCCATCAATGCCATCTCTGCCAACATGGACTCTTTCTCCAGCAGCCGCACAGCTGCCCTCAAGAAGCAGCCGAGTCACATGGAAGCTGCTCACTTTGGAGACTTAGGTAAGGCTGTAATTATGTCAACTTTTCTTTTTATTCTGAGTGCTCCTGGTGCACTCACCATCCCTTGGGTTTCAGGTAAACAAATAGGTAATAAAAGCATGGCTGCTGTTACAGTAGCATCTGTGCTATCCTGGGAGGGTTTTGAAGAGAACAGACAATTCCTTTACTGTGTCATTGTGTTTGAATTGCCTCGTCACAGTTACATTACAGGACACTTTTGTATCCAAGACATGGTACAATGTGGACTCACTCCCTTTTATATTTCCCTTCAGGCAGATCGTGTCTGAACTACCAGGCTCAAGAGACCAAATCAAGCCTTTCCAAGACCCTTGAACAAGTCCTGCAGGACAGCGTAGCCCTCCCTTACTTCATCCAGTTCATGGAGCTGCGCAGGATGGAGCACTTGGTGAAATTTTGGTTAGAGGCCGAGAGCTTCCACTCCACGACCTGGTCCCGCATCCGCGCGCACAGCCTGAACACGGTGAAGCAGAGCTCCCTGGCAGAGCCAGTTTCCCCCTCCAAACAGCAGGAATTGGCCTCCTCTCCTCCTGCTGGGTGGCTGGAGGAGAGGCTGGAGGGCTCTGGCACAGCCCGGCTGCTCCAGCCCGAGCCTGACAGAACTGCCAGCAGCCAGAACCACGTGGGGCTGCCGGGGCAGGGGAGCCCCAGCAGCGGTGCTCTGTGTCTGAGCAAAGCAGAGACAGGGACTCCGTCTCTTCCAGCTGATCAGCAAGAATCTTCCAAGCTTCCAGTATCAAATAGAAACAGCCCCTCCTCTGCACTAAAGGACTTGTCAGGAAAACTCATGAAAAGTAAGTGCTGTGTGTTTCCTTTGGTGAAAAAGGTGGGAAGTGGGGAATGTTTTTGCTGCTGTTGCTTTGTGCAGGGAGCTGCCTCAGTTCTCAGGGGCTTAGCAAGTGTGATGTGATGTGATGTGATGTGATGTGATGTGATGTTGCAAGGAAGAAAGTTTTATGTATCACTGATGTTAACTTGCTGCTCACCAGTTTGAGCTGTGTATTGTTTGACTTGTTTAAAAATAAAAAAGCTGCTGAAGAGACTTCAAAATCACTGTGTGCTCAATGAGCTTAGGTTGCTTCTGTTCTTCCATGTGTAATCATTAGAAATGAAGATGAACATTGCAATGTCCAGTTCTTCCCTCACCCATCCCATCCCACCTTGAAAGAACTGCAGAAAGTTTGGGTGATGGGGCTGAGAACTGATAATTAACTTGCCATGGAAGGTAAATATTCTGTATTACATAAAATGACATAAGTAGTGGTTGCAAGAAACTTGTAGAGATTTATGTGTGGAATGTACTGTTTTTGTTCTTGGATTTATTTGATAGAGTTCCTCCCCTTGTAACTGATTTGTTGTCATTTGGATTCCACCTCTTCAGAGGCTGCTGGAAGTAAGGATGAAATTAAAATATTTCCTTTTGGTAGTGAGCTACATGCACAGTAACATATTTCTCTACTTTGCATCTACTCAGTCCTCCCTCATTTGTGCAAGTCTGCAGGCAAAAAGGAAACACTTCTTTCTTCATATTGGTTCCTTTTGTTTGCCCAACTGCTTCCTTGTGTTGCATCCCTTTCTCTTGCTGTTTGTCTTTCTCATGTAGTTATTTATCATGTGCCTCCACAATACATAACCTCAGCCCCAAAGTCACTTAAACCAGGAAAAAGGAAAAGTCATGAAAGCACCTCTGCTTTCTGATGTCCAAAAAGAATTTGAAAACACAGGGTCCTTCTTGAGAAATCAGAGAAGAATTTGAGTGTAAATTTTTCTCTCTTCCAGAGCCGAGTCCCAAGTTTCAAAAGAGGATGTGTAAAACACTTGAGGCATCCCATTTTAAGATTTTTTTTTTCCTTGTAATTCCTTTATAATGCAAGTGATTTCTTTTCTCTGATGAGAGCTAAAAACCAGGAACTTCACTTGCCTGAAAGGTGTTGCTTCTGGGACTACGGTGTGCAGCTGAGGAAGTGGGTTCTGTCTTGTGTGGTGGTAGGGAAAATTTGGAGCTATGTTGTTTTATTCCATCTTAGTCAATCCATGCTGGGTTTGTTGTGACCTGGCTGGAGCTCACACAGCCCCTGCAGCTGGTCAGGAGCAGAATATGAATATCCTGTAGTGGACTGGAATTAGACACCTGCTTTTCTGAAGAGCAGACATTTGTTACTCACTCATGCCAAGGAATTCCAAGTTTGATTCTGTGTTTCTTCCCTGCAGGTATAGAACGGGATGCAGTTAGTACTTTTACCAAATATATTTCTCCAGATGCTGCTAAACCAATCCCTATTACAGAAGCAATGAGAAATGACATAGTTGGTAAGAATGAATAACTGCTTCCTCATTTCAGAGCTGCTCTGTCCCCATAAAAACTTATCTCTGATACATCACACACTTGTATTTATCTTTATTTTTATGAATTTTAAAGGCAGCTGTAAAAAGATGGTAGATTACAAGTATCAGAGGGTCTGATCTTCAGCAGTGCTGTGAATATCCTCAGAAAAACTTCCAGAGATTTTGTTTAAATTAGGGAAGGAATTCTTGGTGGTTATGGAGTGGATCCAGATATGAGTCTCAATCAAATATTTTAGCCCTGTTATTATCATTTGGCCACCTGCAGTACTTTGAAAGCTCTTTGCTCAGTCAGAACCAGCTGATTCTGGTGAATTTGAACTGCAATTTTTCATTAACTAGTCCTTGCTCGTGCCTTTCAGCTCCATCAGCCAAACCCATGTTAAAATTAACCTGCTCTTTCTTTGCAGCAAAGATCTGTGGGGAGGATGGCCAAGTGGATCCCAACTGCTTTGTGACAGCACAGTCTGTAGTGTTTAATGCCATGGAACAAGAGTAAGTTGATGCCATGGTTTGGGTTCTTGTGTCTCTTGTCCTAAAGGTTCTGTTAAAAATGTTTATGGGGACATAACTGTATCAGCACTTCTCTGTGCTGTCTTCTAGATTTGAAACTGCCCAGATCCCCTCCTCCAAATCCATTCTTGCTGAACTTGGCTGTTCACACTTGTTGTGTTCTTTATCTCTTTCTTTTTACAAACCTGCCCTGTTTCTTGCTTATTTTGCTTTTATCCTACCAAAAGTATCAGAGTTCTGGGCAACAGCTAATTGGTTCTGAGGGTGCCTTGGATGCTGCTGACCCTGATAACTGATTGTCCCTGTCTCTGTGCAGGCACTTTAGTGAGTTTTTGCGGAGTCACCACTTCTGTAAATACCAGATTGAGGTGCTGACCAGTGGGACTGTGTATCTGGCTGACATTCTGTTCTGTGAGTCAGCCCTGTTCTACTTCTCTGAGGTGAGTGTCAACATTTGGGTTTGCTTTTAGATCTCTTTCTAGCAAATGAAAAAAATCTGTTCATTCCTCGATGGCTTTAGATTGGATGTTAGGAAGGAATTGCTGTTCCCTCTGAGGGTGGTGAGGCCCTGGCACAGGGAGCCCAGAGCAGCTGTGGCTGCCCCATCCTGGAAGTGTCCAAGGCCTGGTTGGATGGAGCTTGGAGCAACCTGGGATAGTGGAAGGTGTCCCTGCCCATAGCAGGGGCTTGGAACTGGATAATTTTTAAGGTCCCATCCCACCCAAACAATTCTGTGATTCTATGATACAATAAAAAACCCAAGGTGTGTGTTTTTCTGAGAGAAAATGCATTGAACCTTTTCGTGCCCCTATGTAGAACTAATTCAAATGTTCAGACCTGTCCATTGTGTTGTGGAATGAGTATTTGTGACTTCCTCTCCAGTTAGGGAGTGCTTCTCAGAGTCTCTTTGCTTTGTAGAAGCTTTGACATAGTCATCTTGATCTTCACATTGTAGTGGCTTTGAAAGCTGAAGTGTTATTAGAGATAACAATTCATTCACCAGTGTTATGTGGAGAGGGCACCTTTAGGGATGTGATAGGTTAAATATAAGATTTCACATTTTCAGGTTCCTGCACCTTTAAGGAGTCAGCTCTTGACATATTTGTCCTGACAGTCTGAGGAGCTGATGCAGTTTGAAACTGCAGCTTGGGAAGCTGAGACAATGTGCTGAGCTCAGTATAAGCTAAATGTAGCATGAAAATGGTGTTTCCTGTCCTAGTATGAGACAAATAGTTTTTTGGAAACTGAGTGTAAAAATGAGTACAGAAAAGAAATGTCAGAAGTTTTTGGGGGTTTTTTTGGGGTTTTTTTGTTGTTGTTTTTTTTTCTCCAAGCAAGCTAAATCTGTCTGCAACAGAAATTCAAAATACTGTGTCTTGGTGGTAATTTTACCACTAATATATGGACTATGTTCCTTGTTCTAAATGGGACGAAGGTTAAAAAGTTAATAAAAGTTTCTTGCTAGAACTTCTTTAATCTCTCCTCTTTTTCTGATTTCCCTTCCAGTACATGGAGAAGGAAGATGCAGTTAATGTATTGCAGTTCTGGTTGGCAGCAGATAACTTCCAGTCTCAACTTGCTGCCAAAAAAGGCCAGTATGATGGGCAAGAAGCACAGAACGATGCCATGATTTTGTATGACAAGTGAGGGAGTTCCAGAATTCTTTGTTTCTGTACCTGTGGTTTTGTGTTGTGCTGTGCAGAAGGGACTTCTCTGCACTCCTGTGCTGTTCTGCTGAGGTGCATTTTATCAAGGTGGCATTTGATGTGTTTGCACACGTGAACTTTTCAAATTTTTTGATATACATGAGGGGAAATCCTTACAAGGATTCCATTCTTAAACATAATTCAGAATTTTCAGGACTTGATTGCTTGAGTTTGTTTGGTTGGGAAATATCAAAGCTGATTGGTTGACATTTGAAAATGGAAAGCATTTAAGCCTAATAGCAGATACAGCACTGCAGAAAAACCTTAGTGTTCAGATAGTGTTATCCATGTAAAGTAGGCTGTAGAAACTGTTCTCACACATAATAAAAGCCAAGTAGTGCTTCTTCTTAGTATTGTGAAATGTTTCCTTTTTTTAAGGAAGCAATCAGATCCTTTTTAATATCAGACTTTCAGGAGAGGACCTTTCCTCCTGTATTTTGTGCTTCACCGTAGCAATAAGACAGCTGGGAGACAGACAGCACAACTGCTTCCAGGAAATGTTTGTTCTTAAGCTTGAGACTCTACCACAACTTGAGTTATTACCCAAGGAGGAAAAAATAATTGGAGAGGAAGCAAATGCTTCACTCTGAGGTTCATTGGTCATTCCCCTGCCTTAAACTTGGTTTGCAAGGGTGTGAGCAGTGGAGCCAATGCTGCTTCAGAGTTGTGGGTGTTTCCTGCTGCATTCCTGTTTCCCATTCTCTGTTTTTCATCTGTGTTTCAGGGCAGGGCTCTCAGAACCGTTTCTGGGAGGGGTTGTCTCACCTGTAGTCAGTGGGGACCAGGTGTGTGCAGTGTCTGGGGGACAGGTGGGCCCTGGGCACCTACAGAGGTTTGCAAATCTTTTTTGTGTTTCCATGCCCTGCCCCAGGTACTTCTCCCTGCAGGCCACGCATCCTCTGGGCTTTGATGACTCTGTGAGGCTGGAGATTGAATCCAACATCTGCAGGGAGGGGGGGCCTCTCCCCAACTGCTTCACCACTCCCTTAAGGCAGGCGTGGACAACCATGGAGACGGTGAGATCCTTCTTCAGGGTGGGGTTCACACTTAGTGAAGGTGATGTGTGCCAGGTGTCCCCTGCAGCATCCCTGCTTTGTCCCGTTCCTTTACTGACTTCCTGTTTACCTGGATAATAGAACAGCTTCAGGAAAATCTGCCAGACTCTTTTCCCCAGCCTGATTTGAAGATACCACCCACTGGCTGCTGTTAATGCTCTGTGAAATGTTTGTCTCGGATGATTATTGCAGTTTAATGGAAGTAACAGAATTTCCTCCCATGTGAATTGCTATCAACAGCTTATTTTATATCTTCAGAAAAATTTCCTTCCTCTTAGTAGGAGTTGTTTTCAAGTCTAATACAAGTGCTGTGGTTCATAATGTAAGTCTGGGATACCCAGATACCAGAATTGAATGATTTGATTGTGGAGCTGCAGAGAATTGTGAACAGTGAAGCAGAATAACTGTAAAGCCTGTTGGGTTCTCAAGCTTAGTTTCTAGAGGGGAAAAAAACCCCTGAACTTCAGTTCCAGTTACTGGGGGATTTGATTAATAGGCAGTTGGGTTTGTTCATTTTGCAGTAGGATTAAAATTTAAAGCAATGCACTGGCTAATCCACGGTAATTCCAAGTGTGGGTGCTTTTACTTGTGTTCCATCTGCACAAGGACTGAGGTGTTGGTGTGTTCTTCTCTAGCTGTGCAGACCAGCCTTGATTAAAGAGGACTCCTTCTGTCCCTCAGGTTTTCCTACCTGGTTTCTTGTCCAGCAACCTTTACTACAAATACTTGAATGACCTCATCCATTCAGTACGAGGAGATGAATTCCCAGGAGGGAACATTGCACTGAGTATTCATGGCCCTGGTAGCTCTCCTGACAGTGATTCCATAGGGAGCACGGATGGCTCTGCCTCTCAGGTACCACGTTGGGTTTTCTGTGTCCATATCCAAGTTTTCACCCTGTAAGGAAACACCATTCCATTTTTATTTAAGGCCTGTGTTGTATTAGGATGTGTTTAATCTGCCTGCTGCTCAGAGGGGTGTCTCTGGTATGTGTTGTACCCAAAGCCTTGTGCTGCCGATATTTTTTGCATCAGTGATGTTTTTATTAAGCTGTTACTGTTACTGAAGACTTTTTCATGATGCCATAACATCTAGGAATGCTTTTTATTAGAAATAACACTATTTTATCAATACCATAGTTACAACTTCAGGTAAAAATTGACACACGTGAATATGCTATCGAATTTAAATATAAACATGCAAGCTTTGTGTGCTCAGTTCTTTTAAAGTGCCAGATCGTCTGTCCTGAAGAGTAAACTCATTCCCAGGGCTGAAGGCATCAATCTGCTCAAACACACAGCAGATTCTGGCTAACCTGTAACAAGGGCAGCTTGGAAATTGCAAGCCCAGCTGAGAGCAGAAGAGCCAAGCGAGAGCTGCTTTTATTGAACTCTGCAGGGCTACCCTGAGCTTCAAATCCAGTATCCACACCAATGTTAGTCATGTCCTGGCTTTCCAGCAACTTGGAAGCTGTACTACCTGCTTGTACTATTTTTAAACCTCCTAATTTGCAAGGAGGGAATATTCCTCCCCTAGCTGCGAAGTGGGGAATAAAATCCGTGTTCTTGAAGCCTCCTGCTGCCTGATCTTCTGAGCAGGAGGAACTGCTGGTAATTGGCTGGGCAATTTAGGAAATGAGGTGCTGCTTTCTGTGGTGTGCATTCCTGCTTGTCTGAATAGGAGAATCTCTGGGTCTCTGCATATTTTTGCATAAAGAGCAGCAGGAAAGGAGCTGCCATCAGTATTCCTGTTCCGTGCTGAGGCGATAATGGATCGCTGTGTGTTGTGCTCTTCCTGCTGTTGCTCTGATGTTTCCTTGGCTTTTTTTCATAATCTTATATAAATACTCCAAGCCAGAAGATAAATGTTTGCTCTCTGTGCATGGGGGAGGCATCTGTGTTTGGGAATTGCTTACCAAGTGCAGGAGAGGGATGTTCCAGACTCACAACAAATGATTTGCGAGCACGCACAAATCTGTTGAGCTGATAATGCTCAGGCAGCAGCGTGTGCTCACCTGGGCTTTGTGTCTTTGGCTCTGTCCAGAGAACTTTATCATCCTCTGCTAAAAACAATGTCCTGTGAGTTGGGAATTCCAGGCTGTGTAGACACTCTCTAATTCTTTTATACTCTTGCTTAGAGACTTGATGGAGGTTTGTCTGTTTTAAAAGCACTAAAATTGCAGTTTTGTTAAGAGGCTAGTAGCTGTCTGCATTGGGCACTAATACTTAGAATTTTTATTTGTAGTCCAATGTCAAAAAGGCTAATGTTAAAATCCTGAAAAATTTTGATGAAGCAATAATTGTAGATGCTGCAAGTCTGGATCCAGAATCTTTGTATCAACGAACATATGCAGGGTAAGGTTCTTTTCAGTGTATTGTTTCCTTTCTGGTTACATGTTTCACCTCTGTTTCATTTTTGCTGTGTCCTCCTTCATGGAGAGTAGGCCTAAATGCAAGATCTTAGTCCATGTCCTAATATTTGAAACTAAATTTATTTCAGTAGTGTGATTTAACACTGAATGAATGCTTCTTTGACCAAAGTGGCAGCCAGAAAAATATTTCTAATTGTTTTTTCTCTTCCTCTTAGTTATTCTTCCTCTTTGATTCCAAAATATAGCCAAGTGTATAGCCAAATGTAGCTTTCCATAATGCCAGAGTTCTTTTGATCACCCACATGGTTCTTCACTCCTCTCCTCAGGAAGATGACATTTGGAAGAGTCAGTGACCTGGGCCAGTTCATCAGAGAATCTGAACCAGAGCCTGATGTCAAAAAATCAAAAGGTTTGCTTTGCTCTTTCTCTCCATTTCTGTAAACATCTGCAGAGCTGCTCTCTTCCCTACTGCAGTTAAGATAGGCAAAATGTTTGACTCTTTCCAGATCTGTTTTAAGCCAGATAGAGATGCCATGGGGATTGGCCTCAACTGAGGCAAAACCCATCTCTGGCCCAGTTTCCTATCCAAATTCTGCTTTTCTGGTCCAGCTGGACTCCGGGGAGCATGAGCAGCCTGTGGGAGTTGGAGCTGTTGATGGAACCTGGCAGGGATGGAAGTGTCAGCAGCTGAGCTGGTGATCAAACCTTCAAAGCTTTGGTCTTGAGATGAAACAGAACTGCAGCTCTCCACATGCTTCCCACCCAGGCTGGGACCTGCTGCTGGTGCTGCTTTTCAGCTCTGGGAAAGGCTCAGTGTCCAAATGGCTCCAGGCAGTCCCTTGTCTTTCCTGCCACTCCTCCACGTCCTGAATACCAGCAGAGCACACCCTTCAGAGGGATGACAGGAATCAGCTTTGTACCTCACTTTGCTGACATACCTTGCTTGCTGTTTTTATCTCAACCAGGGTCCATGTTTTCACAAGCAATGAAGAAATGGGTTCAAGGAAACACAGATGAGGTGTGTCCCCTTTCACGTTCTCCTTGTGACTTCACACTTTAGAGAAATAAAGGGTTAATGTTCTGAATCCTGGCTGTTATCTCTGAGTATCTTTTTGCTGCACCAAGAACAGGTTGATTCTGTGTGCTAAATATAATTTGATTGCATGTATGTGTGAAGCTAGTTTGATCTTTGCCAGTGCTTGCTGGTTGAACTAATTAAGTGTGTGCTTGTGTGGCTTTATATATCTACAAGTAGGGGTGGAAGTGCTGTTTGATTTTTAAGGTGAAGTGACCACTGCACATGGATTCCAGGCTGCATTTTTTCCCCCTCTGAGGGGCTTGGACAAATCACCAAGAGATAAATCTAAAACCTCCACTAACTTCTTGGAAATTGCATCAAGCCACAAGTACACTAATTGAAGTTATCACTGTACTTGGAGGCCAGGTGCGTTTCCATTGAGGGAATATTAAAAAGAAATAAATGCCCTAGGGTGTATTACTGTGTCCTGCAGCCGTAGGGAGGAGAGAAGATCCAGCAGGCAGGAATTGTGCAGCAAGATTGATTTATTTAATTATTTTACAAACTCTTTTATAGACTTTTTTCTTCATAGTCTTAATTGGACAAAGGATCAGCCACCCCTTGGGGGTGATTGGCTAAAATCCTGAAACATCCATTGTCAAAATTTTTTTTTACTGTACTATAAACAAGACTTTTCAAGGCTGCAAGTGGTTTGGTTGTTTACATAACTCTGCTGCCTCTTCTGTGAGAGAGAAAAGTCTCTCATGGGCTTAGAAAATAGCAAGAAAATCCTTGCTAGCAGCATTTTTGTATCCACAAGGGAGGATATGTTTATACAGGTTATGGAGTTGTGAAGCTTACCCTGACTCCAAGGCTGTGTGTTCTGCTGAGAGCACTGTGTGTTTCTTTTAAGAACTTGAAGCTCTCTGTGTTTTGGGCTGTTTTTTCAGGCTCAAGAAGAGATGGCTTGGAGGATAGCAAAGATGATTGTCAACGACGTCATGCAGCAGGCGCAGTGTGAGCAGCCTTCGGAGACGGGCACCAAGGTAGGGGGGTGGAAAGGTTGCCTGTCTTCATCTGGCTCCAGCCAGGCTGTGGGAGGAGCAGAGCTCTCACTTGCCTTCCTCCTGTGGCTGAAACCCACGCTGGTAAATGTTCAAACCCACAGAGCATGAGAGGAAGAAACAAAGATTGGAAGTGTTTTGGCCTACGTGTGATGTGGGAATTTCTTAACAGATGCCTGTGGTGGTTCTGCTGTGAAAGCATTAAACTTGGCTTAGTTTGAGTCTACAAACTGCCTCGTTAGTTAAAAGGGTGATTTGTGCTGTGGGATGAATAGTGTAATTCCTTACTTGAGCTCACACTTGCTGGTTCCTCTTAGTCAGTAGTGGAATTTCTGCCTGAGGTGTCAGTAAAACTCAGCAGCTGTGAGTTTGACTTGTTGGGTGCACTCATTTACACAATTCTGTCTCCAGACTTTAAAAAGACACAGTAGCCCTGTCCATAGGTTTAGTGTTCTGTATTGTTTATGTTGTTGTACTGTCCATGTATTCTCTGTCTAAAAAATCCCAGTTCTGATGTAGCAGTTGGATTTTGTGAAATATTGGTGACAGCAGGTTACCAAGTTAATGTCTGATACTTCTGACTTTCAGGCATCTGAGTTTCTAAAAACTGACTTGCATTATGTTCAGTTATTGAAGGTAAACATGTGCCAAAGCCCAGTTTTGTGATCCAAATAAGTGGATCCATAGTTTCACTGTGTGAATGTTTTCTTTCTAACAGAGCAGTAACATTTAAGTGACTTGTATAATGATTTCACTTAACAGCTTGGCTGCAAATGATACAATTCCAGTCTGCCTGGATGAAAAGGTCGCTCAGCAGAGTATTTAGAAATATCAAATGGCTGCAGATGCTCTGGATTCAATTAAGCAAGTAATCAAAAGGTTGAGTGTGTTTGGATTAGGTTTGGGGTTTTTTTCTCCCCCAAACTCAAACATACCTGGCTTCAATGTTTTTAAACACAAAATGTCTTTCTATTGAGCAATTGCCTTGCATGTTTTAGGGTAAAATGAACTGTTTTTCCCTTTTCCAGCTATGATTTTAGAAACTCCAGGACAGGAAATCTGGTTTTCCACTTTGAGAACGAGTGAACTTTCCCTATTGGTCGATTCTTTAACACAGCCAATAAAAACAAAGCACTGTTACTCCAACCACCGGAATCTCCCTCATTTCTAAGGAAGAATGAAAAAGAAGCAATCCTGGACCTCCACTGTAGAGAGTGAAGAAACACTTTTTCCTGGTGTATGTGGCATTCACAATAATGATGGTTCTGAGATGAAGATGCAGTTTACAAATGTGTCGCTGAGAAACTGTGATCGACTTCACAAATACTTGACCCTGTCTCAAAAAAAGGCTTTTAAGCAAAATAATCTGGAATGGGACACAGAGGCCACAACAGAGGGGAAGGTTTTGCTGTAGTTTCTAGTTCTACTGCTTGTAATTTTTAAACTCAGAATTGGAAGGGCCATGGGGCACATCCTGGAAGGGTGAATCCATTGGCAGTGAATGACCTGGAAAGCTCCGAGTTTAATTTTCCGTTACTTGAAATAGATGAGTATTCAACTGTAAGATAAATGTATTTTACTTCATAACTGCATTAACTCTGAAGGCAGTGTAGAAGGGTCAGGAACTCCTCCTTGTCGAGCTCCTACACCTGCACACACAAACACACACACCCTTCCCCTGCTTCCACCATGGAGCAGCTCCAAGGCTGGTCCTGCAGCCCCTCTGCTCCCAGAGCTCACCTTCTGAGCAGGTTGGACCCTGCAGAGACTGCTCCACTTCTGTCCTCACCATCCCACGAGCAAGAAAAAAAGTAATTGCTGCCATTCTCCATCGCTTGTTGTCCTCCACCCAACATAGTATCTAATTCCAGATGTTTGGTTTACAAAGAAAAAACAATTTTTAATGACCTCTGGCCTTCTTCCTGACACTGTTAACACTTACCATGTTACACAGCACCTCTTTTTTTTTCCCCAGCAAATTGATTTTGCAGGGTAGCAGAAGTACTCAGTGTCTCACCGTTACGTTACTGCTGCATTTTTAGTATACAACACTTTTATTTTGGGTCTTTTTTTTTTACTCTAATGATTTCTTTTTTCCTCAAACTTGTGCAAAGAAATCACTATGCGAAGAACTCAAATCATTTCCAATGTTCAGAATATCTTGATTGACTGGAAAGTGTTATTCTGTTGCAATATTTGATTGTATAGAGACACACTGTATTGTTATGAAAAAGCAGAAAAGGCTGTGTATAGGTTTTTGGTACTATGTACCACCTCTTATTTCTCTCATACCCAAGCATTCATGTACTTAAAACATACTATATTTAATTGTGTTTTGATTTAAAATACATAAATATTAAAATTTGCGTCGATTTTCTGTTTTCATGGGGTTTGAAGTTACAGAGGATGTTTTTTTAATGAGAGTTTCAGGGGTAATTCTGCCCACCTTTCTTAATGGATTACGTTAAAGGCAGTGTGGTGAGTAAGATTAACTCTTATTCAAATAATAAATAAGGTGTTCAGTCACAGGACATGGCACAAGTTGGGCTGGGAAAGGGGTAGAGGGGCAGGTTTGGTCCTGGAGTGCAGTATTGAACCACACTTCTGAATTCTCTGAGATAAACTCTCC
This sequence comes from Aphelocoma coerulescens, assembly GCF_041296385.1. NCBI lineage: Eukaryota > Metazoa > Chordata > Aves > Passeriformes > Corvidae > Aphelocoma > Aphelocoma coerulescens. The sequence continues at coordinate 7,906,701 of NC_091032.1, forward strand.
CCCATTTTAGTGCACCCCTGACTCAGTTTCCCCCCGGGCAGGATCCCGACTAACCCTGGGTGTGTTCAGGGATTGCAGGGCCCGGATTAGGGTATGGCTATTGCTCAGCGCTGTGTTTCCTTAAGCTGTGGGCCGGATTGAGCGTGAGCGGCTCGGCCTGTCTTGGGTCGCTTTGGTATCGCAGCCCTGGGGTTTCAGAGCCGCGGTGAGATCCACGCGCGTGGGCCCCGCGGGAGCTGTCCCGGCGCGGCCTCGAACCCGCGGCTCCGGAGCGAGCGCGGCGCGCACCGCCGGCCGCCAGGGGGCAGCAGCGCCGCGCTCGGGCGCTCCCGCCCGGCAACGCCGCTTCCGGCCCACGTGGGGCGCGCGCGCACATGGCCGCGGTGAGCGGGAGCGGGATCGGGATGGGGATGGGCATGGGCAGCACCTGGACGCTGCAGGGGTGGGAGTGCTGCGGCGCTCCGGGGTCTCCTCGTTCGTCTGGGGTTCCCCCGTGTGGCTCCTGCTGACCCCATCCCGTGCGGGGTCCTGCGCGGTGCCGGGTGTTTCTCCCTCCCACGGGCCCTACGCGGGGTCCCCCTGTAGAGTCTCCTCCTCCCCACGCGGGTGTCGCTGCCCGTGGTGGGATTCCCGGCGCTGAGCCCACTGTCCCGCAGAGCATGTCGCCGGACGAGGAGGATGTGCAGCGGCTCCTGATCCAATTCCGGGATGAGGCAGGGGAGTGCCTGGGCTCCCCCTTCGACGTCCCGGTCACCATCACCCCGGACAAGCTGCAGCTGGTCTGCAACGCCCTCCTACAGAAGGTGAGACCCCTCCCGAACTCCCCGGCATCCCCAGCCCGGCCCAGCGCGGCTTCTCGCTGCCTCACCTGCCCATTCTCCCGCAGGATGAGCCGGTGCCTCTGGCCTTCTTCGTCCATGATGCCGAGATCGTGGCGTCTCTGGAGAAGACCCTGGCAGGGCAAAGCGTGGAGACAGAGAAGGTCCTGGACATCATCTACCAGCCGCAGGCGGTGTTCAGGGTGCGGGCAGTGACGCGCTGCACCAGCTCCCTGGAGGGACACACCGAGGCCGTCATCTCCGTGGCCTTCAGCCCCACTGGAAAGTACGAGGGTCTGGCTGCAGAGGGGGGGATCAGGGCAAGGCAGCAGCTGCCGTTGTCCTGTCCTGGGGACACTGTGCTGAGCTGTTCCTCCCCTCCCAGGTACCTGGCGAGTGGCTCTGGAGACACCACTGTCCGCTTCTGGGACCTCAGCACGGAAACACCGCAGTTCACGGCCAAAGGTGGGTGCAGGGGTGTCCCAAGAGGGCAACTCATGCCCCCGTTTCTCATGCACCCCCTGTCTGCTTGAGGGGACAAGCAGAGCAGAGCCTGGTGCTGCTTGAGCTGTCCAGGCTGGGACTGCAGCTTGGGGAGGGAGAACCTCTCTAACAAAGTGGAACAAGAGGGGGTGGCCAGGAGGAACACGGAGTGCCTTCCTGCTGGGATACCAGGGACAGTCACAGCTCTCCACTCACACCCACTCACGCTCTCTCTGCCAGGTCACCGGCACTGGGTGCTCAGCATCGCTTGGTCACCTGATGGCAAGAAACTGGCCTCGGGCTGCAAGAACAGCCAGGTACGTGTGGGCTCCCTTGGTGTGGGGCTGGGGGGTCTGTGGGGGATTAAGGGCAAAGGCTTGTTTTTTCTGGGGCGTGAGGGGTGTATCGCATTGTTTTGAGCAGGATTCCCACTCCCCAGAGGAGCTTTGTGTGTGGATGTGTCACAGTATTGCGAGAAGCATCTCTGTGCCAGGCAGAGCTCTGGCATTGTCACCTTGTGGAGCTCTTGCTGCTGAGTCCTGCTGTCTTGTGGCAGACGCTTTTCCCTCCGTGCCAGAAAGAGTCCAGGCTGTGGATGTGGTCCTTGGCAAGCAGCTCCATCACAAGGGAGGTGTCTGGAGTGAGGACGGGTATCACCCGGCCAAGCCAGGGCTGCTGTTAGCGTGACCCAGACGTGCAGCAGCAGCCTGTTCAGTGTTCCCAACAGATGTGGCCAAATTCCCTCTTGCAGGAATGTGAAGGGGGCTCATACCCCGCTGTGGGGCAGAATTTGTGTGCTTGAAGTGCAGAAATGCCTGGGGAAGCAGGAGCATGTGGTTAAATGGGAGCTGCGCTGCTGAGGGGCAGTCGCTCTGTCTGACCTTTTGAATGGTCTGGGAGCAATGAGAGCACTCACAGAGCTGCCAAAGTTGTGATGCCAATCCCGAGGAAATGTCCTGGGCCAGGGTAGTTTTGCCGTGGTTTGGTGCTGGTCTGCCTTTAACTGAACCCAGAGAGCTGCTTGTCCTCCTTTTCCCTATTTTTCCCAGGTTCTTAAGTAGGAGATGACTAATGCCTTGGCTCTTAAGATGAACATTTATGTAGAGAGAGAATCAACAAGAGAAAACCAGCATGTGTCCCACCCACAGGATCCGATAATCAGCAGCGTTTAGCACGCTGTGGCTTTCACTGTGCTCTGCAAACACTCACTGAGTCTCTGGAACCAGGTGGCTTTTTGGGGACCTGTATTCTTTTTGAGTTGAGTCAGATAAGTTTGTAGCAGCAGTGTTGTAGGCAGAGAGGAGGGCAATCAGGTCTCATTCTTTTGGGTGTCAGCTGATTGCTGCAGGGACCTGGAAAGGCATCCAGCCCCCTTCCCTTGCTGCTCCCTGCGAGCAAACACGATCCCAAGGACACCTCTGCTTTCTAAATGGAGCTCCAACATCTCTGGGACTCACATGATGTCTGTGGCCTGACGTGACCCTCGTGCTTCCTCTCTTGGACAGATCTTTCTCTGGGACCCAGCCACTGGCAGCCAGATCGGCCGGGTGCTCTCTGGCCACTCCAAATGGATCACATGTCTGTGCTGGGAACCACTCCACATGTAAGTGTAGGGCCAGCTCAGCCCTTCCCCTTTGCTCCTATGGAAAAGAGCAGCCTGACCTGAAGGGCATTGCTCCTGTTTGCCTTTCTCCTGTTATGGAGAAAAAGCCCATGTAGGAGAACAGCTCTCAAGGTGAGCTGGGAAAAATGTGTGCAGCTGGGAGCCAGGAGTCCCAGCTGCTGCTCACAGTCCCCATGAGCTGCTGGGGAATCACTGCCAGGCTGTGTCTGTTTTCCCCTGGGAAAAAGACACACCTGCCTGTGGAAAACACTGCTTTTGTGGTGCTGGACAAACACTGATGTGCTGCTCCAGGCATGCTGAGGTGGGAGCAGGGAAGCCTGGTGGTGTTCAAGGGCAGAGCACTCCTGTCTGCTGTCCTGACCCTGCTGGCCTCTGTCATCCCGTTGGTTTATCATGAGGGATGATTAACTGTACAATCCCCTTATCCCTTCGATCAGCTAAAGCTCCCTCTGGGAGAGGTGGGTGGAGGGGGCCAGTTGCAGCCATTAATCCAAGATGTTGCAGAAATAAATAAAAAAGAAAGAAAAAGGGCCCCTTCAGAGCAGAGCCCTGCAAATTGAATTTGCCAGTAGGAAGCTCCAGCTATTTGCAGACAATTAACTGGATTAGCAAAAAATGATTGTAGAGGAAGATGAGGAAATGGAGAGACATAACCCTGCCAAGGCTGCAGTTCTCTATCTTCAGCCAGTTCCAGTGCAATGGGAGGGGCTGTGCTCTTCCCCACTGCTGGTGCCACCATGCAGAGTGATGATGTGCAAAGGACAAAGGGTTGTGGCTGCCCTGTCCTTGCTGGGTTGTGGCCAGCTGCTTCCAGATGTGTTCAATTTGCCTCCTTAGCCATGTGGATGGACATTGCTCCTTTCGGCCCTGCCAGCACAACAGCACTCTGTCCACAGGCTGGAAATGAAGCATGGTAGAGGCAGGGGAACATCCAACACATTCCCAATGCCATGGATCTGTGCTATCTGTGAGGCTGATCCTCTGCCCCGGTATCTTCCCAACCTGTGCCTAGGGAAGGTGCCAGTTTGTGGTGCCCTTGTTAGCCAGTGGGTTAGAGCTGTGCAAACAGGGTCATTGCCAAGGGCTCAGCTGCCAGGTTTACCATGGGTTGATTCCTCCAATGTGCATCCCAGGAGTCGGTTTGGAGGAAGCATTTGTCAGCCTCTCCCCTGCCTTGTGAGAGCTTGTTCTCTGTAGGTCAGTTCTCTGCCCCTTTCTGGCCTCTCTCTGATCTTGAGCCCAAAGAAAGTTGTAATTTTTTGCCTGCTGGACCCTTGAATCCTCTGGGGCTGGTGGGGAAGGAGCTCAGGGGAGCTGCACAAATGGATTTGATCTCTTTGGCCAGAAACCCAGAGTGCCGTTACCTGGCCAGCGCCTCCAAGGATGGCAGCATCCGCATCTGGGACACGCTGATGGGCCGCTGTGACAAAATCCTCACGAGCCACACGCAGTCGGTGACCTGTGTGAAGTGGGGGGGCGATGGCTTGCTCTACTCCTCCTCCCAGGACAGGACCATCAAAGTCTGGAGGAGCCAGGATGTAAGTGAGGGGCTGCCCTTGGGCTGCTGGCAAAGGAGGCTGGGCACATTGTGGGGTAGCTTTGTCTGCTCTTCCTGGCACAACTTGTGCCCTGAAAAACAAGAGCTGCTGTATCTTTTTGACCTGTTGCTTGACACCATTTGCAAGGGGTAGCTGTTGTATGATGTTTTTATCCTTAAGAGCATTAAATGGGACTAAAAGCTGGAAACATCCCTGGAGCAACCTGAGCTGATGGGTGTTGTGCAAGGGAAACTGATTTCTGAAGCTTAACAGTGTTGTGTCTTCACTGCTTAGCCTGCCTGCAGCTGGGGCAGGCAGGTTTGGAAAGTTTGGGGTTGTTCCCTGCAGCCCGCTGGGTCTGCTGTGCAGCCTGGCTGTGTCCTGCCTGTCCCTGTCTGAGGGTGGCTTTGTCCCCAGGGGGTTCTGTGCCGCACGCTGCAGGGCCACGCTCACTGGGTGAACACTATGGCCCTGAGCACCGACTACGTTCTCCGCACCGGCGCCTTCGAGCCGGCCGAGGCCACCATCAACCCCCAGGATGTCAGAGGCTCCTGTGAGTGCAGCACCCGTGCTGGAGGCTGGGGGAGGACTGGTCGTGCTGGAAGTCAAGATTTTCCTTGCCTGTGCCAGGGTGGAGCAGTCTGGGGGATGGGGAGGCCGCTTTGTTTCCACGGGCTTTTGCTCCCAAATTGCCTTTAGCAAATTAAGCAATCTCAAATGCTCCTGCTTAACCCACAGAGCCAGGGTTGGAATTGGCATGACAAGGTTATAAAGTTTCTTTTCATCTAAGGATTGCCAATCTCTCTTTCACTCTCCTTTTCCTTTTTTCAGTGGCAGAACTGAAAGACAGGGCACTGCAGAGGTACAACCAAGTCCGGGTAAGTCCCTTTTGTCCCTGCTGTCACTTCTAACACTGTCACTGGTGAAAGCAGTGGACACCCCAACACTGGTGTGCTTCCGAGCTCTCCACACCTGGCTTGTACAAGACTTTCATCCCTTTTTCAGGGCCAGGAACCAGAAAGGCTCGTCTCGGGGTCAGATGATTTCACCCTGTTTCTTTGGAGACCAGCAGAAGACAAGAAGCCGCTGGAGAGAATGACAGGCCACCAAGCATTGATTAACCAAGTCCTCTTCTCACCAGACACCCGGATAATAGCTAGTGCTTCCTTTGACAAGTCCATAAAGCTCTGGGATGGTAGGACAGGAAAGTGAGTTGGTTTGTTCTGTTACAGGGGTGGTGCTGCTATGGAGTCTGTGTGGAACACACAGGATGCACAGGGATGGGCCGCAGTGACATTGCCAGCAGCTCCCTGGTGTGTTCTGTAGCTTGAACTCAAAGTCACTCTGCTGCCTCTGCCTTTTTCTGCCCTCAGGAAGTCCCTTGTCTGGCTTTTCTTGTGTCAAGGTACCTGGGCTTAGTGTGTGCAGCCCCTCTGTGACTCAACCACAGCCCTGCCTGGCACCTGTGTGCACACCCTGTTGCTGCAGGGTCAGTTCTCCGGGGCAGGCGCAGCTGTGGTGGGATGGGATGTTCCACTCCACTGATCTCCTGAAGATGTGTGTGTTGGGAACTGGAGGCTGACCCAGTTTAAATAGTTCTTGTGCCAGAGAACAGCTTGTTCTGGATGATGCAAATTCTTGTAGTTACAAGTAGTGCTGTTAGTATTTGGATGCCCCTGTAATCCAGCTTTTAACTTTCAGCTGGAGTACTGGTGAGCTCCTGGGGGCAGCAGTCCTCCCTTGCAAACCAACCTTAATGCTCATGAGTTTGGCTTTCATGTCAGTGATTTTAAAGGTCCTTCTAAATCCAGGCTGCTCAGCCAGAGAGGGAAGAACATGCCTGTGCAGTGAGGCTGAAGCTGGATAAAGGTTTCTTGGCAGAGAGGGTGAGATGAAGAGTCATCCTCTAGAAGGTTCTGAGCCCACTTGGGAAGGTTTTTAGGTGGACTCTGTGTAGCAATTGACTGCCTGGAGTGTTCTGGGCATCCCGTGACTGTGCTGGTGAAGAAACACGAAGGCAAGGACAGGTTTGGACCAAAGCCTGCTGCTCTAACAGCCTGTCCTTGTCCCCAGGTACCTGACGTCGCTGAGGGGCCACGTCTCGGCCGTGTACCAGATCGCCTGGTCAGCCGACAGCCGCTTGCTGGTGAGCGGCAGCAGCGACAGCACCCTCAAGGTCTGGGATGCCAAGACCAAGAAACTGGCCATCGATCTGCCTGGCCATGCCGATGAGGTGAGGTCCCTGGTGGAGCTGAGGTGTTTGGGAGGCAGGAGTGATCCCTCCTCCCAGCAGAGGTGACTGTGGTTTCCATCACACCAGGTGTATGCAGCAGATTGGAGCCCGGACGGACAGAGGGTAGCGAGCGGAGGGAAGGACAAGTGTTTGCGGATGTGAGTAACCTGTTTGTCTGTGAGGATGTTGCAGCTGCTCCACGTGTCCCTCAGAGCCACAGTGCCCTTGCAGAGACCTGCATGGTTAGGGCACGATCTCCTTGCAGAGAGCACAGCACTGGGTCAAATTCCAGCTTGGAGACCTGACCTCTTTCAGGGCAGGAACTGTTGCTGGGAGATATCTAGGAAGCAGAGCCCCTCCAGCCGAGCAGTCAGGGTGAAATTTGACTCAGATGTTTTGACTCCTGGAAAGGGGAAGGAGCAGTTGCACCAGCTGGTCAGGCCTTCCTTTCTGACCTTCTCCCCTCTCCCAGTTATGCAGACAAATTCCCAGGAGCTGGTTGCCATTTGACTGTGGCTGGTGACCCCAGGTCCCTGCTGTGCTGCTCTTGTCTGGTGCCTGCTGGGCCCTGTGGCAGAGCTGGTGCCCCACCACAGGGACACAGCAGCTCTTTCCCTTTCCAGATGGCGTCGATAGGAACAGTGACATGGAGCTGCTGGTCCTGCCCTCGGCACGATCCTGGGAGATCTCCAAGGTGATGGATGACAGAGGTTGACCCAAACACGGCTCCATGTTCCCACTGGCAACTCTCCCTCATGGATGCTTTCCTTATATTTATTTCAGGAAATTTTCATTTTAGTTCTTATTAAGAGCTGTGCATTGCAGGATGATTTCCTCTGAACATCACAGGAGGGATATCTCATCTGCCTCCATGTCAACTGGCTTTTTTTTTGGAATTTCAGCCTCACAGTAGCCACTGTCCTGAAAGGGGCAAGCAAAGGGTGGAGACTGCTCGTGCCCTTTCTTGCTCTGTGAAGAATCCTGTGGAGAAGAGGGTTTTAGTGGGAACAGAAAAGGTTGTCCTTGTGTGGCCTTCAGAGAGAGAGAGAAATGGGAAAATTCAGCACATCATTACATTGCAGAATTGTGCTTGGCTGTGTGTCTGGGACAAAGATCTGCTGAGAATGAGGACTTGGGGCTTCTCATCATTCCAGTAAGGCTTTGCCTTTCCACACAGCCTGTTTCTCTGTGGGCTGTGCTGAGCATTATCTGCCAGTGATCCTCTTCATCCACAGCAGATAACTCCTTTGCTAATCTGTTCAGGGTGCAACAGGCATGGACTTCAAATGACTGCTGGAGCTGTGCTGAGTTTTCAGGTCTCAACAGCTCTTGGGAATGGGAAAATGAGACTCTTGTGCCTCTGAACAGGGGAGAGAGTGTCCATTTCCCATCCACCACTGGCTCGGGGGGAAGGAAGGATAGGGTGGGGAAGGGGAAGAATGGAGCAGGAATTTTGTGTGGCACTTGTCCCTTGCCCTGGATAGGTGCTGACAGCAGGGCTGGAACTGACACAGAAAATAGCAATATTTCCATTGCACAGAGCTGGCTCCTGGAATTTCTAAAATGCATTTACTTGCCCAGTGGGTGAGAGGGATTCACACTGTCAGTTGGGTATTTGTAAGTTTGCTTGTGACAGTCAGTTCAGGCTTCCAGCCATTGTGGGGCAAATAGACCTGGACTAAGTGTTTATTTCCAGGATGCTTATGAAACAGAGAAAATCAAGATGTGATTGATAAGGAGCAGAAATTACACTGTCAGATTCAGTTGCAGCAGGTTAGCATGAAGGTCAAAACGTTCTCCATAGCCCTCACACTCAGTGAGTACTACAATTCAGAATAGGAGTTTGGGTCTCAGACGCTTCCCAGCTGCAAAGATGCATTTTAGGACTTTATGCCTGCTGTCATGATTGCTTTGGAGAATTAAGATCGTGTAGTAGTGGCCTTTTGCTTGTCTGCAAGTGTTCAGATGAGCCAAAGGGTGGAACAAAGGGTTAAATCTTTAATATGACTGAGAAGACAATTTGTGGTTCCTGTTGGTGTTAGTGTCTCTTTCTGCCAGCCAAGTCAGCAGGGATCTATCTCTATGGGATCTTTTGGGAAGAGCTCAGTATCCCATACCTGATCTTTCATTAGGGTGCTTCCTCCAGCTGGTTCTTGCTGACAGTGAGGGCCACGTTGCGTCCATCTGCATAAACCTTTCGTAATTCACTGAGGTAAATGTTGTGGGACAGGGTGGTTTAAAACCAGCTGATAATTCTGCCTCCATGGACTGCTGTGCCCTTGGGAAGAAGAGGAACAGGTCACTGGTAACAGCCAAGAAGCCTGCCTGGTTTCCAGGTTTTTTGGCGTGCCTGTGCTAAAGGAAATGATCCATCTTTGGGAGTTCAGCTCTCCGTCCCCAAGTCTGACTTGCTGGAAGCAGCAGCTCCTGGTTGCACGTGGCTCTTCCTGAGTGAAGAATCATCATTCTCTGCTTCCTCCCCTGGAGCGCTGCACAGGGTCACCGTGCCCTGTCAATCCATGGTGTGTTTTGTGTTGGAGGCAGGGATGTATCAGAGCTCAGGGAAGTGATCCTGCCTGTGGGAACTGGCTTGGCTGTGCATGTGTGTAGGTGTACCTAAAAAATCAGTGCACCTTGTCCCCTGATTTCCAAACCAAAGCCATCACTGTGCCCTCTGACCTGCTCCTGCCGTCCCTTCAGGCTCTGCTTCTATGACATAAAGCCTGATTAAAACCCACCTTCCTAATGCTGGAGCAGAAAGGTTTTCCAAAGGGAAGTGAGACCTCTTGAAGAAAGAAAGGGCCTTGCAACTAAGTTTACACCAAAATAAGCTCTCAGCCTTAATCTTCCTTTGATCTGATAGCGGGTAGATTTTGGAACCACGCTCTATGATGGGTTTGCATGTACACCAAATTGTATTTTCTTATCTAAGCATCTGCTGCTATTTTTACCATTCACACAGCACCAGCCTCCATGCATACTAAGTGCTGGCCCTGCTCCAGCTGTATTCCTAAGCAATTCCCTAACACTCCTCCCTCCCAGTTTTATTTGAATGCGGCATTTCCCGGGCCTGGCTGCAGTCTCCTGCCTGCTGAGGCACCGGGGAAGGAAGAGCTGCTGCCCTTCCCTCCAGAGCTGGCTCCTGCTTGGCAGGAGCCGCAGCGAGCGCGTGACCTCCCTCGCTCCGCCGGCGCTGGGGATGGGAGCTTTAATTAGCTAATTTGGGCAATTGCAGATGCAAATTTGGGTTGATGGCGTTATTAATGGGAAAGATGTTACTTTTTGTTAAAGGACAAATCTAGAAGGTAGGCTGGAGCTTTCTGATTGCTGTTCTGGCCTCAGCAGCACCGACCTTACAGAAAACCTACTGAAATGCCTGAGCTCCAGTGCTGTCTGATAGGAATCTTGGGGTCTGCTCCCATTTTTCAGTCCAGTTCCTCCTGAGTTACTCATTAAACATCCCACACAGGTTTTCTTACCACAAGGGCGTTATTTTTCACTGGTAATACAAGAATAATTTTAAGCATAACCAAGAACTGTCCTGCAGAGCCCTCTGACACTTTCTCCTTTAAAAGCTCAGCCGATGCCACCATTAATTTTGTTGCAAATCCCAATGGGAGGACAGTGGTGATAAGGATTGGGAAGTGTGCCAGTCCTCTGAGGAAGGTTTACCTGTTTAATGAATTCCTGAGTGTGATGGAGGGAGGGATAGAAGGATGTGGTAAGAACACCTGGAGTGAAGTAGATAGCACTGACTCCTGCCTTTGGGAGCTGATTTAGATAAGTGATGCCTTAAAATCCCTGTGAAAATGTTCTTGGGACCGTGTCCTGCTTATCTGTGCAAGTGGAGTGTGTGTTGTGCTCCCTGGGTCCTTGCAGCCACATGTTCCTGTTCTGTTCAACTCAGATGATCTCTTGAATATTTTCCCAGATCTGTAATTTAATTTCCATGTGCAAGTTTATAGCCTGGGGAGAGACAGACCAGAAAAATCTTTCAATGAATAGGAAGAAAATGAACTTCATTCATTGTTCTGCATGAAAAGTAGGAAAAGCAGCTGTGTTCTGCTTTTTTTTTGGGTCAACCCAGGCCCTGTTCAGGTGATGTTTCTACCTCAGGGCTGCATTTTGGTGGTGTGGTATGGCAGAAATGGGCTTGCTGTGAAGTCCATTAGTGCTTTTTGAGGACGAAAGGTCTTAAGAAAACTCAGGGCAGTGATGTCTGTGCTCTGTGGAGCTGCTACCAGGTGAAAGCATCCTTCTCTGCACTCAGACAAGCAACCTGGAAGTTGCTAATTCCTTCCTAGATGTGTGGCTCTTGTGATCAGAAGTCCTGGCTCACAACTGAGGGACTAATTTGTCTGAAACAAAGCAGTGCAGCTGGGAAGGAGCCCCAGAGCCATCTTCAGTACTGCTGTTCTGTTTTCTTCACTCTGTGAATGGGTGGTTGCAGAACTGTAGGTTGCTGGTGGTCTCTCTCAGTGGGCTGCAGCTCCTGCAGAGCGTGATGTTAAAAATGAACCAACTCAGGACACAGTGCTCCGTGTTTTTGAGGGATCCCTGGGGTAGATCAGACAGGGTAGTGGTGCCCTGGCTGTGCTTTTGGAGCACGCTGAGTGTTTCAGTGTCCTGCTGCATCGTCAGAGCAGAGCATCCCCCGGGTGCTGCAGGATACAGGGCTGAATGTCAGATATCTGTGTGTAGGAGCAGCATGAGCCCCTTGGGGTTTTCCTGCATCACTCCCAACATCTCCAGTAACGAGCCTCCCTTTGGGAGGGGTGAATTCAGTCCATTCTGTCTCTGAGCTCTTCCAGCAGCAAAAGCAAGCGAAGGTGCTGTTCCTAGGTTCTTTGTAGTCTGGATGCTGGAGTTACTGACACCCAGAAGCTCCCCCAGCTGCCAGTCAAGGACCCAGCTGGAAGGAGTGACCCGCATGCAAATCCCGCAGCCTCCAGCGAGCGCTGTTTGAGCCCTCGGATCCCGCTCGGATCCCAGCGCAGGGTGTTTAGTTATTCCGGTCAAACCTCCCTGCCGCTCCTGGCTGTTTGTCCTTGCTGTGCTGAAACAAACCTGCTCCAGGGCTCCAGCCCCATTACGAGGACAAAAGGACATCAGGCAGTGCTGCTGCCGAAGGGAAATGTGTTGGGAAATGTGTCTTGGTTCGCAAGTGTGATGCAGAATGGGTGGCTTAGTAATGGCTGTTGTGACTTTCATCTGCTCAAAAGGCATCTTCTGAATGAATTCCTTTTTAAATGCAGCTTGTGACATTGATTTTGGGGTGAGGATACACGCTGGCGCTGAGAGCATTAATACTGAAGTGAGAATTGGTGGATGGCAATAGACAACCAGTTCTCAGGGAAATTATGAATCAGAATGTTTAACACATGGAAGCTTGTGGGCTTTTTTCCTGGTTTAAAGGGGTACTGTGAAGCGTATCACAAAGTGTCTGTTACTACCAACACTTTAATTTATGGTTAACTCGGAATATTTTTACATCTTATTTATTCTTTCCACGGGGTGTTCCGAGCTGTTGAAATTATTGATCAACTTCACTTTCTCAACGTTGTTTGTTGGGGTAGTGCCATGGGTGGATTTTGGGTGGGAGCTCAAAACTTCACCAAATAAAGGGGGGATTCATTTTTGAGGGGTTTTAAAGCCCTTTGGTTCTCTTTGGCACTAAACAGATTTCTTAGGACGCCTCTAATAGCTTAAAATGTCCTTGATAAAGCTGTCAATCTTTCCTTAAGAATCTCTTGCTGGATATTTTTTTAATTTAAGTGCACTGTGGAGAAGTCTTTAGCTCTGGAGGTTCTGACATAGCACACAGCTCCAGTAGTGTGCCTGGTTTTGAGTGCTGGAAGGCCAAGGGAGATAAGTGAAGAATGGGGAGAGGCCCAAGTGCAGAACTTTTCACTCAGTCTGTATTTTGATCTGGTGACACTGAAAGTAGAGCCTGTGTCACGTCAGGGAAGGCACAGCACAGCTGTGTGGGGTCACAGCTCTGTCCTGTGTGACCCCAGTGCACACCCTGAATCCACTGGGGCCCGTGGGGATCTTGGGGAAGCCTGAAAGAGCCTGAAACTGGGATGTGGAGGTGGTGTGATGGAGAACATGGATGGAGGGGGGGTGAAGAGAGCAGTGAGGAATGGAAAACAGAGGAAAGGAGCATAATTACGTAAACCTGGAGGTGAAGGTCAAAGGCACCATGTGACTGTTGTTCGGTGGCTGGTTGGTTTTTTTTTAATGTTTGTACGTGCTGTAAACAGCCCCAGGCTGATCTAAAAGCGCTGGGAGGCAGGCGCTATAAATTACAGGCGTTGTTCTCCTTATAAAGGGAGAAAACAACTCCAAGTGTCTTTGGCTCGCAGCACTTTGTGTGCCCGTTCCTCCATTGCCTCTCCATTCATTGAAATCCCTTGTTTCAGGTTTGAGGGAGTGTCTTGCTCTCTGCTGGAGCAGGGACAGGGCTGAGAGTGTGTGACCCGGAGGTGTTGTGTAAACAGTGCCACTGCCTTGGAACCCTGGGATGATCCAATACCTGCCTTCCCACTCTGGCTGCTGGCTGTCCCGGCTCTTGTCCTGTGCACCTCCGGTCCTCCCTCTTCTCCTGGTGGCCCCTCAGCGTTGTCCTGACTGGGTGGGTGGGCCTGAGGCGGCCGAGGAAAGGGCTGAAGTGATGGCCGGGCGTGGCGAGCTGAGTTTCGCCTCTCTACCCCGGCTCCGGCGTGAGGGCAAGGGTGGGTGCAGAGGGGGACCCAGAGGCCTGGGTCACCATCCTCCCTGAGGGGACGACCCGAACGGGCCCCTGGAGCCCTGACGGGACGGGTGCGGCCCGGGGAGGGCTCGGCGGGCTCAGGGCTATGGCCCCGATCCGATCCGATCCGGTCCGGTCCGGTCCGCTCTGAGGCGCTGGCGGTGGCGAGACCGCCGGGTTACCCGGGGTGAGGCACTCTTTGGCCGCCGGCGGAAGCAACCCGAGCGCCCGGGCCTGCGCACTGCGGCCTATAAAAGCCGCGGGGCGGCGCGGAGGGCTGGGCACTCGCAGCCGGGGCTGGCCGAGTGCGGATCTCTGTGCAGGAGCTGGTCGAGCGGCAGGAGCCCCGGGAGGCGCTGGCGGCCTGAGATCCCCCGTCCGCACCCTCACTGCTTCCTCCCCTCCCGAGGGGGCTGCGGCGGCGACAGCGACAGCCACCCCCGGAGCTGTGGGCCGCGCCTCCCCCCGCGTCGCTGGATGCTCTGGGGTTCGGTCCCTGAGCGGGGCCGCGGCGCCGGCAGCCCCCGCTGTGGCGGGGCCATGGGGCCGGGCAGCGGCAGGGCACGGAGCTCCCTTCCCCGCTGAGAAGGCCCGTCGTCCCGGCTCCGATGCCGCGCTGTCCGCTCACACCCGGCCCCTGAGATTCCCCTCTTTCCCCTCCCCATGCCCGACGGAGCCCCTCGCTTCGGTGACGCCCTGCAGCAGCCCCGCCGGCCCGGGGGTCTGCGGCGGAATGAGAGGAGCTGCCCCCGCCGCCGGGGGCAGCCAGGACCGGGGCAGGCTCCCACCCCGCCGCCGGCTGCCGTGAGGCGGCTGTAGCTGGAGGAAGAAGCCCCTTTGTTTTGCCTCCGTCCTTCCCGGGGGCTTCATGCCCCGCTGAGGGATGATGGAGGTGGTGGGGGACTTTGAGTACAGCAAGAAGGACCTGATAGGACACGGAGCCTTTGCTGTGGTCTTCAAAGGTCGCCACCGCAAGGTAAACAGCGACGGGCTTCGCCCGCAGCCGGAGCGGGGCTGGTTACACAACCCGGGGCTGACAGAGCCCCTCGGGTGGGTGACAGCTGCGGCGGTGGTGGTGGTGTTTGTGTCCTCTGGGGAGTTTTGACGTGGTTTGGGTGTTCGGGGAGAAAAAAGAGCCGAAGGAGGTGCGGGCTGGGCAGAGGCCCGGGGCTGCCCCGCGGCCCTGAGCCGGGATCCGGCCCCGGCATCCATAAACCCTCTATTTTTTCCCTTCCTTCAACCCCACCGGCCTGTCCGCGGTCCCACCGCTCCTCCCCGCTGTTGGCAGCTCCCTGACATAGCGGCGAGGGGAGAGTTGCAGCTGTAGGGGAGGCTGAGCCCTTTGTTTGTCGGGAGGGTCATGTTTATCTCGCTGGATAACGAGGGATCTAATGGAAAATTGTCTCCTTTGGGATTGGCTGAAGATTTCTTAAATTCAGAGGTGTCTGGTTTCCTGGCGTGACTTGCTAATCTCCCCGGATATTCATAGTTACGTTATGGTTTCTTGATGCTGTGAGTTTATTCTGGTGCCTAAAGAGCTTTGCTTTCCAGAAAACAGCCCTTCAGATTTAACATTTTGGAGGATTAAGGCGGCACTCACATCTTGGAGAGGCACAGTGCAGTGATTTTGGGGTTAAAAAAAAAAAGGGGGGAGAAAGGGAAACGGAAACTTTAAAGGCCAATGGAGGTACTCCCACCTCACAAATAAATAGTCAGTTTATTTTTGAATAATTTATAAATAGAAAATATATAAGCTTACTTAAAACGGAGCAGTTCTCATCCACAGAGCATAAAAAGGCTGAAAATGAGAAGTCCTTTAAGGACACTAAAAGTAACTTGATCATTGTGAGAAGGCTAAAAAAGCAGATATATAGCACTGCTACCAAAAAATAAATGGGATATGGTTACTTGTTTTTTGGGGGTTTTTTAAAATGCTTTGGAATTCATTAAAATGCAATGTAGCTGAAGCTGGATTTTAATAGCTGTCTAAGCTATTGTGGAATGAAATAGTTCTTGATGGTATCATGTGATGTAGTAATCGCTGGTGGGTAGAGGAGGGGTGATCTTGCAACTTTTTCTCAATGCTTTACTGGATAGTTGTTAGAGGATAAAGTTAAAAAAACCAAAAAAAAAGTAAACTGACAATACTTTTTTTTGTTTGCTTCCAGAAAACTGATTGGGAAGTAGCCATAAAGAGTATTAACAAAAAGAACTTGTCGAAGTCACAAATCCTACTTGGAAAAGAAATAAAAATCTTAAAGGTATGCTAATTTGCAGTGATTTTTAAAGCTGCTTTCCTTGAAAAGGAAAAGAGACTTCTGACCTAGTTCATTCCAGGTCATGGGTGGTATCACAGTAATTGCTGTTGTGCTGTTTCTTTGTTAGGGATCCAGAAATAAAAATACTAAGAAAAACAGAAAAAGATACAGCCTTAGTTCTGGAAATGTCTCAGAACAGATTATGAGCATGCTTTTGTAGTTAAAAGCAGAAGGTGCTGTGGAACCAGTCTCTGTGCTTTGCTTATGGCACGTGTGGAAGACTTTGTCCTTCTGGATGGCCAATGTGGCACCTTTTCCCAGCAGATCATAGCTGAGGGTGAAGCATCAGTCTTTGATCTTTCTGCAACTTTTTTGCTCAAAGCTGCCTTGAAAGCTGAAATCAGTGATCTGACTTTGATTCCTGAAGCAGCTGCCCACTTCTGACCTGTGATAATTGCCTTAAAATGTGGAGTGTGGCTCTAACAGAGGAAATGTAACAGAGCATCCTTCAGTTTTTCAGTGTTATTTTATGGAAACATCTCCTTGGGTGGTCATTCAGCATTCCCTGCTCTCTGAATTTCACATCTCATTTCACACAGCTTTGCAGTAATAATGAGTGCTGCTTTCTTCCCATGTTTCTGAGCTTCTCGAGATACATCACTACTTTATATACTATTATATACTCATTTACTTATTATACACCAGAAGTTGTAGTGTTGGGTGTATGAGTGTGCTGCAAGTACTTGACAAACAAAAGTTAAAAATAAAGCATGAGCTGTCCCATGAGTTTCATTTAATGTTATTTGGTTTAATTTTCTTTGTACTCTAAAAGCAAGGTTGGTTTGAGCGTGGTCTAGTTGGTTACTTCACTAAGAAAGAAATTGTGTAGGAGTAGAAAATTAAATCTAGTCAGTTTTCAGTGCTCATTAGAGAATCTTGTGCTCTGATACTTTCTGCAACAAGTCACAGACATTAAGTTCTGGAACCCAATGTTTTTATGACCTCTGAAGATGTTGCCTAACTTCCTTATCCTGTAAATACTGTCAAAATAGCTGGGATTTTCTCCAAATTCCATCAGATGGTCTTAAAAAAATCTCTTTTATTATCACCAAATCAGCATTATCAGCATATTAAATTAATAATAATAGTAGTATTAATAATAGCAATAATACTAACCTATTTTCGTAATAAAAATATTTTGTTTTACAGGAACTTCAGCATGAGAACATTGTAGCTCTTTATGATGTCCAGGTAAAATATATTTTGATGCCTTTTTTTTTTTCATTAAAATTAATTTATGAAAAAATATATGTGTATGTGTATACTAAGTAGAAAACTTTGAATGGCCATTTATTTTGTCGCTGTCATCAGTTTGGTATTTAGCAAAAACAAGTGGCAGCAAGAGCAGCATCTTGGAGATCTCTGTGAGGAAGAAATGTGGTGTTCAGCCTTGTGTCACAGTGAGGAGGAACTGAAGGAAGCAGAAAACCACAATCACATGTATCTATTGCCAGTGCCTGTGTGTTCAGAAGGACAGGGTACAGTGAAAAAACCAAGCAGACATTTGGATCTTTTCAATTAAATTGCTTCTCCTCTCTTTATTCCCAGAGTCCTGCCTGATAAAGTGGAGGAGTTACTCTGCAGGCTTATCTAGGGTAGTGAATTCTGCTTAGTAGGAAGTACATTTTTGTATCCTAAGGCCTGCCAGTGTTGAGCAAAGCTAAATAAGACATGAGGTAGCTCGTGCAGCCATTTGTTCTGCTTGAATGAGAGCTATACATTTATCTCCTGGGCTTAGATCTAATTTTAAATACAGAGTTACACTGATGGAAAAAAATTACTGAGAAGCACCTTTGGGGCATTGCATGGTTAAAGCAACACAAAACAGAGATTGTGACATTCAATATTTCCTGTCTTTACACACTCACATGCTAAAAGCTTTTAGTTAGTGTAGATGTGTATCTTTTGCTATAGAAAGCTGTGTTCATGTGACATAAATTAGGTGGGCTCAAGTTTTCTAGGGCTGTAGGACACGAGTGACTTTTGGTAAAAAGCAGTGATGTTCATGTAGCAACTGACTGTGCATCAAAACTTGTAGTTTCAATCTATAGACTCTGTTTTTCCTGGATCTTGACTTCAAAATTCTTCATTTTTGAATGATACTTTCTGCTCTGAGAGGGAAAGTATTGTCTGTTACGCTTCTGGAGGAGACCAGGTTTTCCTGAGCATTGCTAAGTGGAAATAATCTGTCAGCATCCTAAATTTAGTACATCCAGACATCTCAAAAGCAACTGGAATTGTTGACTGAGGGTGTTGGTGTGTGAGTAAGCAGCTGAATTTCAGATTTACCATTTACAGTTGTTTGTATGTGAAGGCTCCTTACTCAGCTCTGCAGCTCAACCTGGGGGGAGTGGTCTAGTTAAGGATCTTGATGATTTAACATGTGAGCTTTGGAGAGACTCTTGTTCTTTTGATTTATGCACAAGGAAAGAGAGACAGAGCCCTCTACTTGCCTATGGTTTCTTTACATAAAGGTTACTTATAAACATAACTTTGAGGATTTTCTGTTCTGCCACAGGAAAGGGTGACAGGACAGTTTGAATGGTCAGTGCTGCTCCATTTGAGAAGGGGATGTTGCTGCTTGTCACCAACTATTGTGTTTAGATTAAATGAACAGTTAAAGCAAAGAGAAAGGCAAACCTGTGTCTTGTACCTTGATACATTTCAAATGCATTCGTAGCAAACACAAAGCTTGGCAGCAGCATGCTGCTGTTACAGAAGGAATTGCTTTGCAAAATGTGATATAAGCAGTGTGCCACTTGCACAAATAAGCTTTTCCCTTTCTGCTGTGTTTGTGAAGTGGCAGACATCATTAACTTCTGCGATTACATTAATTTATAACCCAGCAAGAATGAACACTATGCAAGGCATTCACATGTCTAGTAGGCTGTTACACCTACTAATTTTCTTTAGCATTTCATGTTCTAGTATGTGCTGCCCTTTTTGTTTGCCAGAGTATTGTGAACACAGTGATACAGTCCAGCAGATAAGACTTTAGGATTTCAAGCTATTTCCAAGTTTACAGAAGCTATTTTTTTTTCCCTCAGTGCTGGAGCCAGTGAAGTCTGTGTCACAGTAGGAAGTTCTCAGTGTGAACAGGAGTGTTTTATTTTTGTAGTTCTGTTGGGCTGAAGCTTTTCTTAACCTTAGACAGTTTGAAATAAGAAAATGGTCCTGTTTCAGATGCAGTTTGACAGATTGTTTAGCTGAATAAGCCAAGAGCTGATTGTTGCTCTGAGTTTCCAGACAGAAAAGATGCTGTGCAATGAAAGTGGCAAAACTAAGTGAAAAAAGTGTAAATTGATTGTGATCAAGAATAAATATTTTCACATCTCATAATATTAAATTATACTTTGAGATTAAAGCTATATCCCTGCATAGCAATTTGGAATGTATCTTTTGAGAATGAAAGTAGGGGTTTTTTTTATATGCTGCAAAAAGCTTGATTTGAATTGATTTTCAGGAGGTTCTTTCTCCTTCATGTCTCTTCATTTATGGTTGTGTTCCTGTTGCATGATCAGTGACCAGTCACACAAGTCAGCATAATAAAGACAGACACACCACGAAGGTTTTAATTAAATCCAAGAAGAACTTGTGGGCCATGCTGCTGATTGTGCACGAGCATTTTAAAACCTTCTCCACTGCTGATCGTTCATCTCCTGGGAATAGCATTTTGATATGTTATTAGTGTGTCTAGAGTTAAATTACTAGAAGTGCCCATTCATCTGGAGCCACACCCTAGTGAACTGGTGTATGTTAATGGTGGCATAAAAATGTTTTGTTCTGCAGCCAGCAGGGTAATTGCCCTTGATTTCTGTGAGGTGGATGTGCAGCTCTGGCAGGTTTGAGCTGCAGATAAGCATTTTATGTAAGCAGAGCACACCACTGCTGTTGGTGCCACCTCCCAGGGCTGGGGAGCTGCACACACCAAGGTGTGGAAGCCACTGAGGGAACTTGTAGAGATTTTCAAATAAAAACCCTCCATCTGTGAGAGACAAATGTTTTTCAGCAGTAAAATAGCTCACCTCTAAATGTGAAATTAATTTTTTGTGAAGTGCTTAAAGAAACTCAGGTAAAATAGATGGATAGCAAGAGAGATGTTTTTCACTTATCTTCTTGGGCAAGTGTTTGATTGTCTGTCATTCAAGAATAAAAGAACTCCCAAATCTCTGAAATAGTTTGAGGATGTAACTCTTTTCCCATGGTGGTGCTGTGGGATGTCATTGATCCTGCAAAAGAAAATCAATCTTGGGTCCTGTTAATTGGGGAAGTGGAGCTCAGAGTTTCTTAAAAGCAAAAGGAGTCTAAAATAACCTCTAACTCGCCAGCATAAAATACACTGAGATCCTTGGATAAAGTATTCCACTGAAGTATGAAGGTATCAGTAAGTTATTTGGAATGTTCTATATTTAGGGCATGAATTTACAGTTTTGTGCAGTTCATGATCCCAAGTGTGTGCTGAGTAGGACTAATCTCTTACACAGTGCCAGACAGTGCCTGTTTTAGCAAATAATTTAATTCAAGACCTCTCTAGAATATCAGCCCTCAGAATGAAAGCCTGTAATGTATCTTGGAGATAGCATTTTAGGAGAGTGAATTAATGTCCTCACTGTATGCAGTCTGAAGTTTGCTGTTAGAACAGTAGTTTAGGGAGAAGTAATTTCTAGAGTGTTATTGGAGAAATAGTATCTGGATAAAAATTGTTTCTTGTCTTAGCTTGTTGGTACAGAGCAGACAAAAAACCTGCAGCTGCTTCTGCTGTCCTTGGAAGCAGAGAAAGCCAGGGGGAATGGAGCCAGAGATCCTTCTGGGACCTACAGCTCAGCCTTTGCTTGTATGCAGAGCCCAGGAGTTCTTAGTAGGGATGGAGGGGAGGAACTGTTGTTTCAGCAGCAGGAATTAAATGCCTCTGGTTTACCCAAGGACTCCAGCTGGTCTGGTACTATTGCATGTGTTTCTTGAGATACTTGCTGCAGGCATCCTGTGTGTGCTCCTGATCTTGGCGTCTCACAGCTTTCATTGCCTCCATACTCCCATCACAGATCTTTCAGAACAGGGATGTCTCAATAGCTTTATTTTTGTCCCCTCACCTCCTTGCTTAAGGCCTTTGTGTTTGTCAGTATCCATCCTCTGTGTCTGTGTGGAAATAATCATATGAGAACATGCTGTTCAGATAAAAAGAAAAATCTTGCCCTGTAGCAACTGTAAAGGTTTTGAAACACCACCTGGCAGCTGATGGCAGCTGAAAGGTTGGTTATGACAGTGCAGGAATGATGCCAGTGTAGATGCTGGAGGCTGGGGACAACCAGAATTAGAATTTGTTCTGGCCCACAGAACCAGAGTTGGAGTTACCACACAGGCCTTAGCTTACCTGCTGCGCCTAGATGCTGTAATTTGAATTTCAGAACTGTTTCACAGGATTTTCTGGCACACAAATGTGCTGAACCTTTGTGCTGAGAGCTCTGCTTTTCCTTGGTGCTGGGCAGCAGAGCAGCCCCTTTCCCCACTTGCCATATATTGGTTAAATACAGCATTGTACATAGCAGCAAATGAATGATTTCTCCATGGCTGATTGCTCTTTTATGTGAATAATTGGCAGCATGCGCCCTGTTTGAATCCTACAGGCACATGTCAAGTGACATTTAGTCTGAGATTTAACATTTAGTCAGAATTAACAAAATGTTCAGCCCTTTAGATGATAGGAGCTGAACACAGAAGTTGCTGCTGTGTTACATTCACAAAGTAAACCAAGAATGTCTATAATACAGAGAGAAACAGCCTTTAAAAGATCTGGACCTGTCCTTTTTCACTAAATCACTAGAATTTTTGCCAAATGTATTTAAAGCTGAAAAAAAAAGTATGTTCCTGGCCAAAAAATTATATCCAATAGAGCACAAATGAACATAGCAGAAAATTAATCAGATAATAGCAGTGCACAAGCTGTCAGGTTAACTCTCGTGCTTTTGGGACTCCCATCATAAACTGCAATGAAATAAAACCTACAGGCTCAAAAAAGCAAAAAAAGGAAGAAAGTACTTGCCACAGTGTCTGCTTTGGGAGCTCACTAAGCTCCTTGCAGACCTTCAGCTTGTTCTAAAGGAGGACTTGTGAACCAAAATGAAATCTAGGGAATGTTTCTGCCAGTACTCCAGAGATCCAGCAACAGCTCTTGGAAGTAACCATGGATGTTTTGACTTCTTTTTCAATTAATGTTTTTTTAAATGGTACTACTGTGCTGAGACTGTGATTCAGGTTGGAACTTCACATTCCCCAGGACAACTGGTGGAAGCCTTGGATTAAAACGTAGCAAATTTTGGCAAATGTGTTGCCTCTTAACCTCTTTCTCTTAGGTTTATCTGCTTACCTTTCAGAATTGTAAAATGGTTTCTTATTAACCTTTGCCATCTTTTACTTCAGTTTGCAAGTAAAACTTAGATTCAGAATAAAAAGGAGCAAAAGTGGGTTTTTGTCAAGAAAACTTTAAGCAGCAAAACAAGGGTTGCTGGGCAAAACTGGTAATTGTTGCAACACAGTAGATATTTGTTTTGCTTGATTATTTATCTAGGTAGAAGTGTAGGTCAGAACAACTCCAGCTGCACTAATTTTGTGATCTGTACATCAATGCAAATTGTTGAAAGCTTTGTTATCTGTTTCAAGAGGCAGTTTAAAATAACTTGCTAGATCAGCTTTATTCCTGAATGTTAGATCTGAAACATGCTGGTTTTCTAATCTTTCCATTTTGAGCGCTTTGCTCTGCAAGTCAACAGAAATCAGAGGTCTGGGGAATGTTGATAGGGAGAGCTTTATTGTTCAGCAAAATAATTTAGAAGGGAAAAATGTGTCTCCAGAACTGACTTGTCTTTTCTGAAGGTGTTCCCACAATGGAGATCACATTCCCAGTCAGGCTGGCCAAGAACTGTAAGGTAAAATTTGAGCAACTCTGAAGGGTTGAACAAGTTCAGCTGTTTTGAACTAAAGCTTGTGTTGGTGGGATACTGAAAAGTGTTTGGTTGGGAGTTCAAGCTGGGACAAGTTGTGGCTGGGGAGGTTGGTATCAGTTCTGTGCAAGCTATCACTTCCTCACTGTGAATTGGAGAGGACTTTTGAGCCTGGGAAAATGTCTTTGTGGAATCTCTAATCTGCTCTGCTGATTTATTAAAAAAGGATTGTCCAAGATACATTAAGGAAACACACTCTACTTCTAATTATGACTTCACTTGATGACTTGATCTGTTATTTTTCATCAAGAGTATCAGTCAAAAAAAAGATGACTAATGCTATATAAAGGCAATCCAGTGTGATTTGTAGAAATGACTTTCTAAACAGGTGAGGACTGGTACAACAGGGCAAATCATCAGCTCTGTGTTTCTGAAGAGAGAAGTTAATTTGAGAGGACTTTGTTTCCAAGGGAATCCAGCAAAAACATCCTCTTAGTTTTGTTATGAATAAATGTCTGTCATGAGCTGAGCATTTCATGCTGCCATAAGCTGCTGTTTTTGTGCAGTGGAGGCTCTGATGCTGTGGAACATCTTTCTGATTCATGGGATTGCAATGCTCGGGTGCAAATCCAGGAGCTGAGCTGCTTTCTTGTCACTGCAGAATGGATTTTCTGTCCTTATCTGGGTTGTTCTTTTCCACGTCACAGTTGTCCTTTAGGTGAAGTGATCCTTAGTTGGCAGAATTTTCAATTCGATGAATTGGGATC
This sequence comes from Aphelocoma coerulescens, assembly GCF_041296385.1. Taxonomy (NCBI): domain Eukaryota; kingdom Metazoa; phylum Chordata; class Aves; order Passeriformes; family Corvidae; genus Aphelocoma; species Aphelocoma coerulescens. Next base: position 7,930,171 of record NC_091032.1, read on the forward strand.
TCAGTTGATGTTTGGCAGCTTTGGGGTTCCTGAAAGAGAGTTTCTGTCTTGGAAGGTGTTGTTGCAGAGGAACACTGCAGAAAGGAAGAATTATCATTCTATATTTTCAGTAATTTACAAAGCAAGTAATTACTAATGGTTTTTTTGCTTTGCTGTATGCACTGAGGTTTTGAGGTGTTTATAGGAATGTAAATTAGGGTTCATGTTGGCCACAGCTGTTGCAGAAACATTGAACAATTGGGACTTCCTGAGATGTGATCTGCTGCTGCTTTAATATTCTATATTGGTTGGAGTTTGCCTTTTATTCCCAACAGATTTGACTCATGTTCCTAGAAACTTGCTTTCTTTGAAGCTAATTTCCAAATGTAAACAAATCTGCAAAATGTGCTTGATGTTCTGGGCTGGAAAGAACCTCAAATGCATTTCTGTAACAGAGACATGAGTGCCTAAATGCTTCCCAAAGATGAAGCAGACTAATTCACTCTTGAGTTAACCTTAAACCAGCCTGTTCATCTTGCACTGTAATTATTACCATTATCTGTAGTTGTCTGGATATCTGTGTCTGTGATGGATTGGCTTTGATGGGTTGTGCCATCCCTGAGCTCTGTGCTCTGGGTGGTGTTTAGGGTTGTTGGTTTCTCCAGCCTGGGCCCAAGGGCCCATTTTTGCTTTTATTTCTCTTTTTCAAGCTTTCTAACATAAGCTATTAGTGAGCCCTTGACAATGGCACCCTAGTGGTAATTCTTGCCAGAGTGGTCAAATTGAACATCTGCTGAAGTTTCAGTGCAAGCACTGAGAAAGGTGGCTGAGTTCACAGCATTTATTTTGCTGTGCAATGTCCCTTTTGGCTTTCTTGTGACACTGTTTAGCAGGATTTAGTCAGACTGTCTGCAATCCCCCTTCCCACTGGGGCAGGTGCCTGGCCTTGTCTGGTGCCATCTCACCCTTTTCCTTCAACTGTCTTAAAAACCATATTTTCCCTCAATCTGTCACCTCTTGTTTAAGTTTATTTTTAAAGGGAAAGGGAGGTAACATACTCTGTAACTAAAAGCATCATCCTGTTTACTGTACACTTCCCTTATGTTTCCTTCCAGTTCTCTTTGTGTTCTTTCCTTTCAATCTTAATCAGCTCAGAGGGAGAAAAAATACTTTTACTTTATAAAAACTCTCAGAATCTTCAACTTTGTAGGCCCAGCAGAACTATTTTTTGCAGGAGACTGTGGAAAACAATGTTGATTATTAGCAGAGACAGGTCAGGCCTTTCTTCCCCCACACAAAATAAATATTTGGAAAATGGATGAATGTTTTTGTTGCAGTCAGGTTTAAGCACAGATAAATATATATTTTAACAGGCTTTTGTGGAGTGTGTAGATAATTTACAGTATAAGTTAGGCAATCTGTCTTTCAGGAACTTTTCCACAATTACAAGAGAGGGAATTCAGGTTGCAGATAGGTCATGGGAGGTCAGTGCTTTGGAAAATCTGAGGAGGATGGACACAGCTCACAGCTCTGCCATGAGGAACATGGCAGGGATGTGCTTCTGCCTAGGGCTTGCTCAGGGAGACACTTTATGGAATTATTGCCTGGTGATTTTATTCTTTTACATATGAAAATGTTTTTGGAAATGTAAAAATATTTCATGGTGAAGAATCTACACTTTTGCTATGCTCTGAAATTGTAACTTTAAGATGTCTCAGTGATTGAAAAATCCCATGTTACACTTGGTTAATGCAGGTACAGACTTTGTCTTCTGGCATTCTTAAATCTGTTTTCTTCTCCTCGTTTAGGAAATGCCCAACTCTGTCTTTTTGGTCATGGAGGTATGTGTTAACATGTATGTTTCTGGTTGATTTTAAAGACTTTTAGACCTACTCCTTTGTACAGCTGCAAACTAACCATGGCTTACTAAAACAAACAATTTTGAAAAGTAAATTATGAATTTCCTATGCCTCACAAAATTTATCAGCACTGTTTGTTTCATAAATTATTCAGTTTCATGTTATGATACTGTAAGTATTGATGAAGTGTGACTCCTCAAATTATTAATTACAAATAATTAACAAAGAAATTTTAAGGCAAACAGCTGGAAGAGATCTAATTTTCATTAAAAGATTACAAAGTAGAAATGATGTAGCAGGTATTTCAGTGGTTGTATTTTGAATAAAACCCTTTGTTTTTAACAGTACTGCAATGGTGGGGACTTGGCCGATTACTTACAAGGTAATTGATTACTGTATTTCCCTATTATTTTGCTTTACATGTTTATATTCAGTGTTCCTGACATCCATTGGTGTTTCTCTGAGTCTTCTGCCTGTGCTTTAAATGTGGGTGAATGAGGGTGAATGTGATAATACACAGACAGAAAATGCTTTTTTTTTTTTTTTTTTGCCACAGCTGAATGTAACATTCCCTTATTTGTCAATGAGGGAGAAGCTGTAGTTAACCATAAGTAGTATGCTGAAAAATGTGTGGGTTTCTATTTCTAAAACTGCATTTTGGGGGCTGTTCCCAGTGTTTTGATTCCACCTGTTTTCTTTTCCGAGATGTGAACTTAGAAGCACTGATTTACTTATATAATAATGCTCTCAAGAAAGAGGCAGTGCTGGCTTAGGAGAGATTTTCCATGATTCTGCCCAAAGTGAGGACAGAATTTATAGAATCATGGCAAATGGATTCTTCTTACAACCAAAATTTTGAGCAGAGATGTTAATCTTCATATTTTTCATGATGAAAATGTTCTACTTGCCCTTGTATCTCAGTGTGTTGAAGGAATCTTTTTTGTGCACATCTATTGTTATGGTAACTGTGTGTATTAAAAGCTTAATTCACTTGCTGTTAAAACCTTTGGAAAGACTCAGACAGTGAAATCCAGCTCCTGTGTTCAGTGCTTTTTCAGACTGCAGAATGAGATAATACCTTCTGAAGAGACTTTCTAAAGTAGATCTCATTTTTTTTCCTTTCAAATTAATCTTATCCTGGATGAAATTTCTGAGCAGAGTGGTTCTCAGCATCCCTATAATGATTTGTTTAAAGAACAAGTTTTATGGCTTCAGGTTTTACTGTGATTTTTGGATACACTTTATATGAAGTTCTTTTATTTTCTTATCTCCTTTGCCTTTTTAGCCAGTTTAGGATTTAATGGCGATTGAGAAGTTTTACAAATATGATGCTACCAAATTGAATAAACTACTGTAAAAACAGATGATTCAGAGTTCTGTAGCTGCTGTAAAACTATAATGATGTCTATATTTTTGAGAATATTTACATGTGTAGAAAACCACTGGGGATTGGATCTGATTCATAATGATTGGACTGTAATTCACTGTTTTCAGTTGATCACTGTGAAGTTTATTGCTTTTACCCAACGATATTGATATTTATTTTCCCCCCTGCTCCTGTGTGTGTCATTCCCAGCTAAGGGGACTCTCAGTGAGGACACCATCCGAGTGTTCCTGCAGCAGATTGCAGCAGCCATGCGCATCCTGCACAGCAAAGGCATCATCCACAGGGATCTCAAACCCCAGAACATTCTGTTGTCCTACGCCAGCCGTCGGAAATCCAGTGTCAGCGGCATTCGCATCAAAATAGGTAAATGTTCTCTGATTGGAAAGGTAAATCAGCACTGTTGGATTGTTTCCCTCCTCAGAAATGTCTCTCTAGTTCAAGTACTGGATATGGAGTGCGTTCAATTGATGCAAATCAGACAGCAAGTCAAGAATGATGAGCTTCATGCTGTGATGCATTCTCAGGATAAAAAAAGATTGAATCATAAAGACCTTTTTGATTAAATCTGCAGGACAAATCTATTTAGCTGATGTTTCTAGTACTAAACTATTTTAATTAGGCATGAATCTAACTTTTGAAACTTGGAGTAGCCTTTAACCCATTTCAAAACTGTGTTTATGCAAGACTCCAATTGCAGTTCCAGCTGTTTGCTTTTTTAGTGGTAGACCCTTCTAAGGGTTTTTTGAGAAGTGTAGAAATGAAGGTTATGGCCTATTTTTGGCATGGCAGAGGGGAGGCTTGGCCTTGTAACAGGGAAGAGATGTCAAGTATTCAAGATACTACCAAACTCCTCTGCAGAGGCCACTCCAGGAGTTTTAATCACTCCTTGTTGTCTGTTAAGCATCTATTTAAAAATACCTTGCTTTCAGCAAGTTCTTTCCTATGCTTTTGCTCAAAAATTGCCCAGGGGAGACAAAACTTCTTCCCTTGCTGTCCTTACTTGATAGCTTCAGATGCTTTTGCCTGCATGGAAAATTCAGCACCTGAAACTTGACTTCTTAAACTTGTACCTGATGTGATTTTACTGCAGGCAGATTGTATATTCATCACCCTTAATGAGCCATTTATATTTAGCCAGTGACTTTAATCCTTTCCTGCTGACGCCAGACAGGCTGTTCTGCAGCTGGGGAGGTGCCTGAGCAGCAGTTTGTGCAAATGATGTCACTGCTGCTTCTTGGCTTGCTCATTTAAAAGATAATATATTATTCTTTCAGCATGACAAAGATTCTACTATTCCATGTAGCTGGCTAGATATTAAACCTGTCTTTTTTTCAATCCCACTGTTATTTGTAGCAGATTTCAGTCAGAGACAGGTGATTTCTAGGCTGTAAAAATTTGAAAATGATCTTTCTTTTCATTGACCAAGGTTGTTCTTTACACAGCTGACTTTGGGTTTGCTCGTTATCTGCACAGCAACATGATGGCTGCAACTCTGTGTGGCTCCCCTATGTACATGGTAAGGGACATTTCACATTATCTTGCTTATCTCAAACGTTCTCCTGCCAGAACAAAATAATTGACTGCTTGCAGATTGGCAAATGCCTCGTGTTGCTTTACAAGGATTAGGGACAGAGTGCAGTTCCCCTTTCCATAGTTTTACTACCTTTTTTTAGCTTGGGATTTGGAGATCGTGATTGTTAAAATCAGAGAGACTTTGAACATTTTTTAGTGCTTCTTTGTCCAAAGAAGAACTGCAGAAGCCAAGTAAACAACACTTCCCTCTTCTTCCCAAGCATGCCACATTCTGGATGCTTTCTTCAGAACATCAGCATTTCTAGTTTTTTTGTGGTTTTGAAACCCAGCTTTCATTTTAGATGGAGCTCTTACCTCTCAAGCCATGTGATGCACATGAAAATCTTAATTTTCTCTTGCAATAAAGTGGTCTCTGCTAATACTGCTCTGACAGGAGAGTCATATTGCTGTGGCTTTGCTTTTTTTGTTTTCCCTTCTCAGACTTTGCTGTTCTTTCCAGGCCCCTGAAGTGATTATGTCTCAACACTACGATGCTAAAGCAGACCTGTGGAGCATAGGAACCGTGATTTATCAGTGTCTTGTTGGAAAACCACCTTTTCAGGTAACACTTGCTTTCCTTTTCCATCTTCTCAGTCTGAAGGACATTCCTAGGGCTCTTGCTTCTAGTCAGGAAAGCAGAAGCAAGTCATGTCTGAGTGTAGTGTTGGTGCTGCAAAGGCTTGAGAATACCAAGGGAGAAGTTGTTTATGCTTAGTCTGCGTGATGAGTGTGTTCAATCCAGAGGAAATACATAAATAAGGATCCTCAGTGCTGAAGTCACTGCTCTGCTTGGTGTTTTTCCCCCTTAATGCCCATATGCAAAAGCCTCCTTTTTGTGTATGCGTGCTTAGGTACAAAAGCTATTTCCTCCATGAAACTGAGCTTTAATTAATGTACATTTTTATTTGGCAGGCCAATAGTCCTCAAGATTTGAGAATGTTTTATGAAAAGAACAGGAATTTGATTCCTAGGTATGTCACTATGGCCTTTCCTGTCACTTACACTTGTTGATTGAACACTTTTTCATCTTGGGGAATGCCTGGGGTCCATAAAAATATTTGCTGCTGCTATCTTGACAAGGATGTAGTGTGATACCAGTGAGTCATGTTGCATCTTGCCTTCCTTGTACCTAGCTGAAACTAGGTGTACCAAGGCAATAAAGCACAGATAGTGATGACTTAGGTCATAGCAGAATGCTGATTTCCTGAAATTCAATGTGCTATGCATTATTCAATGCATGCATTAAATTTAATGCATGTTTTACTTCCTCTTGTGTGCAGCATTCCTAGGGAAACATCAGCTTACCTGGCTGACCTGCTGTTGGGTTTGCTTCAGAGAAACCAAAAAGATAGAATGGACTTTGGTATGTAGTTCTCTTTTCCTCTTGCTCTTTTGACTTTCCTTGTTAGTTGTATTCATGTGACCAGAATAATTATCTTGACCTTTTGTCTACAGCCAATTACGTGAGAAGTGAACGGGTTTTTTTCTTCTCTGTTGTCGTAAAGAAGGCAGAGTAGCTAAAATAAATCACTGTCAGTATTAAGTGATACACATAAATCATGTTGTTGAGTAGTGAAATATAAATCAGTTTAATTATTTCAGTTGTGCCCTTTCCTTTGAGGGTTTGCTCTATACCTTAAATTTCATATTGAAGTCTTATTTCTGTTACTTTAACTGGTGTTTTGGCATCGTACTGGGAGCAAATATTTCTGATCTCCATGTGGTTGCAGAAATGTAACAAAGTACTGGAAGAACCCACTTTAGAAACACACTATTGAAAAGTTAAATCTTCATTAATTCTTCTTAGCTGCATCTTGTATGTCATTATATTCATGCTGGTTATTTAAATTTTATAGCACTACTTGTCAATGCAGTTTTATCATAGCTGCCAGGAAACATTAATCTTAAAACTTTAGTTCAGATCCAGAAAAAGCTCACAATAATTGGGTAAAATGTCATAAATTCTACTGACTGTATCCAGAGGTCAATATATAAATCTCTATGTGTAGGAGAAATAATACATCACAAACATGGACTGTGAGTAGTTGATTCCACTCTGCACTCTGGGTGTGCTGATCCCTACAGTTTCTTCAAACATGGGGAATTCACTGTATTGCTTGTGGTGGTGGGAGAAAGCATTTGTGCTTCGAAAGAAAAATAGAAAGCAGAATGGCAGTGATGAAAGTCATGTTTTCCTTGGCTGAGCCACTTAAAGGGCCTCAAAGGGGCTGCTCTGGAATGTGCTCAGCAAAGGGAGTGAAAGGGAGAGTTTATAACAGAGCCCAGTCTCTTGTTGTTAAAGTAAAAATAGCACTCTAAGTCTTGTTGATCTTCCAGCAATATAAAGTAGAACAGCAGGTGTTGTACAAAAGCTGGAGAGCACCTGATCCTTGTGTTCAAGTTAATAATTACATAGTTCAGGCATTACAGCTTGATTCCTTCCCTTATTGGGTCAGGGAGAAAAGTGTTGCTGAAGGAAAGGAGATACTGCAGTCCTCAGATTCCTTCTCTTTTTTTTTTCCTCCTTGTTATTTGCTTATGTCTGAGGCACAGCATTGTTTTGCCTCAAGTGTTAGGACATTAAAGTTCACCCAGCTCAGCAGCTGGCTCCCACCAACCCTCAAATTCCTTGAACCAGCTGAACACTGCTCCTTGCAGAACAAAACTTTCCATGTAACCTGGTGGCCAGTTGGTTATGCTCAGTTAAAAGTGCCTCAGCATATCCATTTACCACAAAAGCAAACTATTTCTAATGTAACAACAGTGAGTTCACTGAGGAATTGTTAAAGAAATGGTGTCTAATTCTGCTTTATGCCATGAACTGGCTGCACAGGTCGTGTTCTGCTGTTGGGAAGTGGAAAGGAGAATGGCTCTGCTGTGATTTTTTTTTTTGCCACCTAAGGTGTAGCATTAATGGAATTCAAAAATAAATGTCAATCCTTGAGAAAGGCAGAGCTGAAAATACTTCCAGTGTCTGGTGTGAAAAATGCTCACTGTTTTGAAGAGCAGACTAAAACTGAATTACTACCACAGAGAACATAATTTCCTCAGCAGTGTAGGAAGGCTTCTTGTCTTCATGGCTTTAAGTGCAGTCATAAGATGTCCTCCAGTGATTCAGTCTGATTTGCCTTGCTGACTGATGTTTGAAGCTATTCAATTGATTCTTGTTTCCTTTCCAAACTCTTCAGCAGCACATACCATAGAAAGCTTTAATCTTTTATAAGCTCTTCACCCTCTGGCTCTGCAATGTTGATTCTGGGAAGGCAACCATTTATCACCATCTGCAATATAGTCTGTAAATTCTGTCATTTGTACATCTACTTACAGTGGTGGTTGTTTCTTGTTCTACAGAAGCATTTTTCAACCACCCTTTCCTGGATCACGTTTCAACAGTGAAAAAATGTGAGTAGGTTTTGGGTTTTTTGTCACTTATTTGTGTAAATGATGAATGTTGCAGGCTGGGAGGGAGAAAGATCTGCCAAATATCACACTAAGTGTTTATGAGACATTTTCCTCAGCCTGCCTGTTGTTGTGCTCTATTATGAGGCCGAGTGTTGAATCCTTTTTTGTGTTATGCCAGACTGAAATGTGATACTTATTTACTTGTTCTTTTGACGTTTCCACTGAACTTAAATACCCTCGTGTGATTGAGGATGTGCTGTTCTTATAAGCTGTGTAAGGGCTTATGAATGAGAAGCAGTGAGGAAATTTGTTTGAAATTCAGCCTTTTGAAGTCTTAGTCCCCTTTTTTTTTTTCCCTCTGGGTTTTTCTCTTCTAGCTTGTCCTGTACCAGTGCCCACGTACCCAGGCTCAGTCTCTGGCAGTTCCTGTGGTAGCTCTCCTTGTCGCTTTGCTTCTCCTCCAGTAAGTTCTGTGTTACACAACAATCTCCAGAAAATGCTTTCTGTAATGTTTAGTCAAGAGTTCATGAATTTTCTAGATCTTTTAATTCTGACAGTGTAAACTGTCATGTTCAAGAGCAAAGAGCAAGGAACACCTGTGTCTTTTCCTTAAATAACATTAACATTTTGGTGCTCTCTTGCTCCTTGGGTTGTATCTTGTGGGTTTTTTGTTGTTCTGTTTGGTTAAGGTAAAAAATACATATAAGTATCAAATGCTAGAGCAGCAAATCTTTAGATGTTCTAATATGGTTTGCAATGTAATGGCTGTCACAGATAAATTTTGAATTGGCCCTTCTGGCTAAGGCCCCTTATTACAAACCAGTGGCTTCAATTTGATGTGACATTTGGAAGAGGTACATCTGTATCACCAGGAATGATTGAATAAATCACAATTGTTTAAACTCACAGTCTAATCAATACAGTACTGTCTAAACTGACACTACAGGGTTATCCAGTATTTGAAATTTCATAGTTCAAAAGCATTTCTACTTTCTGAATCACTGGATTTACAGTGGGTTTTTTTCCCTTTCTTTTTCCCAACGCCCCCCTCCAGTCTCTGCCAGACATGCAGCACATTCAAGAAGAAAATTTGTCTTCCCCTCCACTGGGTCCTCCTAACTATCTTCAAGTCTCTAAAGACTCTGCCAGTACCAGTAGCAAGAACTCCTCTTGTGACACAGATGACTTTGTTCTTGTCCCACACAATATCTCTTCAGACCACTCGTGTAAGAGCCTTTCTTATTTTTACATCTCAAACCAATTTTCATTCATAACACACTTCTACCTCCCGTTGTTCTTTGGCTCTCTTTGCTCTAAATGTGTCTGAATTCACATTGAAATTAATTTCTGTAGTTTGATTCCTCTCTGGAGGGAAACTGTTTGGTACTGTACGTCCATCAGGGACATTTTCATCTTCAGTTAAGCAGCCAAATATGTAAGAGGGGTGGTTTAAAGTAATGGAAAATAGTGGGGCTTGGCAGTAGAAGAAGAGATTCAGTTGTAAACAACTGCTGATAAAAGACACAAGGATTCTCTTGGAATTCTTTGTGGAAGCAGGCCCTTTATTTCCTCCAGACTCCCTGAACATTTATAGCTCATGCTCTAGAGCTTTAAATAACAAGTGTAGCTAAAAACATAAAACACTTCTAACATGAAAGGTAAAACATCAGCCTGGGCTTATACAAAGGAAAGACTTGGATGTAGCACATTTATGACATGGGCCCCAACCTGAATTGCACAAAATCAGCTGATTTCTGGACAATGCCACCAACTTGTGGTAAATATTTGACTAAATGACTGCCTGGAGGGTTTCTGTCATCCATTGTTGTAAACATCCCAGTGTTGATACCTTGTACCCTTAAACAATGGAGTTTATTTCCAAACTGTTGTTAATATGAAAAAAACTCACAAACAAACAGCAAAAAACTTGTTAAAGAACTCCCTTCCCCAGTTCCATTTATGTTGGGGGTCACATTTGAGGTATTTTCCTACACAAAATAGTTTGTGGAAAACTTTTGTATGTTCACAGAAGTGGTTTTTTCTACAACAGCAATATTGGAAATGTAATTTTTTTTCTGATTCTGCTTCCTGATGTGGGTTTTGTGTGTGTTCCCTCCTGCAGATGATATGCCTTTGGGAGCAGCTGGCAGGCGGGCTTCCAGCGAGTTCTTGATGTGTGGAGGGTAGGTGTGCTGAGCTTCTTCCAAAAGAAATCTCTTCAAAAATTGATGCTGCAGCTGCAGAAGGGGGTTCTGGGCTTTTGGCACTGGGTTGTCATAGCTCTGTGGACTTTCTGAAAGATTACCAAGAATTGATTTTAATATGAGTATCTAAACAGCTTGAATTCAGGAAGTTTTGCTGCCAAGTAGAGAGTTTCTCTGGTATGGGGACCTGTCTTTTGACAGTGGTTTTTGTTTTCACAGGCAGTCACCATTAACTATTTCTGGAAGCTCAGGAACTGTACAGAAACCATCTTCAGCCTCTTCTCGAAGTGCTGCCTCTGGTACAGCTAACAGGTGTGTGATGTGGCCTTAGATTCTCTGCTATGTTATGGTTTTGGCTTTGTTTATTTATTTTTTTAAATTGTGAAACTGGGCTAAAATAGAAGCCAGACCTCTTTTTTCCAGCCTCTCTACACTGCATGCCTTCTCTGGTATATCCCCAAAAGATTTCCTTAAGGAGTTGAGAGCATTCTTTGTCTGTTTAAATTTTGAATTGTTTAAAAGCACAAATATAAGGACATAACTGACTTGTCTTTTTTGGTGCTGGGAAGCACAGCACAGCCTTAATGTAGTAAGTCAAGATGTTGAATGCAGATATGTTTTAAGAAGTGGTTGTGAGAGAAGAGGAACTTTGAAAGCCCAGATTGCTGTGGATTTGTATCTCGTAGCTGGTTTGGTTTGTCTGGTCACTGGGTGTGGCTTTTGTGGAAGTGATTACCGTGAATTTCATGGCTCTGTCTCACAAGATGCCAAAGTCACATGAAGGAGCTAAACGTGTATTGCAGGTTTTCCATCAGCAGGACTGGTAATTAGTCCCCCTTCTTCCACATGGCTGTAGGCTTCAGTTTCTGCTGGTTTAAAATAGAACTGATTTTCATCAGTGGTGCCTGAAATCTTTCCTGTGTTATTTTGGAAAAAGTAAAGCTTAATGATGGTGTTTAACTACTCATGGAATATCTAAGCAGAATTTGTTCAAGTGATGAATTTTGTGATGTTTTCAGAACAGAAAGAGGATGAGTGGCTAACTGGGGAATAGAGCTATTATGTTGGGTGCATTTTTGGCTTGTGCCAGTGCTAGAGGGCTGCAAATCAGCATTATTTGTTTAGAAATGCTTGTCACAAGAAAAGTTTGCTACTTTGTGCTGATCTTTGTGCAGTTGGTGCAATCTGCTGACAGGGGCTGTCGATACAGCTTTTAGCCTCATGTTTTATGTTTAAGGGCAGATAATGGGGATGGTTTGCCTGTAGAGGTCCATTTGCTCTGAATTGGCCACGTACAATGTAGTATAAATACACTGTTTTTTCATGTTTTAAGTTGTGTCAGGCAGAGTTTTAGAGTTAGAAGTTTTATGAAAATATGCCATTTGTGTCATTTGTACATTACTAAGAGCTAAATGGTCATGTGATTAGAAACAGGTGCCTACTGTTCACACTCTGTGTTTGTACTTTAATAGTTTGATTTAATTATTGGCTCAGTTAATTCAGTAATTGCATTTGAGGCTGCTTGGGGCATGGTCTGAAGAAAGCAGTGTGTGTGTCTGGTATTCTACAAGATGCTGGGTTTGGTTTTGGGGTTTGGGTTTTTATTTCCTGACAAATGTTCTTTCATTGTTTGTGGGTTGTTCCTTTTAGATTTTTGGTGTTTTACAAAAGGTCATACCCTGTGAAACAGGGAATCTTTCTGATTAACTGATCAAACTGAATTAATTGTGCCTATAGTTATGTTGCTTTATGTTGTGTGTCTTCACAGACAGTCTCCAACCAGAACGGGCAGATTAGGTCGAGGTGGTTCACTCTCCTGTGGTTTATTACCAGTTTTATTCTCTGGATCTCAGAGAAACAAGATTTGCATGCAGCTCTGCACACATCTGTATTGCATTTTCTCTGACTGGTAACAAACCTCATCAGACTGGAGGAAGCCTGGCCAGAGCTCAGCTTTGGGCCTGAGCTGGGGAGCCCCAATGGGGCTGTGCCTCTGCACCACAGCATTGCTGCCTCCAGTTAGCTCACAGTTCGAGAGCTTGCCTGGACTTACCTGCAAGGCTGTGTGAGAGCAGGGAAAGGCGTTTTCCATGCTGAGTTCTTTAAAAGTTGAAGTGCCTTCATGGTCTCCTGAGTGTCACTGCCACAGTTTGAATAACATCTGCTTCCCTCTCCTGGGGGAGAGGCTCCCTGTGCTCCCTGAGTGTGCTGTGTAGTCATGGCAGGCTGCCCACAGCCTTCCTGTGGTTTCCACTTGGGAGTCCTTCTCCTTGCTTGGAAGTTTTCAGGCTTTCTGCTGACTGTGTGCCCACAGCCAACTTCGAAATTACTCTGGGATCCAGAAGCTGGGTGGCAATAGCAGGACAAACTTATTTTCTTTTGCTTAGGAAGTTCTGTGCATATTAGGAAGTAATATTTCGTTCTAAGAGGTAGCAAAGAGAATAGGACAAATAGAGTAAAAAAAACCCCAGATTTCTATTCAGCTGGAGCTATGCAGTGAGTGCTGTAATTACCTGTCTTCTAGAGAACTTTTTTCACATTTCTTCTAAGAATTTGTAATCTTTCTTTAAAGACATGGTCAATAAAGGGCCAGATAATAAAGTGATTATCTTCCAAACAACCCATTTGTTTGAAATTCTTTCCGTTGAATTCTGTTTTCCTATAAAAGTGTTGGTTACTGATTACATGCAGTGGTTGGAGTCCCTTATCAGGGGCCACACTGAGGCGAGGCAGGTCACTGCCACTCCAGCTGAACTTGGCCAATCTGCAATTGGAATCTGTGGATTAATGTTCAGGTGTGTGGTTTTGCTCCTCCTGCCAGGGGTTGGCTATTACGTAACATGTTTTCCCCCTGCAAGTTCACAGTGTCTCTGGGGATATCTCTGCCTGTGCTTCGGTGGCTTTTGTCCACATTCCAAGCCTGCTCTGAACTTCCTGTCCCTGGCGCGCTGGGTTTTCCTAGAACGCTATTTTCAAGTGTGGTAAACACAGCGGGCGGCTTGGCAGGGAGTCAGAGGGATCTGGAGATCTCAGTGATGTGTGACCAAGGGCTGACTCCCAGCTCCGTGTGATCCCAGCCAGTGCAGGGAAGGCAGCGAGGCTTGAACAGTTCCTGATCCTTCTCCGTGCAGAGTTGGAGCTGGGTTAGGACAAGCCAAGATCGCAGCGCGCCCAGTGAGCGCAGAGGAAGTTTATCTGCCTGTTTCCTAGATTTCCTCAAAATTCCTACAGTCCAATCCTGAGAGAGAGACCTGCCTACCTGTATTCATCTCCTGTCTCCATCTCCTGTCTCCACACCCTCCAACTCCAGGCACTGTCAACCTTCCGTGTCCCCCCGCAGCGAGACGGCGCCCATCCCGGTTCCCACCCAGCTACGGAATTACCAGCGCATAGAACAGAACCTCTCCTCCACTGCCAGCCCCGTGTCCAACCCCCACGGATCACCCAGGTGAGGCTGGGCTTTTTAACTCCTTTCTCTTGGCTCTGGTTGGTGTTTGTACCCTGGAAGATGTCCCTGCTTTCTTGCTGATGTCATTTTATTTCCACACTAAAGAGACATTTCAATGATAACAAATAAAAGCCCTTCACAATCTCAAGATTGTTGGATGGGCACTTGAAATATTTTCATGAAAACAAAATGAGCTTGTTCTTTCACTCAAAATGCAACCCAAGAAGGTAAAAAGATGAAGTCTTGCTTTTTTACTGCTCTTTGTGTATTGCATGGCATTACATCATGAACTGGAATGTCAGTAATAAGTTATGTTTTGTTTCCACACATGTAATGATGAGATGAATGCTTTGTTCTGTAGAATATCAAGGAAACAATTTTTGGCATGCTAATTAACCAGCTTGTCCCATTACAAAGCTCTAGTGAGCCAGGCTTATTCTCTGCCTTGTGGTCTACAGGATCAGGCTGGTGAAGGTCAAAGACTCATAAATAGACTACTCAGAACTCTGAAGATCTTTACAAAAACAAAACCCAGGGTTTCTTGCATATTTTTACCAGGATCTCTGATTTGATTATACTTGCTACATTTGGAGAAATGCCTTTCCCTTAAATAATCTGGTTTTAGTTATCTGAGCTATATATCAGACCCAATATGAAAACTTTCTCAGAATCTTTGCTGATTAAAAAACGGACATTTACATTAATACGTGGTTGTGAAATAAAAAATTTGATCATCAAGCTGTTTGAAGATTAGGGTGTACTGAAGGAAGTCTATTTTAATGTCCTCCAGTTAGCAGACTATTATGGCACTGAAAGTTTAAAAGTGTTTGTGAACAAAAGGAATTAATGATTATTGTCAGTATGGAAAGCTTAGCTTAAGTTCTTAGCTTTCTCTTGAAACACCAGTATTTCCTTTAACTGATCAGACTCCTCAGGAGGGATTCTGAAGCTTATCTCAAGGAACCAGTGACCACAGTGTGTGTGACCATTCTTTTACCTTGCCAGAGCTGGAGTTGTGAGACGCTCCAACACCAGCCCGATGGGTTTCATGAAGATGGGCTCGTGCTCTCCAGTGCCAGCTGACACTGCCCAGGGCGTTGGGCGCAGGTTGTCCACAGGATCTTCCAGGCCATATTCTCCTTCACCACTAGGTAAGCACAGAAATGCTTAGCAATTAGTAGACCTTTATCTGGAACAGTAATTCAGAACTCTAATTCTTGCTTGAAATTAATCTTAAACCCCAACCTGCCCAGCTCGGTCACATGTGCAGAAATAATTTCTGTTAAATGGCCCACAGAGGTAAACTAACTAGGTTTTCACTTGCTTTGTTGTTGTTTGTAAGTGAAGTATAAAGTGTAAATACACATTCTGGTTTTGTTTGCATAGTTGGAACCATACCTGAGCAGCTTGGGCACTGTTGTTGTGGACAACTCCAAGGACATGAATCAAGGAGTAGGAACTTCTCAGGTGAGTGACTTTGGACAATGCAATCAGCATTGTTTTGATAGAGCTTCTAGAGTATTTTGTGAAGGGGAGAGAGCCAACACACATTAGAATGGGCTAGTAGGAGACGCTGAACTTTTGTGGAAACAGCCCATTTGTGGCCTGGGTGGCACCTTTGCCCATAACTAATTCCCTACACAACAAGACAGCGACTGAAATTTCTTACTCTCAAGATGAAAAACCAGCTCTGATGAAGCCTGTCTTTAAAGAGGGATGTTTTATAATGAATGGTAGTAGTGTGCTGCTCAGAATCTGGTTTTGATAGACCAGCTCTGTCATGCCAGTTCTCAGAAAAGGGAGGCAGAGCTGCCAGTGTACAGCGTGCAACACGTTTTCGTCATTCCCTTGGGAAATCGGTTGGGATCTGATGTTACTGTTGCTAAGCAGTCAGCAAGCTTTGCAAGTCATAAATTATTGTGGCATGCCAGCAGGAAAAAAAAAAAAAGATCAGGAAGAAATAGGACTTGAGGATGTTCTGAGACTGTTAAAGATGGAATTGCACTGTAATGCCAGAAGGATTTGGTATAAGAATATGCAATTCAGCAGTTTGTTCTTCTGCTCTGTGCACATTTTGGGTGCCTTTTCTTCTCTATCTAAAATACTAGTTATACATTTTATTTTGACTTTGTAAGATGTGGTGTTGAAACTGCATTGTGAGGTTTTCCCCTATTTAAACACTTTTCCAAAACCATCTGGAGATGATAGAGCCTTTATTTCTTGGAGCAGCCATGTCTGCTTGGTTTCATCCATATGAAGTAAGTTCAATGGTGTGTCTTAAAAATTGCCTTTATAATTGCTGTGCCATTGGCTGGTTCAACAAAAGGAATGAGTGAATCCTTAGGTTTGAAATAGTCTCCTAAAAAGTGAAAAAGGGTGTGTGTGAAGAGAATACAAAGCACTGGATTTGCTTTTCTTGTTGCAACTTTTCTTTGGATGGAATTTTGTCAGGCTGTTGATTTAGTGCCTTTTGCCAGTATCAAACTGACTTGTAACACACCACAGCACTGTTTTCATGGCTGGCAGGGATTTTAATGTTTCATTTCTTCATATTCCTGCATTCTTTTCCTCCTTGGCTTCACTTCTTAATTTGAAATGACTGCAGTGGTATTTCTGTTTGTACAATACCACAAATTGCAGCAAGTCTGTTTCTCAGCATTTAAATGGGGATGGGAAGCAGTTTTTTGCTTTGGGTGAGGTGAGGTCATCTGAGCTGAGATTTTTCTAAGGGCTGAAGATGTCTTTCGTAATGTGGCTTCTGAACTAATTGAGCTGTTCTTGCTGCCAGTGGCAGCAGAGGACACACTTTTAATTCAGAAACCTTCCCTGGGGTGGCAACAACCCTGGAACAGTAACCAGTGAGATTTCAGACTGATTCTAAAACGACAGGTGAGGACTTTCAGTGCTGTGAGACAGACAAGCAGAGGGATTTCAGGCAAGCAAATTCTTGGCTGGAAAGTTAATGAGAAATAGACTTGATCCCTCTGCTAGAGCTGCAGGCAGACAGGCTGCTCTGAAACATACTGCTTAATGGAGTGGAATGAAATCAAGATGAAGTAGCTCATATTCAAAATCCAACTAGCAAAAACATGAGCTTAAGAAGGCTGAAAGATGTGTTGTAACAGCTGGGCACTTTACTGAGCAAACTGCAAGAAGTTTGTGGTGGTTTTTTTGAGCAGACATTTATGAAATGAAGCCTGTCTCAGAGGATTTTCATGGCCAGTTTTTATAAACCTTTTCTAGTTGTATGGTTCATTTTCAGTTTTTCTCTCTTTCTTTTTTTCTTTTTAAACATGAATGAAGCTGTCACTTCAGTGTCAATTCTTGGAGGTTACAGACAGGCATTTTCTCTGGGAAGCTGTGACCATAAAGCTGAAGTCTGATGTTCTGTTTGTAACTTTGCACAGTTCCCTATCATGAGACATAAAAACACACACCGGGAGCAGAACATTTCATCAAATTTCAGGCCTAATTTTGAAAGAGGAAGGGCATCTTTGAGTAGGTGAGGTGTTTATAAGAGATATTTCCCCAAAGCCCTCTGTTTAAATAATGATTTAGAGCTCTCCCATTTGCTTTAGGAGAAACTTTGCACTCGTACCTAAGTGTGGACTTCCTTTGTCAGCTTTTGAAAAAAGATTCAGTCTGACAGACTAAAAAGTAAACAACTGCTCAAAGTAATGTCCCCAAACTGTTCCAGCTGAATAATTTGGTTCTTTTTAGCACCTAGTTTTCTTTCAGGAACATGAACTGCCTTTGTGTCTGCAAATGAAGTCATTACACACAAAACTAGTCATTAACATGCAATGTCGCATTCACGCTCTTGTTTGCAAGAATATCATTCCAGGCCTTGAGAACCTCTATTCAGCTTGGAATTTCAATGCTGGTTATGCCATTCCTGCTGAATCCAACCACTTTATTTGTCTTGGTGCAGGTTGCCAGATGTACTGCAGCTGCCAGGACAGCTGTCAGCCTGAAATTGTGCCTATTTGGCAGCTTGGAGGTCTCATCAGTGTGGTGTAGCAATAGTCCAAATAATCCATGGGCTAATTCCATTCTCCTTGCTATCTAGTGAGCTAATGATCAAACACATCTCAGTATTTGCAGTTTAGTGTTGTTCTCTGGCATTTTGGGCTTCATCAATACACTTTCCAAACACTGCAAGTAGAATTTTACCTTCTTGTTTGTCATCTCCACAGGTTCTCCTATACCACCATCTCAATCTCCACAGTCACTTTTAATGGGAGCGAGGTTGCAGAGTGCTCCTACTCTCACAGATATCTACCAAAACAAGCAGAAGCTCAGAAAGCAGCACTCAGACCCAGTTTGCCCCTCCTATGCTGGATATGGATACAGTCATTCTCCACAGCCAAGCAGGCCAGGTAGCCTGGGAACATCACCTACCAAGCACATGGGATCCTCACCCAGGAGCTCAGACTGGCTCTTCAAAACCCCACTACCAACAATCATCGGCTCCCCCACTAAGGTTTGTTACATTTGCAATTCTCAGTGCCTGAAACCAAGAATATTTTGGGGTTTTAACTTTGGTTTTTTTGTTTGTTCTTGCTCTTGATCCTTAAAGGCAACAGCTCCTTTCAAAATACCTAAAACTCAAGCATCCTCCAACTTGCTGGCCCTGGCAAATCGCCAGGGCTTGACCGAACCCCCACTGCAGCCTAAAGATATCACTGACCCAAGGGACTTCACACACTTCCACTCCAGCCAGGCAGCTGACAAACAGGCAGGAGAGCAGCACAGCAAAACCACCTTTGGCAGGTAGGCACTGCAGGGTTCGTAATCCATCCCTGGGGGAGGCAGCTGAGCAGCAGAACTGCACACAGCAGCTCTGAGAGGGCGAGTGAGCTGTGAGGGGATGCTGAGGTTTGGTGTGTGCAACAGAAACATTTTGTACTGGCTATAAATATAGCAGGGACTTCCTGGAGCACTTTGTGTTGCTGTCTAGTTCCCTTTTGTTTTGATTAGCTGAATCTGGAATTTCATTGCCTCTGTAAAGCCTGTTCAGTTTTTGCTTGAAAATCTCTATGACAAAATTTGCAATATAATTTTTTTAAGAGAAAAAGGTCTCTTTATTTTTATGGTTTGCTCTATTTTAGTAGATCCATGCTAACGAGCAAGATTTCAATACTTTCTCTATTTTTGTTGAAAGATTCTCTGTAGTAAATACCAAGAATCTTAGTCATCCTTAGTTGCAAGTTGGATGATATTACTGAATAACTTTTTTTTTTGGAATTCATGTGTTTTCCTGTCCAGATCTGTTAGTACTGGGAAGCTGTCAGATCAACAGGTAAAGACCACCCTTGGGGGCCAGTTATACCAAGGCAGTACAGACAGCCTCAACACAGAGAGGCCAATGGATACAGGTAAGGATCAGAGTGATACATCCAAGCTGTCTCTGTATGCCTGGGTTTTTATGGAATGCCAGCTGGATCACAGTTCTGCTTCCAACTTCAATAATTGGTTCTGACAATTTTTAGCCTCAGCACAGAAGGCTTTTTTTAATGTTTAAGGGGATCTGTTCCATTTCTTTAGCACAGCTTTAAAAATAACCAAGACAGGAAAATACTTATTCTGTGCTAAACACAGAAACATCTTGACTGCCTATGCTGGCTGGAGGGGTTTGGGATTTTCTGGTCTGGCTTTATTTTTAATTCAGCATTTGTGGCTTTTCATTTCCTGATTCCACCTTGATTTTATATGAAAGACAGTTTATGTAATTCTGGATGTTTGAAGGTTTTTTTCTCCTCCTCCCTGAGCTTATCCCTTGCCACCAGAAGTTCTCCCTTCTGAGCAGGTGGAAGGAGTTCTGCAGACAGAGCTTGTCTCTAGCCTCCAGACCTGTCATGATCTGCCTTAAGAATTTTTCTGTTGTATCTTTTGCTGCAAAACTGACATCTTCAGCCTCTCAGGGAGTCTCTGTTGCTGAGAGTAGAACACTGAGATATGAAAATTAAAAGATATGTTAAGCTGCACCTTGACTGTTTGTGTTTCACCAAGACTGTCCACTCAGCTTGTTTTATTTCCTGTCAGAACCTCTAACTAGTCCAGGGCTTGGATCTGCATCAAAGCACGTTGTAGTGCAGTGCTCCAGTTTGCTGCATATAATTACATCTTGGTGTGATTATATGGAATAGGAACTAACTTGCTGAAATGTTCTCTCCCAGCTCCAGCAGGAGCCTATGGAATTGCAATGGCAACTCCATCCATGGGAAGCGGGGCGAGCTCTCGGGCTGTCATGTTCACCGTGGGGTCCCCTCCAAGCAGTGCCACCCCCCCTACCTGCACCCACATGGTCCTCAGAACAAGAACCACCTCAGGTAAGACTTTCCTGGCAGTTGTGTGCACATTTCTCAAAGGCAGCACTTAGGCTTGTCCACTTCTTGGGCCAGTGGCCTGATTGCTGCCTTGCACAGGGCGTACAGTAAAAGTGCTCTGGAAAGCAGAGATCAAAATCAGGTGGTTTCTGCCTTTTCCCCGCTGAAGAGGGTCAGAGGCACAGATTTACAATCCAGCAGTGAGTAACCTCCTGTGTACACAGCTTTACTCCCTCACAGGGAGTGTAATCTCTCTGGCAAAAGTGGAGAGGAAAAGTCAGAATTCTGATTTTTGCCTGCTGCCGTGCATGGTCCCAGAAACAGCACACCGAGGGTGGCAGCTGCCTGCATTTTGGAATGTGTCAGCTGTGCTGCCAAATATCAAAGACCTCAAGGTTAAGGGCTTCAGGTGAGCAGTGTGAACTCACCAGATCCTAAAGCCATGAATCCCAGAATCTGTTAGGAATTACCACTGTTGTTACAGCACAGCCTGTGCACTCTCTGCAGAGCCATGCAAGGAGCAGTGAGGAGAGCCTTCCATGGGGGACTCTGTGCTGGCTCCTGATGTGTCACTTGCTGTCACCCACAGCCCCAGTGCTGAATCAGACTGAATGTGTGTGTTATTTTTCTTGTAGTTGGATCAAATAGTTCCGGAGGGTCTCTCTGCTCCACTAGTGGCCGTGTTTATATGGGCTCTCCTCCTGGTATTTATATGGGCTCCTCTCCTCCGGGGGCCGAGGCGGCTCCGAGTCTGAAGTACATCCCTTATGGTACTTCCCCTCCCAGCCTAGAGGGCTTTATCACTTTTGAAGCTCCTGAATTGCCTGAGGAAACTTTAATGGAGGTATAGAAACAATCATTTAATGTTTTCTTATGTGTGATGTTGTTGAAACAGACCTGGTCAAACCAGGGCTGCTCCATGTGCTTTGTAGTTTCCTCTGTGCTGTCTCATGTGTTATTGGGTTTTTTTTGTTTAAGATCTTGAAAATATTCCTGTATCAGTAATTGCCAGTTTCTCTTTGGTAGTTATTGCTGGAATTTCATATATTTGAATAGGTAACCAAAGGAACATGACTGCTTTTGTCCAGCAGAGCCTCGCAGAGAGGCCTCTGTTTAATGCCAAGTTTCTGGATGTGGGTGCTGACAGTAACAAAGCCCCTCTGGGCATTTCATTGCTTCTTCACGGTCAGGGAATGATGTTAAATCCTACTTGTGGGAAGACCGTCCTATATTTTTTAAATGTGTGGGGGAGTGACACTTTAAAAACACAAATTGGGGTGGTCTTTCACCAGAATGCTATTCTTGGAGTGTACATTTCTCAAGACAGATTGCTGTTCTGTTTTCTCATTCACATCTTGCTGGAAGGTGTTTGGGTCCCTATTGAATCTCTCTTATAACATGAATGCTTACCAGTCCACTGTATTCTTCCCACAGAAAGAGTTTAAAATGTATTTAGACCTGTATTATTAATGAAAATATTATAAATATTGCTAAGATATCTTTGACTAGTTTTGAAGGACAGAGCAGCAGTGAGTTGTTCACTCCAACTGAAGTTTTTAGTCTAAAGTGTAAGCTTTGGTAACAGCCACCTTTTAACACAATATAATTCTAGAGCTAAGTGTAAATTAGAGTGAAGCAAATCAGTTCTTTTGTAGGTATTAAGTCTGTTACATAATAAAAGCCAAATGTTACTCCTGGCTCTTCACACAAGTGCCAAACATCCCTTTGTGTTGCTGATAATACAATAAAGTAATTTGTCCCACTTGTAATTCCTTTAGTTCCTCAGGTTTCAACATAGAACTCCATGTAGCAATTTCTTTGGCTTTATTGAAAGACTCTTAAGTATAAGCTACAATATCTTGAATTCATTAACAAAGAGAGAACAAGTTCAGATCTGTTGGGGCTCATTTGGTTCTGTCATCCCTAATGCTGGCTCTACCACAGTGGGATTTTTGCATGGAACTGACATACTAAGAAATCCTTAAATGATTAACAAGAGTTTTAAATGTGGCTGATGGCTTAGAGTGGTTAAATTGCTGTCATCTTTCCCTCTGACAGAGAGAGCACACAGACACACTGCGCCACCTAAACATGATGCTGACATTTACAGAGTGTGTGCTGGATCTGACAGCAGTGAGAGGAGGAAACCCAGACCTGTGCACTTCTGCTGTGTCACTGTACCAAATCCAGGAGAGCATAGTTGTGGATCAGATCAGCCAGCTCAGCAAAGAATGGGGGTGAGTATGCAGTCAAATAGGAGAATTAGTGAAGATTCAACACATCAAAAATGTGTTTAAACTCTGCTCTCTTTGCTGGGAGTGATTGTTTTCCTGTATAGAATCTCTATAGGAATAGTTTTTTTAACAACTGCAGACAGATCAGAAAGAACAAAGACAAAAGATTCTTTTCTGGTCTGCCACATGAGCTGGGGAAAGTGTTGAGTTCAGGCTTGAGGTGCACCAGTGCATTTCTGAGCATGGAAATTTGTGTACCAGCTTCTGGTAGATCTGAGCACTCATCCCTTCCTGTTGACTGAAGCACTGAGCTGGAGGTTGGGAGGGGAGAAGGAGGGTCCAAATTTGGTTTCAATGGAAAAACAGTCAATCAATACAAAATCAAAAGCAAGGAGAAATATGAGAAATTTGAAGTGGTGGGAAAGGGCAGTTCTACTTCCTGCCTTCTTCCTGAAGTAATAAAAAATCAAAAGCCAACAGAAAACCCCTGCAAAGTGTTTGCTTTTCACAACTGAGAATTCCAGGGGGATAGGAAATGAAAAGTACACCCAGTCACTTGTGGTGAGACGTTGACCTCGGGCAGAGAGTCCCCACAAATAAGTGCTCCTTTTTAAAATGTCTGCATTTAAAGCAGTTTGTCTTTGCTGCTGCAGCTCCTAAATGAGCAGATGTCCCCTCACCCCGTGACAGAGTGTTTGGGAAGGGAGGGGAGGGGAGGGGTGGAGCTGCATTTTAAACATCTGTCTTCCTTTTCTGCTGTTGCTGGCTCCTGTGGGGTGTTGTGATTAAAAAGTGGTGTCTGCCCCTGGCTTGAATGCATTCCAGAAAGGTATTTTGATGCATAATTTACTTTTTTCCCTCCTCTTCTCCCTAGACAAGTGGAGCAGCTGGTGTTGTATATGAAAGCTGCCCAGTTATTGGCATCTTCCCTGCATCTTGCCAAAGCACAGGTCAAATCTGGGAAACTGAACCCATCCACTGCTGTTAAGCAAGGTAGATGCATCATCTAATTTGCTTTGCTTGTGAATTTTCTTTGCTGATACATCAGTAAGTTTAAGTTGCAACATTTGTTTTGTTTTTCTTCTCTACAGGAGAATTTTAGATATGTACAATTGCACAATTCTGGTAGTAAACAGCCAGAAACAGTTAGGAAATGGGTATTTTTGACTGGAAATGGAAATTATTTGATAGACACTCAAGTCATAAAAGTGGTGGAGTAAATAAACACTAAAAGCACAAGTTTAAACAAGTTTACTTTGGACTTAGGCTGAGTTGTTGTTTGGATTTTGTTTGGGGATTTTTAAAAACTTCTTCTTACCTTTCTGCCAGTTGTGAAAAGCCTCAACGAGAGATACAAATTCTGTATTGGAATGTGCAAAAAATTGACAGAAAAGTTGAATCGTTTCTTTTCGGACAAGCAAAGATTCATTGATGAAATCAACAGTGTAACTGCAGAGAAGCTCATCTACAGCTGTGCTGTGGAAATGGTAAGTCCCTCCTTTTCCCAGAACAATAGGAATTGCTGCCTTCTCTCACATACCTTCTCTACATAACCAGAAAATAGAATTGATATTTTCAGTGACCACACAGGAAATTTAACTGCTTTAGTGATGAGAGGGAATTCTTTGTGTCACACAAAAGATTCTGTCAAGTTTTGTGCTTGACCCTGATGATGGTGTCGTTGTGCACCATTAGTTTCTTTCTTTACAAGAGAATGCAGGTGTAAAAATGAGCATGGAAACACAGAAGATCAAAAAGAGCTTTTACAGATCTTTTGTACAGAATATTCTCAGTTACCTCAGTTTTCTCTCAGAATCAGAATGGCTTGGAAGGGACCTTAAAGATCATCTAGTTCCACCTTCATTCTGTTGTCTGAGTTATAACAACACATCAGCTAAATTAAAGCTGAAAAATGGTTTCTTAATGACACTTTTAGATGATTCATTTTGAATGTTTCGTTTTGCTACTTGCCTATTAGAGTTTATGAAACTGAATGTCCTGACTGATTGCAGGTGCAGTCAGCAGCTCTGGATGAGATGTTCCAGCAAACTGAAGATATCACATATCGATACCACAAGGCAGCCCTGCTGCTGGAAGGACTGACTAAAATACTGCAAGACCCTGCAGATATAGAAAATGTACACAAGTGTAAGTTCAGCTGAATAATGAAGATTACATGGGATTAACACATTGTAAAATAACTCTGGTCATCACCTGTCTTGTGCCTCTCTCTGCAGATAAATCCAGCATCGAGCGAAGGCTTTCTGCACTCTGCTACAGCACAGTGGCTGTGTATGAGCAGTAGGAATATCCTGAGGACCAGATGGTGTGAACATAAGGGACCACATCAGTGATACTGCACTTTTTTCACTACAGCTTAATTGTTGTCCTTGTTCTGCCCTATGTGGAAGATGATTCTTACATTTCTGTGGTGACTACCAAAGAAACAGCAGCATATTCAAAGAGGAGAAATTCCAAAAGTACACTTGCCTTACCAATCCAGCAGCTCCTTTTCCTTCCTAGCAACAGAATTTAAAAGAATCTCTCTTCACATTTCAAACTGATCCTTGTACGTGTGCTTTGAACTTGAATGATCAGGGTTTGTTTTTTTTCCTCATGAGGTTTCTGGAGAGAGGATCCTTCTGCATCAGGTACAAAAGAGACATTTCCCTCCGAAGATTCCCTCATGAGTTTTTAAGTTGTTCAGTAAAATGTGGCTGAGTGAATTTGGGAAACCCTAACCATGTGCAAGTGCTGCTTGAAGCTTTTTGGGGCTCAGCTGCCTTGTCTGGGAGCTCACCTGTTGTACACACGGCTCAGGTTGTCATATGAAGGGATGGCAAACACGCTCTTCCCTGGGGGAAAAGTGGGGATGGAAGAAATTCTCTCCATCTGTGCAAAATCCCCAGGGGGTTTTCAGCTGATGTGGATACAATTTGATGATCTTCTTCCAAAATATTTTGTTTTGCACTAATTTACTAAAGCAACTGTATATTCATTTTTGAAGAACTATATAAAAAAAAAATCTAGAGAAAGAAGGCACAATGGACTTGGCTGAATTTCATTTCAGTGTACATAAAATTCTTTTCAGAATTTCAAATGTAGCTTCTAGAAGACTTTCAAACAAACTGTGTAAAAACTTGTATTCATGTGAACCTTTCCATTTTATACCTATTTGTCTAATACTTGAGTAACTACTGCTCTGGACTTTCTCAGTAATAGCAATGTTGAGTTGCTGGTTGTTTGCTTTTTCTATAGATTTGGTTGCATCTTTTGTTGTGCATGCAATATGTGCATTAATGCCTGCAGTCTTTAGGGGTGTAATGACAGTTCTCTGTAGTTTGTTTCTTGGGCAGTATTACAATAAATACTGTAAACTGAAAGGTTCTGCAAGGAACCATGCAAAAAAAAGGAAAAAAAAAAAACAACAAAAAAACAAAGCAGAAAATAATGTTGTGGTTTGAGATGCTGATAAAATGATGTAGAATCTCTACATATAGAGTGTGTGAAAAATCAGGATTCTTTTGTGTGCATTTTGGGGGAGAGGTGGGAAGCTTCATTCAGCCTTATAGGCGTTGTCATTTCAAGCATCCCATGAGATCATCAGGACAGCGATTTGCAAAGCATTTAAAGGCAGATCAGCTTCTCTGGAAATGGTTCCTATACTTTATTTTTGGGACTTTTTTGTTACTCAACTGCTTGAATACTTGAATAAACCATTCTCCAGGACAAAATCATTTTAATCCTCTTAAACACAGTGGTCTGAACTATTTGACAAAGTTGTACAGGGCTTACACATCAAAATATTGTTTCAGTGTTGGGATAACCATGTGTTCCTTTACTTTGACAGAGTAATGTACTTTTTACCTTATTTATCTGTATGAAATTCCAACAGTTAATTTGAAAGTGTTTGTTTATATAATGTTTGTATTTTTAGGTCTTTAATACGGTGTTTCTACCTCTCCTTTGTAATTGCATGCATTATTCTTGGAACTAGGTAATAACTCACTGAACTGTTGCGTAATAGCCTTTTTATTATGGCCTGTATAAATGTATATTAAGGTAAAAATAAATACTGACACTAGAAGTGTTTCTATGGTACAACTGAGCTTCTGTGTCTCTGTGACCAGAGGTGTTAAATTTAGGAAAAAATCTCTACTTGACTAAGGGAAGAAGTTGCTGAATGTTCCCCTTAGCAGCTGGACCTGCCACCAGGGCAGGATGAGGCAGCATCCTTGAGTTTATTATCTCTGGATAGCTCTGGCACAAAGTGTCCCTGAGTTTGTTTTCCCCTGGCTTTAGGAGACAGTTTACCCTGCTTCTTTTTTTTTTTTCTTTATTTCTTTATTTTTTTAACTTGGATTGGAAAATGAAAATGCTAAGTAGGATCCTGGGTAACAGCTGTATGATCTTTCAACGAGGTGCTTATTTGTTGCCTCTAGCAAAGAGGAGCTGTCTGAGCTGCCAAAACAGCATATACAGAGCTAATTGACAAAAGCTGGCAGGAAGTTACAATTTCTATCCAAAGTTTACAAAAAATGGGCTTTGTTCACCTTACAGCTCATGCCCTCTGCCCAGCTGAGGTGTGCTGTGGTAGCTGCTATGTGGCTGTTGTATTTTTGAGTGGTACTATCAAGTTTTCCCCAATTTATGATTAGAAAACCCTCCAATTGTGAGTGGCACATAAAGATGAGGAAGAAGTGAGCTGGGAATGCTAATGATATGTCTGAGCCCGAATCTAGGAACAAAGCAACAGCCTTAATGCATGAGTCTAGGAGATAGGCTGCTTTTCTCAGGAACTCACTGGGTTTTGTTGGTTTTCTTTCTTTCTTTTCAGGATTCAAGCTCATTCTCCTTCCCCTCTTGCCAGCAAGGCTACAGCTGCACAAACAGGAGGAGAAGAAAAGGGCTATTCTTGCTGGCTGTTTTCAGGAGGAGGAGACCAATGTTCATGGCCTGTCTCTCTGCATAAACTCCTTCCACAAAGATCCTGAAGCTGTCCTCTGTCTTTGGCTCTCTGTGCTGAACAGCAGGTGCTTGTTTTTACCAAATACTTTTTTTTTTTTTCCCCCCAGCCTTTGAAAGATAGAACTTGAAAGGAGAGATTTGATGTGCTTTTCTAGCTCAGCTCTCCAGCATCTCCTCGAGTCTTCTGCACTTGCTCCGCTCTGTCCATAGTGCAAAATGTCAGCTGAGGAATCTAAACCACGTTTTGATTGTGACATTTGCTGCTTTTTACAAGCAAGAAGTTGAACTCTCCAGCCCTTCCTCTGACACAGAGGAGGAAATCCAGTTAATTTAACTTGCAACCAAGATGCTACAAGTTATTCCAAGGAGCATTTTGAGGGGTGAGTTGTTCCTGGGACTCGCTGGGTTTTGCATAGTTCTTGCTATTACCTTGTACAGCTACACCAAGTTATTACCACATCACCTCAGGGTTCAGAGGCAGTAACTTGTGATTTACCCCTGTCACAGTGCTGTGCCCAGCTACATCAAAAAGGGAAACTTGCTTTTCATCTGGAGCAGGGAAAGCCAGATCCTGCTGCTTCCAAAGCTCGTTGAGGCTTTGAAATTCAGATAGGCTGGCTCGTGACCTGACTTTTGACCCACCAGCTTTTTGATTCCTGCTTCCTCTCCTATTTTGGGGGGTATCTTAAATTTAAATTTTGATCCTTTGACTTTTTTGTCTTCTCTTAGCTCTGCTTGCTACTATCTTTTTTGACTGTCCAGGATGTCTTTTAAGTCTATAAGCAAATCTCTTTTCATCCTGAACTTCCCCATCTGACCTGAGCCATAGCCCTGGCTGTGGCTTTTTCCAGAGTGCCCCCACAGCTCCTCCTTTCTGCAGAGGAGTGAAGTCTATCAGGGTAACCCCTCTCCTGAGGTCTCCAAGTCAGCTGGAGCCCAGCTGAAGGAAGCCTTGGCACTGCTCCTTTGGACAAACACCTTTTCAATAGGCTTTTGTGCACGGCAGGCTCCCCCCTCCTCACTGCCTGAAAGCCAACCGAGTGCCAGTGGGGCTGTTGAGTCTTGTTGCAGTCCTTGTGCCAATCATTCCCATTGTTTCTTTGTGTCCCTTTCACATTTTCCATGGCCTGAACTCTGGCGACAATGCAGCCCACAGACCAGGGCTCTGTGTGACACAGTATCTCCTTCTTGCGAATGTGAGATCAGCCACAGCTTTCAAAACAAGTGATGCCATAAATGAACTGAGCTGCATTGATTCCTGTAGGTTCCTTAAAACCTCTCCCTGTTGTTCATCTTCTGAACCCGCTTTTATGGTCGAGTGCTGTTTGGGTTTTGTATCTGCCCATCTTGTGCCACTGGCTGGGTTGTGTGACTTCCAGAAAACACGTGGAATCTGAGACTAGGCAGACATTTAAGCAGAGATTGAGGATTGCAGCTGAAAACTTGAAGTTCTGTGAGTGTGGTGTGCGAGATAAAAGGACATTTATTGATTAGCTGTGTTATTTGGTGGACTCTGGAAAGCAAATACTGCACAGTTTATCTTCCAAATCAAAGTCCTCCTTCCCCAGGCTCTGCTGGATGATTTTGGAAGCAAGGTAAGGATCAGCACAAAGGGCTGTTCCCCAGGGCAGGGCAGGAGCCTGTCTTTCCTTGCTGTTAATTCACTCCAAGAGGGGAGTGAGGGCTTTAAGGAATGAGGGGAGACAGGGATCTCGAGCTCAGCTTCTCAATAAAACACCTCTTGCTGCTGTAAGTACAGATTAGAGCCCCCCCACCACCACTGCTCACCTCCCAGTTTCTCTGGAGTTCCATTGCTTTCCCATAAATAGCTCCCTTTATTGTTTCTTAGTGATTGAATTAAAATAGAAAACACTGCCAGCTTCCAGGCGTGGGGAGCACGGGGTATTCCTCTGTCTCACTCGGGATCCCACACTTCCCTGAAATCCACGTGTCTCACCCAGCTGAGACTCTGCAATGCTAAAAACACCCCCAGCCTTGTTTCCTGTCCCTAACTGGCCAAAATATGTCCCTGACAAGGACCAAAAGGGACTGTC
This sequence comes from Aphelocoma coerulescens, assembly GCF_041296385.1. Classification (NCBI taxonomy): domain Eukaryota; kingdom Metazoa; phylum Chordata; class Aves; order Passeriformes; family Corvidae; genus Aphelocoma; species Aphelocoma coerulescens. Next base: position 7,959,607 of record NC_091032.1, read on the forward strand.
TCCCAGGACGCTGCCTCATTTCTGCGGAGGTTATCCCTGCTGCCCCCTGGGGTAACTGGGAGCTGGGATGTTTGCTTCCAGTGTGTGCTGCCAAGTACAAGCAGCACTGTTGTGACGTGAAAAACCCTCCAGGCTGATGGGTGAGAATTTTACAAGCTCTGGAGAATCCATCCACCTCCCTGCTCTTGCTGACATCCTGGAGTGGGTGCATTGCAGCACTGTTTCCCCAGGCACCATCTAATGCTTCATGCTGAGGGCTCAGGCTTTTACTGGGATTGAAGTAGCATTAAGTGCCCTTGGGCCTGCACAGAGCTCCACCCTGCTGTGTCTGCAAGGATGCTGACAGGTAAGGGGAAGTATTTACATCAGGCAATGGTCCTGTGAGGAACATTCCTGCTTCTACCCGTGTTTTCTTCAATGCAAACCCAGTTTCTTTCCATACATCACCTAGGAAGGACCCTGTCAAGCCCAGCCTCTTTCTCCTTCCCATGTTGCCTCCTACATGCAAGTTTTAGCAGTTGTTTGTGTCATTCTTCTCCACAGTGGGGTGTTCACTGCTGAAATTTGTGTAACAGCTTGTGAAATGCTCCTGCTGAGCCATAGCAGTGAAGCCAACTGACCATAAAAGCCAAGCTTGGTGTTTCAGGGGAATTGTGGTTCAGCACAATCTGAAGCCAAAGGACACTGCCAGCTTCGGAGGGCCGTGTTGATGTGGGAAAATGGGATTAAACTTTGCAGGAGAAGGGGTGGTCTATGCCAGGAGCTCGCATCACCTGGGCAGGAGCACCCAGGTGCCAGCCCCGTGTGTCACGGAGGTGTGGTAGGCACGGATTTAGTGGGGTACAGCTCCAGCTGAGGAGCTTTAGCAGTAAATGGCCCGGGTAAATCGTGTCACGAAAGGCAACGTGTAACTACCTGCGTGTAATTTTTAAATAACCCTCGTGCCTTTCTTAGAATAAGTTGTGGCAGGTCTATTTTTAACCGGAATGTGCCCAGCCTTGCCTGAGCTCCTTTCCCTGCGTTTTTTTTTTTTTTGGCCCGTTTCCCACGCCAGGACTGTAACAAGGTTAATTCGACCGTCCTGCCGGGTCTGTCCTGTCTCCCCCAAAGCAGCCCCTGCCCCACTTTCCTTCTGCCCCGTGGCCGGAGGCCGCTGCCAGGGCAGGGCAGGGCCACCCGCGGGTGCCGCCGCCTCGTTCGTCCCCCGCTCCCTGCCCCGATAAGGCTCCGCAGGGACTCTGCCCTCCGTCCGCAGAGCGGCCCCACGCCCCGGCAGCGTTTCACAAGCGGCCCGGCAGTGCCAGACCCGCCGGAGCCCACGGAGGACTGCGGCAGCCTGGCGGTGCAGCGAGCCCGGCAGGAGCATCCCCGACAGCGGCAGTCAAGGTACCGGCGGTACCCCCGCTTGCGGGGGCGGCCGTGGGGACACATCCTTCCCCCCTGCTCTGCTCTTTTTCCCCCCTCCTTCCCCTCTCCCACACCGAGACCCCCGGGCGGGGCGGCCCCGCGGCCTCGCCCGTTCCGCTTCCGTCATGTGAGCGGAAAGAGGAAGCGCCTGCAGCGGCGGCGGCCCCGGTGGGCGGCGGGGCCGCGGGGGCGGAGGGTCCTGCCCGGGGCGGAGGGTCCTGCCCGGGGCGGAGGGTCCTGCCCGGGGCGGAGGGCAGCGGCGGCGGGGAGAGACACGGTCTCGCAACCACCGTGCCGCAACCACTGCCACGGCTGTCGCCTTAACCCCGGTGTCGCTCGGGGGTCCCCGCGGTTCCTCGGGGAGGTGGGGGGGGGGGTCCCCATCCCGCCGTGTCCTCGCCCGGTGTCGCTCGGTACCGCGGTGCCGCCGGGAGCAGCCCCCGGGTCCCTCGGTGACAGCCCCGCGCTCCCACCAACGCCCTGCGCTGCTTTTGAAACTTTTCTAACTCGGGAATTACGTAAGGATTCAGAGAGATGCGGCAGAATTCGGGACAAACGGCGGCGTGATCGCTCCCCGGAGATGGGGCGGGGGGTGCGGCTGGGCGGTGGGAGCGTGTCCGGTGCTTCGGGGGACGGGCCGGGGTGTGTGCGGCGGAGGGAGGGCCCTGTGCTGAGCTGGGTGTCGCCGGTGTCTCCTCAGCGCTGAGCAGCCATGGAGAGGATGCAGCAGATCGTGGGGCGGGCGAGGGCCGCCTTCAACTCGGGCCGGAGCCGCCCGCTGGAGTTCAGGATTCAGCAGCTGAAGGCCCTGGAGAGGATGGTGCAGGAGAAGGAGAAGGACATCCTGGCAGCCCTCAAGGCCGATCTCAACAAGGTCTGCGTCGGGGAGTTTCTCTCCTCAGTCGTGCACGGACAGTGGTCAGCCCTGAAGGGAAAGTTGGAAGGGCAGAGGCTGCCTTTGCTGTGCTAAATGGCTTTTGCTCTTGTCCCCCTTGGCCCTGGCTCCTACTGTGGCCTGAAAAGGTCTCCTGCCACCATTTCTAAGAAGTTAGTCTAAGGCAGGACTGCAAAGGCAAATCCTGGCTGTCAGGTTTTGGTTCTGCCTCACACACCCAAACTGGCTGTCTTTGGCCGGGGATCCTTTGGGGCAGCGCTGCCAGTGACAGACACGTTGGAGCAGCAGGGCTGTGATGGTGGCTGTGGGAGGTGGGTGCCTTTGCCATCCCCTCCCCAAACTCCCTTTTCTTTCAGTGTGGGCACAATGCCTACAGCCATGAAATTCTGGGTGTGCTGGGGGAGTTGGCCCTGACCATGGAGAAGCTGCCGTCCTGGGCAGCCCCTCAGCCCGTGAAGAAGAACCTGCTGACCATGAGGGACGAGGCCTACATCGGCTACGAGCCGCTGGGAGTGGTGCTGGTCATCGGGGCCTGGAACTACCCCTTTGTGCTGGTGATGCAGCCCCTGATCGGGGCCATTGCAGCAGGTGGGGATCCAGCACAGCCCCATCCTTCGTGGGGTGGTGGGTGGGTGCTGGGGAGAGGATGTGAGGGCTCAGTGTGGGTGCTGTGTGTGCCCTGCAGGCAATGCGGTGGTGGTGAAGCCGTCGGAGGTCAGCGAGAACACGGCTCGGCTGGTGGCTGAGCTCCTGCCACAGTACCTGGACAAGGTGAGTGTGGCCCCGTGTTTGACATGACTGTCCTGCTTCCAAAGGGCTCCTGCAGGTTCGAGCCAAATCCATTGGCTGCCCTCTTCAAAGGAGCATAAGCAGGAGGCACAGGAAGGGTTGAATTAGAGTCCAAAGGTACACTGACAAATTCTCCCAGTGTTTGTGTGTGTGCTTACATAACGCTGCTGCAGTGTGACAGCCTTTTTGACACCCGTGGCCATATGGAGAGGGGTGTGTATGTACTTCTCACTACAGGAGCTGCTCTTTTGGAGCTGTGCTGGGGATGCCCTTAGGTCAGCACAGGTTGTGTAGGATGCTGGTGGTGCCTGGCTCTTCCTGAGAATTGGGCACTGTGTGTTCGGTGGCAAGATGTCCTGGGTTTTCGTGTCCGAGGAGGAGGAGGTGTTGTTTCTCCTCTTGCCTGGCAGTTCTGTCATCCCTTGTACTGTGTCACTGAGACAGACTGTTGCTGTGACTGCACAGCCTTTGTGGAGTTTTCTCCAGGAGTTACCGCCTTCCACAGGTGGGAGGTAGGAGCAGAGGAAGGAGACAGTCCTTGGGAGAGCCTGACAGTCACATGTACCCTGATTCTTGCTGTGTGGGAGCAGCTCCACAGCCAGACTCAGCCCTTGCCTCAGCCTCCACTTCTTTTAGTTCACGTGGCACAAAATGGGAAATGAAACTTCATTTTGGGAGAAGGAGCAGAGCATATCTCTGATATCGCTACATTTTGTCCCTATCATGAAGTAGGCCACAAATAAGTCTGCCCTCTGCCACATGCAGAGCTGCTGCCTTCATGTAAGTGCTTTGAATCAAGGTAACTCTCAGGGTCTTGTTTGCCCTGCAGGATCTGTACCCCGTGGTCACTGGAGGAGTTCCTGAGACAACTGAGCTGCTGACCCAGAGATTTGATCACATCCTCTACACTGGCAACACCGCAGTGGGCAAAATTGTGATGGCAGCAGCTGCCAAGCACCTGACCCCTGTCACCCTGGAGCTGGGTGGGAAGAGCCCCTGCTACATCGACAAGGACTGTGACCTGGCTGTCGCCTGCAGGTCAGCTTGTTGCACCTCTGGTGGGCCCTGAGCAGTGGAATGGGTACCCTGTGAGGCAGGGGGACGTCTCTGGGCCAGCATGCCCAGCTCAGGTGGTGCCTGGTGGAAAAACCATCTCCCTTTCTCCTCATCACAGGCGGATAACATGGGGCAAATACATGAACTGTGGACAAACCTGCATCGCCCCAGACTACATCCTGTGTGACCCATCCATCCAGAGCAAGGTGGTGGAGAACATCAAGACAACTCTGAAGGTGAGGGAAGAGTCCCTCGTGCAGTGGGAACGGTGCCTATTGCAGGCCAGGTGTGATTTCCTGGGGCTGTGGCTGTTGGAAGCTGTGCTGAGCACTTTGTTTCTGCTGTGCCCTTTGCCAGGAATTCTACGGGGAAGACGTGAAGTCGTCTCCAGACTATGAAAGGATCATCAATAAACGTCACTTCAAGAGGGTCCTGGGCTTGCTGGAAGGGCAGAAGATTGCTCATGGGGGAGAGACTGATGAGGCCTCCTGCTTCATAGGTGCTCCTGGCAGCTGCTGGGGAGGGGAGGTGGTAGTGGGTGCTTTTTGGGCTCTGTGTGTCTGTGTCTTCCTTGGGTTGTGTTGGATGCAGGCCGAGTCCAGGACAAGGTCCTGTGATGGGCCATGCCTGTGTCCTGCTCATGCTGTTCTCCCATTCTCCCGTTTGCCTCAGCACCAACCATCCTCACTGATGTTTCCCCGGAGTCCAAGGTGATGGAGGAGGAAATCTTTGGACCAGTGCTGCCCATTGTGACTGTGAAGAGCGTGGAGGAAGCCATTGAGTTCATCAACCGTCGGGAGAAGCCACTTGCCCTCTATGTGTTCTCCAACAACAAGCAGGTGGGTCTGGGCTCTGCCAGAGGAGATGAACACTGTTGACATGTAGTTCCCTTCCCAGTATCTTCAGTTTTATGGTCTGGTCTCCTCTCTGAGCCTTTTTAATGTTTTGGGTTTTTTTATTTCTTTTTCTAGTTGATCAAGAGAGTCATCTCAGAAACCTCCAGTGGGGGTGTGACTGGAAATGATGTCATTATGCATTTCTTCCTCTCAACTTTGCCTTTTGGTGGTGTTGGTAAGTTACCGGTGCTCTTTAAGAGTTGGGACTTGCTGCACAGTGTGTCCCAGGGGACAACAACTCATGGTTTGTGTCTGGGTATCCCTGTGCCTGCTACAGCCCAAGGATCTCTGTGCAGCAGATCTTGATAATAATGGTAAGTTCTGGGAGTGGATTAGGACAGGGGCCAGGAGGCAAAAACCTTTGGGTGTATTTTTGGAAAGACTGAAACATTTAGTGCAGCCTGATAGGAAAGGTGCATTAAAACCATTAGCTGCAATCAGGGTGATTGGCAGAAATTGCAGGTGAAAATGAGGTGAGGAAAAAGAGCCTTGGGAGTACAGATGGACATCATAGACACTGAGAAGTGCTGCAGGGGAAAGGTCAGTTGTCCTCAACAGAGTTTTGCCTGGCTGAGCCTGAGGAGTGACCCTGCCTGGCTGTGCCCCTCAGGTCACAGCGGGATGGGCGCCTACCACGGCAGGCACAGCTTCGAGACCTTCTCCCACCGCCGCGCCTGCCTCATCAAGGACCTGAAGATGGAGAGCACCAACAAAATGCGGTACCCACCTGGCAGCCAGAAGAAGGTGGATTGGGCCAAGTTCTTCCTCCTGAAGCGGTTTAACAAGGCCCGAATTGGGCTCTTTGTCCTGGCCCTGCTGGCGGTTGTGGCAGCGGTGATGATTAAGGTGAGTCGAGGGTCTTTGCTGTCTGTGCAATTTACTTGATCTGTTCTTTGCAACTGCAGCCCTTTCATTAAGCCTGACCTCTTTTTCTGTCTTATGATATCTGTCCCGCCTTAAATTCTTACCTTCTCACTCTTGCAAGCAGTCTGTAGAATAGGAATATCCCAGGAGAGATCTCACAGGCTGCTGTGCTCGTTGTTGCTCTTCCCTGGTAGGTGATACCCGTGGGATGCTCACTCCAGAGGCAGAGGTTGGTAGTTTTAGACTCGTTAGGAGTGGTTTCAGTTCCTGGGCTTCCTTCAGCAGCGTTTGAGCTGCCTCACAGCCCAGAGAGCTGCGAGTCTGTGCCATGGCATCCTGGGGAGGGAAGCTGTGTCCCAAAGCCGGGGTCTGTGACGAGCTCTTGCTCCTCCTTGCCCATTGCAGCCCCTGTCTGACCTCAGTTCAATTATTCCCATTTCCTCCCTTTTTTCCAGCTGGGTAGTGCGGAAGGGTGGGATGTCCTCTCCTCTCTGCAGGAGACAGAGGCTTGCAGGAGGCTCAGGATACCTCCTGAGGTGGAGGAGCAAGATCCGAATCTCTGAGCGTGATCACTGTTGGTTGTCCGTGTCTGACAAACCAGGCACTGCATGTGCCTTCACTGACTGCTCTGTGGGGTTTAGTGAGCAGCTCCTGAGGGGACAGGAGGTGGCAGGGTGGATCAGGACTCTGCCCTTCAGTCTGTGTAGTTACTGCTGCAAGGAGACACTCAGGAGCCCAACATCCCAGGGGAAATAACCTGCCCACGTAATCCAGAAGGAGATTTAAGAGCCAAGAACTGGCTCAGGTCTCAAGGGAGCAGACAGGGAGGGGAATGAGGGGGGGAAACTCACAGCATCTTGAAATCATTTGGGTTTCTCAGAGCCACCAGTCTGTGCTGAAGAGAAAAGCCCTCTTGGTTGTGCTGGCTGTGCAGAGGCTGGGCTGGCCCAGCGGGTGGTAAGGAGGAGCAGGTTTCAGAGCACTGCTGTGGCTGTCACAGTGAGGTAGGAGCCTTTTTCTTCTCCTGTGTGTAGACCTAGTTTGAGACTGGGAAAAGCTTTGTAGATGAGTGAATGTGGGGCTTGGAGAAGGTTTCCCTCTGAGCCAGAGCTCCCTCTGAGCTTTCCCTGGCATCTGAGATAACCAGTGCATGCTGAGGGGCAGGAGGCAGGAGAGCTGCACGCTGGGGAACTCCCTGACTGAAGGGGCTTTGCTTCAGGCTGTTCTAGAAGGGGAATTGGTTTTGTCTCAGCAAATCCTTCACAGGCCCTTGGTGTTGTGTTTTGCTTTCACAGGTGGTTAACTGATGAAGAGAGAAGGCACCACGTGCACGTCATACTCTGGGTGCTCGCTTTGTGTCTGTTTCCTTAAGCTGGGGAGTCATTATTTTCTTTTGTTCTGGGTAATTTCAGTGAGCTGTCGAGCACACAGAGTAGCCTTAGAGAGGCACTAACCACGAGAAGGCTCAGATTCCTGTTTACTTAAAAGCCATGCTGGAGCAGAGGGACCAATGGGGACAAGCTCTACAAAGGAGGACTGCAGAGCAAGAAATTCCAGTCCGTACCTCCACCCCGTGCCATGCAGAGCTTCCAGGGACACACAGTGTCTTGCACCAAACCACTCATCTTCCTTCAGCGACCAACAGGAGCTGAAGTTTCAGCAGTCCCTGGGTTGACAGTGTTTTCCCTGCAGTTTTGGGGATGGTCTGCTCCTGTTGTGCCCTGAACACCCGCTCTCCTGGTGACAAGCCTGAGACAGGCTGTGCTGCCCGATGCATTTGGCCAAGAGTGGTGAATAAACCCAGTGAGGTTCCCCTTGCCATTTAATTGAGGTGAAACATCCGTGGATCTCTGCAAACTGGAATCATCCACAGCTGGTGGGGGTTCTGGGTTTCACCATGTGCCTTTAGCAGTTATTTAGCAGTTAGAAAATCCCAAAGGTGATGCCTGCACTGCCTATATTGTGCTGGTGAGTGCCTAATGCTGGTGCAAAAGAACTTTCAGGCCTGTTTAAAGAAGTGGGAATGACAAATACCTTGTGGATTATCCCAGCCCCACGCAGCCACTCGCTTGTTCCCAGTGGGATGGGGAAGAGAATTGGAAGGAAGTGACAAAACTTGTATGTTGAGATAAAAATAGTTTAATAGGTTAAGTGAAAGTTGGGCTTGCAGGCAGATTAAAGCAAATAAAGGAATTCTTTCATTAATTCCCCTCATCAGGCAGGTGTTCAGCCATCCACAGGAGAGCAGGGCATTGTCTATCCTGGTGGTGACTTGGGAAGACGAACACCATAACTCCCAATGCCACAAATCCAAACCAGCACCATCCTACTGGGAAGGAACTTAGTGACTACCATGAAAATTAACTTCATCCCAGCCAAAGCCAGCACAAAGCTGTTCCTGGTCAGATTCCTCCAAGGGAAAACAATTACTGGAAGAGTGTGTGTGCTCCTTCATGTTTGAGCTTCTCAGGATGCTGTAATCTTGCACTGGGGAATACTGTGGGGCTTGTTCTAGCTTGGGAGAAGGATGCGGAAGGAATTGAAGGTGAAAGAGCTTTAGAAATATTAATGTTAAAGCAAATTAAAAAGTTATTACTACATGCAATTAATATAGAGTAGAAAATTATATTTACTGTGCAATAAGTGGGATTTCTTCATGTCTGGTGAAAATCCATGTGCTAAGCCTTTTTGATGATACATTTTGCAAGCCACTAAATAAACACTAAGAATTTAAATAATAATCCAAGTGTGGTAAGTCCTTGCAGTCTCCTGAGGAATCCTGCTCTGCTGGTCCCAGCTCTGGCCATGGCTTGGCAGAAGGGCACAGGTGTGTTTTGAGGTGTCTCTACCCCAGCACACGTCCCTGGCACAGTGGGGAAAGGGTCCCCCAGAGCTCTCTTGGGCACTGAAAATGCTCCTGGAGCCAGGCAGGGAGTGGGGTGAGCCAGTAGAGGAGCTGCCCTTGCAAATCTATCCCTGGATGGCCTCCCACCTGCCTGGTTGGGGTATTTTTAGATCCCAAGTGTGAGTGTTGTCTCCCGACAGCAGCTGTGGCACTTGGGCCGCGCGTCCCCTTTGCCCTGGCGTGGGCAAAGCCATGTGGTCCCTGCCATCCCACACCGGGGCTGAGTCACTGCCCTGGCTGGAGGCAGCGATCCAGGGCTCCACAGCCCAGGACAGAGTTGGGTAAAGGGCACCTTATACCCAGCAAGAGCCCTGGGCCAGGGCCAGCTCTCCCGTGGGAGGAGGGATCGCCCCCAGCCATGGCAGGGGAAGGGCTTGTGCCTGCTTGCACTCGCCGCAGAAGGCTGGTGGAGAGAGAAGCTTCTCTGAAGGTAACTCGCTTTTTTTCCTTCATTTTTTAATGAGTGGCTTTCTTGGGCTGTGTCACACAGCTGTGGCAGTGGGCTGGGAAGGGCAGGATTTAATCGTTGTAAGGGGATCTTGGTGTCTCGTTTGGTTGGGCAGGGATGCAGGAGCAGATGTCTGGTCCTGACTAAAGAGTGAAATGCTGCTCCTGGGAAGCAGGGTGAAGCCTCTGCGGTGTTTTGTCTTATTTCTTGTGAGGACATGTGAGGGCCTCGGGGCTATGGGGAAGACGGGTGCAGGCCGGCTCCGGGCACACAGCTCTGCGTCCAGCCATGGAACCCAGGCCATGGTCATCTCTGTGTCTTACCTCCTTGTGAACACCCCTGTGAGCAGAGGGTCGAGTGGCTGGTGGGTTTGAGGGTACCCCCAAACTTAGAGAAAGCATCTACAGAACAGGATCAGTCAGCAAACCCCCCCTGTGAGAGGTGCCCCGTGCAGGTAGGACGGGGCTTGGATGCTGTGAGCCCTGAGCACTCAGCTTGGAAGCAGGAGCTCCTCTCCAAGAAGGAGAACATCTCCCAGCCTTGCTCTGGGTGGGACACCTCATGGTGGTGTCCCCAGGGCTGAGCAGCCCTCGCTGGCCCTGTGCTGAGCTGGGTGTCGCCGGTGTCTCCTCAGCGCTGAGCAGCCATGGAGAGGATGCAGCAGATCGTGGGGCGGGCGAGGGCCGCCTTCAACTCGGGCCGGAGCCGCCCGCTGGAGTTCAGGATTCAGCAGCTGAAGGCCCTGGAGAGGATGGTGCAGGAGAAGGAGAAGGACATCCTGGCAGCCCTCAAGGCCGATCTCAACAAGGTTTGTGTTGTCAGGGGGTCTCTCCCTCTTGCTGTGCGTGGACAGTGGGTAACCCTGAGCAAAGCAGGAAGGCCAAGGGCTGCCTTTGCAGTGAAGGATGGTTTTTGTCATGTCCCCCTCTGTGGATCTGGAGGACTCTGACTCTCCAGGGTGCCACAGTGGCTGTGGGAGGTGGGTGTCCTTGCCATCCCCTCCCCAAACTCCTTTTTCTTTCAGTGTGGGCACAATGCCTACAGCCATGAAATTCTGGGTGTGCTGGGGGAGCTGGCCCTGACCATGGAGAAGCTGCCGTCCTGGGCAGCCCCTCAGCCCGTGAAGAAGAACCTGCTGACCATGAGGGACGAGGCCTACATCGGCTACGAGCCGCTGGGAGTGGTGCTGGTCATCGGGGCCTGGAACTACCCCTTTGTGCTGGTGATGCAGCCCCTGATCGGGGCCATTGCAGCAGGTGGGGATCCAGCACAGCCCCATCCTTCGTGGGGTGGTGGGTGGGTGCTGGGGAGAGGATGTGAGGGCTCAGTGTGGGTGCTGTGTGTGCCCTGCAGGCAATGCGGTGGTGGTGAAGCCGTCGGAGGTCAGCGAGAACACGGCTCGGCTGGTGGCTGAGCTCCTGCCACAGTACCTGGACAAGGCAAGTGTGGCCCCATGTTGGTCCCCAGGTTTCTCTGTGCCACAGTGATGTGCTGAGTTGGGGTGACCCTGACACCCCTGCCCTGCAGGATCTGTACCCCGTGGTCACTGGAGGAGTTCCTGAGACAACCGAGCTGCTGACCCAGAGATTTGATCACATCCTCTACACTGGCAACACCGCAGTGGGCAAAATTGTGATGGCAGCAGCTGCCAAGCACCTGACCCCTGTCACCCTGGAGCTGGGTGGGAAGAGCCCCTGCTACATTGACAAGGACTGTGACCTGGCTGTCGCCTGCAGGTCAGCTTGTTGCACCTCTGGTGGGCCCTGAGCAGTGGAATGGGTACCCTGTGAGGCAGGGGGACGTCTCTGGGCCAGCATGCCCAGCTCAGGTGGTGCCTGGTGGAAAAACCATCTCCCTTTCTCCTCATCACAGGCGGATAACATGGGGCAAATACATGAACTGTGGGCAAACCTGCATTGCCCCAGACTACATCCTGTGTGACCCATCCATCCAGAGCAAGGTGGTGGAGAACATCAAGACAACTCTGAAGGTGAGGGAAGAGTCCCTCGTGCAGTGGGAACGGTGCCTATTGCAGGCCAGGTGTGATTTCCTGGAGCTGTGGCTGTTGGAAGCTGTGCTGAGCACTTTGTTTCTGCTGTGCCCTTTGCCAGGAATTCTACGGGGAAGACGTGAAGTCGTCTCCAGACTATGAAAGGATCATCAATAAACGTCACTTCAAGAGGGTCCTGGGCTTGCTGGAAGGGCAGAAGATTGCTCATGGGGGAGAGACTGATGAGGCCTCCTGCTTCATAGGTGCTCCTGGCAGCTGCTGGGGAGGGGAGGTGGTAGTGGGTGCTTTTTGGGCTCTGTGTGTCTGTGTCTTCCTTGGGTTGTGTTGGATGCAGGCCGAGTCCAGGACAAGGTCCTGTGATGGGCCATGCCTGTGTCCTGCTCATGCTGTTCTCCCATTCTCCCGTTTGCCTCAGCACCAACCATCCTCACTGATGTTTCCCCGGAGTCCAAGGTGATGGAGGAGGAAATCTTTGGACCAGTGCTGCCCATTGTGACTGTGAAGAGCGTGGAGGAAGCCATTGAGTTCATCAACCGTCGGGAGAAGCCGCTTGCCCTCTATGTGTTCTCCAACAACAAGCAGGTGGGTCTGGGCTGTGCTTCCCCCGGAAACATCTCTGCACAGCTGGATCCTGAACATGGCTGATCCCAGACACAGCTCCTGCAGGGTCTGTGTCAGTTCCTTTTCTGTGTGAATTGCAGCATTTGGGGGCCATGAGAGTCTCCAGAGCTGCTGGAGGCTCCCAGTCTCCTGCTGAAGGGCTCTAGGTTTGTTCATCTCCACCCATGCAGGTGGGTGCTGCTTTCTGCAATGCTCCTGCCCCAGCTTCCAGGCTCTGTTGTGCCACTTCAGGAATTCAGGTCAGGGCTTCGCCCTGGAACAACAGCCCCCGGCGGTTTGGGTGGGAGAGCTGAGGAGCACCCTGGGCTGACATGAAGCCTTTTCATTTTGTGGCTGTTCCAGCTGGGCAGATCCTGTGCTTAAGTGGTGTAAACTGGCCTCTCTCATCGAACAAGGCACAGCCTGTGCCCCCCACAAAGGGGGTTGGAAGCATCACCCTGAACCCTCCCTGCTCTGGTACATGGTGTTGTGTCCCATCTTGACTTGTTCTGTGCCCTCTCCCATTGCGTGTAGCTGATCAGACGGGTGATATCAGAGACCTCCAGTGGTGGCATGACAGCCAACGATGTCATCATGCACTCCATGGTTCCAGATCTGCCCTTCGGTGGTGTGGGTGAGTCCCTGCACCTGCATTCCGTCAGCAGCAGCCTCTCACCCAGGTGCTCTCGTGCCTGCTTGGCAGTTCAGGAACTTCCAGCTGCATTTTCCCATTAATGTTATTTTCTGGGGTGGGTTCCTTCGTAAAAAGGCTCGTTAGTGTTTTGGTTGTTAAGCCTCCCATTGAGAGAGGAAAACCCCCTGGCACATAAGTGAGCTGTGGTTCCCCTGTGCTGGGGTTGGGATGAATTTGTCCATGGCCTGGTTGAGTTTCCACAGCTGCTGTCAGGCTCATGTGGCAGAGACAACCTGGCGGTGGGCAGAGGGCTGAGGTCTTGGGTGTTTTTAAATGTCCTCATGTCCCACTCCTTGAAATCACAGACCCTATTCCTCCTGTCCTCAACCCCTGTGTGAATTTTGTGGGAAAAGCAAGACTGGCCCTGTGAGGAGAGAGTTGGTGTCATTAACGTTTTAAGGGTGGGTGCACACAAGCAGCAGCTCAAGGCAGTGAGCAGGTCCTCACTTATTTCTGTGCAGTTAAAAAAGCTGCTCTTTGCTTCTCTGCCCTGAGAAGCAGCATGACCAAGCTTTCCCGTGTCCTGGGGGCTGCCAAACTGACTCTGAGAAGCGCAGGTGTCCCTGTGCCTGGTGTGACCCTGCCTGGCTGTGCCCCTCAGGTCGCAGCGGGATGGGCGCCTACCACGGCAGGCACAGCTTCGAGACCTTCTCCCACCGCCGCGCCTGCCTCATCAAGGACCTGAAGCTGGAGGTTGTGAACAGACTGAGGTACCCACCTGGCAGCATGGAGATGATGCATTTGGGCAAGCTCTTATTCCTGAAGCCGTGTAACAAGAGCAGAGTGGGACAGTTCATCTCGGCCCTGCTGGCGGCTGTGAAAGCCCTGGTGGCAAAGGTGAGCTCTGTCCGCTGAGCCCCACCTGCCCTCAGCCTCCATCACCCCATTCCCTTGGGTTCTGCTCCCTCCCTGGAGGACTCATCCCTGTTCCTGTGCCTTTCCAGGTGTTGTGCCCCCGGCGAGAGGGGTGATGGGCAGCCGGCCCTCGGACCCGCTGCTCGCTCCCTGCAGTCCTAGTGCTGAACTTTTCTTCGCTGCAATTTCATTTCTTCCAAGGCAGCCAGTGCACTGAAGAGGCAGAAAAGAACAAAATGCACCTAAAGCAGAGACACCCCCCAAGTTAAAGGCTGCAGCTCCTGCTGAAACAGGAATCTATCCAGACCTAGGCCATGAGTCATGCCTGAGCAGTGAGTGGCAGATAGAAGGAAAGAACATCCACCCTGCTTTGCCAACAGGAACTCCTCTAAAACCTCCTGGGAACTGGGAGGGTATCTAAACAAAGCCAGTCATTACTGAGCCTGTTATCTATGCAATGCCTCACCTGATCCCCAGAGGAAGCTGGTTCTGCATAAAGCCTGGAAATATGGGTCTCACAGCAGGGGACAGTTCAGGCTGGTTGTACCCAGATCAGAGGGAAGGAGCCTCGAAGAACCTGCAGCATCTCATCCTTGAAGGGACTCCTGATTGAATGGGTGATGCTCACTGCAGAGAAACCACCTTTAGCCATCCAATGTGTGCAAAGGCCATCTGAGGTGGTGGCAAAAGCCACCTGAGCTGTGGGCATGCTGTCCGAAGGACTCGAGAAGTGCCAGGGACTGTTGTGCTGCTGCATTTGGGGCTGCTGGGGCAAAGACAGGGGCACTGCTGTGACTGGAGTCCCAGGTCTGGGAGGTCCTTGGCGAGAGTGGCAGGGCAGCCACAACCGCCTCCTCTGTAATTGAATTTCAGGGATTTATTGGTTTATGCATAGTCTTTTACCTCCAAACTTGTAACTGAGAGCTGACCTTGATCCTTGCTGAATAAAACCTTTGTTTTACTGCAAAGGCCACCTAGGGCAGGGCAAGACCCATGTGTGGGTGTTCCCTGCTCTGGCCCCAGCCCCACCCTCAGCCTCCACCCCAAGGAGCCAGCCCCACTCCAGCCGGATTTATTCTTTATTGGGCATTTGTCACAGAGCAGCACTGGGAGCTGGGCTATGCTGGGCTCCAGCTGGTGGTGACAGCATGGGCTGGAGGGGGTCACCCACAAGCTCAGTGTGTGTCAGGCAACCCAGAGCAGCATTTTGGGTGCCAGAGCAGCCTCGGGGCCCATTCCCAATCAATATCTGCACAAACACTGCTGGACACTGACAGAGGCCCTTTGGCTCCCGTGGGACAGGCGTGTGCTCAATATTCTCGCTGGCTGGTCCATGCTTTGTACATCTGTCCCTCAGGAAAGGCTTTCACCCCAAAAACAAGTCCCCAGAGTCCTTGGTGCCAGTCAGTCTGTGCTGGTGATCAGCTTTATGGCGATGCCGAGCGCGAGCGCGGCCACGGCCACGGCCGCTGCCAGCCCACGCCGGAGGATCAGCCGCTTGGTGACCACGGGGGTGGCCGGCTCGGAGGGGGGAGATGTGGCTTCCCGCAGCTCCAGCTGTGACGTGGGCTCCTCCAGACTGGTGATGCCCGTGAGCACGACGTCGCTCTGCACTTCTAATCCCGCTGCAAGAGAACGGGGATTGAGGAGGTTGGGAGGGATTGAGGGGTTTCTGGGGAGGGTTTTGTCACAGGGCTTGAATGCACATTAGGAGCAGCCCAGAGCGTGGAGAACTCCAGCTCTCCAGCGGGTCCTGCCCTCAGAGGTGACACCTGGTGTCTGCAAGGTGGGAACTGCCCACAGGTCATCCCTCTGTCACCGCCCTCCTGAGCCCACGCTTGTAATCACTGCTCTCCCAGTAACTGAGGGTGTCACCAGCATGACACTCTCCCCCTTTTGTGGCTTGTTCCTGGCTTATGCGAACCCTTAGGGACCCCTCCTGCACCCAAACCCTCCCCTGCATGCAGTGCCCAGCTCCTGGCATACCAACAGACCCCAACACCGCCCTGGCAGGGAGGTAAGTGTGGGGCTGGGGGGCTGCTGCCACATCCAGATCCTTAAGGGAGGGTTCGAGGCTTGGCAGCTCCGGTGGTGGCAGCTGGGTCACTCCTGCACGGCGCTGAGCCTGGGGAGGGAATGCGCTGGGTTTAGCAGGGAATTCCCACCGAGAAAAGCTTTGTTGCCTCTCTTGGGGTCTCCCTGGAGCTGTTGAGGCACGAGGTGATGCTCAGGGCTGCAGGGCTGAGGTAGCCCTGGTCACCCCATCTGCTCTGAGTTTCGTGTCCCCAAACAAGGTGCAGGGGGAAACCTTGAGGGCACTGAGTGCTTGTGCAGGAGGGAGCTGAATACAGGGATGTCATGGGAGCGCTGGGTTTTACTCCGGGGCACTGGAGGACAGTGCTGGCTGTGAGATTGAGCCTGTCTCATCCCAGCAGAGCACTGAGGACCTTCCCAGTGCAGGGACGTGCTGTCAGTGCCTGGATTACCTCCTTGGCTGCCTTCTCCCAGTCCAGGCGGGAGATGTAGGTGATGAAGCAGGTGCAGAGGATGAAGACGCAGGCGAGCATCGCGATCCACAGGCCTGCAGAGGCCACGCGGCATCAGCCAGAGCCAACCCAGCATCCCAGGTCAGCAGGGACATGGGGTGGTCATGGGTGCCTGCTGTGGGGCTGGCACACCTGGCACCAGTTACTTTTCCCCAGTAAAAGCCCCCAGCAGCTGCAGGAGCATTCCCAGTCCACCCCAGTGTGCCCAGGCAGGTCAGAGGGGGGACAGAGCCAGGCACGAGGGTTATGGTGAGCCCTCAGTGGAGCTGCATCTGCCCGTGGGGGTTTGGGGGTGCAGTGCCCAGGGGTCAGTACCCATGACGCCGATCTTGGCCACGAAGAGCAGCACGGCTGCCAGGGGCATGCCCACACCGTAGTAACTCACGGCGTTGAGGATGGCACCGAATTTCTGCTTCCCGATGCCTCTGAGCACCCCACTGCAGGCACCCTGCCAGAAAGGGAGAGGGGCTGGGGCAGGGAGCATCACCTCAGCCAAATTCGGGAGATGACCCAGCTCCCTGCCTCTGCCCATTATTTCTGTGTCCCTGCCCAGTCCTCTGGGTCACCCTCTTTTTGTGTGCTTGATGTTTTCTAAGGGATGATCCCAGGAGCTCTGCAGGGTCCTGGTTGTGGGCACCGGTGCTCAGCTGCAGCCTGAGGGACCCTCAGCTGACTGATCCATGGTGCTGCTGCTGAACACCAAGATTCCCTATGGAAAACAGCAGCATTCCCTGGGACTTACAGTCATGGCTTCAAACAGGTGGAAGACAACGTAGACAGGCATGACCCACGCCACCAAGTCAATGATCTCCCTGAGGATGGAGGAAAGCCAAGGATCACTTTTGGGAACTGACCTCCACACACCGAGGCCAGGAGCTGGGGGCACTCACTTGTCCTTGGTGAAGATGTATCCCAGCACGTTCCTGGTGGAGGCTAAAATGGCCCCCACAATTACACAGAACACCCCTGAAAACACAGCACAGAGCTGAGCCCAGCCTAGCCGTGATGGAGAGCTGGGGAGAAGAGGCAGGCAGAGGTCTGCAAACCCTCCCTGCTCCACAGGAAGGAGCCCAGGACGAGACTTCCCAGGATGTTGTGGACTGACCTGTGCAGATCAGGCTGGTGGTGGAGGATCTCTTGGCTGCCTCGGCGTCGCCAGCCCCCAGCGCATTCCCCACCTGCACACTGGCAGCTGTGCCCAGCCCCAGGGGGATCTGCAACCACAGGGCTCTGACAATGGGGTTGTCACAGTGACAGTGGGATAACCACCCGGCAGAGAGCAGGATGGAGTTGCGGATTTGATTTAAAGCATCTCTGTAGGAGGGATAGGCAGGAGCAGGGAGAGACTCAAGTGCGGAGGGGGAAGTTGGAGGTTTGCTGGAGCTGATTTTTGCTGTGTGCCCGTCTCGGGATGGCCCCCACGGAGCCCTGGTCTGTAGGGATAACTCAGCCCTTACCATGAAAGCCACAACAGACACCTCATAGATGATGGACTGGACAGAGAGCTCGATGACACTCAGCAGGCCTGTGGGACAGGAGGGGTCAGCCCTGGCTGTGGGTGCTGCTCTGGGTCAACCCTGGCTATCTCCTGGCAGCTCCCCTCTCCACTGACCTATCAAGAAGCTCCCAATCTCGTAGGTCCACCACTCGATGCACATCATGAGCATGCTGGGGATAGCCAGGGAGGTGAAGCTGTCCCACTCCAGCAGGCACTCGCTGGACCAGCCTGTGGAGAGGAGAAACGGCACCTGATGGATGACCAGACTGCCCACGCGTTACATCCTGACTTACAGCACCTGAGGCAGCTGGAGGTGCCATTCCTGTTCTCATAACCAGCAGCTCCTCAGCTCCACAGGATCTCCAGCAGCACAGTGTCCACCTACAACCTCTCTCCCATGGGCCACAGAGCCGCACAGCCCTCAGCTCATCCCTCCCGGAGCAGAGTGTCCAAGGACAACCTCCTCCTTATGTCTGTGCTCATCAGGCTTTGGGGCTGAACCTTCCAAAGCCTCAGCAGAAAGTTTCACTTCTGTAGACTCAGTGTTCAGTGCTGAGCACGCAGCTCTGCCAGCGCCAGCGCGTGACGAGCTGCCACTGAAGCAGCACCGTGGTACCCAGGGCACCTCGGGCTGGGGTTAATATTTCACCATCAGGACGAGCAGAATTCCTCTTCTATCAAGAATGCCTGATAGAAGTTTTATGGACACTTTTGGGTAAAGCAGGAAGCAGAGGGAGCAGGGGAGATGCCCTTACCTCCCCAGGTGTTCACGTGCAGTTTCCGGCCTATGATGTACAGGAACAAGAAAATGGTTTGCGAATACTGAGCGATGGTGTTGGCCCAGGCAGAGCCCCTGCAGAGGAAGTGAGAAAGGTCATTGGCATCCTGCTTATGCCTCCCTCAGGGTGCAAAAAGACATCCGGCCGTGCCCCTGTGAGCTCAGTGTTCCCTTGCCATTGCCAGGTGCCCTATTTTCCTCTCCAGGGGACACAGGTGTTACTCACGTGATGCCCAGGTGGAACACGTAGAGTAAGACGTAGTTTGCAGCTACGTTGACCATGTTGCCGATGACCCCACTCAGCACCAGCGGCCACATGATCATCTGCAAAGAGGAGGAGATGGGGAGTCTTCACAAAAGTTTTGGGAGGGAGGTGTGAAGGTCCCTGCAGCCTCGCTCTCAGTGCCTTTCCCAGAGAAAACCCCAGACTTCCAGTGATGTTGCCTGCTTGGAAAATGGGCGTGATAGAGGTAAATCCCTGGTGTGGAGAAGCATGAAGGGAGGTGGATGGATACAGCTGGCTGTGGGATAGGGTGATCTACGGGGTCAGAGCTGTTTTGGAGCACCAGGGCACTGGGAAGGGTGAGCATGGAAACCCTGGATGTACAGTGGAAGGGCGCCTTGAGCCAGGGTGGGTGTGAGGACTTCAGGACCCACCTGGTTCTGCAGGTATCTCGTCTCCAGGTTATACAGAAAAACCACCTGCAAAGGAAATTTTGGATGAGATGAGCCAGTGCTGAGCAGTAGGATGGGGACAGCCTGTCCCTATGTGCAGGTGGCATCCAGGGTGCCCACGGGCACTCACCGGGAGGGCAGGGAGAAATGCGTTCACGTATTGCTGGGTCAACCTGGGGACACACACGGGCGGGGTCAGGGAGGGGCATGGCCATGGTCACCCTCCTCTCAGCCCCTCCACACCGAGGAGGGATGAGGGCACCACCCAACCTGGAGACCTCGGGATCCTGCCGCATGAGCAGCATCAACTGCTCGATGTTGATGAGGATGGCGCAGCAAGGGAAGCAGCAGAGGAGGATGATGATGGTGGCACGCTGCAGGATCACCCCCACACGCATCAGGTTCTTGCTGCCATAGGTCTACAGGGTGAAAGGGCAGCAGTGAAATCAGATGGTGCTGGGGGAAAGGGGACCCTGTAGAGCATGGAGCAGTCTGAAGACCACCTGGGAAGGATTTGGAGAACAGATCTCCTCCTTACGGGATTGTTACCTGGGGATAAGCTTCTCCAGCTTGCAGGAGCAGCCAGGCACCATGAGGTGCCTGGGCATCATCAGCTGATGCCGGAAACCCCCCGTGTCCCCAGGACAAGGGCCAGCATGTCCTACCCACCTGTGATATCAAGGTGTCACACGCTGAAGTCAAACCATAACCTACAGAGATGGCAGTGACATTTATAACCTGGGGGTTAAACAGGGTGGAGGTGAGCATTTAAGGCTTTCAGGTAGGGAGAGGGGCTGAAAGGAAAAGTGAGAGTCTGAAATTCCCTCTGTCCTTTTCCCCTGCCGTATCTCATCCCAGTGTCAGCAGGGACGGAGCTGGTGCCCGGCCCGGGGAATGCTTACAGCGATGGCCAGCGTGACAGAGGCTAGCTCAACCTTGCCCAGGTGGCCACAGAATATGGAGCTGACAAGGTGGATCAGGAAGATCAGCAGCTGGATCAGGATCTAAGCACGGAGGAGAGCTGAAGGTTAGGAGCGGAGGCGAGCAGGGGTAGCTGTGCTGGGGGGAGTCTCTCCTCCCGGGTCCTTACCAGGGGCGCCGCCAGCACCAGCAGCTTCCTCACGTCCTCCCAGAAGTTTTCCGGAATCCAGCGGCGTTTCTTCCCGCAGCTCCCGGGGGTGAGATTGCCCTGGCCGGCGGCCCTTCCCTCCCCGAAGCCATTCTCCTCGGGGAAGGTCTCCGGCTTCATGCTGCCCTGCCAGGGGAGTGGAACAAGCCCCTTCCTCCGCGCTCTGTTAAACCCCGCTGCGGTGAGCAATGTGTAACCACGCTGGGGTGAACTTCAGCCGGGGCCGGGCGATCCGGCCACATGTTCCCCGCGGCTGGGCTGGTGATGGGAAGGGTGGGCAGTGGGTCAGGGCAGGGCACGGACTGGTGGAGCCCAGCGAGGGTCCTGGCAGTGCAGTGGGCAGCGCAAAGGAGCCCGGACGCACCGTGCGAGGCACTTGCTGCCTGTCCTGAGCCAGCGTTAGGGGCTGAGCCCTCCGAAATCCACCCTGAGAACCCTCCTACCTCTCCTGCTTCACCACAGCTCCACCGGCCAGTGGGCTGGAGGGTCGTCCTCCTCTTCCAGCAGCGGTGGAGGAGGGCTGGGTGTGTGCGCGGCTCTGGCGAGCTGCTGCCGGCAGTGGCGGGGCAGTGCCTCGTTCACTCTCATCACAGTGGCCAGGACAAGCCGGCCCCCTTGGCTCCAGCTGTCCCTGGCACAGCCCCGCCGTGTCGGGTTTCACTGGCACCGCTCCCCCAGGCCGAATATACCGTCCTCGGCCCGGTGGGGAGCCAGGGGAGGGGAGATGCTGCGCAGTGCAGACCCCACCTGCACGGAGTGGGCGGTGGGCTGGGATAACTCATGGGACAGAGTGAGACACCTTCCTCCTCTCCCCACACTCCCACCCCAAACCTACCGGGCTTCTGAGCAGGGCAGAGGCTGCCACGTCCTCCCACTGGTGTTGGGGATGATGGCACTTTCGAGCTTGTTTGTGTCACATTTTTTCATTCCCTGCCCATGGGCCACCAGCACCAGGAGAGTTGAGGGAGGTGCCAGGCATCTGCTGGATTGAGGTATTGACCTCCCAGGGCCCAGCAGGTGACACGTCACAGTCACCCAGCTGCAGGTAAGGGCCTGGACAGGCCCAGAGACAGTGCTGGGGTGTTTGCACTATGACATAGGGCAGTTCTTTGATGGCTCTGTAGGGTTAAGCAACACAACCTCCCTCTTCCGTGGTGCTCAACACCCATGACAACGACAAATCTTGCTTTCATACCCAAGGGGAAGAGTGATGAGACTGTGTCTGGAGCCAGCCCCAAACCTCAGGGCCAAGACCAGACCCACATCTTTCCTCTTAACAGCACAGCCCTGCCAGTGACCAGGGTCATGCTCGCAACATATTAAACAGACTAACATTTACTCAGAAAACTTTATTGTATCAAAATCCCACCTTACAAAAGTGCAAAGAAGAGTTGCTTTAGGCCCGTGCCCGCCCTGCAGAGGGAGAGCGGGGTCAGGGCCAACAGCCAGCACCCAACAGCCCAGCAGCAGTCAGACATCTTCCAGCAAATTCCATTTTGTTCTGTGCTGCCACAGCAGCTGCAAGTGGGATCTGCCACCCCAAGATGCTGGCACAGGCTGGTGTGTGAGGAAAAGTGCTATGGGCAGCAGGAGACTCTGCCAGCAGCACCAGGACCCTGTCTCGTTCCCAGGTCAGCCCCAGGCTACACTCCCAGCTCCCACGAGTGACATCCCAGTGCTGTGCAGGAGAGGAACCAGCTCTCAAGCACTTTTATTCCCAGGCACCACATCCTCACCCCCTTTAAGAACTCTGTGTGTGGGATAAAACATCGTGAGTTAACCAGAAACCATGCAAAGGGACTTTCTGTAAGGCACTGAGGGGGAATTCCTTCCCCACACCATCCCCCTGGGACATTGCCACGTGCCCTCCTGCTCCGTGCACAGTTCCCCAGTGTCCCTGGTTTTAGCCATTGCCAGTCAGGAGCCGGACCAGGATTCCCACCAGCAGGACAGCGACGGCAGCAGCAGCAGCCAGCACACGGCGGATGATCACAGCCCTCCACTCCACAGGGGGAAGAACAGGGACAACAACAGGCTCCTCCTGGGGGCTGAGCTCGTGGCCAGGCTGCCTCTCGCCCATCACGATGCTCTCAGGCAGGACTGTGGTGTCCCCAGTGTCCCCAGTGTCCCCAGTGTCCGTGTCAAGGGAGGTGTAACCTGAGGGACAGAGGCGAGCACTGCAGGGAGGCCGAGCTGCCCAGCCAGGGGCTTCCAGGCTGATGCTGCACAAGCAGCAGTGACAGTCCTGAGGGTCCTTTCCCAAGGCTTGGGGACACTGGGACTCGCAGCTGCAGCTGTCCCAGGTGAGGCAGGCATGGGGTGGCAGTCCAGGCTCTTCCCTGGAGCAGCCTATCCTGTACCCCATTAGAGCAGGAGAGGTGCCACTGGGCCAGGGCCAGCAGCAGGCTCTGTGCTCTTTCCAGCCATTTGAGCCTCCAGGACATGGCTGCCACGATTGGGAAGGAAAGGAAGGGGTTGGGTGGAGAATTTGGGCTCTCTGCCTGGTGTCAGGCCCAGCTACATACCCACAGCAGATGTTTTGTTAGCAGCTGTGCCACTGGAGTTCATGTCTTCCACTTGTTGTTTCATTCCAGCTCGGACTTGAGCCTAAAAACACAGGGAAGAGTTGCTCTTCTCAGGGCAAGGGTGTCCTGCCCAGCCCAAAAAACCCTCTATTCTCCCAAGACAAGCATTCTCAGCACCAAACTGCCCCTCTGCTACAGGAGGACAGATCCCAGTTCACTTCTGCCTCCTCCTAGAGGGCTGTAGTGTTGTACTGAAACAGGAATTAACTCAGCACCTTTCAAGAATTACCAGAGAAAAGCACAATTCTCACCTCCTCTGCAGCTTTCCTCCAATCCATGCGGATGACAAAAGCCAAGAAGGAAAGGGCTTGCACGGAGATGCAAATGATCATCCCAACCCACAGACCTGCAGCAATGGGAAGTTACTTCAGGGAGGGCTTGAGGAAAACCTGCCTTTGCCAGCCACTGCCAGAGTGCCCAGGGACTCAGCCCAAGAACTTTCAAGGAAACAGTTCCTGGGGGAGCTGGGAGTAAGCCTGGATTTCCTGGGACATACTCAATGCCTGCCCCAAACACAGCAGCGTGCAATCCAGCCCCGCTGACCCAAAGGAAGATCCCGGCACGAGTTCCAGGGCTGAGCCTTTGCTCAACACAGCTAACACAATGCCAGCTGGGGGGCACACGTACCTAACACCCCCATCTTGGCTGCAAACATCAGGGAGATGCCGATGGGGAAGCCGATGGTGTAATATCCGACGGCGTTGGCGATGGCACCCAGCTTCTGCCTGCCCGTGCCCCGCAGCACCCCGCCACAGGTCGCCTGAGGAGAGCGGGCAGAGGGGTCACTGCCAGGTGACTCTGGGCCATGGCACAGCCCTGGGGACAGGGAAACCCACAGCACTGTCCCACCAAGCCAAGAGGGACCAAAGCCACGTTCTGGAGGAGGTGGCGTGGGGCTCCTCTCGCTCCAGCTGCCGACCCAGACACCAATAGATCCCAAGGAGCTTCCCCACAGTGTCCATGTCCCTCCCTTCCCCAGGACATGAAAGGAGAAAATGGGCCAAAATTACTGTCTATTGAGTATCCCAGTGTGCTGGGAGAACCTGGTATCTCTGAAGACCCAGCTGCTCATTTGTGTTGCTTTGATAAACCTGTGAAAAGCTGGAGCCTTGGCCAGGGGAATAGAGGAGGAAAAACTGGGCTGTTTGCAGGGATGCCAAGGGGCAGCTACAAGCACAGAGGACACCGAGGTGCTACAGGTAACACAAGCAGCTGCTGTGACAGTTTCTCAGTTTGCTTCTCTCATTTTAGCAGGTCCAGAGCGGGCTTCAGGCAGCTTTGCACCCCAAGCTGCAGAGAGGAATCACTCCACATGCTGGAATACTCACTGCTGTTGCATCCAGCAAGTGGAACGGACCAAAGATGAGCATCACTTTGGACACCAAGCTGACAATCTCCCTGTTGGGAAGATGTATGGACTGATCAGGGGAAGCAGCACCATGCGGTCCCCGGTTCTCACACATCTTCCTCAATCAGCCACAAAGGCTGATCCCAGTTCCCTGATCCCAGCCTGCTGCCATGGTAGTGTTCCAGTGTTAGAAGCAGCTGTGCTGCCCAGGGACCCAGGGAAATGGGGAGGAACCTTTGAGGAACGTTTGCCAGATAGGGGTTTATGAACTCTTATCTGTCAGCAGCTTCTGGGGTATAAGTAGCACCTCCCAAGAAAGCAGTAATACTCAAAAGAAAGCTGTTAACCTACGTGTCATTGGTGAAGATGTATCCCACCACGTCCCTTAGGCTTCCCAGTAATGCTGCAACCACCACAGCAAAAACCCCTGAAAGAAAAAGGAATAGTCAAATTCCTTCAAGGGCAGCACAGCCTGCTCCTGACCCAGGCCCAGACCTCAGGGGCTTCATGTGGTGGGGACTGGACTTCGCTGACCTCAAATGGTACTGCAGCAGAGGATAAATCTGCTTTCCTCACATTCTCCCCAGATACTCCCTCTACCCTCTGGAGTGTGAGGACAGAACACTAAACTGCATTTTTAATTATCAAAGCCTTTGCACCAGGCTTGTAACAGGAAAGAGAAGTCAGGATCTTGCCTTGCCCAAAGGGTCCGAACAAGTGTGATTGGGTTCCTATGGGGGTGTCCCCACCCCTGTCAGAGGGAAACTGAACCATTTGCTGGTAATTGCCCTTTCTTCTGCTCTGCAGGACTGCACTGACCTGTGCACAGCAGTGCAGTGATGCAGGAGGTCTTGGCTTGTGCCACATCCCGTGCTCCCAAGGCATTGCCCACTCTGACACTCGCAGCCACGCTGATGCCCAGGGGCACCTGAGAAGCAGGAGACAAGAGGAGGTGGGTGACAGCAGAGCCTGCAGTGACAGCAGAGCCTGCAGTGATTTTATTCTTCCCCAGTGGGGAATTTGGGACAAACTGGCATTGCTGCAGTGAAGGGATTTTCCACCTGCAGCACACCCTGGCTGTGCAGCTGCATGGCAGGCTTGAGAGGCATCCCCTGCCTGGTACCAAGCCCTGCTTCCCACCTCAGCACTGATCCACAGAGCCACTCTTTTGGGGTTACTCCCAGGCTGTTTGGGGTTTCACACCCCCAGCCCTTACCATGTACGCGACACAGGCGAGCTCGTAGATGACAGATTGTGCACCCAGCTCCACCACACTGAGCAGCCCTGGAAAAGATTTGCCACCTCCTTCACTGGCTGAAAAGGAGGCATCTATCCCCATGGAATAGATGGGAACACTTGCAGCGTCCTGCAGACCCAACCCTGTAGGTGAGGAGGCTGCTGCTGGCAGGGAGGCTCTGGGGACACGCTCAAGCAGCAGCCACCAGGAACCAGAGGGAAAAGAGGATTGGGACTCACCAGCCAAGAAGCTCCCAATCTCAAAGGTCCACCACTCAATGCACATCATGACCATGCCAGGCACTGCCAGCCAGATGAAGGAGCCCCAGTCCACGAGGCACTCCCTGCTCCAACCTGAGGAGGTGAAGCAGAATGAACATGTGTTCTCCATCTCCTCCCCTAAAGGGGAGCCACATCCTCTCCTGGACACCCTCTGAGGACAACCACCCCTGCAGCTCACAGGACATCAGCCCAGGACTGCTGCTGTGCCATGCTGTATTCCTGAGACAGAGTATTTGACAAGAATGTGTTTGGAGCTACAGTAAAGGCCTTGAGGACATGGCTACAGCATCTTCCCACTGTGAGGGGATGGCAATCCCTTTGTCAGGTGCTGGTGACAATGCCAGATTCCCAGGCCCAGACACTGGTATTCTGAAGGATTAAGGTAGAACAGTACCTCCCCAGGTCTTCACATGGATCTTCTTCCACCACATATAAAGGACGAGGAGGATGACCTGGGTGTACTGAGAAACCATGTTAGCCCAGGCAGAGCCCCTGGGGAGAGAAAGAGACAGGCAGGTTACAAGTGATCCTTCCCCACCTCCTCAGCCACAGCAGGACAGACCCAGAGGCACCACAGCAACCTTGCTGCAGATAAGGGACAGACCCCTCCAGCCTCTGCTTTGCAGATTGGGGGCTGGGGGGAGAAGGTGGCACAACTGGGCACCCAGGGCACCCCCCGAGCTCTGAGCAAACCCTTGCACCCAGGGAGAGACTGTCACCAGCCCTTCTCACACTTACACCATGCCCAGCTTCAGAGCATAGAGGAGGAAGGCATTCATGGCTCCATTGAGGATGTTGGCTGCAATCCCTGTCACCACCTGAGGCATGATGATCTCCTGGAAGCCAAGGAGGAACTTTGGAATTTGCTTCCCCAAAATGCGGCCGAAGCCCCATCCACTGAACACAAGGGAGACCTCCATCAGTGCCCAAGGAGAAAGCCAAGAAGGCAGCTCATGTTCCAGGTGAGGCTGAGCTGTGTGAGACATGCAGGAGGTGACAAGCAGAGCTCGGGAGCTGGTGCAACCCATAAAACACAGAGTTGGGAAGTAGGAAATGAAACCAGTTAAAGGAGATTCCCACAGCTCAGCCAGGGCTGGCTGGGGAGCTGTGCATGACATTCCTCAGCCCAGCTCTCCCCAGAACAGGGTGAACTTAGATTCCCAAGTCTGACCACGTTCCTGGGAATACCTTTATTCCATGTCCAGAAGCTGGCTAATTGTACAATACCTGACTCAGTAAATATCTTGTCAGCAGCTGGTACAGAAACGCCGCCTGCAAAAGTCAGGATTCAGTTCATCAGCACACTGTGCTTCAACAGCCAAGTGCCCACTGAACACTGACAGATCAGTCCCCCACCACCTTCTTCCAAAACCCCTGTGCTCCAGCTGAAGCACTGCCAGCACCCAAAACCAAGAGCGACAGGAAGCACATCCCATTCCCACTGGGAAGACAGATCAGTCTCCAATGGACCAGTTCTCCACTGGGAAATCTCCAATGCTTCCTCATCAGCGTGAGACAGCCTGGAAAGCTTGGAAGAAAGGATAAACCTGCAGATCCTTATCCCACAGGGGTACTGCTCCCTGCCTCAGAGGAGTCAGAGCCCAGCAGCTGTGAGTGTGGGAACAGCTCCAGCCTTTATCTCAGGGTTAAGAGTGAGGCTGGAGGCCCTGGATCCAATGTCCACCACCAGTTACGTGGCCACAGCAAAAGCCTTTGCACAGGAAGATGAGAGAGCTCCTGTTTGCTGGTCCAGGAGCTGCACATCTGGTACGGCACGAGGTCAAGGGGCACGCTGTAAAACCCCAAACCTGCCCTGTGAGCCACACAGCAAAGGCCCTCCCTCCTTTCCCTGGTGTTACTAAGGGATACAGAGCTTCCAACAGCTTTAGTAGAGACTCACAGGAAGTGCTGGAATAAAGATCATCACGTAGAGCTGAGTTAACCTGGAAAGAGAGTTGTTTCCCCAGTTAATGATACAGCAAAGCAAGAGCCAAGCCAAACAGCATTGCACTCAAGCTCCAGAGAGCCTTGATTTCAACAATCCATGGCAAATATCTGATCCAGAAGGGCTGGATCTCACCCCTGACCTGGAGACCTCAGGGTCCTGTCGGATGAGCAGGAGGATCCTCTCAGTGTTGATGAAGAGGGCCCAGCAAGGGAAGCAGAACAGCAGCAGGATGAGGATGCCCCGCTGAAGGATGGTGCCCACCTGCTTCAGGTTCTTGCTGCCATATGTCTGGGTCAGGAGAGAGGATCAAGGTGGGCATCACAGGGAGCCAAAGGGTCTGGGCAAATGCTCAGGGCAACAACAGGACAATTAAATGCCTTTCCCATGCCCTGCAGCTGCGAATGCCAGGCTGGCTGGGTGTAACTCACTCTCAGGCAGATTGCACATCCTTTGGTACCCAGGCATGACCCAGGGCTCCTTGGGGAGGAAGCAGGCTCCAGCCAGAGTGTTGGCAACCCCGTTCTGTCTGGCAGCTGCCACCCCATTGCCCTTTGTGCCCAGATCACACTGCACAGGAGGCGAGACACCACCAGTAAATCCCCCCAGGCACAGGAAAGGGGGAGCTGCTACTGACCTGGGTCATCAGCGTGTCACATGCTGAGGCTAAGCCAGAACCAATGGAGATGCCTGTCACGTTGATAACCTGGAGGAGAGACAGGGAACCTGGCCCACAGCGCTGCATCCCTCCCAGCTGGGTGGGGAGACAGTTCTGCTACAAGTTTCTGGGAAGTTTTCCAGTCCTTCTCTATTTCTCAGAATAACAGTCTTTTTAACTAAATAGCCTCCTCTCCCCTCTGGTGGGGAAAAGGATCTCCTAGCAAGGGGTGAAGATCTAAAGTACCACAACAAAGGCTCCCAGCTGCTGGCCTTGCACTGGCACAGGCACTGAGTGCCCAGCTCCCCTCTCCTGCCTGTGCTCAGGGCAAAAGAAAGAACAGGGCCCTCACATATACATTCTTACAGGTTTGGGTTTTTTCTCTCTCCTTTTTTTGGTGACACACAATTCATATGTTTGAAACCCAAGGGGAACTGGAGCAATACGTACTGACACAGCCAGGGTCACAGCATCCAGCTCGGCTTTTCCTAGGTGGCCACAGAAGATGGAGCTGACCACGCTGATCAGGAACACCAGCAGCTGGGCAAAGAACTGGGATGAGAGAAGAAGGAGATGGTAAGATGAGGACCTGTTAGGCTTGTGGAACACCACCCGTTCCCCAGGAGCTGGACTATGAGTGCTCAGGTTTCCTGGTGTTTCTGTCCATGCCTCAAGGCCAGGGCTCTGCTGAGGTCCTGGGAACCCATCCCTGCTTGCCAACACTGCTGGGCAGGGAAGGCAGCCCTAGGACTCACGCAGGCTCTCGGTGGCTTTGTCTTTCAAAGCCCACATCTACCTGCCCTGTGGTGTTTTGGTGTTACACAGCCAATCTGCCAGATGACCTCATTTAAGAGAGGCTTAAGGGCTTCACTAGAAATCCTCTTTCCCAAGACGAAGGCCGCATAGAGAAGGGAAAATAAAACATCCCAGTGCTTTTCCACATTTGCGTGCATCTGTGGAAAACTATCCTCCAAAACCACAACATCCTCTCCTCCTGGAGAGACACCAAGGCCAGTCTGCGTGTTCCTTGCCAGCAGTGTGTAACAATGGTGCAGCAGAGATTGATCTCCAGACCTCATTTTCCCTTGGCAGGAGGATGTGCCCTCTACAGACATCCAGAGCACAGCTCGAACCAGATGGCAGGAGTTAGGGACATTTATACCCGCCAAGGGGTGGGCACAGCTGGAAACCATGCCCAGGAGCTGTTCATGCTCCTCCCCACACAGCAGTTGGCAAGCCAAGAGCCCAGAGATGCTGGAGAAGCAGCTCTGAGGGGTCAGAGGAAGAGCAGAACAATCCCTTCTCCTCTGCAGACCTCCCACTGCTGCCTGCAGATGCAGCCCTGCTGCCAGGCCCAGGCATGTTCGACTTACTGCTGTGAGTAATCCCCACAGGAGGGGTCTGTACCACCAGCATCATCTCAGCACAGTGTTTATCATGAAACGATCATTAAACAGCAGCTGTAGGTATGGGTTCGAGGTGTCTGTGCACGTGGAGGAGGAGCAGGCTGTGCTGCAGGCGGGACGCTTGAGGGCTTGATGCGTTCAACTACAGAAACTGAAACTAGTCTAGACTTCCCCTGCTGACTGAACACAGCAGGTCAGGGATTTGATGTCAGGGAGGGTGCCTCCGAGAAGTTTAACAGTCGGTACTTATTTACCAGATATAGCAGAAGACTAAAAGCACCAAATTTCACACGCAATTGATTAAGACCAGGGCTGTGGTGCGTGGTTCCCCTTGGCGGAAGCCTCTGCAAAATGTGCTCAGCACGGTTTGTGCCAACTGCCAAAGGGTCCATTTCCTTCCAGAGGGTCCAGACAAATGGCAAACGGCAGCTCCAGTCCAGGGAGAATTTCAGGACAGCGAGTCATAAGGCACCTTTGCACCCAGAGCCTGCTGAAAGGGCCAGCTATGGACCTGGCACTACGCACAGTGACTCGCTTGTCACACAAGGGGTGAGTGACAGTGCTAGGGTTCAAGCCTGGTTTCACAGAGCAGTTTAACAGCTTAGTCCCCCTCCCCGAGCCCACCACTCCTCTTCCAAAGTCGTGCTGCAGGGAAGCAGGGACCACGATGGGCAGCAGCAAGAGCTCCTGGAGCAAGGAGTAGGGATCCGGGCGCCAACCCAGGCATGAAGGGTGGTGGAGGGACCCCGCTGGCCCCGGCGCGGGCGGGAGGCACATCCCCGATCGCAGATCCGCGCCCGGAGGCTGGAGGCAGCCGAAACCCGGCGGCACGGGACCAGCAGGGCCCGAGATCTCCCTCCTCGGCATCCCGGAGCTCCCAGGGAGCGCTGCCCAGCTCCGGGCGGCCGAGCCCCGCCGCGATCCACGTCCCGGGGACACCATCCCGCACCGTGTCCCCCCCCGTTTCTCCCCGCCCAGGGTCTCACCACGGGCCCCGCCAGCCGGGCCAGCTCGTAGCACTCGTGCCGTGCTCCCGCGGGCAGGAGGCGCCGGGCGCCCCGCAGGCACCGCGCTACCCCCATCGCCCGCCGGTACCGCCCGCGCCGCCTCCGCCGCCTTATGGGCACGGCCCGGTCGCCTCCGCCCCCGGGGCCGCGGGGCTGTGGGCGGGGCGGAACGGCTCGGCACAGCTCGGTACGGCACGGGCAGCTCCGGGTCCGGGAGCAGAACGGGAGTGGGACCCCCACGGCCGTGCTCTGACCGCCTGGCGGCAGCTGCGGATTCCCCACACACGTGTGGGCCGGAGCCAGAGCCCATCGTGGGGTTTTGGGGGGTTGGGGATCCCCTGTTTGTGTCAGTGGTTTGGGGATCTGCTGGGCAAAGGGCAGGGGACGCCCCTGGTTGTTCACCGACATCTGGAGCGCTCCTGCTCATCGGCTCTGGGATGGGGATCCCCTGAGGAGCCACGTGTTGACCAGGGGTTCACCAGAGGTCCAGAAACCCCCAGGTGGTGGCTATGGACTGGGGAACTCCTTGAGGGATGATGGTTTAGGACTCTCTAAGTGCTGTCTGTGAGGTGGGTCCCCCAACACATGGGCTGTCAAAGGCAGGAACGGGACATTTGAGCAAAGGAATGTCCCCTCTGCCATCAGCATCATGGAAACAGTGGACGGCAGCTGGCTCTGGGCAGCCTGCCCTTCTCCTCCATCCACCCACCAACACCTCATGAGCAGGGATTGTCCCTGATCCGGGGATTCCCACCCAGCAGGCCGGTGCCCAGTGGTGCAGCTGGCAGGGTGAGGAGGTTGGAATGGCTGTGTTTGCCCAGCACCTGGCAAGAAGCAGATTCGGTTTGGGTGGGAGGCTGGGTTGTTAGTGGAATTTTACCTAAGCACAGGGACTCGTAACCAAGTAGCTGTAACCAAACCTATTGCTAATGCATGGAAAATTGCAGTGGAAAGTGGGTCTCCGTTTTCCAGCTGTTTAAATGCTGCCCTGATGCTTTATAGCTGTGGTGTCACCAGCTCGAAATGTAATGTCTTGTTAATGTTTCACTTATCCCCTTGTCCTTTCAAATACGATGTGACTTCACAAAAAAATTGTATAGTAGTAGCGGTGAGTCACAGTCATTCTGATTTTAAGTGCCCTGATGAAATCAGGGTATTTCCAGACAAAAGAGTGCTCCTCTCAATGATCCTTCCCTCCTCCCCTGTGGCCAGTGGTTGCAGGATGTAGGAAGAAACAGAAATGGTTATTGGAAAAGGTGGCAACAGGCTGGTGGTGTGACTGTCACCAGCCTGGCTGCGAGACGGCCCGAGGGTTCCTGAGGTGCCGTTATCTCCCGTGGAGGCATAGGGGAAATGATAAGGCTCAGATGGTGCTATTCATGGTCCTAAATGAGCAGTGCAAGCGTGAGTCCCTTTGAAGTCTACTGGGACCCTGCTGAGATCAATACCCTGGGCTGGTGAAGAGCAGGGAGAGAATCAGGCAGAAACCTGTGGGAAAAGGACTTTGAAAATAAAAATGACCATTTTTTCAGGCTTGGGGGTGAAATGTTGCCTCCCAGTCCCAAGAGCCAGGTCCTGGGCTAACCCCCAGAGAGCCAAATACACACAAGAAGGGCTGTGATTGAAATCCCTTCCCTTGTGTTTTGCTGGTGCTGTTTGAAATCAACTCTGGTCACTTTCAGAAGTGCTGTTCTTTGTCTCCATGGTGAAACGTGGATGCCAATCCTGCTGGGAAGTGGCAGAATGGGTACCCCAGGACCTGGTTGGATGAGCAGGGATACCCTGAGGCCTCCCCCATCACTGGCACAACAGACCTGGCACTGCCTCTGCCTCTGTGGCAGGGACGAGGATCTTGCCAGCTGCCCGATGGGATTCAGCAGGACTCATCTTCCGGAGCCACAGATGATGAGGAGGGTCAAAGGTACCACCAGCTGCCCTCAGCAATCCAGATATTAACAGGATTGCAACACCAGTTGGAAGAATTTGAAGGGTCAAATTCCATGCGGTCATTTTAGGCCTCCAGTGAATCCGGAGCAGCATTTTGGGAGGCTGATACCTTGACGCAGACATGTTTAAAGGAGTTAATGTGTGACCAGCCACAATCCAGATGGCCTGCCCTGCTGGAGCTGGTTTCAGCAGCTGGGACCCTGTTCAGTTATCAGCGATGCTGATGTGACTCCAGAAGAAAAAAAACGGAGAGGAGAAGGATTGCAGTTGACTTGCATCATGTGCAGAGCAGAATTAGCCCTTTCCCCCCCTGCAGATTCCCAGCAGGATGGCTGCACCAGGCTTTCTCTGCATATGGATGTCCATAATCTGAAACACAGCCAACATCTTGCTGCTAAAATACACCCCACAAACGTACTCGTAATTAAGAGCTCTCAAATAAGGAGAATGTCAGCACACAATGGATTTATGTCAAGCACTGATCTGTTTGAATTATGTCCCTTCCTTTAAGAGACCTTGCTGCTGGCTGATGTCTGTGTACTGTGGAAAATCCACTCCCCTCAGTGCAACGTGGAGTTCAGAATGCAGCTGAATTAAAAACTAAAGAGCCTTTTGCAATCAAATTAGTTTTTAGGATCAGATGATCAGAGCCATCAGTGGATACTTTAGGGTAACTCAGCTGTTTAAGTGCCACATCCAGATGGTTTTTGAACACTTCCAGGGATGATGACTCCACCACTACCCCGGGCAGCCAATTCCAAGGCTTGACCACCCTTTTGGTGAAGAATTTTTCCCGAATATCCAACCTGTTGCAGCTCGAGGCCGTTTCCTCTTGTCCTATCGCTTGTTACCTGGGAGGAGAGACCGACCCACACCTGGCTACAATGCCTCTCCAGGGAGTTGTGGAGAGCGATAGGGTCCCTTTGAGGCTCCTTTTTTCCTGGCTGAGCTCCCCCAGCTCCCGTCCCGGTCGCGGTCCCCGCTTGCCGTGCGCGGTGGCCCCGGCAGATGGCACCGGAGCCCCGCGGGTCCAGGCGCTCCCGCAGCTCCGGGAGCAGCGGGAGGGAACACCGAGGGGGGACACGGATCCCCTTTTCCAGCCGTTCTTGTCTCCGCCCCTCTGGCTCGACACTTTTAACCCTGCCGCATCTCGTCAGTGTTTGTATTGTTCCGTGCCGACAAGACTTTAATAAGCACCGGGTGACTATTAAACATCCATGGAAATCCCAAAATTTGCCAGTCATTTGCCAAATACACGCCAAATATTTGGCAAATACTTCGGGAAAACAATACTTGCTAAATACTTTAGTGAAAAATATAGTCTCTACTAGTCAAACCGCGTGCAGTATAAAAGGTAACAGTGCTTATAAAAAATGAATACGAGTTAGGAAAGTGTAGTTAGGTACTGGCTCTAGATAGACAAGAAATTGCTTATTAAAAGCCTTGGGATGCTGTCCTGACACTTTAATTCCAGTGCCTCAAGCTGGTTCCCAAATGGGCATCCTGAATCTGTGATTCTGCTGCAGAACCAGCAGCTGGGCAGGCACTCGCCCACCACATTTTAAGCGTTCTCATGGTGTGACCTCAGTCCAGTCACAGCTCGCTTTATGATGGTTTTTTTTTTGTTAAGAACAGCTGTTTCCTCATTTTATTTCATTGTTCTTCAAGAGAGAAATGTTTTTGACTTGTTCTGTATTTCAGAGCATCTTCCTCCTGCTTTGTTCACTAAAAGAGGGGACAGACGTATTAACTGCAGCCGTAAATATTATTTTTACAGCAGAATATTTATCTTGCTGCATGGGTTGGTTGAGTTCAGGGTTGCAGACTTAAAAAACAGCTTCCCTGCCCTGAAGAACCCAGATACTTAATTAAGGGAGATAAGGCAGGACAAATGAAAAACAACACAAAACTTCTCTTGCTTTGAACCACCTCTAGGGAGCAGGTCTTGGCAAGAGAAAAGAGAGATTGTAAAGCTGTAATAATAATAATAATGATAATTAATTGTATTTATAAAGCATCCCCTAATGGCTCTGGATGATACACAACGATTTTAAATACAATTGAAAGCAACAACAGTAACGAGAAGCCAAATAAGGAAGGGTTGTAAAAATAAAGGTGTTTATTGCAGTAGATAGTAACATTTAAGTGTCCTGTTTTGGGGCTCTTCTGCAGCATGGACACACGGACATCAGCTGGGAGCAGCTGAGGATCCCACAGTGAATTCTGCAGGCTTGCAGATTGCAGACTTTGATTACAAAGAGCAAATACATTTTACAGCCTGGTTTGCATGTCAGTGTCTCTGCTTTATTTCCTTTCTGTATCCCAGCCAGACAGACGGTGTAACTCAGTGCAGCCCAATTCACGTTTATGTTTCTGGATTGGCTTTCAGGTTTCTCTGCATGCATTTGATAGGGGTAAATAAGTATTTATGTTCGATTTTGGAAACAAAGAAGGATCCAACTCTTCCTTTGGGAAGGCTGGATCTACCCCCACGGGGCCAGAGGGAAGTCAGAATGGTTTGGGTTGGGAGGGATCTTACAAAAGGAGTCCTGTGAAGAGCGGCTGAGGGAGCTGGGGCTGTTTAGCCTGGAGAAAAGAAGGCTCAGGGGTGACCTTATCACTCTCTACAGGAGGTTGTAGCCAGGTGAGGGTCAGCCTCTTCTTCCAGGCAACAGCGACATGACAACAGGACAGCCTTAAACTGCACCAGGGGAGGTTTAGGCTGGACATCAGGACAAGCTCTTCACAGAAAAGGTGATTGGGCACTGGCATGGGCTGCCCAGGGAGGTGGTGGAGTCACCATCCCTGGAGGTGTTTAAGGAAAGTCTGGATGTGGCACTCAGTGCCAGGGTCTGGTTGTTCCGGTGGTGTTTGGTCATAGGTTGGACTCGATGATCTCAAACGTCTTTTCTCATCCTAGTTGGTTCTGTGTGATCCTGTGTGTGTGATCAAAGCTCTCCCACGGGCTGGCAGACCTTCCACTGGAGCAGGTTGCTCAGAGCCGCATCCCGCCTGGCCTTGGGCACTCCAGGGATGGGGCACCCACAGCTTCTCCGAGCAAGTTGCGCCAGCGCCTCACCACCCTCCCAGGGACGAATTTCTCCCCAGTAGCCCACCCAACCGCGCGCTGTGTCAGCGTGCAGCCCTTCCCCGCTGTGCTGTCCCTCCGTGCCCTGCTCCGTGCGCTGCTCCGTGCCCGGGCTCCGCCGGCCGCGGCTCTGAGGGGGTGGGGGGGGCCGGGCCGGGCCGGGGCGGCGCTGCCCGAGGCGGGGGCGGGCGCGGGGCCGTGCGGCGCGGCAGCGCCCCCTGGCGGGGCGGGGCGGGCGCGGAGCGGAGCGGAGCGGGCGCGCAGCGGGAGCGGAGCGGGATGGCGGGCGCGCTCACCGACGTGCTGGGAGAGGTGCTGGTGGCCGCCGACGGCGAGGAGGTGGCCGTGTCGGCGCTAGCCGCCCGCGGGGTCTCCCTGGTGGGGCTCTACTTCGGCTGCAGCCTCGGCGGCCCCTGCGCGCAGCTCGGCGCCAGCCTGGCCGCCTTCTACGGGCGCTTCAGGGGGGAGGCGGCGGCGGCCGGCGGGCAGCGCCTCGAGATCGTCTTCGTGTCGGCGGAGCAGGAGCAGCAGCAGTGGCAGGAGGCGGTGCGGGCCATGCCCTGGCTGGCGCTGCCCTTCGCCGACAAGCACCGCAAGGTGAGACCCGCGGCCGCGGCCGGGC
Organism: Aphelocoma coerulescens; assembly: GCF_041296385.1. NCBI lineage: Eukaryota > Metazoa > Chordata > Aves > Passeriformes > Corvidae > Aphelocoma > Aphelocoma coerulescens. The sequence goes on from NC_091032.1 coordinate 7,995,777, forward strand.
GGGGGGCGGCGGGGCGCGCCCCGGGCTTTGTCTGGGGGCCGCGGGGCTCGGCCGGGGCTGGGCGCCTTCCAGAAAGTTCCCGGGGGAGCCAGGGAAGCGGCGGGGAGGTGGCGGCCGCTGTCCCGTGGGGCGACGCCGTCTCGCCCGGCTCCTGCGGGGCCTGGGAGCCGCGGCACCGGGGGAGCCCCTCTGGGCTGGGCGTCGTGGTCTGTGCGGGGGCCGGACCCGCTGGCCTCGCCGGGTCCCGCGCGGGAGCGGGGCTGCAGGTGAGGTGTGAGGGGAGCAGCTCCTCCGAGCCCAGACACGGGCACGGCGTCGTTCAGGCTGGCGCCCGAGGAAACCAGACCTTGGCGTGGGCTCCTGCGTGGGCTTGGGCACAGAAAGGAGCCGTGGCCTCTGCCAGCCGTGGAAGGACACGCGGTGGTTGAGGTGCGAGTGAGCCCGGCTCGGCTGGGAGCTGCTGGGGAAGCTGGCCGGCCGGGTTGTGGGATGGGGTTTGTTCCTCTCGTTCGGTGTGTTCGATACTCTGCAAGTTACAGCCTCTCATCCGTAGAGTTTAATCTGAAAGATAATGGACAGAAAGCATGCTAAGACCCAGACGGGGCAGGCTGTGAGGAAGGCACAGACTGAGCCTCCAGTTCCCAATGAGCTCGCAACGCTTAAAAGAAAAAAAAAAAAAATCCTCTTTACAAATCTAATCTCTGGAAGCAATTGAGTAAGAATGGAAAAGATGGTGCCCCACAGTGCCATTTCTAAACGTCTTTCTGGTGAGTGGTTGAGGCCGCGGGTGTGGAAGCAGCGGGCAGGCTCTGGCTGGGCTTTGGTTGGGATTGGGATAACGCTGGTACTTGCAGGGCTGGGGGTGGCTGAGCCCCCTCAGGCATCCCCTGTGTGTGGACACTGCGAGGCTGTGTTGGGGTGAAGGGGATGAGAGGGATGACATCTTCCTGGATGGGTCTCTGAACCCTGCTCTGCCAGCACTCCGCTCTATTCCTTAGGTAAAGGAATTGTTTAAGGAAAAGTTGGCCGTTGTCTGGCAGTGCCATGTGATGTCCCTGCTGTTGAGAAGAGATGTAGCTTTGAAACATGGATTTGGCTTTTTTTTATCTTGTTTGCCACTGTTTTTTTAAGCCCGCAGTTCTGCAAAAACTCTCACATATTTGATACTGTGCACCTGGATAATAGTGCTGCCCAAGGCCCCCAGTTTGCCCCTTTGAAGTCCCGACACTTCTAACTGGGAGCTCGCCCAAGTGGTCAGGATCTGAGCAGTTTCATTAATCAGAGGAGCTGCAACAGAAGCTTCATCCTTCAGAGAAACTACAGCTTAACTCAGGTTTCTTTTAAACCAACCCCTCTTCCTACAGGGATGTGAAAACACTGTGGTTCCAATTAGTAGCTGACCATTTCCCTACAGAACATTTCAGATTATTTAGATGGTGGGACTTCTGCTTGCCATATTTGCTTTAAAAATTCCACTGCAATGTAGTTAAATGGTCGGGAAATCATAGAAGTGGAAGGTGGCATTAATTTTACATGCTGGCCAATGCTCCCATCTATTAGATTGCAAGAAAACATGAAATAAAAAGATTATGGGGTCTTAAACTCTTATTCCAAGAAGCCCTGAGTTAAATTCAGGATTATTTTTGTGTGGAGTGTAAAGTAATTGAAGCTCGTGCTGTATATTTTCAAAACTAAGCAGATGTGATGTGGCTTTGGAGGAAGCTTAATCTACGGATAACAGAGGACCTATTTGTAAGTTGTAAGGGCAATTATGTCAGGATATCAGATTTCTAAACAGGAGATTTATAACCTGTAGCTCAGGCAGTTAGAAGTTTCCTTGTATAATAGGCTGATTTTTTAAATAGTCGGGTTAATGACCCGACTCCCCAGAAAAGCACAAACTTTCTATTTTTCAAAAACATGCCAGCGAGAGCTGGGGATGTCGAGCATATGTTCAGTACCTCACGGGCTTAATTTGTTTTAAAACAAAAGCATTAGAGGAATGTAGGCAGTGCTTTTGAGTTATGGTTCCTTTGCACTAAGGGATACTCCTAAACCCCAGCGAATTACACAGATTTATGAGAAGAAAGGGATATTATGGATGCAGGGTAGAGACAGCGAGAGAGGTGGGAACACTAAGAGCTCTGTCCCTGAGCTCTCAGCTCCCTGTCCTTGCAGGTTACAGGGCTTGTTTGGGAGAAGCTCTCCCCAGCAGGGCTGAGTGTGAGTGATGCCCAGGCTCAAAGACCTCCAGAAGTCCTTTCCAGCCAACACTTCCCATTATGGCTTGGTTACTTTATCTACTGAGGCCATGAAAGCTTTGAGGAAAGATGATGGCTTCCTATCCTATATAAAAGCATCACTTTTGTTGCTCAGAATTATTGAAAAATATTACTTTTAAGGTCCATCTGTCATTGTGCACATCGTGTACTCTGCATTTTTCTACATCTCTCCTTCTTCCAGACCGTGGGCACCAGACATTGATAGATCTTAAACCCCAGGCTCCTATCTGGGTTTGCAGTAAAATTCCCACAGTCCTAAAAGTAAATTAGCATCTAACTCTGATGATTATTGGGGAAAGTAGTAGAAATTGTCAAAGCAAACAGCCACTCTCTGTTGAATGCCTCGGTAACTCAATAATGCTGGGGTGCAGTTACCAGGGACAACCAGTCCAATTGGAGTAACTTCAGCACACAGCAATTTCTGCCTCCAAACCAGTAATAAAAGAAAGCAGTACAAGTCAGCAAACATCTGGCCATGGGGAAAGCCTTTGATTAATGAGGAGGATGGCATTATGCCTCCGTCTGAGCCACAGCCAGACCTATTATTGGGTGGGTTTTTTTCAAGGACAAACCCGGAATGCGCCAAATGAGATCGGAGGCCTTTAACTTGTGGTGCACATCCCTCAGTTAAGTTGTTCAGCCCTGGATTTGGGCATCCAAAGGTAGCTTTTGGTAATTGATTTGTCTTCTGATAATGCCTGGTGTGGCTGAGCAGAGCATGGGGGAGAAGATGTTGCTCTGTGTCTTCATTTTGTTTGCGGTTTTGGTTTACCATCACCGCGTTGTTATCTGTTTGCACGGACATCTGCTCGAGTTCTGGAAGGTTGATTTAATAACAGCTTTAGTTCCTGATTGCTGCTGAGACCCTCAGTAGTGTAAACAGCCCCCATCTGCCTACATGCCCTGATGTCCCCCAGAGCCCACAACGAGGTGTCTCCCTTCCTGCTGTCAGAAGGATCCCAGACTTCTCCTGGTGAGCTCCACACCATCCCTGCTGCAGAGTCCACCTACACTCGGGGTGAATTTGGGTGCTCTTCTAGGCCTTATGGCACACAGGCTGTTGGAGGAGGGCAGAGCATGCTGTGCTGCTGTGGGACATCTTGGTCATTTCTGCTAAGAAAAAGATAAATTGTCCACATTCTTCATTGCATAGATCTCTCACGTAGTTCCACACAGGAGTGGGAGAAAGGAGACTTGGGGTGCTGGAGGAGAAAAAGCTCTACAGTGAGGGAGCAGCAGTTTATCTTTCGCTGTTGTTTATTTGCCTTTGCTTTTGTTTTTACTTGTTACTTTCTTGGCCCAGTCATCTTCCTCATTCCTCATTCTTTTTAATCTTGAATTTTCTCCTGACGCTTGTTCAGTGCATCCTCACAGCACCACAGTGGTGTTGGGGCTGTGCTTTGCCTCTCTTGTGTTTTGTGTTTTTCTGCTGTATTTATGCATCTGGTTGAGTGTTGTACAGATTTTTCTTGGGAAGGCTGAGATGCTTCTGTTCTGGATTTAAATAAATGCAGAACATGTTGATTGTTTTTCTGTGATTATTCAGTCAAGTATCTGAAAACAATTTGAGGATCTCCCTTTGCTCACACTGGTAAATTCCATTTGGTTGGGACAGAGTGTTTTCCCTTTTTCTTAAAAGATCATTTATTGTGGGAACCTCTCCTAGTAAGACACCGAGTACTAATTTTGTAGGTAGTCTTTGTGCAAGAAATGGTGGGGAGAAGATAGAAATGTCATTAAATTAGACTGTACACAATATTTTTGTGGAGGAGAAATCTTCAAACCCTTGATTACAGTTTAAGGTACACCGTGATTTTCAGGGACTCAGAACTTTTCTGTTTGAAATTGCCATCTGCTGAGATCTGGGAGGCAAGTGGTCAGCACAGATGTGGGATTTGTCTTACAGAAGATTTTGTAATTCACTTGAAGCAGCTTTTGAATTTCATCATATAAAAATATCTAAGTAATCACTTTCAGCTGTATTCCTGACTTTATATTTCTGGGGTGGGAATGTATATGGACTCTTTGGCTCACGGAGCTGTAGATTTGAAAAATATGGTCTTTTCATGACATCAGGCTATTGAGTAAGAAGCAAGGCATTAGCAGCACCAACTGATTCTTTGTTTGCTTTGAAACTTGCTGGTTCTGAAACGTAAGAATGGGAGATGTATGAAGGGAGCAGAGGGAAGCCTGTGTGCTGTTTTTCATTGTGGCATCTTAATCCAGATGTTGAAATGAAAACGTTTGTTTAAAAATGCTCGGTTGACAATTTCGTTTGTTACTCTCAGGTTGCAGGACTGAGCAAAGGAACTTTACTTTGTAAAGTAATCCGTGCATAGTTCTTCTCCAAAAATGCATTCTTTAGAGGCTGAACACGTAACAGCTTTACAAAAGAAAGTGCAGAACAATGGAGTGTTTTTCCCTGTGATTTTGGAGACGTTCAACAGTGAACTCCAATTATGAGTGAGGAATAAGCTATTCAGTATTTCCACATTGTGCAGATGACATCGAAGCCAAAACATTTTGACTTCTTCTTCTTGTTGTTGATGCCTTTTTTCCAAATTATTTCTATGTGTTTTTTACACAGCTTTGCTGTGTTTTACACCCTCCATACAATTAGCAGTCCTCTCTCATGCCAAGACCCTAATCCTCTGTGAAATCCCTGTAAGCGTCAGTAGACTGCGAGTCTGGGGACTGTGTCCTGGTCCTGCAAGAGTTGCAAAAAGATCACTGATGTCCATGGAGGTTGGATTTCCCCCCATATCCAAACTGTTGCCTGCCTGAGCGCTTTCCCTGGGGGAGAATTAGTAGTTTAAAAGCCTTGCTGACGTGTTGTCTGCTGTGGTGTTTATTACATCCTTTGGTGGGTAATTGTCCATGTTTTAGGACCTGCTCTGAAAGTCCTTGGGCATCTTTCCATTATCAAATCCTCCTGGCTCCAGGGTGGGGGGGACAAGCAGTTTGCTGATCACATGATTGGCTCTTGAACAGGGCTCTACACGTCCCATCCCAAAAACTGACATCAGGTTTGCATCACCTTCGGATGGTGGCTTCTTCAAGTGGTTCGATAACATTTTAGTTTGAAATGCAGTAGCTGTCTCCTCGTTCATTACTCCATACAATCTTTTGGTACTATTGCCCACAGGTATTGCTTAGTACTAGAAAGTCTGGGTGAGATTCATTATGAGTTCATTGCTGACAGGTTCGGGTTTTGGAAGAGTCCAGGATGTTTTGGAGTTTTTTGATCCTTTCTCATGGACAAACTTTTAGTGTTTCAAAGCGGCATATGGTGGGGTGAATGTGTGGGACTGGGGTAAGGTTTCACTTCTCCTGAATTGCTTCTGGGTAGAGCTCTCTGTTTTGCATTCCTGTTTTTTTTATCCATGCTCCCAGCATGGAAGTTGGGGCATGGTTTTAATCTAAGTCAAGTCAGAAAATACTGCACTTTTTGGTGACCACACCATGGGGATTCTTGTCCCAACCCTCCTCCCCAACAATCCAGATTCAACACAGTGATTGCCTCCTCCTTATTGCTAGAGTTTGATGTGAAATCTAGGGATCTAGGGAAACTAAGAGGGCATGGGAGGCTGTAGTACAGCAGGCTGAACTCTGAATTCAACAAAACACATTTGAGCAGCGCTTGCCTGAGCATTTGTTTGATGAGAAGCTCATTGGTGTGTGTGGATTGCTTCCTCCTCCTTCCCCTCCCCATTTTTTTATCAGGGAAACAAGTTCCAAGCAAAATATTCCAAAGTGATATTTAATTACTCTTTAAAATGCAACTATTTGTCTTATCAGCCATGTGGATTTCTATTTGCTGCTTTGATTTGACAGTTAGTAGTTTGTAATTTTTGAAAAGCTTACACGCTCCAGGAATCTGTGATTTTTATGCTTTTGAAAGTCGAGATGTTGAATTAACTGCAGCTTTGAACTATTCACAGATAATTTCAGGCCCCCCGCTTTCAGGAAATAACAAGCTGACTCCTGAGCTTTCAGGCTGGGTTAAATACTGAATAATCACGACTTTATAGATGCGTGTGCTCTCTAAACTGGTTCCATGGCACATCACAGTGTAATGCGCGATAGGTTTAAAATGTTTTTGTAGACAGATCACTTTGTGCTCGTGCCATCATCTCCAGATAATAATGGTTGGGAAAGGAGGGAGTACTGCCAGCCTGGGGAGGGTGCTTGGATTCATTACAGCTTGGGCTTTGGGCACATTAATTCCTCTCTGTTCTTGTGGCGGGAGCCCAGATGGAGGACCTGGGGGTGTTCTGGGGAGAGGGCTTTCTCCAGCACTGCCTTGATGTCCCTCTGCAGAGCAGCTTCCTCTGTGCTGGCTAGAACTGCTGCTTCTCAGCTGATGCTCTGTAGGCAAAAAAAACCACAATCATAGTTAAATCTGTAGGTTGTAAATTAAAGACAGGGTCAATGGAGAAGCTGGGAGTGGGATGAGTTGACAAGTAAGCAGATAGACCTGTTAAATTCTCTCATGGGAAAGTGAATTGTATGAGTATTTCAGATTACAACATGAGTGCCTTGTCTGATAGCTGATCACATTTTCATCATCTCCGTTTTCCAAGGAAAATGCAGTGTCTTATTGATTTGGCATAGAGTACACACAACTAATGGAAGGGTGGAACTAAAAAGATGCAGGAATGTTTTCTGCATACTCTCACGTCTGTCTTTCAGCACTGTGAACAATTGCAACCAACAATTAATATGTAAAGAATTTGCAGCCTTTATTTAGTGTGAGTGACTGACTGCTCAGTTGCGTCAGGGCGGTAGCTGAGCATCTGCAATCTGATCAAACCCATGCTGGGGCTCAGCAAGTCCCTCTGGCCTCAAAACAAAGGGATGGGAGCCCTCAACAAGGCACAGGGCAATGTGGGGGTGCAGGGTCCCTGCCTGTGTGGGGAGATCCTAAACACCACGAAGAATCTGGTTTGTAAACGATGCGTTCCGAGTGATAGGTGCTGTTCCAGCTGTGGAGACCAGGAGTGGTGCACGGGAGGGGAGCAAACCCTCACCACAGCTGAAGGTTTGTGATGAGGAAGGCAGCAGGGATACCCTGGGACAAGGCTTGTGTGCTTCTCCAGGCAGACAAAGCGCTGTAGCAGCAGGGTGGTATGAGAAATTAATTGCTGGGTGGTTTTTGCAGCATTGGAATCTGTCCTGCCCAGCCAAGGAGAGAAGCTCCAGGGTCCTCCAGCAACATTTTGTCTGTCTTTGCAACTGTGGCTAAATCCAGCCTGACTTAAAAATATTTTAATGGATAAAAGGTGCAAAAGTCCCTATTTAAAATGAATTTGCCAAGAGGAATCAGATTTTAATTACGTGCTTGAGGTATAAAAAAATATCTGGTGGCATCCTCAGCTGTGGGCTGAGACCCCAGGGAGTGGGTGGCAACTGGCACAAGGGGTCAGAACCCACCAGGAGGGTTCTCAGCAAGGCTGGGCCTTGACAGCTGAGAAGGGAACATTATTTTACGTTTCAGGGCAAGGATTTAAAAATCTGGGTGAGAATTAAGTAATGTTTTCAGAAGAGAGTATAAGGCGACTGAAACGAATTGCAGCTGGATGAGCGAGCCGGAGAGAGAAATTCTAGTTCTCCCTCGTTCCCAAGAGATTCCCACTGGAGAGATGAAGTCATAGCTATGACTTCATTAGTGTTAGCTCAGGATGCTGACAAATGAGCCCGCTAGATTTGCATCGGGCCAGCTGACGAGGACACTGCTCTGGCTCTCTCCCTGTGCCCTGACAGTCTCTGCCCTTGCCACGACGGTGGCAGAAGCGAGCGCCGCTTCCGCAGCCAAGCTGATCCAGCTCAGCATTTGCTTTTGAACTGCCGCCGCTTCATCCTTTGTGCCAGCTCTGAGCTGGCTTTGATAAATCCTGCTGGGCAGAAGGCAGCAGCCCAGGGATGGGCGAGCAGCAGCTCTGCAGTAGCCAAAATGTCTCCGTCAACGCCCGAGCCTGTGCCTGGCGTGGGGAGCATTAATGGTGCCCAGAAGTTCAAGCCTGGCTTCCAGAGCAAACAGAGGGGTGTAGGATCTCACCCTCATGACTCTCAGCATTGCTGTAGGAGTCCCTTTTGGAAAAAGTGTGAAATTTATTGTAATATGTGCTGAGGATCTTATGGCGGATCTGAGCTGCTAAATCCTCTAAACCTGAGCCTGCAACTTCATTGACAGGGCCTCTCACTTCACTCAGCTCCAAGCTTATGGTTTCACTGCTCCAATATTTTTCCATACATGGAAGCATTCCTGCCCCAGCCTGGGCTAATCCTGACATGCCACTGCATCTGGATGTTAGCTCATTTCTCGCAGCTGACACTGTGCAAAGGCAGATGTCTGAACTTACTTTTGTTTAAATAGATGTAATTCAGCCAGCAAAAGTCTCAGTCCATAGGTAAGCACGGGGGAAAAAAAAGAAAGGAGAAAAACCTTAAAAAAGGGGTTTTTTCCATTTTATGAAGCTCCCAGGGCTGTTGGGTGGATGAATTGGTCACCAGCAATGCTATACTTTGGAAATGTGTGGTTTAATTTGCAGAGGGGTAACAAACCACGGATTTGTTGTCTCTAAACCCATCTCCTTTCTGTGGCTCTGTCAGTGGAGAGGGGCCCCTACCCATCCCATCAGAGGATGCTCCTGGTCTCTCTGTTCTGCTCTGCTGGCTCTTCAAAGTCTCTGGACTGTTTGATGTGTATTTAGCAGCTCAGTGGAGCTGGGGCTGCTGTACTCCTGCAACTGAGCCGAGTGCCTCAGCCATACCAGAGAAAGAGGTGCTTGTGCTGCTGAGCTGCTGCTTGAGCCGGGGGCCTGTTTATAATCCCTTCCTCACCGGGGCGGGCTGTAGGATTTAATTAAATGTCTGTGAGGTGCTCTGCGAGTCTCTGCTGAAAGGCCCTGCGTGAGGGCAGTGCCTTTGAATAAAAGCTAGAGACCTTCCCCACCCGCTGGGAAAGAGTTGGAGCTGAAGCAGTGAGACCCAGGCTGTTGAATCTGAACAGATGTTGGTTCTCCCCCATTTGGATAGTTCAAAAGGATTATTCTGCCTCTCCCAAAATAAAGGAGAAACACAGGGATTTTAGTAGTGTTGCCAGGGATCTCGGCTCCATCCCCTTGTGCTCGCTGCTGGTTAAAAGGTTGCACGCTGGGCTGGAGATGTGTGTGGAGTGTTTTGGTTGTGTTTGCAGTTCAGCATCCACTTGCCTAGCCCTTACTGGGGGTCCCAGTTTGTCCAGTCTTTGCTTGGCTGCTGCTGTTGTGTGCAGGAACAAGGCAAGCTGAACAGAGCCAGGGTAAAACAGGTTTCAAATGAACCAAGCTGTGTGATGGCGTGGGAAGGAGATGACAATTTCCAGATCTGCTGTTAGATCTGTGAAGCAGATGAAACTTCCTTTGTGTGACTGTTTCAGCCCCTGAGAACCAAGTGAACCAAGGTGTCATTAGCCCCACCGAGGGACCCCTCTCCCTCTGCCCTTCCAAGTGCAGTTCAGGGTCTGAGCAACAGCACCACCCTGGTCCTTGTGCACAGTTTTGCGTCTGGTGGGATTTTCAGCATCAGACAGGTCACCAGAACATTAGAAATGTTCTTCCCCTTCATGTTTTTCTGACTACTGTTCTGTCGCTCTCAGAGCAAATCAAAGGACACCAGGCTACAAATCCTGCCTTGCAAGTACCGCCTGGATGTTTGGCTTGCAGGATTGCTCCTCTTTTATCAGCTGATATCTGGTGTTTTAAGAGGGCAGGGAGCTGTGCTTATTTGCTTCTGAGAGGCTGATGACTCTACGAGCTGATTTTTTAGGATGCTCCCTTTTTGATTCAGGTTTGTGGCCATAGGACAGAGGTCCCTGTGCTGTCACATTACAGGCTGCTTCAATGAGCTCTTCCCTGTAATCTCTGCTCAGAAATTTGCAAATTGCTTCGTGCTTAGGGAAATCCTGCTGGCTTCACCCCATGAGCAGGGAAACAGAGGTGAGAGGGGGCTGGGAGCTGGATGAGTGACCAGAGTGGAGCTCTGCCACTGCCATGATTTCCAGGTCCCAGCACTCCAGTCTCCCAGGAAAAGCCCCATCTCACACAGCACGTGAACGTGACCCTGAGATTGCGCTCTGCTTCCCTCAGCCATTGCCCCCCGCTGCCACGGTGCCGTGTGCTTCCAAAATCGCTTCGTTCCAGGGTTAGAAAAGACCCATTTTTGTGTCCTAAAGCGCTGGATTTCACAGACAGAGAAGGGGAAAGGTCTTAATGCCTGCAGCTTGATCTGCTAATCTGAAAGCATGGGAAGTTGTTCCTAGGGAGATCTGCTGCCCGGCTTTCTCAGTGCAACTTTGCACAAACAGGGTTTGTTCCTACAATGAGCCGGAGCAGCTGGATGCCTCCCACCAAGATTGCTGATATTTAGGTCTTTGATTTTGGCAGATACACGCAGCAATAAATTAAATGAGTTGGGGAGTTTCAGAGAGTAGTACAGATGGTGGGAAACTGAGGGTAGGGACGATTTAAGTGTTAACGTATGGCACAGCTTCCACTCCTTTCCTTCTTAAAGGACTGGAAAATGATACGGGCTGCTGTTCCAGGGATTCTGCCTCCTCCTTGTCTTCAGAGACCTGCAGACCACCTCTGTTACAGTGTTTTCTTGATGATCAAGAAAGGAGAGTCCTGTGTGTGCTGCCTGTGGCGCAGCAATGCCCTTGGTGCCTGTCTTCATCCCAGCCTGATCCTGGTTTGCTGCATGCTTGGTTTTCTGCTTTTCTCTCTGGGAAAGGCAACTGTTAAATGAGATTTCTTCTATCTTTTGCTTTTTTTCCTCATTAGGTCTGACCTGGTTTTGCTTTTGTTAAGCTGTGAGGTTCAAACGAAACTATTTCATTCCTTTATCCTCCTCTGTCTGCATTAATTCTGTGTCCCGACTGATGGTTTAATTATTGTGCATGACAGGAGCATCCAGGGCCTCGATTGGCAAAAGGTGTTTATTTCTTAGGTGGTGCACAAAGTAGATTTTTGTCACCCTGGTGGCACCCAGGACGGGTTTTTGCCTAGAGAGGCAATTTTCAAACCAGTTACTTGCTACGTTGTGAAGCAGAAGGGTAGGTGGCTGTCCCTGCCTTTCCCTGCAGGCACGTCCCTGCCGGCTGTGTGGGACCAGTGGCTCTTCAGATGGAAAGATGGGGATGTGGTAGGCTGGGAGGAGCCTCCTAGGTTGGGAAGAGCTGTTTTGGAGAGGGATGGTGCATGTGGGAGAAGCAGGTGGATGGAGGGATGGATGGAGGGAGAGAGGTATGAGGACCAGGCTGGAGCAAGGAGTGGTGCCTCACCTGGAAAGTCACTTTGCTGCAGACAGCCCGGATTTGAATTGCAGGAAGGCTCCAGATTTTACTCAGTTTTAAGAATTAAACTCCCTCTGAGCCCTGCATGTTTTATGTTGTTTTTTGGCTTGGGCTGACCGAGCAGTGGCCTTGTGTTGAGCCACATCCAGATCCTGGTTTGATGTTTGTCCCCACGAGGATTTGCTGCAGGCTTTGCCGCTGAAAAAGTGGAGTCATCTGCATAAACCACAGTAAGTCTCTAGGGTAAGAGGCCACCAAATACCACCTCTGTCTGTGACCATCCCTCTAATTATGAAAATAATAACCCCAGGCAAAGCTTACAACCCTGCTGGTGGCTCAGGGTCTGTTGTGCTGGGCCCTGTTCAGAGAACTGCATTTGAAGGAGATGGTCCTTATCCGACAGCTGGTTATATAGGGCTGTGTGTTACCTCCCCCCCAACACCATGGATGCCTCACCCACAGTGACAGGCCAGGCTTGATGCCTCCTGCCTTGTGGACACACAGGTTTGGGATCTGGAAGGGGAAGTGCAGACTTCCCACACCTCTCTTCTGTCTTCACTGTGCTGCCTTCTCCAGGTTTGAAACGGGAAATGGGATTTATGTCTGGCAGGTGGCTGGGGCAGAATAAGTTCCCTAAAAGGAGTGGCTACCATCTCTGGCTGAGTGCATCTTCATCTGTTTCCTCCCCTCCTGAGAGCCAGAGCAGGGATTATCCAGAACAAATCCTGTTACCCAGCTGCCTTCTCAGTGAAGGAGTCACAGGACAGGAGCGCCCTGTGGAACATAAATCTGTTAGCAGATGACATCACAGGTGAAGGTTTTTAGGGTTTCTTTGCCAGAAAGTGGTAGTGTTGATTGCCAGGCTTAGTAGTGAAGAATTTGAAGTTGTGAGTCATCCCTCAATTTATGTCTTAAGTATGTAGTGGTAAAGCTTAGGAAAATCTGTGTATGTATAAAGTGTTTCCTCTTAGGGAGCTGAGAACCCCTTAGGTGCAGCAATTACTATTTTACTTAATTGGGATTGAAATACCAAATGATCAGAACATGCCAGCTCGTGTCTGTTATGGGGAAAACTCAATTGCTCAAGAGAAAGGTCTTTTCATCCTGTCTGGATGAAAATCTATTGAAAAGAAAAATACCTGACATTTTTTGGTCATCTGCTCAAACGTCTGTCGGGGCCCATGGAGGTGGTTCTTGGTGAGGAAAATCATTTGTGAGAGGCAGCTCCCAGCAAGGAAAAGGATTCTTTGCTGATTCTCAGACTTGTGGTATTTAGCTTGGTATTTTACTTGTAATTACTCCAGCAATTAGCACAGTTACAGATTTTGTCTTGCTCCTGCTGCTCTGTGTGCACTTCTCACAAGGCATTTGCTGGCCCGCCCTGAGGATAAACCTGCCTTGTGCAAAAGCACATGCTGGGGAATCAGGATCCATGTGGATGTTTGCTCTGACCCTTTGCAACTGGTGAGACAGTGCCTGGCCCTGAGCAGCTCCTGCACAAGTCAGTGCTTTGCCTGTGTCCACCTACAGCTGCTTAGTGACATAAAAGTGAGGGGCAAACAAGCTGTGCCTGTGTTTTCCTTCCATTGTTAAATACTTCCAGTCGTCCTTGCAGTAGCTGAAAATGCACAGAGCCCACCAGTGATACGTGGGGTGTTGGTGCTGTGATCTCATGGCCAGAGCCATGCTGAGAACATGAACCTTGTAAAAAGAAGTTAAACTTCTTCTGTAGCTCAGCAGATTGGACATTGTGTCACAGAGATAGAAAACTCCTGCCTGACATGAGCTTGGGCAAATGCTTTTCATGCTATTTTGTGCTTTTTTTCTCGACCATTACTCACAGCATTTGCTTTGTTCAGAGCTTCAAGCTATGTGAACTGGTGTGTAATTGCCCTGGAGGGTACATCATGCTGACACAGAGCTGCCAGACACCTTCTGATTTCAAAGTGCCATTTACTCACACATTTTCAGTGTTTCTTGTTTGTGCTGGTGAAAGCAGCTCCTGACAGAGAAATGGATATTGGTGTGAGCAGCTCCTGCTGCTGGGCCGAGCCTGTTCAGCTCCTCAGGTGAATGAACAGCCTCATTCCAGCTTCCCTGGTAAGAGCCACTGAAGGACACCACAGGGTTCTTTCCTGCTTGCTTAGCTAAATGTTACTAAAGAAAATAAGTTGATAATCAAGTCCAGACCTTTTTGCAGGAGTTGCCATGCTCTTCTCCCACCCTGCTTTCCTTCCCCTCGCAGTGAGCAGAGGGCTCCTGATGTGTTGGAAGAGCCTTGTTGACTCATTGGGGTTCAGAGATCCTGCAGTGACCCTCCAAAGAAAAGAGCAAAATGCCAGTGGTCTGGTTGCTGTCCCTTCACTCTCTAGCAGCCCATCTGAGCCCATTTTCTGCTCAGTTATGAGCTCTTCTTCCTTCTGTTTATGCTCCACTTAACAAAAGATGTTGGAGCCAGATGATTTTTCTGCAGAGGATTTAATTTCATTGGAGAGAAGCAGCGGTTTGTAAAACAGTCCATGGGATTAGTGTCACCTCAGCTCCTACACGATATTCCCACCCCCTTCTTGAGTATGATTTCTTTGAAAGCTGAAATTTGCATTGCTGTTGATGCCCTGCCAGGCACTCCAGCAGGGTTACTTTCCCTTGGATGCAGTTCAAGAAACCATCATTCCTTTTCTCATATTGTTTCTCATCAAAGGAGAGGAGCACCTTCCCTTCACTGCCCTGCTCCCTGCAGCACTGGCTAAAGTAGCCATGGATGTTCTTCAGTCCCACCATACTGGAAATGTGAACTGGAAATTATTTTGGTGGCATGGAAGCTGAAGCATTCATGTCCTGAAGAAAACAGACTTCAGCATTTAAAAATCTGTTCAGAGTACTGGTAGAGGTCTTGATTAAAGCCCGTGCATGTCTTTGGGGTATCTTTAATTTTGGGGATGTATCATTTAAGTAGACAGTGTTGGGTGAACTGGTGTGTGTCTGCTTCCTATATATGTCCACCTGATTTACCTGATCTCTCCTTAATCCCCACCTTGTCTTATCGTAATGAAACTACAACAGCTGGGTTGTTGGGGGGAAAAGCCCTTTTCCTGGAGAGAATATTGAGGTTCAGTGGATTTTCAGAGAAAATGTACGAACTTCACTGGCAGGAGAACCGGCCAAGCAAGTCCGCAGTGGATTTGAGATGTTGGCTTTGTGGCTTTTGTCTAGCAGAGCCTGAGCAGCATTTGATGCGTAGACATTTTCAGACATTTCGCATGGAGAAGGTGTTGGCAGGTCTGTTGTTAACACCCTTGCCTTTAGGCCAAACTATTGAAAATTCAAGTTCAGCTTGAATCTCATTTCAATGGCTTGGAAGGCTGCAATCTGATGGGCTGAAAAAATCTCATCCAACTCCAGCCCTTATTAGGAGCTTAATCTGAAGTGCAGCCAAAGCCCAATAAGGGAGAGGGCAAAAAAAAAAATAGCAGTAAAATGGAACAAGAAATGTGCATCCAATTTACAGTATTCCTCTGCAACCTTAATTTGTCCCCCTGTATATGATACGATGCCGTTTCTAATTACATATGGGTTTTTTCCGTGGCACCTCTGCCCTTGCTGCCCCTGGAGGGCAGCTGAGGCAGCCCAGTGAAGGATGGGGCTCCATGTGTAGGACCTCAGCCCTTCATGGTGCTGGATTTGGAGGCAGAGGAGTGAGGCAAGTCATGGAAAAAGCGAGGGTAAAGTGTTGGTTGAAGAGACGGGAATGCCTGCTCTGCTGCTGCCGCAGGGCTCGGGATGGTGCTGGGTAAATTGCTTTTCATGCACAACGAGGGACTTGATTTCCCAGGTCCCCAGGGTGAGGGTTGAGTTGCAGAAGTGCCGAGTGCTCCTGCTGCAGATGATCTCATGGGAAGTTGTACGTCAAACATTTAAAATGCCGCTCCGTGCTATTTATTTTTTTAAAAGGGAGCTGGAGGCTGATTCTGGAACTGGATGCCCAGAGCTTCTCTGTAACTCTTTTCTTCGGCTATAAACCGGAGGTGTTGTGAACGTAGTTCTCTAGGATTTTATGAAAATAAATTCAGAATCCTTTGAGAAGAATCCCAGTCTGCAGTGGCAAGACGCCTTCATTTTTGCCTTGGAGCAGCACATGAAAAGTGTGAAGTGAGGAGAGCTGAGTGCTGTGCATGCACAACCAGCCGAAACCCAGAGCTGAGTAATTCCTCTGTTGTTGAGCATCTATTCTCAGTTCTAACTGTGTCAGGACTGTGTGCACACCTGATATGTGGCCATGCTGTAAAGACCCCTGCAAGTGGACCAGATTAATGCTACAGAGACAGCATATTTCCAGCACATCCTCGCTTGCTCTTCTGGTGCAGTATGGGATAAATACCGGGAGGGTACAGGCATCGCTCTCCAGCAAACAGTAACAAGGAGGAGGCTGAACAGCTCAGTCCTGAAGATGGTAATTCCTTTGCATTTCTGACGTGTAGCATAAAGTGGGAGGTTTTTGAATCATCCAGGAAGTGTGTAGTTTAGCCTGCTAATGCCAGATGTCTGCTTTTGGCTTATCTGAATGTGGGTTGCGTTTGATTTTTAGGCTGGACCAGTGTTGTGTGTTGGAGCCTCACTTGCAGAATAACTCCTTGTGTCCATTGAAGAAGGAGGTCGAGGGAGTTATTTTTTTCTGTGGTTTTATGGAACCCTATACCGTTGTCTGTCTCCAAGGAAGATGTGACGCACGATGGCTTTGCAGCTATGCAGCTGATGGAGAGGCACATAACTGTGGATGCTGCCACAGGGATGCTCCAGCAAGAGGGTTGGAGAGCCAAGAGGCAGCCAGCATTCCTCCCCCTGCTTCAATACCCTTTGGACTTTGTTCCAGCTTATCTCCTTCCTCCCAAAACGTGGATTAGGAGCTGCAGAGCTCTCTGCAGGAGGAGCAGCAGGAAGAGCCCCATGAGAGGTGCTGTTGGGAGGAAGGGCAGCGCTCAGCCCTGCTCCTCCAGGGCTGTGCAAGGGTTTGAGCAGAGCTCGCTTCTATCAGCAGATGTTGTCAGGCGTGCACAGGCAAAACCTTGCTCTAATTCAGTAATTATAAAAATTCCTGGCAGAAGCTGTGTGTGACTCAGCTGCAGAAAAATTACTGAAGGAAAAAAAAGTTTACGGAATTAGGCTGACTTGAGCACACAAGAAGGGAAGCTGGGGCTTTCTGTAAATCCACTTGCTTGTCCAGCCTTAGCATACCATGTCTTTTCCTGGAGAGAGATGAGACAGGAGAAGCAGAGCAGTGAAAGCCCAGGAGCTCATCCTCCCCTGGCCACAGCTCCCTGAGGCTGACGGAAGAGGACGGATGGAGAGTTCCCTTTCCACTGCCCCGGCAGAGCCAGCGCTCAGCCCTGGAGCTGCCGTGGCTCTGGCTTGGGAAGGAGGGCAGGGCAGGGCACCCTTCCCTGCCAGCTCTGAGGACGGGAGGAGGCAGCTGCTGCCTGCTCAGCATTTGCCTTTGCCTTTCCCCTCGCTGCACACACTGGCACAGGAATCCGAGGAAACTTCACTGGCAGAGGAATCCATGGAAGCCTCAGACAGGTCTTGACTTATCTGCAAAGGGTGTTTGCAGCTCTGTCTCCTAGGGAAGCTGCCTTTTTTTCCCTTTGTAAACATTGGATTTAGTTTTATTTTTGTTAAAACGCACATAACTAATTTCCCTTGGAATCTTTTGCAGGCGTCTGCTCTCAGTGTGTTTTGGCCTTGCTGCCCAGTGCTGGTTTTGAATCCCAGTCCCAGTGGTGGGAAGTTTTTAGAATGAATGCCAGTTGTATTTTTTTTCTTCAATAGAATCACAGTGTCCGCCTGTGGGTTTTAAGCAAATATCCTTGGTTTTATGTTTTGCTTGCAAGTAGCCAGGATCCAAAGGGTGCGTAGGCAACCACAGAGATTCGGCAGGGATGCAGCACTTCCCTTTTGTCAAAAATGACTGCATTTTTCTTCTTTTTTTTGTATCCTGGCATGCACCTCCCTGAGCCTGCTGCTGCTGTGCCTGGCTGTTCATCCCCTGCAGCAGGCAGGATCCGTGCCTTTGTACGGGGCTGTGGTGCAGGCACCCAAGGGAGGTGTGTGACAGCCCCAGCAGTGAGTAATTTAAAATCACACCTGGGGAGTGTGGGGTAGGAAACAATCCTGCCTGGTGCCTCTGGGAGTGTGGATGTGTCTTCACTTGCTTGACTTTTCAGTGGGCAGAATGTCTTTGCTTTCACTTGGTGCTGAATTTTCTGCCTCTGTCGGTTCTGCTGTGGTCAGCCCCTCACAGCCACATGTGTGTGTGTTACACTGGCTCTGTTGTTCAGGTGCTTTTCAGCATTTCCATTACAAAATCTAGTTTCAGTAGCACTGAGTTGTCTGCTAAGTTCCTTTTATTTATTTTTTTTTTTTAATACACCATTCTCTGAGGAACTTCTAAGAACACACAGCTCCCTGGTGTCTCCAGTGCAGCAGTAAAACTGTAGCACTCATCAGCTGTACTTTTTATAGTTCCTTTAGTCGGCAGTTTTCTTAGTTCTTTTCCCTTTGATGTTGGTCACTGTCAGAAAAGAAGTTTGAAGCTTGTTGGATAGGTAATAGCTGATAGATCTTATAAAGTATTAGTAATGAAATGGGAAGTGAGCAGAAGACTGTGTGGTGGTGGTATCAGCAAGAACACCCAGTGAGAACAGTTGATTTTAGTGTTGGAGAAAGGCAGAATAAACTTCTTTTGCCTGGGATGGGAGAGGGAAGCAGAAATCCTGCAAACAGGTTTGTATCTGCATGAAGCTTCCATAGCTGAAGAGCTGTCTATATCCTAGGAGAGTCTTTATTTATTCATTGGAATCCTGAGTTTTTAGAGCATGTGTTGGCCATGCAAACTCTCAGCTTTGCCATAAATCTGTGTTTTGGCAGTGCTTGTCCAAACGCCATATTATCCAGAAAGGAGTAGATAGGGGATTAGGGCAGAATCCTTTGCTATTTATGGACTCCCTTGGGGAATACATTGTAATATTCTTTTGAATGGGCTAAAAGGTAACCACAACAACCCAAAGCTGCATGTGCTAAATCTTCCCTGTGGCTCTCCTGTAGATCTGCAGGGGGGATGGAGGGGGGATATTTCAGCTTGCAGATCTGAAACAACCTTGTTCTGGCTTTAATGATCTGTCACCTGCTGACTCCCTGGGATTCAGAACAGAATCTGGGACTTGTGCTTATTTATTTATTTATTTATTTATTTTTACAAATGGGCTGGGTTTGGAGCTTTAAATCTCTCCTTTCCTAAGCAAGCACAGATTTGGAAATCATTAATTTGTTACAATCTGTAGGAGCATCTTTCTTGTAGAAGTTGCTCATCCTTTCCCCTCTGCTCCGGAACTGCCGTAACCAGCGCGGGTCCTGCGTATCCGGGTGTCCCTGTTGGCACAGGAGGAGCAGGCTGGATGCCAGGCTGCCAGATGGAGTCTGGAAATGTTCAGCAAAGCTGCTGGCTCAGGCTGTCCTGATGCCCTTCAGCAAACTGAGCAGCAAGAACTTACCCGAGAAGGGCTTTTCTCGTCCTTTTGAAGTTGTCAGTAATCCAAAGTGCCGCCTATTCTGTGCCCAGAATTTCGTCTGTCAGGCTCCAGCTCTGCTAGGTGGAGGGAGGAGCTGCTCAGCCCTCTTGGAGAGAGCACAGAAGACCCAATCCAGCTGTGTTAGAGCTACTGTAAAAGGTTCTTGCAGGTGGACCTCTTCTTTGGCTGCTTCCTGGTCTGACTGGGCACCTGGACCCTCAGACACCCTTTCCTTTGCCCTCCACCTACAAAACCACCTGTGTAGTTTATAAGGTGCAGGGCAAATGCCATAAACTTCATAACTTGAAGAGAAAGTTTTTCTGTAGGGTTGCAGCCTTACAGACCAGCTGGCTCTGGTTTAGTTTCTCAGGGTTTGGGAATTTCCTGGGCTTGAGTGTTTATCCCAGCTGCCCAGCCCCAGGCAGCCTCTGGAGTATTGTGTTTGCAAGGGGGCCAAGGTGTGTTCCTTCCTCACTCCATGGTGGAGTAGAGCAGTGCAAAGACTGTGAAATGCAGGTTTCTTTTGCAAAACTTTGCTTTTGGCTTTTATTAGGAGCAGCAGGTTTGTTCTTGGAGAGGGGAGCATCTGCTTCGTGCAGGGCTTAACATGGCCCATTTTTGTGTGTGCTCACAGCAAAAATGTGTGAGCAACAGCAAAAATCAGGAGCAAATGGATGGCCAGGGCTGCCTTCTCCTTTATGTGCCTGTTTAATTGAGTAATATGCATGGCCTTGCCTTTGTGTTTACCTTAGGGTTTGTTATGACATTGAAGATGGATTTTCCCTGGCTCTTGCACACACAGCATGTTAAACCAACACAGCTCAGTACACGATCAGTGTGTGAAGCCTGGTGCAACCCAGGAATTCAGGCTGTACTTGGATGCACCCCATTGACAGCAGCTTTGATGATCCTAGTGGGTCCCTTCCAGCTCAGGATGTTCCATGATTCTGTTCTATCATTCATTGCTCAGTTGCACCTCTCAGACTGGGAAGCTCCTCTCTTCTCATGCTTGTAGCCACTTGCACTGCTTGTCAAACACAGGGGCTTGTTTCAGATTGGTTTTTCTGGAAATAGGGACATTTGGGAGAAGAGAGACCTCTGAGGTATCTATCTTCAGCTGTGGGCCTGGTGAGTTCTTGGTAGCCATGGGGAGGGAGTATGTCTGCATCTGGTTTTGCTGTCTTCTTTTAGTACAGAAAAGTTGCCTCCTAATCTTGGGATGATTTTTGTACAGACTTCTCCTTCAGTTCTCAGTTTCTGAGCCCTTAGTTCCTACCTAGGGAATTGGAGGGTTTTTTTTTCTCCCGTGCATCATAATTCCTGGGAGATTATGTAATTTATCGATGCTGGCTTGTCAGGAGAGACTTGGAATAAAAGGCTTTGTAGTGTGCTGCTTAGCTGGCTGTAAAAACATGAAAGCACCAGGTTTTTAACTGGCTTGCTCACACGGCTTTCCTCTGCAAAGCTTGAGCCAAAACACTCCTCTAGATGAAAGTCCAGGTCAGGCAGAGTTTGTCTGAGAAGGGGTATAACATTGATCTTTGGTTTAGTTTTATTTCTTGTAACCTCTCAGTAAGAGCAGGGAATGAGGATAAATTGTTTTCATCTCTCAGCGGTCAAAGATTAAGATGGATGAGGCAGTGGGTTGCCTGGAAGAAGCTGTTAAGTAAGAGCCTGGCTGTGACTTCTCTCTCTTGGATCTTGGATGAAGCTGACTTTGTGCTTCCTGCTTCCCAGGCGTACTTCCCCACACTCCTCCTTAAATATCCAGCTGGTGAGTGATTGCCTCGAGTTTTCTGAGGTCTTTGAACTAAAATGAATGGGAAGGGCTCTGGGAATGAGGCCTCCCATCGGTCACTTGCCTTTCACCTCTGAGCACAGGGGTTTGAATCAGGTGTGGCATTAAATGCACAGGGTTTGGTGTCCCTAAGGTCGCATCCTGCTGAGCCTGCCTGAGCTGCTGGGTGTTTGCTGGAGCTGATAAAGTTCCAAAAACCCCAAGAGTTATAGATCTGAGCATCATCCCATTGAGTTTGAGTAAAGAAAGAATGAAGGAGGCTTTGGATAAGAGGCAGCGTGGTATTCCTGGGATTTCAGGGTCTTCATTTGCCATTCTTTGGGTAAGTTTTCATGGAACAGGAATATATCTCATCTACATCCCAGATTCAAATGTTCAGGGAGAGGATTCTAGGAAACTCTGACTAATGTTCATCCTGATTTGGGAGGGCACAGGAGAGGTGTATCATCTGTGGGAGCAAAGGCACTCTGCTAGTGGTGGGGACTGTACCACAGCATCATCATGTTTTAGGTATTTAATGAATTCTGGTTTTGTAACTGGAGTCAGTTCATCACCAAGTTGCCTGTGGGGTTGAAAATGTGAGACCCTTTGATAGGGGAAATGAGTGTGTTGGAGCCCCAATATCTTGCCCTGATCATGAGAGAAAAAAGCCCTGTTTGATTTAGGGGGGAAGGTGTTGCTGTTTGGCACCTGGGCACAGCATAATTAGGGCTCACTTCCCATGGGAGATGTGAAGCTGCCGTGCTGGGACAGAGCAGGAATGGGGCTGGCTCTGCTCTGCCTCACAGCAGCTCCTGTCCCTGCCCTGGAGCAGCCTTCCCTTGGCAAATCCTCCCTCTCCTCCTTCTCTGGTCAGCATCAGATTGGATTGGTGGTCCCTTGTGTTCAAGGGACCACTCTGTGAGTGTTCAAGTACTGATGGGGAAGGAATGTTGGAGAAATACTCAGCTTTGGGGCTCCCCAAGGTGCTGCAGTAGCTGGAGTTGTTCTGAAGCCCCAAGAGAATTCCCTACAAAACATATGGCTTCTGTTTGCTGCTGCTGGAACAGCCCCTGATTGGCATCTTTCATGCTGTCACTAAGTGAGGACCAAAGCTTGAAGAGGCATTTTTACCCTCTGTGCTTTGTACCCCAAGCCAAGGGGTTTTGGGGAGGGGAGGTGGTGGGTGCTGGTCACGCAGGACACAGGGCACTGGTGCATGGCAGGGTGGCTGCCTTCCTTCTTTTCCTGCCCTTTGATGTGCTGTGGGATATGTAATGACCATCTGCCCTCTAAGAGAAAACAGATTTGAGTTCTAAAGTTGAAAAAAGAGGGAGCAATTTTGTTTAATCATTTTCACACCAATCCAGAGGCGTTTCTGTAAGAGCGAGTGGCATCTGGTTCGAGGGCAGCCTTGGCTGCCTTGAGCTCTCCTGCAGCTTCTGCAGTCTCAGGCAGAGATTGATGTTCCAGATGCTGTTCTCAGCAATCGGATCAATGACGTGCTTTTTTAGACTTTTCATTTTTGAAAGGGGAAAAAAAAAAGTAGATTATGCTTTTTAAGCTCATCTGAAGTATCACAGATCTGTGAGGGGTTTTGTTTTGTTTGTTTCCCGGATCAGGGCCCTGCAAATTCTTTCCCTGGTTATGAGCACCACTCAGAAAGCAGGAGGTGAGCTGCCTGCCTTGGTACCTGGGTATTCACCCATTCCCTCCTTCAGCTTCGAGCCACTGCAAGAAATACAGGATTTTTTATTCCAAACACAGAGTATTTGTTTCAAGGAGAAAGTACTTAAATGCAGCAATGCCCCTGTGCCCTGCAAGCTGCACTGGCTGTCCTGGTGTGCACTTTGGGTTGTCTCCAAACTTGTTTGTGTATGTGGGAAAATTACTGAGTGACAGGGAAAGTGCTGGGAAAGCTTTGGGGATTTGATTTAAATCTGATGAAAATCAAGGCTGCTGCCTGTTCTCCTCTGCCAGCACCCATTGGGGTGGCTGTAAAAACGGCTGCTGTGAGTTTGTTGCTGTGGTTTTCCAAACCCAGGCTTGTTATTTACCCATTTCCATCTATCCAGCATCAGCGTTGCCCTCCCAGAGCCCTGTTGGTGTGTTGTTTTGGAGGATGTCACTTGCCAAAGTCCCTGGATTTGGCAGGAGCACTCCAGCAGTCCCATGGGAATGAGAGTCCTTAACTGCTGTCCCAGCCCTTATCTGCTGCCTTGGCTGATGAGCTTTAATTACGGAGATCACAAATGCTTCATGTTCCTTGGGAGGCTGAGGCAATGTTTGGCTCCTGGCATACCCTGGGGCTGTCCTGGGATGAAAGTCTCTGATGGTGATCAGTGAAAGCTGCTCACCAAGAGGAGCAACAGCATCTTGTCCATCTCAGGATGAGTTTGGCTGGCTGCTGGGATGGACCCTGAGCTCCACACTTGGCTTTTGCTCTGACACGTGGTGTCCAAGCAGACCTGAGGTCTTGGCCAGGGGAGGTGTCACATGTTAATTTTTGTCCATTCAGGTTCTGCTCACAGCGTGAGATACAGAAAAAAAATCCCACAAAGTAAGCCGGAATTAAGCCACAGGTTTTGTTCTCATTAGTGTAAAATCAGAAAATCTGGTGTTTCTGATGCCTCTAAGCAGAGAAGGAGAATTAACTCCCGGTAAATGTAAGCAGAGGATACTTAAAAGGCAAATTGTTCACATACTTTCTTTAAAATTTGCATGAGTGTAGCAAAAGGTCATCGAAACTGCAGTCTCCTCAGATCCTGCCTGCCGGTGGCTGATTGCAAGAGCCTGTTGCTAAGTGTTCCTGGAAACGGAATAAAGATGAAGCAAGATAATTGAACAAGAGGAGGGAGAGGGAGAGGAGGGGAAAAGCTTGGAGCTCTCAGCAGAACCGCAGGGCTGCCAAACGAGATGAGTGTGTTGGAGTTTGACTGGATGGCTGCATTCAATCAGTTCTGACCCAGGGGTGGGAAAGGGGTGACTGAGTCTGAAACTTCATGGCAGATCCTTGGAAGAAGTCACTTGGACACAAGTGGATGATTTGCTTGCGTTTCCTGTGGCTCATCCAACTCCAAACACGTTGCTTCCTAGCACTGAGGCTGGAATGGGGATGGGAAGATAGACCGTGCTCCCACGGTGCTTTTCCTGGATAAAATCTCTGTTCCTGCAGCATGGATTTAGTTATCCTGGGATAATCTTCTGGACGATTCAGTAATCATGGAAAGCAACAGGATAAAACAAGAATGCAAGCAGACAAATCCAGAGCTTGACTAAGGCAGAAACCTTCAGCTCCAGGTGATTTGAGGGGTGTTTTCTTTCCATCTCAAGTCAGGCTCCCCTCTGAGGACACAACTGATGGTGGTTTTGTGTGTTGCAGAATCAAATAAACCCCAGTGCAGCTCCTTTTTATTGCCGAAAAGACAAGGATGCAAAACTTCCTGCTTAACTTTGGTCTCTCTCTAGTTGAAGCTCTTGTAAAAACACCAGGCTTTCTCCAACTCCATGGATCTATTTCCTGGAAACAGTTTTAGTAACTGTTTCTGGAGTGATTTTTATCATCCCAGAGCATTTTACAAACTGAATATAGTAACAACTGAAATACAGCCCCATCTGAGGAGGGTTGCTGCCAGCGCACAGAAGTTTTCGGCATGTTGTAAAAGAACACACAGTTTGCTTTTTCTCTGCAGAGAATCTCCCTTATTCTCACCAAAAACATGAGGTATCGCTCCTGCCACCCAGCCCTCTGTGTCACCTCCTGCTTTGCTCTTGACTCAGAGACTCAGTGGCAGGACTGGTGCTGGGTATCCTTGGCTCTCTGAATCCTGCGGTCTCCGAGCCTCCCCCTCCAGCTGGGGCTGGCTGTCAGCAGAGGGAATTAATACACTGCATCTTATCTGACATTTTGAACACCCCCGTGGGATTCACGTTTCATCAGCTCCTGGCAGCAGCTCCTTGTTTCTCCATGACTGTCTGTGCCATGCTCGGGGTGGCAGGAGGGACATGGTGGCCAACTCTCTCACACCAGTGTCCTGCCTTCATCTGTGTGCTGACTACAGGCTCTTGCCCCTTTGGAAAACTCTACAAAAGTGGAGCTTTTGACCTTGCTACTGATTTTTCACTGTCCCTGCTCATCTTCCTAACTGGTTTGGCTGTTGCATGACACCTTAAAATGAAGAAGAGGGAGTTTCAGGCTGCTGTCCCATTCCTCCCCGGTCGATGGCTCTGGAGCTGGAGGCCTCTTGTGGCTCGGTGCTGGGTTTCGGGGACGGATCGGGTTCCCTCGCTTGCCCTGCACCTGGCCCACCATGTGTGTGTGTCATAAACCCCTCAGCCCTGTCTGCTGGCCCCATACTGCTTGTCCCTCCCCTTCCTCTGTGCCCAGCCCACACCACAACTCTGCTCCTTTGCCTGCCCCCCCTTCCCTGTTCCCCAGCTTTGCTGGAGCACAATGTGATGGAAAAGCTGCTCTGCAAAGGAGTGGGTGAAGAAATGGCTTCTCCAGCTTCCCACATGCTGATTGGTGCTGCAGTTGAGGTGCTGATGTATCTGAGCTCTGGGCAGCTTTATTCTGCCCTGGTTTTTGTGTGTGCAGGTGATTAATTGCAAATGTGGGACTCTCAGTGGCATTTTCCCATTTAGAGATCACTGGCTGGGGCAGGTTTACATTTGCAGCCTCTCTGCTGAGGGGCTGAGTGTCAGTTTGGGGAGCAGGAGGGAGAGGAGAAGTGCTCAGCAGGAGAGCATTTTCCAGCAGCCTGTGCTACATCTGTCCTGCCCGTGTCACACCTCACTCGTCACTCGGATGCTCTTCCCCGCAGGGCACCCAGTGCTGGCTCAGGCCAGCACAGCTCTGGGGCTCAGCTGTGCTGGTGAAGTGTGATAAGAGGGCACAGAGGCCCTGAAAACACATCATCATCATCATCATCATCATCATCAGTGGTTTAGCCCAGAGCAGTTTTAGTGGTGTGATGTTTGCTCAGGATGGGCTTGGGGCTCCAAAGGAGAAGTCCCCATGAGCTCTGTAGCTGCTCAGGGTCGGCACAGGCTGTGGGATTCCTTCCACCCCAAGAGCCGAGGAGCAGCGGGATAACTCGGAGCTGTCACTGGCAGGGATTGCTCTTTCCAGCTGGAGCTTGAGAGCACCTGGCTCTGGTTAGTTCCTGGCATATTTTGAGCTGTGGTTACAGAGTGAATCCCTTGAGCTGTGCCGCCCTCCCGAGCTGTGAGCGGAGCCTGTTGCATGCAAAGCCCAGAGCTGCCCCCGCAGTCGGGGCCGTGGTTGTGGCCTTTGTAGCTCTGCAGCTGTGTAACCTTTGCATGAAAATCCTCCTTGGGTTACAAACCAGGAGTGCTGCCAGGTGAGATTCAACGCTGTCGGCTCTGAGATGCCGAGACGGTTGCAGCTGTAGGGAGGGCCAGACCAACCAGTGAAACCTCTCCTGAGATCAGCTGGAGAAAAGTGGCTGCCTTTAAACTGTCTGAATGTTTGCAGTGATGCAAGAGCTGTGTTGAGTGGAGGTTTTTGTTAGGAAGCATCATGGTGATGCGATGGATGAGCTATTGCATTTCAAAAGGTTCTGTGGAAAAGCAAATTTCCCATCCACCCAGTGTGGGTACAAGCAGCAGTGGGCACAAGAGGGTATCTAAGATGTCTTGATAGTTTTACAGGAATCTTTTCTGTAGCTGGCCTGGGGGATGTCCTGGTGCTGGCTTGTCACTGCTCAGGAGGCTCCTGGCTGCGGCATCCTGGAGCCCTCACTCCCCGGGGTGTGTTACAGTGCTAACAAATACTCCATTGTTTTCCAGGATTTTGTTGGTCTGATTGTGTAAGGTTCCCTCTCAGATTAACCACTGAAAACAAAACAGAAACCCCACTAATACCTCATTGTGTGCATTAAACAAAACAAAACAAAAAAAAAAACAAATCCCAATTTCCCTGCTGATTTAAAAGGCTTTTGTGTTTGGTGGGAACTCTGTCTAAACTCAAGGCTTTTCAGAAGTGTTTGTTTCTTAGTGATCCGGGATTGCAAGGTGTTTGACCTTGAGATTACTGCCAGCACTCAAGTGAACAGTAGCAGCAAAGGCAAAGGCAGTGGGTAGGAAACCTGTGTTCTGGCAGCTGTCCCACTTGCAGTGACAGATGAGACATGGGACCAAGGGAGGCCCTGAACTCCAATTCAACGTCCCAGACTCCCACCCCACCCCTTGCCTTTCCTATAAACAGATGGAAAAATATCCCTTCCCCATAGAGAGACAGAAATTGTTATTTTTTCTTACTGCCTTTGTGTTTACACAGCTATTTCTTACTCAGCATTAGTCATTTGGGGGTGTAATTTATAGGGGCCATGGATGATATACTTCTACATGTGTCTGAAATTTTTCCCACATACACTTTAACTCCTGCTACCTTCACTGCTTTTTGTGTGTTTGCAGAAAGAAAAAGTGTTTATGAAATACCTTGCTCACGTGCAAGCCCCCTTTTAAGAGGTAAAGCAAGGTGTGCACATGGAGGAAAAAACCCCATTTATTCGAAATACATGGAGGTATATTTCCTAGTCGTGGGTGCAGTGCTGCATCCTTAAATTCTGCATCATCTTTGGGCTATTGAATACAATTTGAGAAACACTTGAAAAAAAAAAAAGTTTATAAAAGACATCCTCGCAGTGTTGATGGACCAGCCTGTCTGGTGGCATCCTCCCTGCTTGATTTCCTGCCTGGGTTGTTATCTGTTTGTTTAGTCAAATGCTGCTTCCTCCTGATCCTGGGATCAAATCAAGCTGCCATCCCAGCACCTCTTTGAAACCTGCACATGTAAAACAACCAGGGCAGCTCCCGTGTCTGCTGCGGGCCCTGGGGCTTTGCTCTCCATAGATCATGTTAACTGCTCTTCAGCTCTGCTCAAATTAAATGTTTTCCTATCAGATGTGGGCTGTGGAGGATCCAGCCTGTCAGCCTGCATGTGTGTCAGGGGGAGGGGAGCCAGCCATAAGCTGCCTTGCCCTCAAATAAAATGCTCAGCTCACAGTCCCTTGGATGGCACAGCCCGGGAAATTGCAAAGAACAGCATCCAGTGCTGGGGTGGTGAGAGGAAGAAGATGGGAGGAAACGCCAGGACATGAGGTTGGGCTGGCCCAGGTCCCTCATCCCGGGCCTTTGGCTGTGGAGCTCCTCAGGGGAACAAAGAGCAGCCCTTGGCTGGCGGCCGCCGTGCCAGAAACCCGCAGAGAGGATTTCCTTCCGCTTCGCCTCCAAACCCTCTGCTGCTGTGTTCCCTGGTCAGGAACAAAAGCCTGGGGTCACAAGCTGGCTCCTGCCAGGGTCTCCCCTGTCCCCCTAGCAGCTGTGGGCTGGTGTGGGCAGCCACAAGCTGGACCGTGTTGTGCCAGTCTCCCACCGTGGAGCCGCAGCAAAGAGAGGATGGAAGTGACAAGCAGAACTTTTGGGTTGATTTTTTTTAGTTTTTTGCTCGCACCGAATTGTATTGCTGGAATGTCCACAGCAGGTGCTGCTGGGCAGAAGGCCAGAGGAAACTGCTGCTAAGGTTGGTTTTAACTGGGCTTTCAGCCATTGCAGGCAGTGTGCACACAGAGGGGAGCGATGGGATCTGTATGGACCAGCAGCCCCAGTGCCCTGTGCTGTCTGTCTCAGCTGTTCACATCAATCTTGTTTATTACAATTCCAAATCCTCCCTCCTCAGCTCATTAACGTTCCCGGAGCAGACATCTCTCTCACCATTGTATTTTGTAATTAGATTTTGATTTACTTTCAGAGTGAAGCGGCAGCACAATGGACATTAATTTATCCCAAGCCTCGCTCCATCTCCTCAATGTCATGGGGTCAGACCTTGGCGTGCACCATCTGCTCTCCCCCCACTTCTTGGCTGTGTGTCATTCCCTCACCGTGTTCCACTTCTGCTGAGGGGGTTCCCTGATGCACGAAGGAAAAGGAGCGATGAGGGAGGGCTGGAAGAGGAGCCTTTGCCCAAGCTGAGCTTGAATCGTAGGGACAGGCGTGAACTAGATTTAAATTGACAGGGAGAGGGAGCAGCCTGTTGTCTGCAGAGCCTGGGTGGCCCCTGGTGCTTGTAAACCCTTTAAGGCACGATGTAAAAGCTGCAGTTTAACACTGTCAGTGAGCGAGGACAGAGGGGTTCCCGCAGCGCTGGAGCACTGGGGATGGCCATGGATATCTCATCAGCCTGGAGCTGCTCTGTGTGGCAGAGCTGGGCCTTGGGCTCTGCTGGTCCCTGCAGCCCTGGACCAAGGGCACTTTTCCACCTGACTGCTGCTCATGTGTTCTTCAGACAGACTTCATGTTTCATTCTCTTGAATGAGAGACCAGCAAGAGCTGAGCCCCTGCTGTGAAGGAAACCCCTCTGCGCTCTCCCACGGTCGATCGTGCAGCTGTTGGAAGGTGGGATCTTTCCAATGCCTCACCAGAATTCTCCAGGCCCTTGGGGGTATTGTCTTGAAGAGCAAATTTTTAGAAATGTGGCTTTACATTTGTTTTAGTAAAAAGCAGCAGCCATCCACAGCAGGAACATGTTCATTTTATTGCTGCCTTTGAGTGTTTAAACTGGCTTTGTCTATCGCTGATCAGGGTGAAAGTGTGGGTTGCAAGATGAGTAGAGCCTCTGTCCTCTGCATCTCTGGGCAGAGTCAGCTCCATATGCTATGGAAGAGGGAAGCGTGAGAGCTTTTATGGTCCAGTTTCACACAACAGCAGAGAAATGCAGCCCCCAAGGAGGGTGGGAGGACCACTTTCCCAGCAGCCAGGGCTCTGTGCACTGCAGGCAGTTGTGCTTTATCTCTGCCAGCATTCACCGCTGCAACTCAGGATTTATGTGAGCGAGTGAATACAACCAGGACTGATAAATCAATCAGCACAACCCAAAATAGCAGCCGGCAGCTGTTGGAAGTGGGGGATCCCTTCCCCACCAGAATGAGCGGAGCAGGAGGGGATTTCATCCGCCCCGGCCGGGTGCCAGCCCTGTGCAGAAACAGCCGTGGGCTGCTGGGGAGACCTCTCGTCTGACACCTTTATCTGGAAAAATTACTGTGGCTGTCTGCAAATGTCTCCCCAGCCTCTCAGCCAGGAATTCCCAGTCACCAGGATGAGGGGAATAATGGAGCCAGTACTGGTGGGGAGAGCAGCCTTGTGCTGCTGCATGGCCGACATCTGGGGATCGCCTCAGCCCTCTTCAGATCATGAGTGATCTCTGAAAGCCTCTCACAGCTGGCTGTGGATGGAGTCATGGAGGGAACCCAGGGCTTGTGGTTTCTAGGACAGCGTGGTGATGCTTTCGTGCAGGGATAAAGTTACTGGAGGAATCTGGTGACTCTGTTTTTTCCACTGGATGGCTGTACTAAACCACCTGCACAGGAGCCAGGGAAGTCTCTGTAAGGCTGCTCAGCCTGCACAGAGTCTTGTGAGGGGCTGTATTTCCTCAGTCCTCTCCAGTGGGTGTCCTGGGGTGAGCAGTGACTGTAGCAGGCCTGAACCAGGAGCAAAGGGTGCTGCGAGAGGATCAGCTGCTTTCAGGCTGAATAGTCCATAGATTATTTCCACATCTGTGTTAGCTTTGGCTTGATCCCACAGATTTACAACAGCTGTTGGGAAGCGGAGCAGAGATCCCCTCTTTAAATGGATGATCAAATCCTTAGAGTGTGTGGAATATGTTATTTATATGTCATCCTCTTCACGGCAGGAAAAACAGCTTTTCAGAATTGCTGAGGCAGCATTCTGCCTTGCTGCCTGAGCTATCATCCCATCAGCCCACGGTCTCACAGCAAGTTGTAATTTGCTTTCTGCATCCCACACCCAGCCTGACACAGAATCCTTTGTGAGGTGTGTGGTTGTGCAGGTACCCATTCCAGGGATGCCTTTTTTCTCCTGGATTTCCCTTTCTGCATGGACCACAACCAGTGGGTGTAAGCTGAGCTTGTCCCCTTTGCAGAACCTTCACATGTGCAAATCCCTGGCATTTTACCCCGAGAAAAGCTAACTAGTGCAATAGTTTGCCACAAGACAGGTTGGGTCATCCCAGTGGTTTTAGGTGGAGATCAGATGTCCTGGCTGGAAGCTGTAGTTTAGGTGCAAAATAGTGGCACAGCGTGGGAATCCCATTGGGAGCTGTCTTTAGCTTGGCTAAAATGAACCAGCCCATTTCCCACCAAGGTTCTGCTCTTTCAGGTCAGACCTGCAGTAAAAGCAGCCATCAGGCTTCCTTCCCAAATGTCTGACAGGCTCTGGAAAGGCTGGAATCTGGCTGATGAGGGCCAGGGTGGTGGGAATTGTGGTAGATCCTGGCACTCCTCCTGCAGCGCGTGCGTTTCTCATTCCCCATCAGCTTTCCTTGCGCACAGGGGAGTCATCAAACTAAACTGCTCCCACTTTAAACAGCACATTCCTGGATGGAATTAATATGGTTAGTGCATCGAGACCACTAACTTCCAATTCAAGGCTTTTATAATAGGCTTCAAATGGCCACCCAGTTCCAGTTGCTTTATATGCAATTGTTGTGTTTGTCCACTGGTGTCTTGTGATGGGTTTCACTGATAACCCAGGCAGCAAATCTGTTAAAAATAGGAAGTGCTGCTCAGCCTGTACAAAGCTCTGAAACTTGGTTTGGTGTTACCTGGGCCAGTGGGTTCTGCCTGGGAGCTTTTGCACAGGTGCAAGGTAAAACCTTCCCGTTTGAATGGCTTTTTCTCATTCACCCAAGGTGTGACTGAGTGTGACATGATGTTCTTTAGGTTCAGGTCTCAGAGCTTAGTGATGGACATGCTCCCCCAGCAGCAACAGGTGTCATGTTGACCTCTTTTGATGCTTTTTGACCCTTTTGACACACACGTGGCTTGGTGCTTGCTTGAGGCATTCTCACTGATGAGTTAGAAGTGGCAGCTCCTGATTTCATGGGGACAGAGTGTCTGGATTGCAGATTGCCCATGCCATGGATGTCTGGGAAACCAAGACAAGTGCCTGCAGTTTGGGTCCAGTGGGGCCTGATGGTTTACACATCCTGAGAAGACCCAGGACCAGCTGTTGGCAAGAGTTAGCACATGTGCTGGACCCCGTAGACTGCCTGGAGCCAGCCATGCCACACTTGCTGCAGTGCTTTGAGCAGGTTTGGTTTGGTGTTTTCCCCTTATCTGAGGTGTTCCAGCCCCATCCCTCTGAGCACAGCGAGTCCATGCAGCCTCTTGGCTCCGAAGTGCAGACCCTGCTGCTTCCCCAGCCAAGCAAAACTGCTAGGACCCGCCGTGATGCCCTGGGGGAGCTGCTTCTGTATACAAAGGACTTGGCAAAATGAAGTGTAATGTAAGCAACTATTTAAAGAGAACGATCCGATTGCTAGTTGTAATTTCCTTATTGTTTGCAGCACCCTGTTAAATGCCTGTGATCCTTACAAAGAGCTTTCCCCCACCCTTTAAACTTCACAGAAGTGGATTTTACCTTCTGTGGTTTGAACACCATCATTGTGAGGGGGCTGGTTTGCACTGAGTACAGTTTCTTTATTCTTTTCATGCCCAAAGCCATTTGGTTTGTGATTCCATTAATATGTCTATTGGAAATGGAAGGCTGGTGGGTGGGACACAAAACCTTGCCTCTCTCTTCCTCCCCAGATCATTCCCATCTCGGGAAATGGGATTGCTTCTCTTTGCAAATCAGGGACAGTGATCTGCAGAGTTCTTCCTCTGGAAACACGTGGGTGCAGTTTCTCTGAGAAGTACTGGTGGAAGCAGCAGTGCATCGTGTGATGGTTTCCCTGGCTCTCGTGCTGGCTGACACTGGTGGGCCCCTTCTGTGCTTCTCCTGTGCCTGGGTTTTATTCTCCAAACTGGAGCACGTTGTAAACACACGGAACCCGAGGGGCTTTGCAGAGCAGAGCTTGATGTTAGGGGAAGGTGGAGATTAGTTTCCTTCCCCATTTGGCTCTTGGCTATGGTTTGGCTTTTGTTTGAGAGTTTGATAATTCACCACTGGGCTGTTTGGGTTGAAATGCTTGGAGAAATGTAAGGAAAATGAGGTGATGGCAGCAGCTCCTCCATGCGTGGTGGGGAGAGCGGCTCTGCCAGCCCACACCTGCAGCCTGTGCTGTGCCAGCAGCTGTCGTGGTCCTGTTCCTCCTCATCCCAGCCAGCTTCTGTGCATGAGTTAAGCTCTAAATTATCCTGTGCCAGAAGCATATCCTGGGGGATGTGAGCCCAGGAGTGTGTGACACCCAGAGCACTCTGTCACCAGTGTTGTGCAGAGCCAAGCTCGCTGCAAAATGTAGTGACCAGCAGACGGGCCCATCCAGACTGGGATGCCCAAAGCGTGTCCATCAGCCTGCAGAGCTGGAAGTGCAGGATGGATGAGCTGGGCCCCCAGGCTGATGTCAAAGCCCTTAATCAACTCCTGGGAGCAAACCCGGGAAGCCCCAGTTGCAGAAGAATAATTTTTTTGTGTGTTGGCCTTGTGTTCAGCTTGGCTGTGTTTTGGCAGGGGTTGCTGGTTTGTTTAATGAACATGGAAGTGGGAGGGGAGGAAACAGCCAGGGAAGCATTACAAATTGCTTCAGAGCAGTGGCATTAAAAGTATTTGTGCTTACCATGTCTTCTAAACAAAGAGCTCAAAGCATGGCAAGTATTATCCCCATTTTACTTGCAAAGAGGTAAAAGCAGGAGGAGGAGAAGCTTTGCCTGTGCTCACAGGCAAGCCCACAGCAGGTATGAGACACATGGGGGTCTCACCTGAGGTTCTGAGGGGATGGTGGTGATGGTGAGGGTCTCTGTGGGCACTGGCCCAGCAGCTCTTCCTCACATTCCTTCACGCTCATCCCTGAAGCACCAGCTCTGTTTGCTCACCTCTGACCTCTGCTCTGAAAGATGCTAATGCTCCAGAATCTTCCTCTTCACGCTGCCAAGTTTACCTTCCTTATCTCCCCTCCCAATCTTTTTTACAGCTGAAGCTGTGGAACAAGTACAGAGTCTCCAACATTCCTTCCCTAATATTTATCGATGCCTCCACTGGGAAAGTGGTTTGCAGGAATGGCCTCCTGGTCATCCGAGATGACCCTGAAGGTAAGACCTGGAGTCCCCTGTGCCACAGAAACATGGGGACACAGCTGCTTTTTCATTCCAGTTCATTCTGAATGGCCTGAGGGGGAGGGAACAAAGAACTATTGTCATACTTAACTATTCAAAGCACTGTGCTATTTTCGGCATAAAATTTTCTTCTTCATTCCTGCCAGATCTTGTGTTTTGGTTTTGCTTACTGAAAAGAACAAAGAATTTCCCTCCAGGATTTTTGTCTGGAGTGCTAATGAGGAAAAGGTTAGGCTAACTGAAACATGAAGTTTGGATTTTTCCCTGATGGAGGCACATGGACAGACAGAATGAGGGCCCAGACTTTCCATACCTTAGGAGCAGAATCCTTCCAGAATACTGAGTGGGACTTTTATCATTGACATCACATTCAGGTTAATGAGTTTCCCATTATTTACAAATTAAACAGAAAAATACTACTATTCTCCCTTGCTGAGGCTTGCTGTGCCGGGAGTTGATGCTAAATCTATCTTCTTCCAATTTGGAAAAAACCCGAATGAGCCAAATGTGTGCCCTTACTCACAGACCCTGCAGACCCATCAGTCATCTGCTGTAGTTGTCCATCCATTTTTTTTATTACAGGCTCATTGTTTCTTGGTGCAGTAAATACTGAGCGTGGTGACAGAGTCTTTAGTTCAGTGGCAGGAGCTGTACAGCAGGAACATGTTGTGGCCTGAGCCATCTGTGATGTTTTCTCCTCTCCGGCTGAACACATGGATGGATTGCTCTGGGAGCTGGCAGCAGATGATTCAGAGCATGTTTGTGTATACACACACAGCTTGCTTTGGGGTGCAGAGAGTTAGTGTAAGATATATATGAGATATATGGATATAAACACACCATCTTTTACATATATATAGCTCAGGTTTATAAATAAAGACATGTATGGATGTGTGTAGAAATACATGGTTAGTATCAGCATAAGGGACACAGTCTGACTGCATTCCTGAGCACGTACCACCTTGCCCTCTCTTGCTAAAATAAACGCTGTTGATAAGGAAAAGATGCCTCAGCAGGCACAAAACCAGAGCAGGCTTTGTCAGGCTGAAGGTGCTTTGCCTTGGGTGCAGCCTGCCTGAGAGAGAGAGGTGACCCTGGCTGCAGTGCAGAGCTTGGCTTCCTCACCTCAGGGCAAGGGTGTGGTGGTGCCTGACAGCTGAGGTGTTCTGCATCCCCCTTAGATGGGAATAAACCCCAGTAGGGTTCCTCAGACAGGATCCCCTGTATCCTTGCAGAAGGTGGGGTGGTTTTTCTAGTGGAACTTTCTGAAACT
Source organism: Aphelocoma coerulescens (assembly GCF_041296385.1). Classification (NCBI taxonomy): domain Eukaryota; kingdom Metazoa; phylum Chordata; class Aves; order Passeriformes; family Corvidae; genus Aphelocoma; species Aphelocoma coerulescens. Next base: position 8,031,099 of record NC_091032.1, read on the forward strand.
GTAAAAGCTGCTTATGCATGTTACTGTCTTATGTCTTCTTTCCACCCCTATCCTGACCCCTCCCCAGGTCTGGAGTTCCCTTGGGGGCCAAAACCCTTCAGTGAAGTTGTTGCTGGGCCTCTGCTAAGGAACAATGGGCAGACACTGGACAGCAGTGCCTTGGAGGGCTCTCACGTTGGGGTCTATTTCTCCGCGCACTGGGTGAGTGGGAGGTGCTGTGCAGAGCAGTTGGAGTGGGCTCAGGGAGAGTAAAGACCATGGTTTGGTTGGTGCTGAAGAATTTAAGATGCTTTGATCATCAGCATTGCAGTGGCCTGTCATCCTCAGCTGGCCCTGTAAGTGGGAGAGTGGTCAGACTTTGAAAATGGAAGAGGTTTTGTTGGTAAATTACAGACCATAAACCCCAGCCGTGTTCAGGCACTGCAGCAAAGATGAGGTCACACCAGTTCATGGTCACTGGGTCACCTGGCCCTGCTGGGTGTGGGAGTGGTCCTGAGGAGGAGACAATGTCCTTGTGCTTGTGTTTTGCAGTGCCCGCCATGCCGAAGCCTCACGAGGGTGCTGGTGGAGTCCTACCGGAAAATCAAGGAGGCAGGCCAGAAGTTTGAGATCCTCTTTGTCAGCGCAGACAGGTGAGGCAGCACTCACACCCTGTGCAGGCAGAGCAGTTTGGCTCTGGTATCAGAAGGGCTGCCTGAGTCCTTTCCCTCTGCCCAGTGGGGAAATGCAGAACAGGGTCAGCAAAAGCAGGTCTGTGCTTCACTTTGTGTCTTGTGGCTCTGATCTCTGAAGGATGCTCAAGCTGCTGCTGTCACCATGGGTTGGCATCCAGGTACCCTGGAGAGTTTGAAATATTTTATTGGGGAAAAATAGACCAGGGACGACATCTCAAATTTGGTCTGACTGTCTCCCAGCAGCACTTACTGGTGGGTTTTGGTGAAGGCATAAAGGGCTTTGCAGGCCAAGTTTTTAATGAGGAGGGAGCCTGGCAAGTGGAGGGCTTTGCATGCCATGCTGTGTTCCCCTTGCACAGGTCGGAGGACTCCTTCAAGCAGTACTTCAGTGAGATGCCCTGGGTGGCTGTGCCCTACGCTGACGAGGCCAGACGGTCACGCCTGAACCGACTCTATGGCATCCAAGGTAGGAAAGGCCACACTGAGACACAGATCTCCTTTTCCCCCCTCCTTTTGTTGAGTATTTGTAATGTCTCCTCTTGTTTAACTAAACCAAGAAAACAGCAAAGCAAAGCACAGTGCCCCAGGCAGAGCCGCTTCATGTTTCTGCTTTCCACAAACTCACATTCCTACCACCTGCCAGGCAGGCTGTTAGTTGAAACAGGACTTCCATAAACAACCTAATTCTTCCTGGAAACTTGGAAGCTGTTTTTGGCTTGGATGTTTTTAGTCTAATTACTGATTTATTTATTTTTGCTTTTTCTTGCTGGTTTAAATTTCATTTTCTTGCCGGTTTATGTAATGCAAAGGCAGGCCATCGTCCTGTGCAGGGGCTGAGGAAGATGGCATCTGGTTTATGTTAGTGACATGAATTACAAAAGAGAGAGTGTTTGATGTAAACCATGGCTTTGCTTTTACTGTACATGCCAGTGCCAGAATTCCAGCAGCCCTGGCTGCTCGTAGGGGCAGGGAGAGACTCTGCATGTCTGGATGGCTTCAGAGAGTCACGAAGATGATAAAAGCTCACAGCAGCCTTCCTTGGGGCTGGCAACTTGTTCCAGCAGGGGACAAACTGCAGCACAGAGGTGTGTAAGGTGACTGGCTGGTGAGATCTCATGTATGTACAAATAGTTTCTCCCTGTGGTTAAAGGATCTTGCTGCAATGTGGCTGCTTCTCATCTGTTTCTGTATGATGCCATAGAATCATAGGGTATTCTGAGCTGGAAAGATCCATCAGGATCATAGATCCAGCTCCTGGCCCTATGTAGGACACTCAACAATCCCACCCTGTGCCTGAGAGCTTTGTCCCAATGCTTCTTGAACTCAGACCGGTTTGGTGCTGTGAACGCTTCCCTGAGGAGCCTCTTTCAGTGCTCAACCACCCTCTGGGTGAAAAACTTTTTCCTGATATCCAACCTAAACCTCCCCTGACTCAGCTTCTTGTTGGCTGGGTGGGTGCAGGCTGGCAGAGGGTCGGTGTGGTCTGCAGGGAAGGAGGAGTGTTGCCAAAGGTGGCCGAGGGCATGGGAGAGGGACAGGAGAAATAATCCCTCCTTGGGGTCCTCTCCAAACACCACTTCTGGCATGAGCTCAGGTGCTGCCACTCAGCTCTGTTCCCTGACCTTAGCCCAAGAATAACCATTTGCCTACTTTAAACAGCCATCACTTTGCTGCTTAATGACCTTCCCATGAGGCGAGAGCTTTCCAAATTCATCCGTCTTTTCCCCGGCCTGCTCACAACCTTTTCCAGTGCTGGTTTCGGCCGATCGCTGCAGGACTGCTGCCAGTTTCACTGGGACTTTCTGTAAATAAGGTGTCCAGACATGGATACTTGAGCACCAGGCATGCTGTAGCCAGGGAAACAGTGACAACAGCTTTCCCTGCAACTCCAGCTGCTGCCTTCTTAAAGGTATCTCTCTTTGTTGTGTGCTGACCTGAAAATGTAAATATTGGCTGTTCCCCTGCACGCCAATCCCTTTCTGTGCCCAGGTAGCTCCCGTATTATCCCTGAATCTCAGCTCCATGCAGACTTTGGGGCTGCCTGCCTGTTTGCAGTCAAGCTTTTCACACCAGCTGGAACAAAAGCTTCCTGCAAACAGAGCTGGGTGTCGTGGGCTCTGCTCATCACCACGCGTGGTTATTCCACCTAAATGAAAAATCAGATCTGTGTAACCTCGTCTGCCTTTCCCCACATTCATGGCTCTGCTGCTGCCTCCCTGAAAGCTCTCTTTGGAGCTGCACCAATGATCAGTGAGAGTGTCCAGGTTACCATCGTGGTGCTTGGGTTGTGAGCACAACGTGAGGAGGTTTCCCACTGGTTTTTGAAGGCTGGGTACTGAAACAACAGAAGAGCTTGTCTTCCCTGTCTGCTTTAAGTTCCTGAGTGGTGGAAAGCAGCAAGAGTCAAATCTCTTGTTGTTTTAGTCCCGTGTTGGCCCCTACAACATTTAAAAACTCAGTATAAAATGTGAGTTGAGTTATTGGCCTTTATTTGGGTTTACTTGAATGCTTCTATTCATAACTCATGTGCAGTCAGAGGCTGTACCATACCACCTCTAGTAAATTGCTTCTGGTGCAGTGCTGTTCTGAGAAAGAGTCATGTCTTGTGTTGTGGCTGCGTAGAAATAATTCCCTTTTGTGCAGGCAGCTCCCAGTCCTGCCTTGGGTGAAATCCCCTGGCCTTAGCTCTCCTTCCAATGGGATGGGGAGCAGTGATAAACGTGATGCTTTGATAGGAATCACCCCTTGTTATTGTGTATCTCATGAGACCTTTTGGGTTCCTCAGTATTCCCCCTGGACTCTGTGATGTCTCTTTGAGATTTGCAATGCCTTCCAAACCCTGTTGTTTCTCCCCTTCCCCAGACACCCGCAGGTCACTCTCACAGCCTGGAAGTCACTGTTACAGGAGATTCCTGGAGTTTTTCTTCTGAAAAAGTGAAAAAACAGCGATAAAATGCACCACCTGTCCTGTGGTTGGTGTAGGGTTTGCGTCACGTAGATTGTGATTACTGACCCAACAGACTTCATGCAGATGAGATTTCCATGAGGGGTGTGGGGTTTAATATATAAATATGTAAATGTCTTGCCAGGTTCGGTAACAAACCATTTGGCCCCTGTGTTTTCATAAAATGCTGGCCCCGTGGGAGCCAAATCCATTTTCTAGTGCATAAAATCCAACCAAGCCTGTCTATGCTAATTCTCATCCAAGCTTATACAATATTCATTGCAGTGTCTGATCGCTGATTCTTCTTGATAAGTAAATTCTGGTGTTATGACTTAAGGCAATTACCAAATCCCCCAAAAGGCACTAAAATAACAAATAGTGGCTGGGACGAGTGAAAAGGGGGAATTATTTGGGTTAGCAGGTGTGAATAACATTAAGGATCGTTTCCCTGGTCCTGCAGGTCTGTGTCCCCTAAAAACAGGGTGTGTCTTTTAGGGCAGTAGTCACAAAGGTCACCTGGGAAGACGGGGATGTGAATTATCTTTAAAAATACTCTGTTTTCTGATTCAGTTTTGTATTTGCAGTTGGAGGTTTGATGGCTGGGTGTTTGGGGGGGGGGAGGGGGCATCTGCATATGCAGATTAGGTGAAGTCTAAAGGAATGCTTTGAATAGTGGATGAAATCCTTGATAGCTGCAGAATCACAGCGATCTGTTTCTAAATTGGGCCCTTAATTTTCCCAGATCAGCAAAGCTTATTTGAAACCTCTGCCTGGGAGTTGCTCAGGCTGACTGATGACCTGAGAGTCTCTAGCCTGTCCCTCATGTATAATGGATGGCAAAGCAGGCGTTTGGGGTGGGGTTGGGGATCAGAAATGGATCAAGATCCGAATCCTGTGTGCTGCTGAGCACCGAGTGCTTCTCCTGGTGTCAGTAGCACTTTGTGCCTGTGAGGGCAGGGCCAGCGTGAGATTTCCCAATTCCTTCCAGTCTGTTTAACCCATCCCTGCCCTGGGGCTACGTTGAATTACCAGCAGGTAATGAATAAGCCTTTTTGTGATACAAAATGGTTTTCTTGGCGTACCCTTAGGATCTGCAAGCGCAGCCATTGGGCGGGTTCCTGCACTGCTGCTTAGCACCAGCCCCAGCGCAGGCAGGAATGCGCCGGGCTGGAATGACGGGAATGCGGCCGCTCGCCTGGACCTGCAGGCAGGCTGGGACACACAGATGGCCGTGTATTTCCTAGAGAAATGCCTCGAATTCAGAGGGCTTGTGAGTAGCCCACTGTTGGACAAACATGGGACTGCAGTGCCAGGAGCCCGGCAAGGGAAAACGTGCTGTGTGCCCCCTGCTCAGGGAGGGGTTCTGCAGGGTATTTCTGAGGAAGGAGCTTTAAAATGAACCTTGAGATGAAGGGCAGGAGTGTTTGAGTTGCCTCAGCTTGCCAGGGATGTTGCTGGGTGAAAGAGATTCTGGAGAAGGGAGCAGGTTGAAGCCTGAGTGATGAGCAGTCCCTGGCACTAACGCTGGTCACTTCATTAGTCCCTTGGTGCCTGATCCTGCTGTCCCCTCTTGCTTCCTTGTGGGATGTTTCTTTGTCTCCCTGATGACAGAGGAATGGTGTGCTTTCCAGATGAAGTCACCAACATGAGCTGCTCCTGTTGACCCACCCGTGGCTGTTTTGTGGCCGGAAAGCCGGTGCCTTATCAGATGGGATGGTCACCAGCTGGTGTCCAACCTGCCCCACTGCCAGTGACATCTGAGTTGGTGACTTGTGCTATGTCTCTGCTGCAACTGTGTTCACTTCCTGTACAAAGCTTCTCCTTTATGGCAGAGCTCTCCAGCCCCATAGCTCAGGGCAAAATGCTGCTTTTTCCCAAGGGCCAGACCATCACTGGACATCCCCTGAGCCACATCCTGCCAGGATCCTGTAGACCTGGACATTCCTGCACAGCTTTGTTAATCTCCAGAGGGATGTGCTGTGGAAATGGCTGGGCCATTAGTGCAGAGTGCTGGAGGGCTGTGGGGGCTAAAATCCTTCCCAGAAGGAACACACCCTGCTTCCTGGCCACTGTTGTCTGCATGCTGTGTGCATTCCTGGGAATTGGGCCCTTCCAGAGGCAGCCACATCTCAGCACTGGGATGGTGATGCACAGGGGGCACGGTGCAAGAGGGAGGGTCCCTGAGTGGTACAGTGGGATTCGCACTCATGGGCACCAGGCAGCAGCAATCCCTGCCTGAACCTGGGTAGGGAGAGGCAGGCAGTGCCAGAGCTGTCTCTCAGCTTCCTGCTCTGGCTCCTGAATTGCAGTGCTCTGCTAGGACGGAAACAGGATCCAGGGAGCCTGATCCCCACTCCATGAGCTGCGGACAGGCAGGAGGCTCGCTGGGCTCCTGCCAGGGCCGGAGGCCATAGAAAAAGGCCTTTCTCCCCACACCCTGTTGCTGGCCAGTTCATGCTTTGGCTGATCCCCCTCCCTGTTTTTTTCCATCGCAGGCATCCCGACTCTCATCGTCCTGGACTCCAAGGGAGACGTGATCACGCGGCAGGGCCGGGTGGAGGTACTGAACGACATCGAGTGCCGCGAGTTCCCCTGGCACCCCAAGCCCGTGCTGGAGCTGACGGACTCCAACGCCGTGCAGCTGAATGAGGGCCCCTGCCTCGTTCTCTTTGTAGGTATGGATGGAGCATCCCTGCTGTGACAGCAGAGCCTGTGCTGGGGAAGGGGGCTGGGCGACCTGCCAGCTTGGCTAGAGCTGGCCACAGGGCTGGGAACCTGCCTCTGGTGATGACAGTGTCCATGGGAAGGGATATCACTTCCATGTCCATTTTCCATCACTGTGTGCTCACAGAGAGGCCAGTGCGGGGAGAGAGCTCCCCGTGGAAGCCCCTCAGGACAGACTTGGAGCCTTTCCTGTGCCACAGCAGCTCACAGGAGCTTGCCAGAGCCTGCTGTGCCCACATGGCTCCCACACACCACCCTGGGATGCGGTGGAGCAGCGATTGACAGCGCAGAGGAGCTGTCATATCAAAGGTGTGGTGGTGGCTGTGGACTGGAATGCTGATGAGGTGTTGGGAGTATGAGAAATACACTGTCACAGCTGGTGGTGCTGGAGATGGGAAAAGCCTTTCTGGAGCAGGGACTTCAGGCACTTGTGATGTTACAGAGGAGGCAGAGGAAGTGTCTCTGTGAGGGATTATAGATCAGTGCTGGAAACCACAGCTCAGGACTTGAGTCCCTGGGCTGAACAGGGCTGTGACAATCAGAGCAGCCTTTCATGCTCTGCTGGTCCTCCATTTCCCCAATTCCCCTGGCTGCAGGACGGGGCAAGTTTTTCCCCAAAGTTCCTGTCCTTCCACTGCTAACCCACACATGAAGCTTTCCTGCAGTTAGAAACAGGACTAGGACTCACCCAAAGCATGGATGGCTCATTCCTCATTGCTTCCCTGCCAGCAATGGACACAATAACTCAGGAAAGGGCATGGCTGGGATGAGCTGTGCTGCAGGCTGAGCCCTGGGTGAGCAGCACTGGGGTGCACACAGCATCCCAGGGAGGGAGTCGAAGGGTCCTGGGCTCTGGGGGGTGCAGCTGTCCCCTGTGTGCTGTGTAGAGTTTGCTGAAGAAGCCCCCCTTGCCTTGCTGGTGTTGTGCCAGGCCCAGGGCAGGGCTCATGTCCCGCTTCCTCGTGTGCCCTCTGTGAGCAGCACACCCTCCTCTGCAGCGCTGATAACACGGCCCTCGCTCCTTTCCTTCTTCCCTTTCAGATTTCCTTTTGACCCTGGTTATTTATTCAGCGGAGCCCAGCGGGGGATGTGAGCACAGAGCCAAAAATCCTCTCCTCACGCGGGAAGGACTGGCTGGCCACGCCAAGCCTGATGGATTGGGGCTGGCGCTGCAGGCCTCTGGAAAGAGTTATTTTTATCTTGCTCTGAGCAAAGTTTTTCTATCACCTTGCTGCAAACAGCTCATCAGGAGAACAGCTGGGGCTCCTGCTTGCTGCTTTTGGGGGTGGATGGTCTTGATGAAATCCACCAGTGATGTGCTGGGGCAGAGATGCAGCTGGTGCTGCAGCAAGGCAGGCACTGGGAATGGGGGCTTCTGGCCAGCTTTGTCCTGCTGGGAGACCCCCCCAGCAGACCAGTGCCTGCACTGCACAGGCAGCAACACCCCCAGGAGAAGGCAGGCTTAGCAAGTGCTGGTGCTGAATAAATCCTGACTGATCTACCTCCTTCCCCAGAGGGGTTAGGGCTGGGTTAGCCAGAGTGTGCAGGGCTGCCTGGAGTGCTGCCAGCAGCCAATGTTTGTAGGAAAATCAATCCCTGCAGACACCCCGCAACTCAGCGTATTTATCACTGCCCTGCACGCAGGACAGACCCTGAAATCCAGCGTGCAGCGTCTCTGGAATCTCCTGCTTTGCTTGGAGAAGCCAGAAAGGAGGACAGGAATGTGTGGAGCAAGGGCAGAGAGTTTTCTGGGCATGGCCTGTCCCAGCTGGGGGCTGGACCTGTCATGGTGGTTACATCAGGGACCACGAGGGGAGACAAGGGACTTCTCTTCTGCCTTCTTCCTTTAATGCCTGAAAGTTGTCCCCGAATTGGAATCTTTTAATCTCAGTGCTTCCCAAGGACGCAGACTCTCCTCTTTCCAGCTCACTATTTGAACTTCAGTGGTGGCTGGTGTTTGATTGATGCTGCCATCTCTTTCTACCCTCCCTCTGTCAAATCAAAGCTGCCTTCACAGCGCTGAGACTGGAGCAGCAGAGCTGCAGCTCAGCCATCCCGAGGCAGAGGGATGGTGGGTGGCGGGCAGGGGAGGCAGCAGCCTCAGATCAGCACCTTTGTTTGGTCTTCAAAACGTGCTCAAACCACAAAGCAGCTTCTTTGTGCCTGTTTGTATCACCAACAGCACCAGGGAGCAAGCAGTGGAGTATTTGGGGAGCAGGAGTTGCTCTTCTGTTACGTGTTTCCCTGCAGTGCATTTCAGCTGCTCCCTAATTTCTCCAGAGCCGTGTGGCTTTGAAGTCCATGCGGCACATCCAGGCTCTGGCTTCCTGCATGGTGGTGTGCAGTGGGACAGAGCTGGTTTGCATCCTTTGCTCCTAACCTCCTTTTTTTGCCTTGCCTCTTTTCATTTGTCTCCCCAACCCCGTGCCCTGCAGATTCAGAGGATGATGGGGAGTCGGAGGCAGCGAAACAACTGATTCAGCCCATAGCTGAAAAAATCATAGCCAAGTACAAAGCCAAAGAGGAGGAGGCACCGTTGCTCTTCTTCGTGGCGGGTGAGGTAAGTGAAAGGAGGGCACAGGGCTGTGTCCTGCTGGGTATGGGTACCACTGTTGTTGTTGTTCAATGGGTAAACTGAGGCACGGAGCTACTGCAGCTGTCAGGCACCACAGAGCAAAACCAGACTTGAGGCCTGGCTCAGTCCATGCTCTCCTTGCTGGGTGTTACTTCTAGCAAAGGGTTTGGTCAGAAGGGGAAAAACCTGAAGATGGGAGAGGGACAGGCAGAGTGGGGCTGTGGGAGGGAGCGGAGCTGCCACACTGGGGCTGCTGCCCCACTCAACCCTGAGGCTGTGTGGGCAGGGGAAGAGGAGCAGGGTTTGAGTTTCAGCCTGGCCCAGCCAGTGAAATTTCGGCTGTTTTCCTGAGCTGGCCATGCTTTTCATGGCTGGGATGGTATTTGAGGCATGTGCCGGCTGCAGTGCTCGGAGTCAAAGATCTGCTGGAGAGAATGGGAAATGGGAAAACTGGAGGACTTCTGGCCTCCCTTTCCCCTGCACAGACACTTTGCCCTGCAGCAGTCTGGCAAATGAAGGTTTTGTCTATGGGTCAAAAATGCTCCCAGCACCCCCAGGCCTGCAGTTCCCCTCCCACATCACTGCTCAGGGCCTGGGCAGGTGGCAGCCGCTGCGCCTGCTCCGTCCCTGCATGCCCACGTCACAGCCGCAGCGTTCCCTGCGCGGAGCCCTCCGGAGCCGCCCTGCGACAAAAGGGTCCCCACTGCCACACCCAGGCCCCCCCAGCCAGACAGGCCCCCACTGCCACCACCCACAGCCCCACTGGCCCCTCTGTGCAGCCGCTCCCACCACCATAACGGGTCTCTGAGCATCCCAGCTCAGCCCCGCACCCTTGAATAAGTCCGTTGTTGGAAAGGGCTATTTTGGGAGGGTCCGAGACCTTCCCCCCTCCCCCAGAGCCTGCGAAGCGTTTTCCTCCCGCTCGCCGGCTGTAGCTGAAACATTGCTGCTATTCATGCAGCTCCCGACGGCCCTGCAGCGGCCGGCCCGAAGAATGGGGAGCGTCCGGCACGTCCCATTCATCCGTCACCTCAATAGCCGGGAGCGCTGGCCCCGGGGCTCCGCTGGCCCCCACGCACAAAGCAGCCCGGCCATGGCCGGAGCAGGCGCCTCCCATTGCTCTCCCAGCACTGTCTGGACCGATTTTGCATTGATTAAAAATATTCCTTGGTGCCTTTGTAAATAAAGGACGAGGCGTCCCGACACCTGGGTGGGGGGTGGCCAAGGCGACGAGCCCAGCCCTGCTCGCCCTTCCAGCCACGTGGTCCAGCTGCGCCAGAAACCCCTGCAAAGGAAGGGGAGGCGCGACCGGAGCTCCCCAGCGCTGCCGCCACGCGCTGCAGAGCCCCGGCCGCCAACCAGGTGGATGGATTCCATTCCTGCCCCTCGGAAGGGGTGCGCAGGAACGCCCCGCTCCGGGTGCGGCACAGCGTGGGCTTGGTGATGAATCGCACCAGTGCCGGCTTTTTGCATCCCACAGCCTCGGGAGGGATAAATCGTTGCCTTTGACCAGAGCTGAGCTGTGCCTGGCTGAGGGGAGGGCAGCCCTCTCCCCCTGCAAGCAGCCTGGTGCTCTTGTGTGTGCCCAGACACTGGGACCTGCTGATGGGGTCTCACGGTTGGCTCAAAGCACAAGACTTCATCCCATTCCTGTTCTTTGCTTTGTTCCAGGCGTGCACTTGGGTCCCTTTGGTATCCACCCTTGGTGAGCAGGGAGGTGGCTGTGCTGCCAAAGGGCTGGCAGTCCTCACATTCAGTTCTTCAAGCTATGGATGTCCCAGAGGCTCTGGGGTGGCCGGGGCAGTGGGTCAGCATGGAAGCAGGGGTTGGAGGAGAGCATGTCCCATTCCAGCCTAGGATAAACCAATCCTGTTTGGTTCTGACACAAACCACGAGCAGAGCCGGCAGCAACGTGGGTGTTGCCTGCTGTGCTCGTGGTCCTGCAGTGCTGGTGCAAGGCCCAGTCCCTTGGGATACACTGTGGGCTGGACTGTGGCAGCAGCAAACTGCTCCTGGTGTCCTGGCTCTGCTGATGACTCCTCTGTCCTTCTCCTTTTGGCTTCCAGGACGACATGACCGACTCCCTGCGGGATTACACCAACCTGCCCGAGGCTGCACCCTTGCTCACCATCCTGGACATGTCAGCCCGGGCCAAGTACGTGATGGATGTGGAGGAGATCACGCCCGAAATCGTGGAAGCCTTTGTCAGCGACTTTCTAGCAGACAAGCTAAAACCCGAGCCCATCTAAGGGGCCTCTGTGCCAACAGACGTTATTTAAAACTAGGTCTCTCTTCCGCCGCTTGTGGATTCTCCAGCGTGTCCTCACGCCCGACCCAGTATCCAACCTTCTTGTGGTGCCTTGTTTTACGCAGTGAATCCTTCTCCTAAGCAAACTCCTTGAGATGCACTTTCAGCAGGGAGTTGTTGGCGTTTGGAGACTTCGCTTGTGCTTCATGGTGATATTATTCTCTAATAACCAGGCCAGAACTGTTACTGTATTGTTATTTTATACACGGCACTAGCTAGCAGGCAAATCTTTTTGCATGGTGTTCTTCCCAACGTATGCATCAGGCAGTGGGTGGGGTTCTTGGGGCTCTTTTCTTTCTCCTCCTCCCCCTTCTTTCCTTTCTTACCACCCCTGCTGACTAAATGACTTCCAGGAAGCAATAAGGAAACTGTCCCCATCGCCCCTGGCCAGTCCTTTCTCTCCCACGCAAGTGCCCTGACAAGGCCAAGACAAGTCTTAACTGCTGACAACCTCTGAAAGACCACGGCACAGCCAAGCTCTTCCTCCTGGGGGTGAGACCTTCCCTCGTGGGTTTCCCACCCCTCACTCCAAGCACCGACAGCCTTAGGCAGCGCTGGCTGTTCGTGTCAAGGTCCATCCCCCTGCCATGGGTGGGTGTTCCCTCTGTCCCTCCCACTCTGAGCCAGGAGGAGGATCACCACCGGGCTGCCCTCACCTCTTGTTTCTTCCTTTGTGCTCTCCCTGTCCCCTCTTGTCCCTCTCTCTGGTATGAACTGTCTTCTCCCCTGTGTTAGTTGATTGAGCTGTTTTTCGTAGGTGTGTCCCAAACTCAACGTAAATGGTGCTGTTCTTTAAAAAAATAACCAAAAAAAACAACCCACCCAAACCCTAAGGAAAAAAACCCTCCCTCCCTAACCCAAGCAGCACAGCCGAGCCCTTGAAAAGTGACATTGTAAAAACTGTACATGGTGATTGGAACTTTGTAATAAAACTGTTACAATGACCTCGTCCCCGGAGGTGCCGATTGCCTGTCCTGCTGTCAGAGAGGGAGCCCATGTGGGGGGAAGAGGAGCCCCCAGCCTGACCCCATGGATCGGTGGCTCCTGGGATTCCCCCCTGGGCTCACTCAGCCCCTGCCTGTGCCTGGTTTGCTGGGGTGGGTCGGAGCTCCCCAGGAGGGAGGGAGCCCTTTGGTGGCCACTGCGGCGTTCCCAGCCCGATGTCCCAGCCTGAATAGAGCGTGTTGTGCAAGCCACTGCTTTTCCCTTTCAGCTCATTAGTCAGCCATGGCAGGATTATGGTGTCCCCCTTTATCCTGCTGCAGCTTCCCACCCTGCCAGGAGCTGGGAACAGCCGCCAGCTCGGGCTGTATAAACCCAGCCTGTGTTCTGCACGTTTCAGAGGTTGTTCCCGTGTTCAGCAGTGATGAACTGACTGGTGAGCAGTTCCAGGAGCAGCCCAGCACCTCCCAGCAGTGGTGTGGTCAGGAGTGCTGGAGCTCGGACACCCCACACCACAGCCACCCCCAGCCAGCCTCGCCCTTGGCAGGGTTGGAGCGAGTGTTGGAGGATGGGGTTTGGGTAAGCACAGGCAGCACCCATTCAGGTGGCAGCAACCTGACCTTCCTGACCCAAAACTACTCCAAGCAGCCAGGCTGGGAAGGACACACGCTGTCAGCAGCAGCCTGGCTGGGCCAGCACAAACGAGGGATCTGAGGTCTCCACGGATCTGCTGGATGAAAGGGCTGGAGCAGGGGGGGGAAACCGGCTGAGGTGAGGCCAGGGCTGCTACTCAGCCTTTCCCTTCTCGCGGTGATCACCCTTCCCTTCTCTCTAGCATCACCATGTGGCCACCACATCCACTGGGAGCCACGCACTCATCTCAGCACGGCTCCAGCCTTAAATACTCATTTATTACAAACCAAACAGCCCGAGCCGCTCGTTTATTAACTCTCAAGGTAACCAAAGGGAAGAAGTGCTCCTTCAGCACCCAAACCACAGCAATTCAGCCTGACACAGGCAGCTTCTGCCTGTCATCCTCCTGCTTGTGCCTCCACAGCAGCTGCCTCTTGCCCTCGAAGAGCACGATGCCAGCAGCAATAGCAGAGTTCAAGCTGTCCACGCCTGGCACCACGGGAATGACCAGTCTCCTCCCCCCTGTGCTGGCTGCCAGCCGAAGCGCGGCCGGACTCAGGCCGTGGGTCTCCCCTCCGATCACCACAGCCACTGGAGTCTGTGCCCAGTCCTCGTAGTAATGCTGTGCAGCCAGCTCTGGGATTCCTGCTGCTCCCTCCTCATCCTCGTGCTCAGGAGCAGCCTTGGGGCTGGATTTCACAGGAGCTTTTGGGCTGTCAGGAGCAGACCCAGCTCCTCTCGGCACGGATGTGGTCCTGGCCGGGACATCTGGGTCGTTGTTGTCGGCCACGCAGACCTGGATGCCATCAGGAAGGTTGGTGGGAACAGATTCCCAGTCCAGGTTGGCAATGATGGGCACACGGAAGTGAGCCCCCATTCCTGCACGGAGCACCTTTGGCTCCCACGGATCCACACAGCCTGGGAAGGAAGAGGGAGAAACGGTGACAGCGCAGGGACTCCCCCAAAGGTGGATTCAGCAGCCACAGCGAACCACGCCAGCCACTCCTTACAAATTCTGGGGAACGTCTTCAAGCACCTCATTCCCTGCCTTACCCCCAGGTAACTCAAACTTTCCTCTTACCTTTGGTGAGCAGCACTTTCTCACAGCCTGCTCCTGCTGCAGATCTCAGGATAGTCCCCAGGTTTCCCGGATCTCGGATGTTGTCGCAGATGAGGAGCAGTGGCAGGGAGTTGTTGAGCTGAGCTGCAGGGTAGGACATCTTGGCAGGGTCAGGCTTGGAAAAGATGCCTGAGGAAATGAAGTGTGACAGGTTTATGACTGACCCACCCTAAGGAGAGGCCTGCTCTGTGAGAGTTGGCCCCAATTTCAATAAATATGTGCTGGAGGAAGTGTTAGGAAAAGCACCACCTAAAGGAAGTTGGAGCAGAGTTTGTCACTTTGCAAGGAAAGCTTATTTTCCAGCAGGGCTGGAGCATTGTGCTGTGTTTAAAGAAAGATTATTAAGAGTCATTATCCTAAATAAGAAAAGCTTCCCTTTGGGCAGTGTTGCAACTGTTTCAGAGGCGACTTACCTAGAAGCCCCTGAGGAGTCACGAGGTCAGACCAGGTCTTAATGTCTTCAAATTTCACCTTAACTAAGCTGGCTGGTTTTATCTCTGCCTCAGGCAGCAGCTTCAGGTGCCCCACAGTGCTGAAGAAGAGCGTTTGTGGCACAGCTCCTGCCTCCAGTGCGTCCTTGATCAGCCTGTGCCCCTCCAGCAGAATCTTCCCGTGATTATCCCGAAACTTCTTTGACTTGGCGATAGTCACCACTTTTCTGTGGAGAAATTATTCAGAGATGTGGCTGTGATGCTGGCACCACCTTCAGTCTGTCCTTCACCAGCTCCTGAGAGCTTCACTGGGAGGTCACAAAGATGATCGAGGGATGGAGCACCTCTCCTAAGAGGAAAGGCTGGAAAGGTGACCTTACAGCATCTTTCAGTACTTGAAGGGACTCCAAGAGAGCTGGAGAAGGACTTCAGCAAGGGCCTGGAGTGCCAGGACAAATGGGAATGCCCTTGAACTTCCAGAGGGCAGGATTAGATGGGATATTGGGAAGGAATTGTTCTCTGTGAGGGTGGCGAGGCCCTGGATCCCTGGAAGTGCCCAAGGCCAAGCAGGGTGATGCTTGGAGCAACCTGAGATAGTGGAAGGTGTCCCTGCCCACGACAAGAGGTGGAACGGGATGGGCTTTAAGGTCCCTTCCAACCCAACGACTCCCCGGTTCTATGAAGCACCCCCGGTGTCAGTCTCCCCGCTTCCTCCCAAGGCTGGAATTTCCCTCCCATTCAGGGAGTTTTACGAGGGGCAGCACGGCCGGGCCCCGCTCCCCGCGCTCACCCCATCCTGCGGTCCCCGGGCGCCGCCTTCTCGTACCACAGCCCCGGCGCGGCCGCGCAGCGCTCCACGGCGGGCGGCGGCGGCGGCGGCTCCGAGCGCTCCCGGGGACTCTGCGGGCTCTCCCCGGGGCTCTGCGGGCGCTCCTGGGCGCTCTGCGGCTGCAGCACCCGCACGGGGCTCCGCCGCAGCGCCCGCACCCCGCGCCGCCCGCCCGCGTCCCCCCGCGCCCCGCGGGGCCTCAGCAGCGCCCGCCACGCGCGGCCCAGCGCCGCCATCGCGCGGCCGCCCCGCCCCCGTGACGTCACCGCGCACCGACCCGTGACGTCACCGCGCCGCGTGACGTCACGGGCGCAGTCATGGCCTCCCGCCGGGCGCTGCACTTCGTGTTCAAAGTGGGCGACCGGGCCCGCACCGCGCGGTTCTACCGGGAGCTGCTGGGCATGAGGGTGAGCGCCGGGGCCGGGCCGGGGCTGGGCCGGAGAACGGGCGGTTCTGCGCCCGCCGTGTCCCCGGACCGCGGCCCAGAGGAAGGGATGGAAATGGGGGTGGAAATGGGGGTGGAAATGGGGGTGGAAATAGGGGTGGAAATAGGGGTGGAAATGGGAGCCGCGTCCTGCCCGCGCTCACCCTCTTCTCGCCCGCTTCACCGGGCCTAGGAAAGGGATCCCGGGCTGGAACGAGGTGATCTTCCAGGTCCCCTCCCAACCCAAAGCGTTGTGTGGTTCTCAAGGTGCTGAGGCACGAGGAGTTCGAGGAGGGCTGCAAGGCCAGCTGCAACGGGTGAGTGCCCTGCCCGCCGTGACCGCCCGTGTGCCAGCTGGTAGCTCACAGGACAGTAAGGGTCGTGTTGTTCTTCATTAGGCTGCTTCCCTTGGAACCTACAGCCCCCTCGGTCTGTGTAGGTGTGATGCTCACCTTGAACATAAATGCCACACCTATAGACTGGTACTTAACTGTAGCAAATTATTTCTGAGATTTGCAGTCACTACGTTCGGTTCCACTGATTATTTATATAGGCGTGGCGTCAAGGTTCTTGAGTTAAAAATCCCTCCTGGTAGCCCCAAAAGCTTTTTGTAAAGACAGAGGAATGAAAGAAAGAAGAAATAGGAATGCGTTTCTCTCTGAACTTGAAGGAATCTGACAGTTTGGTGCCCTTTCCTACTTAGCAATAAGGAAGTGATTGTATAATTGCAGCTAATGAGCAGCCTGTGCTCTTAAAGCAGGAGCTGTTAATGAGGTAGAATTGCTTTTATCACACGGCCATGAATGACAGCCCAGGGTCAAAATGCCATTATTTCACTCTAACAATGCAATTCCTCCTTGAAACGCAAATACTTGCAGTTCTTGGTGGTTACTTTTAATACTCGTGACATTAAAATATGGACATCATGGATATTCCAGCCCTTATGATGGAAAATGGAGCAAGACCATGGTGGGCTATGGACCAGAGGACAACCACTTTGTTGCAGAGCTGACTTACAATTATGGCATTGGAGAATATCGCCTGGGCAATGACTTCCTGGTGAGTTCCACTCCAAGCAGCCAAACCTTCTCATGATAAGCTTATTTACTTTAATAATTAGAAGCTTGTGTGTCACATGGGTTGTACCAGCTGCTTTTTTTATGCTTTTTTGGTTTCTTAAACACTTCAGTGTTGCTTTTGTGGTTGTTTCCAAGTTGGAAGAGCAGAAACCAGAGCAGATTTGGGCTCACTTAATGTCCAGGAAGCATTCCTTGAGCTCTGCCTCTGCTGTGTGTGTGGGACAGCTGGTACTGGCTGCCGGATCCAACACGGAATGCTTAGCAAAACACTCTTATATTTATTATTAATCATTTTTTTTGTGATTTGGTGGCTGGCAGCAGATGGAGATCTCACGTTTCCTGTGTGAAAACAGGTGATGTCTCTGCAGCCACCCCGTGAATTTTGTTGTGTCCTCTCTAGGGCATCACTCTGGTGTCCAGCCAGGCTGTGAGCAATGCCAGGAAGATGGGGTGGCCCCTCAAAGAAGTCACCTCTGGTGTCTTTGAAGCTGAAGCCCCGGGAGGGTACAAGTTCTACCTGGAAGACAAGGAACAGCTCAAGCAAGGTGAAATATTTACCCTCACCCTTACTGGTGTTCAGGAGGATTTACCAGTGGGTTATCAGAGTGGGCTGTGTGTTTATTTCGATGGCATTTTATAAAACAGAGCACTTTTTAATCATTTCTTTGTTACTTTTCAAGAATGCAAAACTGCATTTAAACCTATAATACGTTTGTAACTAATTTGAAATTGTTGCAATCCTCAAGATCCTGTGTGGAAGGTAACTCTGGGTGTCTCAAACCTGCAGAAGTCTGTGAGCTACTGGTCTGGTTTGCTTGGGATGAAAGTATATGAGAAGGATGAGGAGAAACAAAGGGCTTTGCTGGGCTACGCTGATAACCAGGTCAGTCCTTGGAAACCTCACCGTGAAAACTTCTTATTTTATGAGAACAGCATCTTAAAAGGAAAAAAATTCTTAATTAAAGCAACTGTGCACTTAATTAAGAGTGTTTTCATCGAAGCTTGTGTACGCTCAACTGCGTTTTTAAAAAAAGCAAAGCTGTGGTTTGCTCTGGTGATTCTGCCTTGCTGGGAAGGGCGTGAATGGGGGATTTTTGGAATCACCCACATCCTGGAGAAAAAGCTGCAGCGTCCCTAGAAGCCAGGCTGGGTTTTTCCCTGTTGCAGTGCAAGCTGGAGCTGAAGGCTGGTGGAGGGGCCGTGGATCACGGGACGGCGTTCGGGCGCATCGCCTTCTCCTGCGCCAAGGACGAGGTAACAGCCACGCTTCCCTCACGCCTCTCCTTACCCCACAGCTGGGGAAGGCAGCTTTTTAAGGTGCACAGAATATCTCTGAGCAGATAGTTTGCTTATCTTTCTGGCAGTGGGATGGTTTTGGTTGGTTTTCTGTTTTAAGCTGCCAAGCATCGAAGCCCTGATGAAAAAGGAGAATCAGAAAATTCTGACGCCTCTGGTGAGCTTGGACACGCCTGGCAAAGCCACGGTGCAAGTGGTTATTCTGGCTGATCCTGTGAGTAACTCTGGAAACAGTGATTAAATTGGGTTCAAATGCTCTCTGCCATTGGTTATGACTGAGCTGCTCCTGTTTAGGATGGCCATGAAATCTGTTTTGTGGGAGATGAAGCGTTCAGAGAGCTGTCCAAGGTGGACCCTAATGGTGACAAGCTGTTGGATGATGTAAGTGGCTGCACATTCATTTTCTTCCTGATTTAGAGACACCTGTAGAATCCAATTTTCATTCCATGCTGAGTGTTTTTTGGAGAAGCAAATTGCCCAGGCTTGGTAAGGAAAATAAATCCATTTTTAAAGCTCACTGAGTGCCCTGGGTGGAGTTTTCCAGCCTTCCCCTTGGGGTATGGTCACGTTATTTCCTGGGGCAGAGAACATTGGTTTTCAGTGTCCATTCTTCTTACAAGCAGCTAAAAAATGATTTATCCCTGCAGAGAGCTTTCCCCCTGTTCTGACCACACTCCCACTTGTCTTTGTGCAGGCCATGGCTGCAGACAACAGTGACAAGTGGTTTGCTGAACACAACATGAAGAAGGTTTCAGCTTAGCTGGAGCAATGGACTGGGCTGCTCCTCTGTGCCTTGGAGTTCTTCCAGGAAAATGCCAATTGCACTGCCCTCCCAATCAGAGGGTGCTGGAGTGTCCCGTGGTGGTTTTTTGGTTTGATTTAAGCTGATGTCTCTGGCTGCTGCTCTCTCCCTTCCAGCAAATCACATCTTCTCCTTCCAAACAGCAGGGCTGTGCAGCAAAGGAGCAGGCTGAGCCCTTGGCTTCATAACAGGCGTCATCAGTCAAGAAAACCTCACGTTTCTGTTGCTGTTATACTTGAAAGAAAGGTTAATAGAGATGGTATTTTCTAATTCATTTATTTTCTGATTGATTTGCTTTAGCTGTCCTTTATTTGCAGGCTGGGGGAGGGTTTTCAGGTCTCTGTGACTCCTTGCCCTCTCCAGTGGGGCTGTGCAGGGGGAACTGGGGCAGGGAACAGGGAGTGCATTCCTTTATTAGGAACAAAGAAAGGATCTTGCCAAACCCCTTCCCAAGGAGATTTCCACATTGCAGGAGGGAGCTGAAGCTGTGCTGTGGTTTGTAGCTGCACTGTCTGCTGAGGTGCCAGGGGGCAGCTTGAAATAAGTTCTGCAATGAGCTTTTGGTGAGAAGCTGCCTCTGGAAGTAGCAGGTCAGGGTTTATTCCATTGGAATGAGAGCTGGGAATACAGGGAGTCATTCCTGGCATTTTCTGTGCCAGGTATGCTGCCTGGCATAGCATTTTCTTGATGAGAACCTTAAATAAAGTATCTTAAATCAGGTTTTCATCATGAAACTGAGTTTTGCAGGGAAGAGCAGGCAGGATCAGCAGTGTTGGCACTTCTGAGCTGAAACAGGAACAATCCCTCGCTGCGATTTTGCTCGAGCTTTTAAATTCACGTTTAACGACGGGTTTGAGTCGTACTCATCCAATTAAATTGGAGCACGGTAACTAATTAATTAATTAATTGACTGATCCTGCCCGTCTCCGCGCCGCCAGGGGGCGCTGCCGGCGGGGGGGGGGGGGCGCTGTTGCCGGCGTGACGTCAGCGCGCCGCCCGCGTGACGTCAGAGCGCGGCGCCGCCATGGAGGCGGCGGGCCCGGGGCCGTGGGCCGTGGGCGAGGAGACGGCGATCCTGCACGGCGGCTTCCTGCTGGCCGCCCGCCTGCTGCAGCCGCGGCCGCTGCGGGAGCTGCGCAAAGCCGACTGGCCCCGCGCGGGCGTGCCCATCACCGACGCGCTGCGCGAGATCGGCGAGCGCTGCCCCTCGCCGCTGGGCCGCGGCGTCTGGAAGAAGGAGGCCGTGGCCATCGTCTGGGCGAAAATCTTGCTGCCCGCCCCGCCCGCCGCCTCGCTGGAATGGGGCTGGAAGGATGACGGGTTCTTCTCCGTGGGCGCGATGATCCCCGATGTCAACCACACCGCCCTCTTCGAGCTGGTCAAGGCGCTGGGAGTGCCGCGGCTCTTCGTGCAGCTGCTGCTGGCGCTGCCTCCAGATGTGTGCCGGGGACAGCTGGAGAACTTGGTGGAGTACATCTCCAGCGAGACATCCCCGTCGGACATCAGGTTCTTGTTGGACGTGTGGTGGGAGGTGATGAAGCACAAGGAGGGACAGGAGGATGCGACGGTGTCTGCGTTCAGCGCTCTCATACATCAGCACGGGGCTGAGCCCTCCCTGGAGGATGGTCTGCAGCCCCCAAAGAGGTTCAAGGGTGACCCTGGGAACCCCCCAGGTGCCACTGGGCTGCCGATGCTGCTGCTGGAGGGGTTAAAGCAGATCCGAGGCAGCATCACCCAGCCCCGCTTGAGGTGCTACGCCCTGGCCAACCTGGCTGAGCTGCTGTGCCTGTCCTCTGGGCTGGGGCCAGGGGCCAGCCCCCTGCCCATCACAGAGTACCTGGCCAAGGTCAGTGCCCTGGTCAGCCTCTGGAGCAGTGACACTGACAGCCAGTACCACCCCTGCGGGCTGGCAGAGAAGGTGAGGGAAGCAGAGAGAAGCGTGAGCCTCCTGCCCCTGACCAGACTCTCTCGTGAGGAGCTCTTTGTTGGCTTGGACTTGCTCTGCAGCTTCTTACAGGCCTGGGGAGAGGAGCTGCAGGACACTCTGAAGGGCTCTGAGGAGCTGTGTTACGAGAGCTACCGGCTCCTGGACACTCTGACCACCCTTGGGAAGAACCTGGATTTCCTCTCAGAGACCGGAGACCTGGGGGAGGGCGAGGCACAGGTAGTGTTAGAGCTGACACAGCTCACCAAGGACTTTCTCAGGGACTCCAGTGCTGTCCTGAAGGGTTTGGACACCAGCCTCGAGCCTTCAGTTGCCATGGCAATCATTGCACAAAGGCTGGACCGCCATGTGGACGTGTGCTCTGTTTTTGCATCTGAAAAGACCTGGGCTTTTTCAAAGGCCTGGGTCGAGTGCCTCGTGAAAAACAAAGCTCTGTTCCAGAACCCTGAGCTAGTTTTCAAACTGCTGGAGATGCTGGTGAACTTTTCCACGTCCCACCATGACAAGGAGGCCCGAGAGCTGCAGATGCAAGTGACCAAAGCCATCGTGGAGTGTTACACTGAGCTTTCTTTAACTGATAAAAACCAAGTGATCTCAGGTGTCCTGGCGTCCTGGGGTGGCCAAGGTCTGTCCCAGAACTTGCAGGTTGTCAGGGACGGGTTCCAGGAGGACCTGAATGTGACTTTCAACCAGATCACAAAGAGTGTGTCTGATGAGGGCCTGACCAGGGCTGTGGCTTCTGTGGCCAGGCTGACGCTGCTGTACCCCGAGGCCACAGTGAAGCAGGTTTGTCATCTTGCTGTGGTCAACCTCGGAGCACACCAGTTCCTCGCCCAAATCCTCTGCTCCTTCTCAGCACTGAGCTTCCTGGAGAGCCATGAGGATCCAGGCAGGCCATGCAGCCTGGTGGTGAGGTGTCTGGAGGAGGCAGTGTGGGGGAAGCTTTCCACAGCGAGGGAGGAGGAGCAATTCCTTCAGTTCCTGGCCTTTCTCATGCAGCCAGGCTCAGCCACCCCACTTGTGTCACCTGCAGAGGTGACCAAAGCCTTTGTCCTTCCCTATTTGAAGTCAGACTCTCCTCAGATTGAGCTGAGCCTGCAGATCCTCAGTAAGGTTTTGGGAATACCGTCCTGTTCAGAAGAGCACTGGATCAAATCCTGCCACCCCTTCCCACTTCTCCTCAGCCTCTGCAAACTTCTAGATGGTTACACCAAGTACTGGCATCAGCCTAAGGAGCAGCTCTTCCCTTCCCTGGAGACCAAAGACCTGATTCTGAACATCCTCTGCCAGCTGTGCGAGCTGGTGGGACCAGAGACCGTCCCCTCCCCGGAGCTGTGGGGGCAGTCGCTGGCCTGGCTCCACAGGAAGGTGGCACCACTGGACTGGACTGTCGGGCTCCGTCTGAAGAAGCTTTACGGGGACCACTTCAAGAACGAGGTCCCGGCGACGCTGTTTGAGATCTGCAGGCTCCCTGAGGACGAGTGGACATCCCAGTCCTTGCCAGCCTACGGGCCGGGCAGCGGGCTGCTGGCGTGGATGGAGTGCTGCTGCGTGTCCCCAGCGCTCAGGGACACGATGCTGGCGCTGCTCACCGTCAACGTGGACAACCCTGAAGAAGTGAATCTCTTCAGCAAGGGCTTCCTGGTGGCCCTCATCCAGGTGCTGCCGTGGTGCAGCCACGGCGAGTGGAAGAGGCTGGCGCCCGTGGTCGAGCAGCTGCTGCAGCGGCAGGTGCTGCACGTGCCCTACACGCTGGAGTACGTGCAGCACATGCCCCTGCTCAACCTCCGCCCCTTCGCCTGCCACCTCCAGCTCTCCGTGCTCTTCCTGCGGGGCTTCCAGCTCCTCTGCAGCTCCAGCTGCTCCTCCTGGCTGCCGCCAGAGGCCTGGCTCCACGTGGTGCAGCTGTACTGCGCCAGCCTGACCGACCTGCTGGCCTCCGTCAAGGCCACGGCGAGAGCCCCGTCTCACCCCGCCGAGGACGGCGCCGGCACGCAGGAGGTGTCCTTCGTGTGCATCCAGATGTTCTGTCACCTGCTGCACGTGGCTGCCATGCTGCCGGCCGGGGGCTGCGGGGAGCCGCTGCTGGTGGTGGCCCTGGAGGTGCTGTCGCAGTACGAGGCGTCCAGCGGCGCCGACACGGCTCCCTGCACCGCGCTGCGCAGAGCCAACGAGAGGCACTTCCTGGAGTCCATCACGGACAACGTGGGGCACGAGGAGCTGCGCAGCACCCTCCTGCAGAAGCTCAGCAAGCTGGGAGTGCACTCAGAGCGCTGACGAGGGACCTCTGATCTGGATCTTGTAAGATCTGTAATAAACCCTTGTGTTTTCTCTTTTGAGTGTATTCCCTCCCTGCTGTTTTTTCTTCCACTGAGCAGTGGAAGTGGCTGCATAAAGATGTGTAGGAGGAGCACTTTAGTTATCCATTGAAATAACTGGACACAGCTGTTCCTGAGCCAAGCTGCCAGTTCTGTGGCTGCAGCCTTGCCTGCTGGCACTCTGGATTTACACAGCAGCCTCCAGCATCCAGGAAATCACTTCCCTCTGGCTGCTTTGCCACCAGCCCTCTCCTAGTCCCGGGAGAATTGCTGGTTTTGCCACGTGCTGCCGGAGGCTGGAAAACAAGTTGGAAGCTGGGAAGCGAGTTGAGTGAGTTCAGGACAGGCAGGAACCTTTGGAAATCCGTGTGTGCTGCTCCTGCCCGGAGGTGGGGGTGCAGCAGTAACCCCACATGTAACACCCCCACCCAGCAATGAACGGCACGTGGAAGAGCCAGCCAGTGGTGTGACTCAGAGAGGAAATCTTTATTGGTCTCCTGATAGTAAATAGGGCAGTGTTAGTGCAAACTGAGGTGCCTCATTGGCTGGCTTTTCTTTGTCCTTACATAAGGCACGTTATTCGCAATGAAAACAGTGAGATACAACATCTGTAACGAGTTGCAAGCGGTTTGTAACATCAGCTGCTCTCGGTGGTTTCTGTGACAGTGGTGGCTCTGCAACAACAACCACAGGTTGGAAGAGGCCCTTCTTTGTTTTTTTACACTCTATCCAGAAAAACAGCCGTGGTTGGGATGAGATCCAACCCCCAAAAGATCCAGGTTTCCCAGAGCTCAGCTGCTGGTTTCAGACAGAATGAAAGGCACAGAGTGGTCGCAGGTCTCCGGGGCTGTGCCAGGGTTGTGCCAGTGCAGTTCCCTGCCCTGGAGCAGGCACAGAAGGCTGCAGGAGGAGGAGGAGAAGGTGGCTACCCTGGCTGGTGCTGGCTACAGGCAATGAACTCAGCTGTGGTCCGACTGCACACACCTGCAGGGCTCCTGAACCCTGTGGTGCAGGGCGAGCCAGGGAGCCTATACCCATTTTGCTGTGGCTAAAAGTGGAAATGGGCTGAACTGGTGAAGGGCCAGCTCAGCATCCTGCTCTGGGGTTGCTGGTTCCTTCTGTGCAGCCCCACTTCTGTCCCTGGCAGCCTCACGGGGGGTGGGATGGGGCTGGAGGGATGGGACTGTACGGGTGCTGCCAGGGCCTGGTGGTGCCAGCTGGAGGGCAGAGCAGAGCAGGGTGTGCCAGATGGTTTTAAATACCTGCTGAGGGGATGCAGCCAGATAAAAGCAGCTGTGGTTAGGGGAGGGGAGGGAAAATTGCACCCTCTGCCAAGGAGGGGCTCTGCACAGTGCCCTGTGTGTTGATGAGATGTCGCTCTGAGACAGCAGAACCGTTCCTCTGTCCTGGCATGAGCTTCTCCCCTCCAGCCCTGCTGGGAACACCAGAACTGGCAACACAGGAGTCCCCCGCAGGACTGTCGGACGCTTTTAGTGAAAAGCACCATCGAGTTAAGTGGAGCTTGAGCCCAGCAGCCACAGCAGCAGCAGGAGGTGAGGTGCATGTGGGAGGTCAGAGGCCGAACAGGGCTGTAGTGTATGTAGAGCTGAAGTCAGTAAAGGCCAGGAAGGGCTCTGCAGAGCTGTGCTGCGGCTCCAGGCCTGGCTGGGGCTGCGGCAGGTCCGGCACAGGCTCCCCATCGCCGCTGCTGGGGCCGGGCCCGCTCCAGCATCCCCGCGCAGGCTCCTGCACGCCGCTGTGCCGGTGTCCGGTGTCAGCCCCGGCAGCCGCGCCGGGGGGGCTGCAACAAACCCCTCTCGTGTAACCCTCTGCGGGGCCGCAGAGCTGAATCCCAGAAGGAATGTCGTGCATCCAAGCCGGCTCCCACCCCGGCGGGAGGACACGAGGCACTGCCGCGGCGTGGGAGGAAAGCCTTCCTAGCCCCGGCTGGTGCTGCCTGGCACGGCGCTGGAGACGGGAGGCTGCTTCCAGCTCCGGCAGCCCGGCGGAATCGCTGCTCCCGATGGAAGGGCCGGGGGCTGCCCTGTGCCAGCCCCTGGCCGTTATCAGCTCCGTTATCTGCTGCGGTGGGCGGGAGAGCCGCCGTAGAGGCGGGCGGCCTTGCGGCAGATGAGCCTGAACCAGTAGAGCTGGGGGGCGATGAGGGAGGCGTTGGCGATGTTGCAGTGCAGGGGGATGCGGAACGGCACCAGGTACACCGGGATCCCCACCTGGCGGGCGTAGGCCGCGTACATGAAGGGGAAGAGGAGGATGCGGCACAGGAAGAAGGTCACCAGGATGAGGATCCCGTTCACCTTGTGCAGCAGCGTGTCCTGCATTTTGAGCTGGGGGAGGAAGGAGGTGAATGTGGGGTGAGCAGCAGCCCAGCGCTCCGGGGAACTGGCGGTGCTGGGAGCAACGGGATGAGCATCCAGGAGGGCAGGGGGAAGGGAGCTGAGGGCAGAGGGCTGGGGTGAGAATGAACGTGGTGCAGGGAGGAACAGGCAGGAGGGGGCAGCATCAGCCCACGGCACAGCCCCCAGTTCCAGGGTGCCCCTGGGCGTGCTGGTTACTGGGGGAAAGGGATGGGACACTGGGAGAAAGGCAGCACCGCAGGGGAGACTGGGGTACAGCTGTGGAGCTGCCCCTCTCTGAGATCCCCCCAGCTCAGCCACTGCCTGGGGCAGGGAAAGGGGATGAACTGCTGTGGGGTTCCCAGCCCTGAGCCCCAGCCCTCCTCACCTACCTGCATGAGGATTTTGCCCAGTGATACGAAAGGCGTGCTCAGCTCTGCTGTGAAGATGCAGCCCACAAAGAAGTCCCCCAACTCTCCCCTGAAGTGCTGTAAAGAAAGCCAGCAGTGAGCACCTGCAGAGAGGTGGCCAGGAGCCAACACCCAGCATGTCCAGGGGGTCCTGGGCTGCTGCAGTAGCCCTCACCTGGGTGATGGGGGTGAGCACGATGAGGATGAAGAGGTGGTGGGTCACCATCAGCCGCTCCTGCAAGAGGAAGCTCCACACACTGGCCAGCGAGTGCTTCTTCTCCAGGATGCCCTTCTCCTGGCTCTTGTGCCAGTGGCAGAGGTACATGACATAGATGTCGTAGGTCATGTAGGGAACCAGGACCCAGATGTACTCCACGGCCAGCCAGTGCCTGGGGAGGAGCAGCACACACAGAGGCATCGCAGCGGCTCTGAGCGCCTCGCGATGCTCTGGGAGGTAGAAGAGTTTTTAGGACTGAAGTGGCAGCATCTCAGTAAGAGTTTGAAGCTGAAAGGGGGGGAATTTTAAGTCTGTTTGGCTCAGCAGGTGCAGACTGACCCAGAGAAAAGGTGCCTGGTACATGTGGAGGACGGCTCTGGGTGCTGACCCCGCTCCTGCTGGGCTGTGCCAGGCACTGAGCTCAGCCTGGCCAAACACAAACACAGCACCGAGGAAGGATCCTGATTAGCTCCACAGCCAGGTGTTTGCTGCACGGGCCAGGGGCACAGCATTTTTTGTGATCCAGCACCAAGCTGACACCTTTGCATAGGTGATCTCCTCCACTAAGCCCTGGGACCCCCAGGGCTGGTGCTTGGTGGTGGAAAACTCCCAATCCGTAGTCCCTCCTGCCTGTCACATTGCATCAGCTGGCTGCCTAACCCAGGGAGTGTTTGGGAAGCACATGGAGAACTCAGAGTTAACCAGGGATGGCTGGCCTGGCCTTTGGAGAGTGAAGTGTGAAATATCCAATATAGGCAATAAACCCCCATGAGGCATTTGTCAGTTGGGAAATAATTGCAGGCAGCTGCCTGTTCCCAAAGCATGTTGGAATCCTGGTTGCACAATCTGGGCAGCAGCAAGCCCTGCTCTGCAGGGACACCAGCCTCCTTAAAAAGTCCTGCGTGGAATCACACTGATAAAAAAAAACAAACCAAAGACAAAACCACCCAATGCTGTTGCTTGAAGAAATGTAGCTTGGGGCTCAAATCTCTTTTTGCTCTCCTGCCATCCCAAGAAAAATTCTGTTGCAGGAGTTCCTGTTCCAGATGGAAAGATGTAAGTGGTGTGAAGCAGGGGTGGCAAGTGATTGTGTTTGCAAAACTTGCCCAGGGCTTTGGAGGGCAATTACAACGCTGGTGATATAATGATTGTCTGCCCCTGTAAATAAATTGGCAAATTTTACTGCAATCTTTGTGATGCTTCCTGGCTTGCTGTCTTGCTGTCATTCTATGAGGCCTTCCCTGCTGAGCCCTGGGCTCAATTTCCTTTAGATTCAAAGAAAATCTAGGTCTCTGTCCACAAAGTGTTTGCACAGAGCCCTTGGCCTTGAGTACACCCGGGCAAGCAGACAGCTCCGGGGGAAGGAGGGCTGCTGGCAACACCTTCCGTCTGTGTGGCTTTGGGATTCATCATCTGCCTTATCTATGCAGCAGGAATTTTATTTTAGAACAAAAAGGTAACTCACAGACTGCCTGGGTTAAGCAGGTCTGAGCAATCTGGATAGATATCACCACCTAGAGCAAGGCAGGACAATTCATATCTGTGTATTAAAGACAAGTCTGCTATGACCAGGGTGGCAGCCCTTCCTAAAAATCACCCTAAAATCCGTGTGTGACGGTCGAATTCCAGCTTGGCATAATTATATTCTTCCCTCCTGCAATCTTCTCTGCTAGTCTGGATAATAGCTCTGTTTTTAAGTCTTCTGATTACTCTATCACTCCTCCTCAGAGCCACTTCTGGGCAGTTTATCTCAGAGCACTGAGGACAAAGAAGCAGGATTTTCCTTCAAACTCCGTTCTGACTTTACCATTTCTGGATTCTTTCAGAATGCTTTTTGCACCTCTAAAATCAGTTCTCATCGGGTCTGCTTGACTCTGTAGCAATTTCAGCTTCCAGCAAGGAACCTCCCTACCCCTTCAGAGCTGATGATGTCTCTATTTTTTGCTCATACCCAGCCCATGTTACAGCCCATCCTCTGGAGGAGACTGTGCTGGCAGAGCAACCCTAGGCCAGAGCAAGCCGCTGCTGTTCAGGGGGCATACAGCCACCACATGGCGCAACCCTTTCAGCCCAAGTGGAGGAAAGAGGAACATGAAACTGGTTTTCCTTTCCCCTTTGTACTGGCAGGCCTTTGGCAGAAAACCCTCCAGCCCCGAGCTGGCTCAGCACATCCTTGGCACGCTCCCCATGGGGCAGTGGGACCTGAGTGGGTCTCTGTTACCTGTCATGCACCACGTTCTTGCAGCTGAGGACAACCGTGATCCCTGACACCGTTGCCATCGTGGCTTGGACCGTTGACACCAGCCTGAAACGGAGAGAGAGGAAAGGGGTCACCCCAAATGTGACCCCACGAGGGCCGAGGCTCAGAGCTGGCACCCGCAGAGCTGGTGGCACTTAGACGCCCACTCCGTGCACACCCCAGCGCCTCGTCACGGCGAGGACGTGTCGGGGTGGCTGTGCCAGGCGCTGCCTCCTGGGGGATCCTTGCCAGGTCCCGTCCCTTCCACCCCCGTGGAAACGCTGCCGGTTCCCCGTGGGCAGAGGCAGAGCTGCACTGGAGCATCCCCGCCCCGACAACGGTACCACAGTGCGGGGGTCCCGCCGGGCAGGGCCGGGCTGCGATGCCCATGCTGGGGGGATGCCCTCCCTCGGGGGGGATGCCCTCCCTCGGGGGGGATGTCCGTGCTCGGAGTGCTGCTCCTGCCTCCGGTCGCTGCTCCCCTCGCGGGATCTGGGCTCGGGACAGCCAAGGACTGTCCCCCGGAGCGTCGCGGGCCGGGGCACCTCCGAGTCCAGGCTCACAGCCAGCGGGTCTCGGTGCTCTCGGCCCGCCCGGATCCTTCCCGCTCCCGGTCCCCATCCCGGTCCCCATCCCGGTCCCGGCGGGTCCCGCCGCCGTGCGCGTCACCTCCCGCCGCTCCCGCCCGTACCTGCCGCTGAGGAGGATGCGGTCCTTGAGGCTCCATCCCGGGGCGGCCCAGCGCAACAACCGGATGCAGAGGATGAAGAGCCCCGGGAAGAAGGCGGAGGCGAGGACCAGCGTCCGCCACATGGGGACGACCGCGCTGTCTCCCGCCGCCGCTTGTCAACAGCCGGCCGGGCGGCGGGAGGGCCCGGCTCGGCTGAGCTCAGCTCGGCCCGGCTCAGCTCGGCTCTGCTGGGGCTCGGTTCGGCTCGGCTCGGTTCGGACCGGCCCCGCCGCTCCCGCCCCCGCTCCGCCGGGCGGAGGCCCCGCCCCGCCGGCCCAAACCCCGCCCAGCGGCGGGGCCGCGCCCCTCCAGGCCCCGCCCCGGCGGCTCGGACCCCGCCCCCTCCCGGGCCCGCCCCTCACGCCGGCCCCGCCCCGCCCGCGCGCTGCCGGCGGAAGCGGCGCCGCCATGGAGGAGGACGAGCCGGAGCTGGAGGCCGGGCTGGAGGCGGCGCTGGAGCTGGCGCCCGCCGTGCAGGCCGCCATCGAGCAGGTGCGCCGGGCGGGTCCCCCCGCGCAGGGGACAGGCGCGGGCGCGGTGCGGGGCCGCTCGGTGAGGGCCCGCGGCCGGATCTGAGCCCCTCCCTGCCGGCTCCGGGCCTTCCGCAGCTGGGCCCGGCGAGCCCCGGGCTGGCCGTGCCCGGCGTGGGGCCGAGCCCCGTCAGCCCCGGGTGGGCTCGGACCTCCCGGTGCCGGCGATGCGAGGGCCGGGCCGGCGTTGGGGGCTGAGCGTGGCTCGTCGTGTCCCCGTCAGTGTCAGACGTGGGGTGCTGGCGGTGCTGCGGCGTCTCTGTCGCTAATTGCAGGCGTGTTACGTGGTGTGGAAAGCACCCCGGTGCAGCCCAGTGCCCGGGCTCGGTTGAAATAAGGATGATCGAAATGTCTTGGTTTGGCTTGAATACACAAGGGTGTTTTCCCCCAGAGGGTGCTGGGCACTGCCCAGGCTCCCCAGGGAATGGGCACGGCCCCGAGGCTGCCAGAGCTCCAGGAGCGTTGGGACAGCGCTGCCAGGGATGCCCAGGGTGGGGTTGTTGGGGTGTCTGTGCAGGGCCAGGAGCAGGACTTCATAACCCTTGTGGGTCCCCCACAGCTCAGGGTATTCTATGATTCTGTGTTCCAGTGTTCCCTGAAACCCTTCTTGGCACTTAGAGTCCATCAAAATCCCGTGAGAACCCAGGGTAAAACCACAACTCTTGTCCTCTGTGACTGAGCCTGCACTGCCTGCAGCCAACCTGTGGCCAACCCTTCCGTCTCGAGGGCTCTTCCCTGTCGCAGAAGTCTGGGCAGCAGCAGTATCCATCTCACAAAACATCACTCAAATAAGTTTTTGTGCTTTCTTGAGCGTTGAGGCTTATGGGTCACTTTGGTGGCTCTTGTCGAAGAGCAAGGGGAAACCTTGGGAACTAGTAAATTAAATGGCAGCTTCTAAAGGGGGTCTAGAGCCTGTCCAGAGGAAGAATCCTCTGCATTTATGAGGTTTTGAACAGTGGAGGATCCACCACGTGCCTGGCTGAGTTATTTTAACAGGCAGTAAAGCTGTAGGAAAACATTCACGTCCTGAGCACTGGGAGATGTTGAGGATGACACCACCTGCTGCTTTCCAACTTCCTCACTGGCTCTTCTCAACCCAGTAATCTCGTTGTTCCTATCAGTGTTCCTGAACCAGTTTTGGGCAAAACCTGCCCAGTTCAGGTTAAATGAGCAGAGCTGGCTCAGCTGCCCTGCCGGAAGCGGGGTGGGGAGCACAGGCAGAACTGGTGCCCCACCAAACCTGGGGTGGCATTTCTGATTAATAGGTTGTGACAAACTCCTGGGAGTAACAACTCCTGCAGCTGCTCCAGCTGCCTGCAGCAGTGATCTCTATCTGCAGTTTGAGTGGAGTTCCTGACCAGCCTTTATCTCCACATCTCACCTCTTGTTTCATCTACTCTTAATATTTGTGGAGATTTGGGGTTTGTGGGGATTAACTGAGTGTGAGTTATGAGCAGGACAAGGCTGGGTGTGACGCTACAGTTGTGCTCTTACAGTGGGGTGATGTCAGAGCATTTTCCTCACTCACCACGACCTCATGCATGTTTAACTGCTGCCTGCTCCTCCTCGTCTGCAGGAGTGACTGGGAAAGCTGCCCAAGAGGGCTGGTTCAGGCAGAATTTGCTTTTATCTCACAAAATCACTGATTTTACAGTGCAGAATGTGTAAAACAGCATCAGTGCTTCATGTGCCCAGGTGAGAAGGCTTTCAGTGAGCAGGGGGATGCTAGGGGTCAGCTCTGCTTTTGCCAGGTGGGGTGTTGGCCATGGAGTGCAGAGCTGATGGCTCTGTAAATGTGGAACAAATATCAGAATCATGGAATGCTTTGGGTTGGAAGGGGCCTTAAAGAGCACCTCATTCCTTCCACACCTTTTACCATCCCAGGTTGCTCCAAGCCTCATCCAAGTGGGCCTTGAACCCTTCCAGGGATGGGGCACAGCTTCAGTATGGTGGCAGAGAAGGGAAAGCACCACACTTTGTGGGGACAAAAAGCAAAGCCTGGCAGTCGTGTTCGTGTGGTTTGAGCTTCTGAGGAGAGATGACATCTGTTTGCACCACAGCTGCTCTTTCCCCCTTCCCAAATCATTCAGCAGATTGTGTTTCTCTCCATCTTTTGTGAAAAGTGGCAAACCTAAGTCTCCAGAGAACTCGTACAACCACTCCTTAATTCATCACGTTTCCTATTACAAGGCTGTGGAAAGCAAACCCTCTGTCTGTCACATGGGGCCTGGCAAAGGTCTTGCCAAGAGCAGGCCAGAACTTCAGTTTGATCCCAGACAACAGCAAAAGCATCAGGATGGTTTGGGATACATGATTAATGACTCGTGTGTCTTGGGAATTCCTGCGTGGATTGTGCCAGGGCTGTATTGGAATCGTGTGTGCAAATTATCTGTGTTTATCCAGGCTGATATCCACAGGAATTTTGGGAGGTCAGAGCCCTGCAGAGCACGTGGCTGCTCTATTCCTGGGCAGAGACTGGCCACTTGTTAGAGAAACACAACTGTGAAACACAACTGGAGGCAGGTGCTGAAGGAATTAAAAGTAGTAGAAACTGTGTAAAGTTACAGAAATTACTGGAGATTGTTGACAGTGTTTGTTTTCCTCCCTCTCTCCAGGTATTTCCCAGCCAAGATCCACTGGACAGAGCAGATTTCAATGCTGTGGAGTATATTAATGCTCTCTTTCCCACTGAGCAAGTAAGTGATGCTCCAAGTACTCTCACACTTTACTTTCACACTTTTTACTATCAGATTTTACTTTCACTCTTTACTATGAGGATAACCTGATAGCAAATGACCAAAGTAGTGTTTAAACCTGGACCAAAGCCTTTTCTTTTAAAACACTAGCACAGGAAATAAAGCTATAACAATAATCCCTTCTTAAATTTGCAGCTCACTGGGTTTGCTGTCATTATGTGGTCTCTTTCCACCCAGAGTGCTTGGTTGCAGTTAAAAGCCCTGCTTTGATCTGTAGAAATAAATCAGCTTTCTATTTAGATGGAGTAAATTTCATAACTTGCCATGTACTTGGTGAGTTCCTGGGGTTTTCAGCCGGATCAGGTGGGTGTTGCCTGTACAATGTCACAGGAGAGTTGGAGCCCTATTGTTTCTTTTGAGATTTAAAGAATGAGATTGCTGTGGGCCCACATCCTCCCTTTGTGTTCCCGACTTCAGCCCCAGGGGGAGTTTTGGATTAACCTCTTGCAAAACAGAGATGTTTCTACGCCTGAAGTTTATGTTGGGAGGCTGCTCCAACATTTACCGTGTCTCAGATCCTCTGCAGCACTGGTGGTTTTGGCTTGCAGCTCTTGCTGGTGGTGTGGCTTGGCTTTTTTCCCTTTGCCAGCGGTGAGGAGCTGTTTCTCCCACAGTGCCTTCACTGCATCTCCTTCCAGCCTATTTTCTGCCTGTCTGGGCTCTGCAGGGGGGTCTCACCCAAAGGCAAAGGCTCTGTCCCCATCCCCGCTGCCCACTGGAGGTCACTGTCACACAGTTTTGCTGACGAAGAACAAGGCAGAGCTCAGGGATGGGGGAAGCCCTGAGCTGTGTTTTTCTGCTCTTTATGATGTGACACAGAAGCAGCTGAGTTGTTGTGTCTCAGTTCCTCCGCCTGTAAAACAAAGCCATTGCTCTCCTCTTCCTCAAGTGCCCCGTGTGATGAAGTGTTTGGGATCACAACTGGCATATTCCTCTGTAAAACATTCACCATTTCACTTCTCTCTGATTTTTTTTTTCTGTCTTCCAGTCTTTGGCAAACATTGATGAAGTCGTGAACAAAATCAGATTGAAAATAAGGTAAATATTTCTCCATTTCATTGCATCTCAGGTGGCCTGGTCTGATTGTCAGCAAGGCTTAATAAATGCAGCTTTTGTGCTACAGCTGACAGGATTTAGTTTGCTTAAAAGGCATGGATAGGATCAGCCTGGTGTCTAATAGTGGCACAGAGGCAATTATTACAATTCTTTATATTTCATCTCTGTTGTATAATATGTGCCCTTCAGGCTCTTTAAGCTGATGGGTTGCAAAGTGCAGCTTTGAAAAACAACTAAGAATCAAAAAGTACCAAATTTTAGTACAGTTTAAAGGCTGAGAGAGCAAACTACCCAAAAGACTCAGTTGCCAAGAATTTATTGTTTGTGGGATAAGAATATAAATTGTAAAAACTCACTATGTATTTTTGAACTGTCATTATCGGCCCTAAAAGTACAAAATAAACACAAGTGTGCGTGAAATACTTAAATTTTCTGTGCTGGCTGATATTGCCAACATGAAAGGATTGAGACAGCACTTCAACATGTGGGAAGTTGAAATGCAAACAGACAAGGGAGAGCTGACAATATTGCTTAAGGGAACAGGAATGCAAGAAACCCTGGTTAAATTAGGAAATGGATTTTTATTTTTGCAACAGGACGTTTAAATTATGCCAGATAGTGACATGGAACAGAGAGGGAGAGGGGAAATAGTGAGTTTAGCTTTGGTAGCATCAGCTTTTTTTACTTTAAATTGGTTCTGTAGCTCTCAGGATTCCCCCAGTTGTTTGGGTCAGGCATTTAAAGACTGGGTTTGACACTCTGGGCTCTTCTCTGCAGGAGGTTGGATGACAACATTCGAACAGTGGTGAGGGGACAGACCAACGTGGGACAGGATGGCAGGCAGGTACGTGCAGCCAGGAGAGCCAGGAATGGTCCCAGCTGGGGATGCCACACTGAGGAATGGCTCTGACAGGCAAAACTCCACTGCTGTTGTTACTGAGATGTTTCTGTGCCTCTTACACTGACGAGCTGCTCGCTCAGCAGCTGTTCTGACCCATCTTCCCCTCACTCTCTGAAGGGAAGTGAATGAGGGATTGATTTAAGGATCAAAAGCAGGAGGCCTGTGTGCCACTCTGAAGCTGATGGTAAAATGAGCAGCACTGAATAGGTATGAGTACATTTGACCCCCTGGGTAGGGGCCAAGACAAGGCTGTTTGTCCTTTTCACTGAGTTGTTTGCTGAGGTGTCCCGAGTTGTTGGTCTCTGTGCCGATCACTGACTGCCACTTCCTCTTGCAGCTCCTGTTCAGCCCTCAGGTTTTCACTTGTTTTTTGCCTGACAGATGTGTTTGCTGGGAGTACAGTATTGGTGAGCACAGCCATGGCTGCAGGAGTTGGGAGTGCTCAGCTTGGCCCCTGTGTCAGCTGGTTTTGAGGGGTCACCTGGTGTGGCTCTATTTCTTGTCCTTTTTAGAGCAGGAACATTCAACCTTGAATCATCAGTCAAGGTTCCTCAGTGACTTCTTAATATCAGACTTAAGACTGGCATGGGGTAGTGACTCTTTATTTTCCACTCCTTGCTGTCACAGCAATTGGTATCTATTTCTAATCCTATTTCTACCACAGAGCCTGTGACCTCGAGTGAATTATTTGACCTGTCTATGCTTTTGTATTGCTTTAGAAAAACATGAGAGATGCTCATCTCTCCTAGAAGAAGTAGTTTAACCATGGATGTCTGAGTATTGCTATTAAACTGGGGATGTGCTTAGGATGTGGCTTACCTGGGAGTGGTGCTGCCTGTAATTACTGTGCAGGAATGAGACAAGAAATCAAGTGGGGAGGCAATTACAGAAATTGAGGAGGGACTGGAAACTTGTGCAGTACTTGGAGAGTTTGTGATTGGAAAGCTGGTGCTGCTGTAGCCTTTTGGGCCCATTTGAGAAGATAAATCCTCTGAGAAGACCAAAAAAGAGTGGGATTGAGAAGAGCTGGGGGTGAGAATTGCCTGGAGTGCCTCAGGACTTGGAGAGAGGGATGAACACAAGCAGTGCCATGACCAGCTGTGCCCGTGGGATAACAGGAGCATTTCTGTGCCGTGGAGATTGGCAAGCTTTGTTCAGAGCTTTGTCCTGTGTCTGTGCTTTCTCACTCTTCCATCCCCTTGAAGTTCTCCAAGGCATGTGCAGATGGACCTGCACTGTGTCCTGCTCTGAAGCACCAGGAAGGTAGAGCTGTCTGTGCTGCCCTTCCTTTAGTTTGGTTGTTTAACTCCTGACTAAGTAAAAACCTTCAAGTGTGCACATGTGTGTCCACGCAGGACATGTTTCAGTTAATCACAAATATTCCTGTATTTACTGTGGATTTTCCTGTTTTCCCTCACTTTGCTGCTTTGTAAGGTAGAAGCAAACTTTAAGACAGATGCCAGGGCTTGCAGTTGCATGGGTTGAGGCCAGACAATCTCCCAGGAGCACAATTGTTGTTTCTTACTTTGAGATCCTGACAAATACTGAAACCATCCAATTATTTAAAGTGTTACTTCTCTGGGAAGAAAAACAGTTTGATTCTGAAATGCTGTGAGCTTTTTCTTTCTATGTTTCTATGTTTCTAACCCAAGCCCATCATTTCATACCTGGATATACATTTTTTTAATGTGAATTGCTGGAACCAGACTGTTGGAGTGGCAGGATTTGTCACCCCAGAATCAGAGGAAACCTAGAAGAAACATTTGCTGTTCCTGTCACTCCTGCACTGTGTTCCCCGAGTATCCTGGGTGCTGTGGGGGAGTGAGGCAGCCCTTTTCACATGACCACCCTGTTGATAGCAGATTGTGGGGGTGAAAACCTTGTTTCCCAGCTTCAGCTGCCTGTTCCTGTGCTGAAAAGGGCCTTTGTTTTACCAGCATATTCTCAGAGGAATCAAGGACACTTGGAAATGTTTTTATAGAGCAGGAGGCCTGACTTCTCCCACTTGGAAAGGATGGGTTTTATTTTCCAGTGCATGATAAGAAATTGTTTTGAAACAACTGAAAACAAGGTGCTGCTAAGGCAAATCAGTTGTGTGCTTGCAAGGGAGTTGGTGCTGCTGCTTCCCTTACTTACTTTTTCTGGTAATTTGGTCCCACAGCAAAATTAAGTTCTTCCTTCCTGATCTTGTATTCTTACTAAATTTGTGGGAAACTTGTATCCTCGAGACCAGTATTCCCTTGCAGAATTGGATTGACACATCCACGTGGATAGATAGTGTCACCCTGTGAGCCTCTCCCTCAGGCAGCCCAGGATGAAGATCATTATTGCATTTTATCATCATAACCACAACTGCAAGACACCCTTGATTAGTAAGGAAACAGTTGGCAAACAGCTTTTGCAAGAGGTTTGAAACAAAGCTTAAAAGCATCCACATCAATAAGTTTAATCTCTAATCTTCTTCCATTTGTAACTCTTCCCATAAGAGGTGCCTACAGCCTGTAGTGCACAGTACTTGAAGCAGGCTGGCTTTTGGAAAAGCCAGAAATTTTTGGAAAATTCCTGTCTTTTGGTTTCCATCCCTTGGCACACAGATCCAAGAGGAGCACTGCAATCCATTGTCTCTTTGAAAGCCTGTGCTGTAAATAAAAGTGCATCTGAACTCTTGATTGTGGCTGCTTGAATTTCAGTGGGAGATCAGGATCCTGTGTATTTAACTGCAGGATTGGGCCTGAAAGGTGTTTTGCAAAAACCTCTTCCCTTCAGTCACATTCTCTCCTAACAACCCCTGATACAAACTGTGTTTGCCAGCCTTGCCTGACTGCGTTGTGTTGGAGATGTCCTTGTCTGAGGGGTAAATAAGAGTTTGAATAAACATCCTTTCAGTCTCTGACTTCCTTCCAAAGGAAATACAAACCTTGGATGCAGTGGCAGAAGAACAAAAAAGTTAAGTCAAAGCAAGCCAGGAGGGGTTTTTTTGCTGAGTCCCTGCCCTCAGCTGTCCGTGCTGCCCTTGCAGGTGAGGGAGCACCTGGAAAGCTCAGCCTTGGCTTTCCCATCTCCTGTCAGCCAGAGCTGCCCAAAAAATGCTTGGGAATCTTGTGTAGCCACCTGATTCATGTGCTGCCCAAATTACTGGGGTTTACCATCAGCCTCCCCAGTCTCTTTTTTTAGAGACCAGTGATCCAGGCAGGTTCCTAAAAGACAAGCTGAGTTTATCAGCCTTGGCAGATTGGGGTTTTTTTGGAAGGGATTTTTTGGGTTATTTACCAACTGAGCCCAGCAAAGAGCTTTCCCTGTCTTGTGGAAGAGCCTTGTGGAGAGCTGCACCTTCCCAGCTGTCCAGGAGAGGGGAGCCCAGCCTTGGTTTTGAGAGCAGGATAACGTTTTGCTGATAATTGATGGCGAGGGAGCGCTGCCAGCAGAGACAAATCTGGATAGTGCTGCATTTTTGTCCCAGTCAGAGGAATCTAAATCCCAGTCTGACCCAGTGGGGAATATGGAGTATGCAGCTATGGAAATGTGCTCTCTGTGCTCCCTGAGGAAAAGGAGACCTTAGGGATAGGAAGTCCAAAATTCTAATTGCAGATCCAGCTGCTGTGCTCCCTGTGATGGAGTCTCCTGTCCTGTCTGGGCTGGGATAATGTTTGGGATTACACTCCTGCCTACTGAGATGATGGAGCAGGGCTTTGAGGTGAGTTGTAGCTATGAGAAGGCATTTCAGTAAGAAATTTTCATGTAAGAGTAGCTTTTTATAGTCTATCAGCTTTTAAACTGTTCCCCAAGCAGTCTTGCTCACGTACACGTGTGTGTATAAATTAGCAGCAAGGTGTCTGAAAAACCAGATTCTGAGTCTAAAAATAAAGGCCATCAAATAGATGTGGCCCCACAAGGGTTATTTAAGCAGCTCTAAAGACAGGAATGTCCCCTTCTCCACAAAGCATAGCGTTTCTCGGTTCAAAGCATCTGCCTTTTTGAAATTTTGCCCTAGAATTTCCTCCAAATGCAAAAGCCTTAAAATAGTCTGGCTCATTTGGCTTCCCCTTCCTGGTGCAATATTTCAGTAAAATCTGCAGACAATGCCCTGAACCTCAGCAATTATCTCACTAATGGTCCTTTTATGGGAGGAAACAACAGCCGTGGGTGGAACATTCCTCTGTAGGGCGTAACAAAATTTTCCTTGGGAGTCCCAGACTTGGACTATTTTGGATGCCTTGGGAGAGGCTGGGAATGCAGGAGCTGCTGTGGTTCAGTTGTAACAGTTTCTAGGGAGCCTGTGCGATGCGATTTTTCCTCTGTGAGGTTTTTTTCTCAGAGCTGCTGCTGCTGAACTGTAGTGTGGGCTGACCTTGCTGAGAGCTGCAGTCCATTTGTGGCATAATTTCCTCTCTGCCCTAGGGTGTAGTAGAAAAAGTTCCCATAGATTTTTCCACGGAGCGTTTAACGCACTCCGTACGGTTCGGTGTGTCAC
This sequence comes from Aphelocoma coerulescens, assembly GCF_041296385.1. Classification (NCBI taxonomy): domain Eukaryota; kingdom Metazoa; phylum Chordata; class Aves; order Passeriformes; family Corvidae; genus Aphelocoma; species Aphelocoma coerulescens. The sequence continues at coordinate 8,069,807 of NC_091032.1, forward strand.
TCCTCAGCTGTGTTTATTGCTGGAGCTTCTGCATGGACTGGCTGTAATTTTTTTGACAGTTGCTGACATGCCTTTACTGGTTGTTTGGCTGAAGCTGCTTCACCTATCAGGCTTTTGTCCTTGTAATAAGTAGCCTCTGCGTTTGCTGCTGGTTTAACCCTTGACAGTGTCTGTGCAACCAGGATGAGGTGCCTGGGTGGGCAAAGGTGAGGTAGATTCAGCTGAAATCCATATTGGAAAGAATTGAGAGCCCCAGAGGAGTCCCAGGATCCCAAATGGATTTGAATCTGAATAAAACCCAACAAACTCTTTTCTGTTATCTCTGGTCCATCTTCCCCTTCCTGCCCTGTGCACACAACATGCCTAAATGACTGAAGTTGCATCAAGTAAGGACTGTGTTTCAAAGAAAATTGGGGTTTACTGCTTAATGTGTCTGACTCCATTAGGGTCTGGCTCAATTAGTGCTAGAACAAAGTTAGGTGTTAACTAGAAGAGCAAATGGATGTGCTTGGGCTGGGAAAAGCTTTGGATGTTTCTCATGGCTGAAGATACTGGCTGATAACTTGGATTGCTTTGGTTGGCTCCTTCTTTGTTTTGCTCCATGAAAACAGTGATATATATTTTCTTTCTCATAACTCCAGCAGTACAAGAAAAGGGATGGCAGCTGCTGTGGTCAAATAATATGAATATATCCTTGCTGTCCAGCCTGAGCCCAGACAGTTCAATTGGCCATCCCATCCTTTGGTCAGCCAGGGCTGTCCTTTCTCCTGGCATGGGAAAATGAACATCTGGGCTCTGCAGCTCTGGGGAGACTCCAACTGCCTGCCCTGCCCTGGGTGTGCTGCAGTGTCTGGCAGTGTTGAAGCCTGTGGAAGGAGGAGGCTGTGTCTGGCAGAGAAAAATGCCCACAGGTTGTGGGTTTGACAAGGTCATAGCTGGAAGTACGTGAAATACTCCTTTGGTTTTTCTCTTCTTTAAATAGAGATCAGGAAACACTTTGGAGAATCAATAGAGGAAGGAAGGAGGAGATGAAGATGGACAGTGAGTGCAAGAAGAGAGGGATGCAGGTGCTGCAGAGGGAAGTGGGAGTGGGGTCCTCTGCTGCTTTTCTGAGCAGTGTCCTGAGCCTCAGGGCAGCTGGTGGATGGTGACAGCCAGTCAGTGGCTTGTCCCCTCCAGCTTTGTGAGGGCTGGGTGCAGGCAGTGTCAGCCTGGCAGGCCCTTGTGTGCGGGTGGCTCTTCAGGCTGCAGGTTGTGTTTCCTGCTGAACTGAGGCAGTCAGTGCCTGCAGATCTCCTACCTCCTTCCTGCCATTTGTTTATCTATTTAAACACATGCTCACTTCCAGCAATCAAATTCCAGTCCTGCTGCCTTGGTCACAGTGCCCAGGTTTGGTTCACGTGGAAGGTGTTGATGTGCCCCTGCTGCTGGAACAGCACTGACTGTCATAAGCTCTTAATAACTAATTAAACCTAAGTCTCTGAAATATTTGGGGGCTATTTGGTGTCACAATCCCTGATGTTGTAAGCACCATCTTTTAGTTATATTCATTCTCTCCTGCCTGGCTAAGCTTTATCTCCTGGATTTTTTTAATGAATGCGTCATTATTCTGCAATGTGAGCATAGGAAATATGACTTGTGTTAGATTTCAATACCTTTTAAGATGGTGAATGGATTGGGGTTAAATATGGCGTTTTAAGCTGTGTGACTTTATATATTTTATGAAAAGTCGTGACACAGATTCTGTAAGGCTCCAGCTGAGTGATTAAAGTCCCATAATATTCTTTTGTAACCCATGAATAATAAGCAGGAGCTGAGCTGCCAAAATAAATCAAAAGTGAGTTTCATTCAGAGTCATTTCCCTAGTGAATTGTGACAGCTGGACAATGTCCTTCCCTTGTAGAGACACTGAGCTTGTTCTAGCCCAGAACACGTTCAGTGAACAGGGTTTCAGGTGAATGGCATGCCAGCAAGAAGTAGTGCTGTTTATTCTCATTCTGGCATAACTTTTGCCATCTGCTGCAAGGCAGAAGCAAGTCTGAGCTTGACCTTGCCTTGTGCTTCAGTGGGGATGTGCCTGTCCTGCAGCCTGAGGCTGGGAATGGGGTTGTGTTTGTGCTGGCAAGAGGCCGGTGCTGGTGTTGGTGGTGTTGAAGGCAGTGCAAGCTGCACTGTGACCGGTCAAGTGTGGGTTTGATGCCAACAAAGCAAGAAACCCAGCCTGAAAATAGAATTCCAACAGGGAGGAGATTGTGTCTTGCTGTGGATATTTAAAATTACTTTTTTCCCTCTTTTGTCTTTTTTTTTTTGTTGTTGTCTCACATTATTGGTGTGTGGTCACGTTTATTCCAGCTGTGTTGCTTCCATGCTTACAGCAGGTAAACTGACAGCAGTTCAGTTTGGAGGGTTGGAGGTTTGGTTGCTTGGAGGGTTCCTGGTGTGGTTGTCCTTTCCCCCCATTTATATTTGCCTTTAAGGTCTCAACCTGTGTTGGTTTTGGCTGGGGCAGAGGAAGAGTCCCATACTTGTGATGAAAATCAACTCTACCCCAACCCAAACCAGCGTATGAACATGGATCTGAATTCACCTTGCAAAATCTGATGTAATTCAAGTTGTTGCTAAACTTACCCCCCACAGAAGTCAAGCTCTGCTGTTGCAGATGTGGCTCTGATACTGCAAATATCACCGACTGCAGTGTGCAAACACATCAGTACACAAATCAGCGGGAGTCCCTCAGTCATTTACAGACTTCCCAAGTAAATTTAATGTGCTTTCCCTCTGATCAAACAGACCCAGGCAGCTCCAGGATGGAGTGAGGGTGAGCAGCACTGCCAGGGGCACTCGGTTATCCAAGGCCCTGCAGGACAAGGTGTGTCCTGGGCACAGGGAGGTGCAGCAAACACCTGCAATCAGGGTGTCAACAGAGACTCACAGCTTGGCTATTCTGAAATCGATAAAGAGGATAATGAGTGTCTGCACGGGGAGTTTTTGCTGCGTGATAATAGTGTTTAATGTTGGGCGTGGAGCAAGGCTGTAGCTGCTCACCTGCCAGTAGTAGCCTGCCATGAGGTGATGATGAAGCTGAACCATGAGGGCCAAGCCTGATGAAGCTCCAGAAGCTTTTTTAGGTTGTGCAACTTCCACAATTAGCATTTAAGCGGCCACACAGCTCTGGTGCAGATTAGGTGCCTGTCTGTAAAACCCGTGTAAAATTACTCACTGGAGCAAAACCACTCAAACCTCTGTCCCAGCACATCAGCACCTTTCTGGTGCTGCAGACGCCTCTGTGCAGGGCTGGGCGATGCAGTAAAAACTGACAGCTCACAGAGGTGCTGGACCAGCCCAGGGGTGCAGTTCAGCAGTTAAGCTGCAAGGTTTTGACCAGAACTGCCTGGAAATCACCTCTCAGTTCACCCTGTGTGTCTGTCAGTGTTTGTGCAGCTGTTGAGAACGTGGGGTTTGATTTCCAAGCACAGTTTGGGGTTAAGTGAAGGGGCAGCTACAGCACTTTTAAGCTTCGTACAGTGTGGGATGTAATCTGCTGATATAAAGTGTCCTGTGCAGCCTGAGTGGTTGGGATTGGAGCTGATGACACAAAACTGTCTCCTTCAGTGACAATTGTAGTAGTTATGTACTATTTGCTGAACTCCCAGGGTAGAAATCTGCTAAAATCAAACCCCCAGGGTGCTGAGCCCTTCAGGTTTGTCTGCTCAGGGAAATCAGCTGGCACTGTCCTGTGCTGAGACAAGCCCAGGCTTCAGCTGCAGTGGTTTATCCCTGGCTGTAAAACTTAAGGGTTTTCTCTGAAGTGAAATCAGTCTGAGAATCAAAGTATATTTCCATCCTTTCTCATTCTGGAGGGACTCGTTTGTATGAGGTTTCAGGAGCAGAAATTGTGAGGCTGGTTCCAGTGTGTGAGGGTTTCTTTGAAATCTCCGCAGCTGAGGCTCCTCAGAGAATTGGGGATGGGAACTTATTTTTAGTTGTGGTCTAGATTTTCATTGATCTGAGCTGTAAGTGTGGCAGCAAATGAAAGAAGCATTAACACTCGGTATTCAAGAGCAGGGACCAGGCCAGAGCATTAAATTCTCAGCATCATGACCACAGCCCTATTTGTAACATTAAAAATACATTTGGATGCTGTGAATTTGGCAGATGTCAAGTGTCTATAAAACACTTGGTAGAGGGCAGCTTTCTGATGTGAATAACAACATTCAATTGAGCTATATATTGGCTAGAATCAAATAAAAATAACATGTTTCTAGCACAACAGCAGCAAGCAAATAGAAACCATGGAGGTATTTTAACCATTACTGGGGAAAAAAACAGTATTAGTTCAGTTAATCCCCAAGCAAGGAAATTTCATCTGAAAATTTGTTTTTCCCTCCAGTTCAGTGACATCTTCTAGGAACACAGAGGCCTCTTAATTCCTATTTGCATATTTCCTGGTATTGAAGTATTTTCTTGCACAAGATTCCCAATAAGATGCACGAAGAGGTATTTAGAAATTAACACACCCACTAATGAGCTGCTGGGTGATGGAGTGATGTGACAGCTCCGTACCTGGGCTGGGAGGGGAGCAGGAGGCTGTGTCCATCTGCAGCACTGCAGGGATTTGGAGAGACTGACTGTAATTCACTGGGCTGTTTTTTTTTTGGCTGGAATAAATGTTGCTAACACTGTTTTTGTGTGTATGAATGTCAGCCTGGTACTGTAAGTCACTGGAACATAACCTTTTAAAGAATGCATCACTTCCAAATTTAACAGACAAGTCATAGTCTGGTCCCACCTCTCGCTTGGGTTATTTTCTTCCCTCCTTTTGCTGCTTGGATGATCTCGTGTGAAAAGGTGACACAAGGAATGATGTGTGGTCTGACCTTAGGAGTTGCTTGGGACAATGCCAAGGAAAGCTGTTTTTTAGGCAGTCTCTCAGTGATTCATGATTTACCTCTGCTCCCTATTGTTTTACACCCGTGCCTTTGGAGTCTTTTCCTGCCGCATCTCAAGGTGAAGGAGGTTGCAGAGCTGTAGCCCATTCATGGGCTGTGTTTTTCCCTCCAACTTTGGAGAATTTGGCAAACAGCAGAGCTGCTCACTGGCTGCCCAGCTTACCTGGGCTCTGGCTGTGAGCTGGAGTTGGGTTTTCCACCTCCTGTGTGCGACGTCTCAGCTTTCTGCATTTCCTCTCTGCTGCGAACACAAGAGCTCCCACTGCATAAATACTGGGTGAGAAACAGGGATGGCTGAAAACACATCGTGGGCTTAAACTGGGGGATCCACTTGTGTGTTCCTCTCCATGAATGGTGGTTTTGGAACTTGCTTCTGCTGGGAAGTGCCCGCAAGGCACCTCTGGAACCAGGACACACCTGGAACCGGGACACCCCACATCCCCTGCTTCCCTCCTGCATCCAGGACGTGTGGGACACACTACACCACAGAAGGAGGAATGTGATCCGTGGTTGAAGCCTTGTACTAAGCACTCTGTCTGGAGCCTCTCCCCCCATGGCTGGTCCTGCCCTCTTTGCTAAATTTACAGCTGTCAGAGCAGTTGGGAAGCCCGGGGTCAAACGTTCCGGAAAAAGCCTCGGACGCCGCTGACCGCTGGCTCTGCCTCTCGGCGGCCGAGCCCTCTCCACACCGTATTTCTCAGCTGGTGCTGGGACTCAGAGGTTGCACAAAGTTGAATAAATAATGCTGATGGGTTAATTGTAGCTTGCAGGCTCAGTTGTTGATTAGAGTCATATGGTGTTTTTGCAGTACGTCGCAACCTTCGTTTCAACATCCTTGTTTCGTATAACCACAACAGATTATGTCTCCAGTCTCTCTATTTGTTCATGGTCCTCTGCCCCCAGAATGAACTGCTGGTGGAGGAAAGGAAATGCAGTAACTTCACTCCTGGTTGCTGTTTGGGGTGTGAACATTTACATGTTTCCCAGTTGCACTGATGAGGAAACCAATAAATTAGTGATGCAAAGTGAACCCTGTGCTGGGCCACAGCTGGGAGATTGCTGCCTGTCATCCATCATGGGAACTAGATAGACTGGAATAAAAGCAATTCCTATCCTCTTGATATTGTTTTTCCTTAGAATTTCTGTCCAAAACAAACCTATTAATAAAATAGTAACAAAAGCAGTAAGAAAATGCTTTAAAAATTCATGATTCGCTGTTCTAGCAGGAGCAGAGTGTGAAGGGAAATGCATTTTTTCCAATACAGTGTAGCCTTCAATGTGGCTGTCTTTTCCCCTCTTCTTTTTCACCTGAAAGAATAGTCATTAGTTACATTAATAAACTTCAATATTACACCTTGAGCAATTAAACCTACTTTCATGCCCTAGATGTTGGTTTCATCCAACAGGAGGAGATCACACTTCTTGAATTCATCAGATGGGGCAGAGCACATGGTGTCTCATTTGTGTTTTTCCAGAGTTTTTAAGGAGATAAAAGTGTCAGGACCAGTGATGACACCAGTTTGCCTTATTTTTAGCAGATTTAAGTGCTCGGGGACAGAATCCCATTTTCCTCTGCTCAGTGTTCCAGGGGCAGTTTTTAGGTGGGGAGTTTGCCCACCCTGAGTTTGCCGCTTTCCACTGAGCAGCAGGAACAAATTCTTCACCCGCTTTCCTGTAAATGGTCTCTGCTCTTTCTTATCACAATATTATTAAATATCACCATCAGAAAAATAGGTTCTTTTGAAGAAGCTCTGACTTCCCTGGGATCATGCAGAAAAATTAGCATTTGCCATTAGTGCTGAAGCAAAGGGAAACACAGCAATTGGCACCTGTGAAGAATTTCAGGGTGATTCTTTAATTTTGTACAGACCTATCCAAAGCTCAGACTGTGCAGGACCATTGCTGCTTGCTTAATAACCCACTTGAGTAATGTGCTGCAGGCCTGAGTACAAAGACAGAGCTAAAGATGTTGAAAGGAGCATTCTTTGCTTCTTTGCTTTGCACTTTATCCACAAGCATTTAAATGGAGGGGAAAATTTCATCCTTAAAGGTGACTGGTGCTCAAGGAGAGGCTGCTGGGGGTGTTCAGCCCTGGTGCAGCCACCCTGCACATTTTTGTGTGTTCATGTCCCTCAGTGAACATCTGTCTGGCAACTCTGTGACACCAATTGATAAAGTGTTAACTTCCACATGATTCAGAAGATATTTCAGAGGAGACTTCCCCCTCCCCCCCAGCCTCTGGAAAATTATTTATAAACCATCTCCAACTTTTATATTTTTATTATAACCCAGCTATATTCCAGCAAAAGCTGCTGGCAGATAGTTTCCTCATCCATTTCCAAATGAAGATGTGTTAAATTTATTTGCTGAAGGAACTTGTAGCTTGTGCTGTAACCTTGGTCATGGGACTGGATATAAAAACAGAGGGATAGAAGCCCACTTAACAGCGGGAAACAAAGTGGAGCTGGAAATGTTATCAGACTGGGAAGGCAAAACGTGTTGAATTACTTCAGAAGGCAGATTTTGGACATGTGATTTTGGACATGTGGCTTCGCTCACTGAATCCACGTGTGGTTCACACTGGTTGTGTGAGGTCAGGGTGTGCCATGGTTGTAATAAAAGGGACCAGGTGCCACAGAAAATAGCACTAAAATCCAGGTGAGATCCATTTCCTGGGCTTAACCTCTTTACCTGCCAAACCTGTGCTTAGAAAGAGCCATTCCTCCTGCAGGTGGGTGGGAGGCTGAGCTGCCCATTCCAAAGGAATCAGCGTCATGTTTTCCACCAGGATAATATCCTGCTAATTCAGCAAGGGGTTTAGGCAAGCACTCAGTGTTCTATATGTGTATTTTTTATTTATAATTAATGAAGAGCATAAGAGTCTTGTGTAGGTTTCATTTTTCTGCTCTAAGTATGCGTTGATCAGGAGTTCTACCTATTTTTCCACACTTAGTGTGTCAAAATATAATCCAGTAACCTTAAAGAGCTGCTTTCATTGAATATCTTGATGAAATTTTGCCAAAGCATTATTGTAAAATGGATACTGAAACCCTGGCCCACTCAGGTTCAATATTCCAACATGGTACACTGACTTTTGTTGTGCTGATGTTTTCTTTGTAAGAAAGCTGCTCCCCTGCACTGCCCCAGCCCCAGGGACTGTAAAGAGCAACTGTGTATTTCTTAGGAAGGTGAAAACTGAATGCAGATTTTCTTTCCACTCTGACCTTGTTTCTTTTCCAGGCCCTGGAAGAAGCCCAGAAAGCCATTCAACAGCTCTTCGGTAAAATTAAGGATATTAAAGACAAGGCTGAAAAATCTGAACAAATGGTGAGCAGCACTTTCTCTCTGGACTTTGTGAGGGAGGGGACACTGGCTTTTCCTGTCAGTAACATTTTTGTCCTTGGTCCTGACTGGTTGCTAATTTCCTCCTGAGCCTGTGTTGAACCTGTAATGTTCACAGGGCTGCTGAGCTGACACCTCTGTCAGTCCCAAAGAGGGGAGAGTGGCTTCTTCTCTCCTGAAAATGTTATTGCTGTGGCTTGATATTTAACCAGAATCCTTTTTCATTCACTAGGTGAAGGAAATCACCCGGGATATCAAGCAGCTGGATCATGCCAAGCGTCACCTGACCACCTCCATCACCACCCTCAACCACCTCCACATGCTGGCAGGGGGGGTGGATTCTCTGGAGTAAGTGTGGGTATTTTTGGTGGTGCTTTGACACCACTGCTGAGTTGTGAAGTTTGTGCAGTGTTCTCTATGGGTCTGTTACAGCTGCCTGGTTTTTTGGAGGGGAATTTTGCTTCACAGTCTGGATTTCTGCTGGCAGATCCTTTCCGTGTTGCTGTGAGTGACCCTCAGCCTGTGTTGTTGTGTTTAATAGTTTGCAGCATTGATTGCTTGAATTGCTCTGTTGATCCTTGGTGATAAGGAATGAGTCTGGCTTGATTGAGGAGTAAGGCAGCCCATTAGGATTCCTAACTCTTGGGAATTTGGAGAATTTTTATCAGTCTTGCATCTAAAAACTGCAATGAGTTTTGGTAAAGGTCTACTCTAGTTTTCTAGCCCGAGTTTAAGGAAACCTTACAGCTTGTACTGTGTATGAATTGGGGGTTAAATATTTCTAATAATCCACTGTGGCTTTTTTAATAGGCTTGAGGAACACACAGTCTAGGAAAATACAGTTTTGTACATGTTGCATCTGTGAAGTTGCACAGCCTGTTCTCGGTTTGTAGCAAATCCTGCACGAACGCCGCCTCGTGAAGCGCTGAGAATAAAATTTTACTTAGCCTGCTGTCTCCACTGGAATGATCCTAAAGGATGACATAAAAACAAATTAACTTGATTTTCTTTTTTCGCTGTCAGTTCCCTGTGAAAGTTATTAACAGAGAAGTCAAGGCTAATGGCTTTTCAGCATCGTTCTCCTCCAGAGAAGCTTTAGCTCACACTTTGTGTGTAATGACGAATGGCTTCACTCAGGTCATTACAGTGAAATAACATTTACTGCCTCCGGACCCATACTGGGAAGCGGATGCATTCAGTAGTTTACATGTTCCTTGCCAAGTGTTGCTTTTGACATTTCTGGTTTTTTGAGGCATTGTTAGATGTGTGCCAGATTGGTTTATTTTAGCATGGGTTAAGTGAAATTTTAATGCTGCAGTGGAATGTTAATGAAGAGCTGTGTATTTTAGAAAAATAAATGTCAACAGGGACCAGCGTGACCCAGTGGGGGTGAAGTAACCTGTGGAATTACCACCCAGGATTTTCATTGAATCTGCCCTTGTAAATCCTTAATTTCCTCTGCAGGGCTATGACCAGGAGGAGACAGTATGGGGAAGTTGCCAACCTTCTTCAAGGTGTCGTGAATGTGTTGGAGCACTTCAACAAATATATGGGGATCCCTCAGATTCGACAGCTCTCTGAAAGGTAAAAGGTTCAAACCCTGAGCACTTCCTTTCCTGCTGGGAAGGAAGGGTAAGAAATGTCTTAGGCAGATCCAGAGTCTCAAGGATGTGAAGTCTGGACATGGTCCTCGGAGCTTCTTTACAGCCAAAACAAACAGGTTAAAATTGGACAGAGTTTGCTCAAATCTGGAGTAGCCCATTCTGTTAAATAACAGTAATCAGTGTGGATGTAGCTTGCTCTGTGCTTTTTACTGGCTGGCTTTTCATTTTCTTACCTGGAGGAACCTGTGGAAGTGCAGATTGTTCTGTGTGATCTTCACGTGCAGGTGTTTGTGGGGAGCCCTGAGGAGATGCCTTCTCCTGCTCTGGTTCAGCTCAGTGATGGGGCTCAGCAGTCTGGCATGAAGCACAAACCTATTCATGCACGTGGTGATGTCTGGGGCCCCCTTCTGCCTCAGCACGAACTGCTGCTGAGCTGCTGTCAGCCTGCAGAGCCCCAGGGCTTAGACAGGCAGGATTTCTCCTTGTGCCTTTGCCAAACTTGGTTATTCTGAGCACCTTAAGTCTCTTCTGCCAAAACCTGCTCCCGTTGCCCAGTTCTGCTGAGATTTGAGGCTTATAGCCAATCTTCTTCTGCTGGGCTTGTACAGTTTTGATTTTCTGAAGCAGAGTTACGCTTTAATTTGGTGAGTTTTGGTGCAACTCCCATGGCAAGTCCCCACCACCCTCAGCAGCAGCAGGTGAAGGCTCAGTGGTCACTAAGCCACTATTTCTCCTTGGTCTTGGCTTCAATTTGGGGTGTGACAGCTGGGAGTTGAGGGAACAAGGCCCTCCCTGTTGTAGGGGACATTGCTGTCCCTGCCTGAGGTGACTTTGCTCATTGCAGATGTACTCGAAGGAGTCTTCCAGGCACAGTAATTTTTTTTTTTTTTTTGGTGACTCCCTTTGCTAAGACAGCAGCTGGCTCCCTGTGTTGTTTAGTGATGGAAACGGAGTTTGAATGATTTGTTTGTAATGTTTTCATGTAAATCTGTTGGACTTTCTTTATGGTGTGGATACCTCTTCCAGAAAACACAGATGGAATCCATGAAACAGAGCAAAAGAAAAATCCTCTCTGGATCTAGAGAGAGGGATGGGGCCTTGTTTAACAAAGCATTTGACCATAAGCATTTGCTTAAATGAACATGAACATCAAGGAAATGTAAACATATGTCAATGCTTTTCTGAGTTGAGGCTGTTGTCTAGTCCAACCTTGTGCTCAGAGAGATTGCTTGCTTCATTTTCTTCCAGAGTGGTAATGCCCTTTGGGCAGAAACCTGCTGTCATTGGCCATTTTAAGGCCAAATATAAGTTAAGCCTTGGTCCAGAATTCTGGCTCTTTTTCCCTTTCTGGTGGATGATTATTTAACACTTTTGTAGTTGCTGATTGTTACAAAAGCCAATTCAGGCTCGTGCTAAAAGGCCTGGTGGTTTCGAGTCACACCATCGAGATGGCAAGGACGTGGAGGAAAACTTCTTTTGTTTTATTCTGCCTTCAAGATAAGGATCTGAAAAGCTCGAGAAAGTCTGTTCCTCCTATTTTTAGAATTGCCTCGGCAGGGTTTTCCTTGCAGTGTTTATACAGGGAGAGCTGCACCATCTGGTAGTGATAGAGGAGGCTGCTTGTGGGGCAAAAGGAGCTGCTCTGGGGTGCTGCTGGGAGCTCCTTACTGCTCCACATCCAGGCAGAAAATTCCTACAGGGAGGTCCATGGCACCGTAATTCTGCTTTTTGGAGTTTGACTCCATGTCTGTGTGCTAGGGCCTGGTTTGGAGTTGATTTTTCTCTCTCTTTTGCTTGGAAATCCTTTCGTGATTCATGAAACATCAGAGGAAGTTTGCCTGGCTTCTTGCAGGGATATTTTTAGACTGTGAAATTGCTGGGGTTTGATATCTCATGGATTTGTTTTAATGGTACAAGTGAAGCCTCTAGGATGTTTGGGAAGGCAAGAAATGCTTTAGTAGATGTTGGCACAGACCTGTGACAGTAACCAATGTCTGTTATATACAATAAGCCCATTATACACACTTCTAAACGAGCAGATTCTGTTGCTTTCTGAAATAAAAAGCCTCTTTTTTCATGGTGTGAATGGAGTGAAGCCAAGTATGAATGGGAAACCATGGGAAGGAGAAGTGCCTGCTCGGTGGTGTTGGATGTGCTCTTTTCATGGGGTATTCAATTTAGGTTGCTGTTTCTGGATGCTGTGAGAAGTAATGATGTGTTTTTAATGCTGTTTTCCACCTGTTCTGTCCCTTTGAAGATAACCAAACAAAAATCCTGTAATTATTCGTTGGAAACCTGGACTGAACTCTCAATTAGTTGGCTTCTTGTGCTGATCCTGTTGAGTATTGATGTAAAAATGTCACAGTTCGTATCCAAATGTAAATATTTTCCTAAGAGTGTTCCTAAAACAACTTCTAATGCGGTGCATTGGTAGTTGCTGTAGTAAACAGGAATATTTTCTTATCTCCCAATCCTCTGCTGTTTTCTGTCTGTGGAGGGAGGCACAATTAGTGGTCCCAAACCCACCCATAAAAGTGGTCTTGCAGGCCTAGCAGATAGTGGAAAAAAGCCTGGAAAGTATTTAGGAGAAAGATAATTATAAGTTTGCCACAGGAAAGCAGGCTGGCTCAGCCTCTTTTTATCTCAGCAAGCTGCCAGGCGTGGTTTAAGATTTCTGGTAGCTTTGGCTAAAGGAATTGTGGTTTCTAGTAATTGAATGTCATTTGAAACATAGCAGTGGGTTTTCTTGTTTTTATTTTTCAAAGGCGGGGGAAACGGAGAACAAAAGCCACTAATAATAAAACAAAAGTCAGAGGAACAGAAATCATTAATAGCTGGATAACCAGAGGGTTTGGCAACCCCAGGAAAAGGCAATTCCCTGCTGTGTGGGATGCAGGATGGCTGCTGGGACATCCCAGCGTGTTTCTGGGGGAACCTGCCCAGGGAAAGAAGCCTTATCAAGCCCACCTGAGGCTCTGAGAGATCCTAAATCTCTTATCTGGGCTTGCTGAGCCAATTGACTTTGTGCAAGTGGTTCCACACACACACTCAGGCACATGCAGGGAGCTCCTTCAGTGCTGAATGTCGGGGCTTTTATCTCTGCAGTTTCCACTGCATGGAGAATATTCTGAATTACTGAAAAGCTGGCAGCTTTTCACAGGGGCAGTAATCTCCACTGGCTAAAGCAAGTGCCCCCTGTGTTTTCTGCCTGAGGTAGTTGAGCTCTACAGAGGTGGCAGAAAGGTTTTCTTGCTCCTGGGTGCGTGTTCATAATTGTGAAAATAATTGAGTGTGTCTGTCTGTGTGGTTACATAAAAAGTGATATTTTCTGGGAGGGCACTGGAGCTCCCTGTCCTTGCTCACACACACCCCTAAACTTTTGGCTACTTGAATGGCTCTGCCTTGACCCTCTCTTAGAAAATATGAAGGGGAAAAAAAAATTCAAACTTATTCTCCCTGTCTGCTTTTGAGAGATTTTTTATGCAGGACCTATTTTTTAAAAAATAGGTATTTTTAACATCCTACTTGAGCAAGGCATTCCTGCAAGTTTCTTCATTTAAGGATACGAGAATCCCCATTAAGACTATCCTTAAGTACTTTCCTGAATCAGAGCCTAAAACAACAAAGCTTGTGGACAGGGCTTTTAACTGCTTGACAGAGGCTCTTTTAAATTTGTTGAGTCTTTAGGAATCTGGCTGCTGCTCTTTTCAGTGCCTCCACTGTGTTGCACTGCAGCTGTTGTCAAATAGAAAGGTCCCCACAGCCACTCATAAGGAAAGACGTATCACTGCTAACAGCTTCCAGTTGTTTATACAAGCTCATTAATTTCTGTGACTCCTAATTCTACACACTTCTTGTTTCTTGATTATTTAGAAGATAAAAATTTTCAGTCTGTGTTCAGTGTCTTTTTTTTTTTTTTTTTTGGCTTTTTTGCCCTCCTTCTTTTCCTGGAGAATCAAAGGGTTTGGTTCTGCAATGCTTTCTCACATGAACTGCAAGTGCTTTCCTGTAGAATTGAAGTAGGAGTAAACCTGTAGCTGAATCCTTACTGATTAAATTTCTCACTCTTATCTAAATGTCTATGAGAATTCCTTTTGTTTCCCAGTTATGAAGTTGTTAACTGGGGATCTTCACCTGGAAGAGCAGAGGAGTTTCTGAACATTCCTGTGAAGCAGAGAGCTTAAGCGAGAATTATGTTTGACATAGCAGGCAGGAAGCTTTTCCAACAAAATCCCTGTAAATAAATCCTGGGGAAGGCAGGTTGTACATCCAGTTAAATCACAGATATAAAGTTATATTTCAGCCATCACTTTTAAAGGACTAGAATTTTCTGCTTTTGGCACCATGAAAGAATCCAGCATTGTCAGATCATCCCGTAGGTTTTTGCTACTAATGGAACTCAAATGGGAAGATTAAAGAAGCAGATCATCCCTTGATAAGGTGGAGGAGCCTTAAACAAGCATGAAAAAAATTCCCAAGTCTTCTCCCCACAGTCTGAGCAAACATTTTCACAACAGTAAATGTCGCCAGTCTTGCTAAAGTATCAATCTCAGTGGAAAAATCCACTGCTTTGAGTGATCAGTTTAGCCCTGAAAGCATTTCCAGTATAATAAAAACTGATGGAAGAATTCAAGGGCTGCAGAGGGATAGAAGTGCATCAGTGTTTGCTTTGGCACTTTCTAGTGTGTGTAGGCATTTCCATTTCCCTAGAAGTATCAATTAAGCTGTATTGACTTTTATTTCTGGAAATTGGAAGCTTTCTTCTCTCAGCCAAATAAAGAGCAAGGTTGTGGTTTATTCTACTCCCGTTTCATACCTTTGCTCTTTTGTGCTTCTCTAAGACATGGAGAATTTATAGGATAAAACTGCTGCCAACAGTATTCATTTAGAAGTGGATCAGTACACCTGGAACTGTGAAAGGTTCATGGTGAAGATTGGGACATTGTGAAGCTTTTTACGTGTTGGAAACATATTTCTGTTGCAATGTGATCAACGTAAATGAATTTAAATGTAGATCACGCTGGCATTAAAGGAGCCCTGCTGATTTCTCAGCTGATTAACTGGCCCTTATTGAAATATTATTAAAATACTAAATGGCAGCAGGGCAGGAGAATCCAGGACATGTTCAGCTGCAGCTGAGGGGTCAGGGCTGTGGAGAGTTGTCATTCAAGGAGCAAACACTCCCAGTTTTGACACACAGACCTTCTTAGTGTGGATGTTTCCTCTTCAGCATCCTTTGTATCCCTGACAAACCTTCATGCAGCTGTTGGTGTTTCAGTCACCTGGCAGTGATGTTTGCAGGCAATGGGACAGGGAGGTTGTTGAGCCACTACCAAAGCCCTTTCTGTGTCCCCCTCAGGGTGAAGGCAGCACAGAGCGAGTTGGGGCAGCAGATCCTGGCTGATTTTGAGGAAGCCTTTCCTTCTCAAGGTACAAAGGTAAAGCTCTCACTTTCCCTCTTCCTCCCACTGAAAAGTGTCACTGAAAGCTGTTCAGCATACTTGTTGTTGGATCTAGTCTCATTTTTCCTCTCGATTTAGTCTCTGCCTGTTTCAGCAGTTCCTTTAGAAAGCAAGGGTGGTTTCTCCTCGTTCCTGTCAGGAATGTGGGAGGGAAGTGCCACCCTTCCCCTGTCACACTGCACACAGCTACTGCAGAGAGGGCTGCAGCCAGTCAGGGAATGCCCCACTAATTCATGGGGGGGAGCCCCACTGGGATTTCCTTGGGGTCTCACCCAGTCCCTGGGTATTTGTTTGTCACAAAAATTTGTGTTTTGTCCAGAGGAAGCCAAGCACAGGCTGGCTGTTGATGCAGTGCCACCAAGTTTGTCTCTGGTTTACTCAGCACAGATACAAACCACGGCTGGGGCTAAGGCACCAACTGTGCTTCCCCAACATTGTGCATCCAAACATTTGCAAACAGCAAAGGGAGTAAGTAGGTGTGAATTTAAATTTACTTCCAAGGAAACACCGGTTCTGTCTTTCAAAGTATGAGCTCTGCTCGTTTCTTCATCCAACTGACAAGTACAGAAATGAGGAAACTCTTTGCAACAGTTGGTGGAGGGCAGATCTGTGTCCATGTGAAGCAGCACGAAAACAGCCTTTTTTAAAGGAAAGTTTGTAAATTTTCTGTCTTTACCATGGAACAACTTCACGGCCAGTGAAATGGAAGCAGCTCAGTTTTCATCCAGCAGAAGAAAGGTGCAGCAATAACTAAAGAGTAGCAGCAGCAAAGAGAATAATAGGAAAGGATAAACCCAAGATAACCTGAATGCAATACAGTTTACAATCACCCATTCAACTTCTTTAACCTGAAATCATTTCTTCCTGTTTATTTTGACAGAGGACTGGTGGGCCCAGCAATGTCCTACGTGATGCCTGCCTGGTAGCCAATGTCCTGGATCCCAGGATCAAACAGGAAATCATCAAGAAATTTATTAAACAACATCTCTCGGAGTATCTGGTCCTTTTCCAGGAAAATCAAGATGTAAGGGAAGCTTAGCAAGCTACATTTGGATTTCACATTTTGCTCTGCTGGCGTTCCCAAAATTCACGCTTCCACAGGTTCCTGTGGTGAAAAGTTTTAATCCCAAGGGCTTGGAAACTGATTGTGGGTGTGATCTGGAGTGGCTGATGAGCTGTGAGTCGGTGTTATCTCTGCCAGGATGGCTTCCTCCCACCTTAGACCTCAGTTTCTTATATCATCACTAGAAATGTTTTCTCCCCTCATGTAGAAAAGAAATAAATTCATGTCAGGTTGATTTCCTGCCCTGCGAAGGGTTGAAAAATGAAACTCTGAAAATTGCAAACCCAACACCACCACCCCCCAAACAAACAAGAAACACCCCAAAATGCTTAGAAATATGAGGGGGAGGGATTTCTAGGAAGTTAATTATCTTTGTATCTAATTTTTAGACTTCCTGTCCTGATGCTAACAGCTTTTTAAAAATTTACCATAACCTTCTTGAATTTGGAGAAAAAAAACCCACACAAACCAAACTCACCTTTAGATCAAAATGTATTTTATCAATTTCAAATGTTTGACATAGAATAGAGAAAGGCTAAATTACCTAAGTTTAAATAACATTTTTCCATCAAAGATTTCTGGATTAATCTTTCTACTTCTTGACCAGAAAGCACAGTTATTGAGGGGAAAAATCCCATCATGCTCAGGTTGTAAGAATTTTAGTTGGAGTTTAAATGTGAGTTGAATGTAAGAATCCAGGAATTCCTGCACTCTCGTCCCACTGTTGACTTTAACCTCTCTGTCTGTGAAACAAAGAGGGTGGGATCAAATGAAATATTATTGGATTGAGTTTTCAATAATCTCTGCATGATTTAGGAGTACTGTTATCCTCATTTTCAACAGAACTTGCTCTCTTAATTCGCACAAGATAGGATTTTCAGTCTGGCATGTGTTTAAGCACTTGGAATCCCAGAATCATTTAGGTTGGAAAAGACCTTTAAGATCCTTGATTCCAACCGTGTCCAAGCTCAGCGCTAAACCCTGTCCCTAAGTGCCACATCCACACACCTTTTAAACCCCTCCTGGCATGGTGACTCAGCCAATTCCCTGGGCAGCCTGTTCCAGTGCTTCATAACCCTTTCAGTGAAGAGATTTTTCCTAATATCCAATCTAAACCTCCCCTTGGAGCATTCAGAGGATATTAATAGATGTCCAATCAGCTCTGATGGATCACCCAAGCTCCTCTGCAGAGCAGCAGCAGCAGCAGCACAGTTCTTAATATTAGCAACTGCTGCTGCTAAAGATGCTGTTGATGCTAAAAAAAGTTGTTGTCCATGGGATTCAGGTGGCCTGGCTGGATAAGATCGACCGGCGCTACGCTTGGATCAAGAGGCAGCTGGTGGATTACGAGGAGAAGTACGGGCGCATGTTCCCGGCGGAGTGGTGCATGACGGAGCGCATCGCCGTGGAGTTCTGCCACGTCACCAGGTGAGCCCCACGCAGCTCCTGGAAATAAAAGGCTGGCTTGGCTCCTGCCACACTGATCCACGTCTAAAAGCAGGCTGCAAAATATCTCTGCGGAATTGATTTAAAGGAAGCGAGGAGTGAAAGACCCCAAGAAGCGTCGCTAAAACGGGGAGAAATTGAAGCGATGTGAAAATCAATTTTCAGTGTAACAGAGGTAAAAATCAGTAGTATTTCAGGCCAAGTGGAGTAGCATGAGCTGACTGTGGTGTGCGTGCCTCAGGCCAGGCTCTTTGCCAGCCAGAGACAGGGAAACCGAGGAAGGTGCCAGGTGGAGTCCCAGTAGCACCGTTGCCTTTATTCTGGGACCCCAGTGCTTCCCAAGGCTGGATCCTGAGGGCTTTCCCAACTGGCTGCTGCTAGGAGATGGGGTCCTGTTACCCACAGAGCTCGGAACAACTGTGGTTGTGTTTGAAACGGGATCTGCAAAGCAGTTTTATGTTAGAGAGCCTCTTAGGAATTAGCCTGAATTTTGTGATGAAAGTCTCTGTGGGGAATGGACTGAGTTCCAGTGTTAGGTTTCAGATCTTTATAGAAAACCACATTTGTTTTTTCTATATCCCTTCTCTCTTGCAGGGCAGAGCTCTCCAAGATCATGCGCACGAGGGCGAAGGAGATTGAGGTGAAATTGCTTTTGTTTGCAATTCAGAGAACAACCAACTTTGAAGGGCTCCTGGCCAAGCGCTTCTCAGGCTGCACTCTTGCTGATGGCACAGTGGTAAGGGGATTTCTGAAGAGCAGTCCTTTACTCAGCAGCTTTCTCAGGAGAAAGAAACCCTCTCACACATAGCTCAGGTAGTGGAGACTACAAAAGGTGTCACCTGCAGCCTCTCCTTCACTGGGTGTTTAATGTGACTCTGCTCAGTGTCCTGTAGCTGGAAAAGTGGTTTTTGGTTGTGTAGACTGTAGAGAAGATGGCACAAGGCTCACAAGAATAAAAACACAGTGCTTGTGTACTTTTTTTGGTTCTCCTGGGGTCCTGTGCTGTTTGAATCCACATAGCTATGGAGAACCACGGAGTGATTATGGTGTAGTAACTGCCTTGTAGTGTTTGTTCTCTACGTGTCAGTGACACATTATAACTCAAAGTCCCCTCTTCTCTTCCTTTCTGGTTACCACACACTCCCCATATGGTGCCAGCTTTCAGTCCCACATTGTTGGGTCACTCTGGCTTGCAGGGACATTGGTAGCTTCTGCTTTGTCTCTTTTGGTAGATTGTAAAGGCAGAACCAAGAGAAAAAACTCAGGGAATATCTCTGGAGCCATCTCTGAGCTTTTCCTGCCTGGAATCTCAGCCCAGAGCTCTGTCAGTCAAGTGCCCTGGGAGCACAGAGCATGTGTGCCTCAGAAGCCACTCTGGTTTGAGGTTGGCTTCTCTGTCCAGCTGGTGTCTTGAAGCCTACTTGGATGTGATAATTCAGCCTCCAAGGAAAGCCTGCTGGACCCATTTGTCATTTGCTGTGGGTGCTGCTAATTAAAAAGGGAAGTCCTGGAAGGTTTTTCCTCCTGTCTGAATTTAGATCTCTCAAGAATATGGCTTTATTTTTTCTGACAAATTTCAAACAAAATTTGCAGCTTTAATTAAATTGGCTTCACTGGGTTGTTATAAGTGAGGAAAACAGAAGGGGAGGGTATGGTTTCAAATGACAGAAAACCCCATGTTTCCCCCTTTGTGACATGCCTAGAGGCTGTGCCACTCTGGCTGTCATCATCTGCCCTGTTTCATACCCAAAATGAAGGCCACCATTATAAATAGCTGGCTGGTGAGTGCAGAGGGGGGACAAGCAGTGGCAGCAGCAATTTGGGGTTTATTGCAGGTAAGGTTTTGAAGCTGCTGTTGTGGTTTATCCCAGCAGAGACCACACACTTTGGAGTGAGGTTTGGGAGAGTGGAAATGCGACACTGGTCAGAATGGCCCTTCAGGGAGGATTCAGGCAGTGTGGGTGCAAACAGAGCAGGGGCTGAGGAATGGAGTGTGCTGGGGAGGGATGGAGAGGGAGCCAGGATCTGATCACCTCTGGTGGGAGGAGGCAAATTGCTGGGCAGTGCTTTGAAGGGCTCAGGAAAGCAAAACATGGATGCAGCTGTGTGCCAGAGGGCACAAAACTGCCTGTTCTCTAAGAAGCTTCCTCTTTTCCAACAGAAGAAGCCAGAAGTGCCACCTCCCTCCACCAACCCCTTTCTGGAGGATGAAACTGGGGCAGAGACAGATGAGATTGTGATCGAGAAAAGTGATACGGACAAAGTAAGTCTTTGAAGTTCTCAGTTGTCAGCAAGGCAGCCTCTGTCAGAGTCTCCAGTGGGGCCTAAGCTTTTCCCATCCCATTGATTTGTAAAGTTTGTTTTCACAGCAATTAATTTAGTGCAGTTTTGATCCTTTGTGCAGCATTCAGGCTCCCAGTACGACCATGCTTTGCTCTGGCTCACTTCACTGAAACCAAAGCAATCCTTATTCCAGTTAATAGCGTGGAGACAATCCTGCCACGTGAGAGTGAGTTGGATTCTGTTCTAGCCTGTACAGCAACAGCTCAAATGTAACTACAGGATTTCTGTCAAAGCAAGATGAAATAGCTGTTTGGGTTTTCAGATCCCCAAAGAAGCTCCTCTACAAACAGTTGCAATTCATATTTTGCCCTGTCAGCCAAGCAAACTGTCTGGAGTCACCAGGAAACTCACTGGACTTTCAAGTGTCAGCTTTAGATTTTTCACTCCAGATAAATCACTTCTGGGATTTTTATCTTTACAGTGCTTTTCATCCATTGCCTCTGCAAAGCAGGCAACACCTAACTGCTTGTACCAGCACAGGGCTTCCAAAGCCCTCTGCAAACATTAAAGGGTGAATGGTAAATGCAATTGTTTTAATTGGCACCAATATCAAAGGCTGTATTTTTTATGCAGCAGATGGAGGTTTTCTAAATGTTCAATTGTGTGTTACTTGAGGCTGGTACTATCTTCTTATTTAGGGGATTTACAACCCTGTAAATGGACCATGTACAGGTGTATCCTGATCAGTGACCAGGGCCTCAGGACCTACTCAAATCCATGCCCCTGGGGAGATGAGGAGATGGTAGCTGTCCACCAGCACAGTCTGGTGCACTGCATCCCCTCCAGATTTTCACATGAGCAGGGCAGCCCCTGTGCCTTCATCCACAGCCAAAGTCCTGAAGCAGAATGATTTAAGCAAAGTTTTGCTCTTTTCACTAAAATACAGCTTGGACAGTTGGTATTGTGGGGAGTTTATCAGTGAGACAGAGATTGGGAACTTGGGGAGACACTTCTGATGCATTTTTGCTTTCCGATATCTCACGGCTGGAAGGTTGGCTTTGATGTGCAGTGTTGGGATGAGAGGACATCCTTGGAGAAGTCAGTGGTGTTAGGAGGCAGGTGAAGAGATAATTGCAACAATTAGGGCTGGGTTTATTGAACCCAGCAGCAGCTCAGGAGCTTCTGAGAGAGGAATTGCTGTGCTCTTGGTACCTGGGGTGGCTGTTGTGAAGCCATCCATGGAGATATCCCTGGAAATGGTGTTGGTAATGAGGTTGCCCTCTCCTTTTGGGAATGCCCTGTGTCAGTGTCACAGTGCTGGGCTCCGCTGCCCTGCAGCCTCCTGTGTGCCAAGTGGGCTCCAAGATTTCAGTGTCACAGTGCCAGCAGCTGCTGGATCATTCTGAGAGTCTGGAAGTGCTGCAAGTCTCATCTGCTGCTGTCACTGCATGAGCAGCAGAAGGGACACAAAGTGTTGAAGGGGTTTCAGTGGAAGAGCCCTTCCAAGACACCAGTCCTGAGAATTCAAGACTCTTGGGAATCTAAGAGGGAGCACAAGAATTTTGGGGGGGAAATCCATGCTAAAAAAGCACCTCTTTTGGTAATCCTAGCAGTTGGATTTAATCTGTTTACTTTGGATAGTAATGAAAGGAAACTGGGCCAGCTGCAGACCTCCTTACTGTGACAACAGTAACCTTTTATTATTTCCATCAAACTCAAGGAGGAAATAGCTTAAACATCTGCAGCTTTTGGACAGGGTTGCACACTCAGAAATACAGCTTCACTGCTACTGTTAAAAGATTTAGTATTCCTTCCACCAGCCATGCTGGGAGCAGCGTGATGCAGAGATGCACAGAGAGCCAGGCCTGCTTCAGGAGCTGGCTCTTCCAGCCTGGTAAACATGGTGAATCTGCAGCCTCGTGCTGGCACTGCCATGCCAGGGACTTGGCAAATGTGAGGTTTCTGTGGTTCCCAGCCATTGCTTTCCTCCCAGCTCCAGTGAGTGTGTGCATCAGGCAGAAATGGGCACTGGCAGAGGGATTTGGATGGAGGATGCCCAGGTTCTGTCCCAAGGCTGTTAAAACTTACATTCTTCTCTTGGTGATGCCAGGCTCATAGAGGTGGTCTGGCCTCCATAAAACCATTTCCTCACTTTAAGTTTGCAGCCATAAGCTGGGATTCATTGGCTGGGGTTAACTATTGCTGAGAAATGTTTGCCCTGTCACACTCTGGTAGTTCTGCCACATTCTTAGTGCCACCTCCTCTGTTGTTTAGCAGAAAAAGTCCTTAAGGCTCTCTCATTTCGCTGCTTTTGTTTGGCTTTTATTGCACTAAAAAAAAATCAGCTGGAAAAATTCATATCTTCATTGGCTGGGAGCTGATCTTGGCTTTTTGTGGGGAGAGAAGCAAGAATTCCATTCCAGAGTCACTGCAGCTCTCTTTGCAGCCAGTGAAAAGTTGCTGGTTTGCTGAGAAGCAACAAGAGAAATTACCTATCAGTAAAAAATAATAACAATCTAGCTGTAGGGCAAAAAGGAGCTTAAAGACCCTGCCCAGCCTGGTGCTTACACATGCACAAATTTAAGTGTGTGAGTAGTCCCAGTGGCTTTGGTGAGCTGAGTTTGGCCATGGTTAGAGTGCAGCACTAAACTAAGATGAGGGTAAACAGGATGGCTCCCAAATGGCACATGTGCTTAATGCTCTTAATGTGATTTAAAAATAGAAATCTTTGCATCCCCAGAAAGGAGTTTCGCAGTGAAAGCAGGCCTGTAATGTTGCCTGTATAATTCTGGCTCCTCCAGTAATTACATGCTGTTTATCTAAATAAAATTCACTCAGATGAAGCCTGTAACTTTGAGTTATTACCCTTGATATTCCAAAATGTAAGAATTCTTCAATCTTGCTTCCAAAGAACTGCTGCATTAGATTTCAGAGGGGACTAGTGGAGCTTTGTTACTGCTTGAAGGATTCAGGGAGTTTTATTTTGCAAACTGCATTAAGATTCTTCAGCTGAAACCTGTTAGCACAGAGCAGCCTTCTCTTTAAGTCTAAGAATATTTTACAAGTGGAAAGATAATTCCTTGGATTGCTAACAGCTCTCCAAGAAGGAGGGGAGACTTGGATATAATGACATTTATATGCTTTGATTATTTGACAGCAAGTTTCTGTGTTGCAGTATCTCTAAAGATTTATATCCTTCTGTGCTGTTGCATTGCTGTTCCTTCAAGGTCTTACAGGGCAGGTTTGAACCAACACTCTGAATGTTTTCTTGCAGCCAAAGAAGCCAAAGGTCCCTGACAATCCTTTCCATGGCATTGTTTCCAAGTGCTTTGAGCCTCACCTTTATGTGTATATTGAGTCCCAGGACAAGTGAGTAACCAGCCTGAGTTTTGGGGTTCGTTTGCTTCTGGATGTGTTGGGTTGTACTGGATTCTGTACTCAAGCTGCAGAAAATTAATTTATTGAAACTCTGCTGCCTGATTTCATCAGGAGCAGTGATTGTGGTTTGAGAAACTTTGAGTGGGACCTTTGCTTGGACAAAATGAGTGTTCAGAGGGCTGTGGAGTTTGGTTTTGTGTGTAATTGCAAAGGGCTGCAGGAGTGGTGCCCGCTGCCTTTCTGGGGAAGAGGCTTTGTATTCCTGAAATTACTTCTGTTGCCTCTGCAATTCCCACTGCAGACATATGTCTTTCTTTCATCTCATGTCTTCCACAAATGATAGGGTTGGGTTTTCTGTAAAATACATATGTGGCTTTGTGGCAGAGGAGTTGCAAGATTTGCTTTGTAGAAATAAGTTATTTGAGATCCTTAGATGAAAGCTGCTGTAGATGAGCTGGCTGTAAGATAACATTATCGTTGCTCACAGATTGGGACTTTGTCAGGGCCTTTAATCCCTGGCACCCTTCTTCATCTTCCTCTTTGACTTGCAGCAAAACAATTCCAATGAAAGGAGTTTTCAGAGCTCTCACCACACTTTCTTGTGCACCTTGATTCACACCAGGGTTTAAATAACATCTCAGTAACAACTGCAGTGCCACCTGAGAGAGGAGATAGTTGAAAAAGGTTCAATTTAGTCTTTTAACAAAGATTAGTGGCTGGAAAGGAGAAGGAGATGCCTGCTTCATGTATCTCTTCTCTGTGTGCTCTTCTGTCTCCCAAGGCTTTACACATGAGAGGGTGTGTAACTCGAGGTTTGCAGTGTCCTGATTTTGTCCAAACTCCATGATAACCATCTTGAAAAAGCTTTTCCATGTCCCATCAACTTTTTATGCTTTAAAAAACCCCCATTAAATAGCTGAAACCTTGCACAGTGGTGTGTCCTGCTGGGTCTAGGTTCCGCTCTGCAGCCTAACAAAGGGAAACTGATATTTCCCTCTGCCCTCAGCCAACTGAGCACAGACTTGTTTGAGTATTTCTTCCCTTCTCACTGGGGGCCATTTTAATCCCCATTTTGGTAATTCTACCCCACTGTGCTCCTAGCCCCTTCAGTTGCCTTTTTTTTTTCCCTCCTTTTCCTTTACAATCATGAGATGTTTTATATTAGCTTTATAGCCACAGGCTGCAGGGAGTTCAAAGAAAAACTGCCACAGTATTCCCCATGCTGCCCCTGGCTGCCAAAAATTGCTTTCCTTCATGGTTTTCTCTCTTATTCCTTTGATTGAACTGTTGAGGAATCTGTTGCTGATGTCTGAAAATGAGATGTTTCTTAGATCATTAAGTGTATGTTTGAGCTCTGAATAGTGAGAGTAGCATGATAGTTTTGTTCATCATTGCCTTAAATCTATGGCAGAAAAAAGCCTGGACGTTTTCTGCCAAAAAAATTGTTTCCATACCCATTTCAAGAAACACGCTGCCAAAATCTGTAACAGTTTAAGAGGAGACACCTGAAAGAAAGAGTTTAAAGATGCTGCTCTCTACCCTCAGCTGCAGAGTAAATATCAGATTTCTGAACAGCAAAGCAGATTTCATTCCTGCCCCTCTGGGATGTGCGTCTTTAGCTCTCCTTTGTGGTCAGCTGGAGCAGCAGGAGCACACAGACGTGAGCTGAGCTGTTCTGTTGGAGAGAAGGAAGAGCTCTGTCAGGGCTGCAGGGCTGAGAGTGTGCAGAGCCCTCCTTAAATCTGCTCAAAGGCACGTCCGAGTCGAGAGTGCTCGGAAAACTGGCACTTAGTGCTGTGTGTTTGCAGCCTCATCAGCAGAGGGGCTTCCAAAATCCCCAGTGCATGGAAACTGCTCTGCAGTGGTCCAGGTGTCTCAGTGCCATGGCCCTTCCTCAGTGCCCAGCACTGAGCACGTCACTGGGCAGACCCAGTTTCCTGAGCACCCTGTTCTTCTCTCGTGCTGCTCGGGAGTTCCTGGTTCCTCTTGTGTTTGCCAGAGGTGCAGAACAGCCCTGAATAGGTTGAGTGAAGGAAAAAAAAAAGGAAGAGGAATGCAGGAATGAAAAGAACCAGAATAGAATTCCCTTTATGTGATTTCATTTCATACTTTCTCTTGGTTAGATTTGGCGAGTTCTCTCTCCCAATAAATATGCTACTGTTAGGAAATACCACATCTGCACTACCAGAGAATTTTCTTGGAGCTTTTCCGCAGAGTCTGTGGAGAAAATACTCATTTTCTGTAGCTCTCCTGCCTTTTTTATGTTTCATCTCCAGCAGCTTTTTTTGCCAGACTCTTTGTGCTCCCACTGTGCCACACAAAGATTCGTGGATTTTATGTCATATTTGGGCCAACTGAGACTGATGTGAAAGTTTGCCATCAACTGAGGTCTGCATTAATGATGTATTAGTTCTCTTAGTGCACAATATCCCGATGTTTTGCTTGCTGAAATAGGAGCAGTCCCACAGCCTGGTTTGATGGGCAGTTTTATCCAGGTTGGGATCAGAACAAGCCTGAAGCCCCAGCGCTGCTCTCCCAGCTCTTCAGAACAGCTGCATTTTCTCCTGCATCCCAGTTGACAAGACCTTGGGGGACCAGGAAAATGCAGATCCATTTCACTTCGCCTTGGAGAAGAGGAGAACATGTGGGCTAAGCATAAAGAAACAAAAGCCATTGACATTCCTGACCGTGTCTTGAGACTGAGAGGAGGCAAAAAAAAATCAAGTGACTGGTGACTGCTAAGAAGGCTCCACTTTGTTGCCCAGCTGGAGCCAAGCACAGATGCAGAGGTGGAGATGCAGCTGTTGGATTTGACAAGGAGTGAGCCACGTCCGCTTTCCTTGAGAAGCTGCAGGAATCTGCAGCCTGCAGCACGTGTGAGCCCTCCTGCAGCAGCCATCTGTTTGGCTCTGCTACAGCTACAGAGGGAGGTAAATTCTGCTTCTCTGTGGCCCAACACAATCAATGCTTTGCTTCAGCCTTCAATTGCTCCTGCCAGTGTGGAGATTTATCACATCAGTGGAGCAGCCTGATGTTTTTACAGTGCTTGTAACACAGCCGAGGAACTGTGTGTGTGGAATCAGAGCTGTGTGCAGTGCTCAAGCAATAGGCATGGAAAAAGGGGCTACTTGTCTTTGCAACAGCCTGGCTAAAGCCAACGAGTGTTGCTCCGTGATTTAGTGTCCTGATATTCCAAGCACATTTCTGTAGATAAGTTTGGCCCAGCAGATCACCCATGGTAGGAGCTCATCCATTCTGAGGCAGCAGCCTCTTAAGTTTATCAGGGAAGAGACCTGTGGGTTCTCTGGTAAACTGGAATCGGAGAGGTTTTCTCTCTCACAAGAGGGAAAGCAAAAAGGGATAGAAACTGGGGGAAAGTTGTCATTGTTGGCGGGTTTTTCCCCTTTCACTGGCAGAGGTAAGTGAGAATGTGCTGCAGAGCCTCAGCCATTCTCATGGGATTTGGCTTTCTCCTTAGGAACCCTGGATCACAGCACAGCCATTACACCCTCAAAGGGGTGAAGGTTGTGCCATGTGAAGAGGAGAGCTGCAGGAAGATCGTATTCAAAATAGGATTATAAAATACAGGAGCTCCTTTTGGTTGGCAGAGTACCTCTCTCATCTGAAAGGCCTATCTGTTTCCCAAAAGCCTAACTTCTTTGAGGAAGGCTGTGTGTGTGTGTCTGGGGGAGGAGGTTTTTTGCTGGAATTCAGTTCATCTGGCAAGGATTATTCCATGATACTGAGCTCTGGTGTCGGGAGAGCTGGGCTTGGTCTCCGACACGGATGTGCTGT
Source organism: Aphelocoma coerulescens (assembly GCF_041296385.1). Taxonomy (NCBI): domain Eukaryota; kingdom Metazoa; phylum Chordata; class Aves; order Passeriformes; family Corvidae; genus Aphelocoma; species Aphelocoma coerulescens. The sequence continues at coordinate 8,097,129 of NC_091032.1, forward strand.
CTCTGGAGGAGTAGGACCAGAGGAACTCCCCAACATCAGAAGATTCTCTGGTTCTGTGTTGATGGCTCTGGCCCTCTGCCATGCTCAAAAGCCTTTTTGTCCTGGTGAAAGGATGGAGTGAAGTTTATTGTTGCCTAAAGACCGAAATATTTGAGTAAGGACCAGGCTGTAATGAATCACTGGAGACAATAAGAGGGCTTTTTGGGCTTTTAAAAAGTGTCTAAGTAGGAAGTGCACTTTGTGCTCATGCTAAATAAAACTTCTTTAAAGGATGTGTGAAGTTGTGCAAAACCAGGTGGTATCCAAATGGGACCAAGAAATGGCAAATGGCACACCATTTTGAGCACATCCCTTTAAAATCCATATTCCCCGAGGTCTCCTCTGGAGGCCGCTGGGATGGGAAGCCTGACTGTTCCTTTTCCTGGTGCCAGGAAGGAAACTTGAGCACAGGCTTTATGCACTTGCATCAAATGTGCTGAACCGAGTCCTGGCAGACCTGGGAGCTTTTATGTGTGGCTGGAGAACAGATTTGAAGCTGCCACTAAAACTCCTGAGCACAAAAGGTTCGGGCTGTGGAATTGTGTGAGCTTTGTGCTGGGAGCGTGGAGATAAGAAAGGGCTGGGGATACCCAGCTGCTAAAACCTGAACTTGCTGGTGTCACAAGACAGGGCATCTCATTGTAAGCATTATTCCCTCTTTGCACTCCAACTCCTCCCTCAACAGACTCAAATATCTTTTTGTTCCCCACCTCAGAAACCTGGGCGAGCTGATTGACAGGTTTGTGGCTGACTTCAAGGCTCAGGGTCCCCCCAAGCCCAACGTGGATGAAGGAGGAGCCGTCCTGCCCAGCTGTGCTGACCTCTTTGTGTACTACAAGAAGTGCATGGTGCAGTGCTCCCAGCTCAGCACTGGTGAGCCCATGATAGCCCTGACCACCATCTTCCAGAAGTACCTGCGGGAATACGCCTGGAAAATTCTCTCTGGAAACCTGCCCAAGTGAGTTTGGCTTCCCCAGTGCTGCAGACATTCCACTGGGGAGCAGATGATTTGTAAAGATAATTGATAAATACATCCTGGTGAACACTTGTTTCCCTGTCAAACACCCCAGGTAGCAGCAGTATCACTCCATTTACTTTGTGGTTTTCTCCAAAGTTCAGTTTCTTGCACTGAGGAAAAAGCAGGAGAGCAAATGGGCAGGCACACATTGTTTTTCTTTCAAGGGCCCCTGGAGAATAGCTTCATATTTGGCTTTGATTAGCAGCCAGATTTGCAGTTTCTTGAAGTTCCTTTTGAAATGCCAGCCCAAGTCTCTTCAGAGAGGCCTGGCTTTCAGAATTGCTGCTTGGGTAACCAGTTCATACTGTGATTCTCAGCTGCCTTAGCCCAACATCTTCATATGGTAACTTATAACGAAGGTGATTTATTTCTGTGGTGCTAAAGTGCTTACCTGTACCTCCCTCTGCTCTGGAACATTTGATCTCTGTATAAGTAAGATATGTAGATGTAAATCCAGTGAAAGTACAGGAAATCATAATGAGTTTGTACCAACATGTGTCAGGGTAGAGGCTAAAGGTGCTCCTGAGATGTTGCCAAAACTCCACCGCAGATAATTTTATTTGCTATTTACCATCTTCACTTTGTTTCCTTTGTAAACCTGGGAGCAGAAGAAATGACTTTCTGAAAACAGTAAAATCTTTCACAGATGGAGGGGGGGAGGGTTCCATCCAGACAAGTGGAAAGATAAATTTAATGTGTGTTCTCCATCAGACCTCGGTTGCATTCTTTATCCACGTTTTTTTGAGTGCTCCATTTTTGCTGTCCAAGATAAATATCACTGTCCTATTTTTTTTTTATGGATTTGGATTATAAAGAGTTGAGAGGTAGGGAATTTCCTGCCTCTAAACTGCTCTGAGTCTTTCTTTGTTGATACATGAACGTTGATCACTGGGAGACAGTGGAGGGGAGGGCACATCTTCCATAATTTACTTTGTTGATAACATCAGCTTTTAAAACAGGTTGCCAAAGTCTCAAATGCATGTGGGCAGCTGTTTAGTGCTGCAAAGATAAATATGACAAGTTTCCTGATAGTTCTGAGATTCTTCTGTAATCTTTAATTAGATTTTGAATAACTGGCAGTGAAGGTGAAGCTACCTGGGGAAGGCTGTGTTCCACTTGCATCCTAATCTATTTTCTTGTCAATGAGTCAGTTGTCCTTTGCTTGAAGACCTGGTACAAAGCTATTTGTAAAAGAAATTCCTTCACCAAAAGAGCAGTTGTGGGTTTGATGTTCTGTGTTGCACAGGGTGTTAGGCTTTGTGGTCCTAAAGCCTTTTTATGGCGTTGAAATCCAGCAGTAATTTTGCATTCTGTGTGTCTGTACACCCAAAAACCACACAGGTTTTATCTGTTGGTTTGGTTTTTTTTTTCCAGGACAACCAGCAGCAGTGGTGGGCTCACCATCACAAGTTTGCTGAAAGAAAAAGAAGGCTCTGAAGTGGCAAAGTTTACTTTAGAAGAGCTCTGTCTCATTTGCAGCATCCTAAGTACTGCAGAGTACTGCCTGGCCACCACCCAGCAGGTCAGTTTTCCTCTGAGGGGGCACCCAGCCCCTCTTTTGTGCTGCTGTGGAGACTGGGAGAGCCAAAAGTACAAAAATATCTATTGATTATTGAGCTCTACATGATTCAACATGTATTTCAAAGAAAGAAAAGTATTGATTTTGCTGTTTCCACCTGAGAATAGTGATTTGCTTGTAATCTTTGCAGCATCAGTTTTGGGTTCAATCCTTTTCTACTTGTTACGTAATTTGTTTTGGATTGGGGACCACATTTCTTTTAAAAAGAGACTCTCAGTTCATGATCTCCCCTTCACAAATACAAGCACAACAATAATTCAAAATACTTTTGGGAAAATACTTGCATGAAATATTGGGGCAATGTGCAGTGGAGAGAGGAGGAATTTATGCTGATGTGATTTGCAGCCGCGCTGCTCGTTACATTCAGGTGCTTCCAAAATGCCATAGGTCAGGAATGAGCTGTGATGTTTGGCTGCATCCAGGCCTCTCCACCACTAGGTCTGGCAATCCTCCTCCTCCTCTGCAGTTTGGGCACAGGCAGAGTGTTGAGAAACATCTTTATTAGCAGGACAGATGCCACAGTGCTAAGCTAGTACGGTAGCATGTCATGCTAGAGTTACATATTTGACCTTGGAGCTTTAATTCTTTGAGGACGTGGAGCCACCATGGCCCATCCTGGCAGATCAACGGGTCTGGGATGCCAAGAAGGAAAGATTTCCAGTGTCACTGGATGAGTTTTGGATGTAGTTTGGTCACAGATTAAGTTTTAAGAAGCTGACCTTTGCAGGGCATAAGTTTTCAAGAGCGATTATTTCGAGTTAGAAACCTGATCTCCCTGTTGCTTGTTTTGTTTCCCAACAGTTGGAAGAGAAACTCAAAGAAAAAGTGGATGCGAGCCTAATGGAGAGAATCAACCTGACAGGAGAGATGGACACTTTCAGCATGTATGTTCTCCTCCCACAATTACCAAACATCCCCTTTTGTCAGCCAGATGGTGCTGGAGTAATAACGATCCCAGGATCCACCCGGATCCACAGCCTGGGCACAGGCATTTCCCTGGTGAGGGAATGGTATCCTCTGGCTGCTCCAAGAGCAGCACTAGTCCAGGCTTTAGCTGCTCCCTGTGGTCCAAGCCAAAGGAACAAGAGCACTGGAAAAGGGAAAGGAAATAGTGAGTTTCCATTTGAAACATCATTTGCATCTTGGCAGCTCTGCGAGGTGGCTGTTACATTTCAAGAAAGGAAGCTATTTCAGTACATTCCTTCCTGCTTTAACTTCCCCCTGTTAATCAGCAGCCTTGTCAGTATGATCAAACCCCATTGCAGATGACATAAAAGACTGATCCAATCTTATATTTGGGGATTATAATTGAGAGAAGATTATCATTCATTAAAATAACTTTTCATGTAACGGTGCTAAAAATATTCTGCTCTGACATCCCTTCCTCTCCACCCCTGACAGACAGATTGAATATTTTTTTTGAGAAGAAAATTGAGGCAAAAGTTGTTTTGCCTCATATCAGACAAAAGAGAATCTTGGCAAGACTGGGAAAATAATCCCTATCACCAGCTCCCCCTCTCTCTAAAACTAAGATTCAGCCCAGATAGCAGTAAGATGTTTTTTTCAGAAGACTTCCTTCCTGTGATGCCTCTCCTGCTGCAGTGGATGGGATCCCACTGAATCTCCATCCAGCTCTTTCACATGGTCTCAGGCTCCATTCCAAGCTGCAGAGACTCCCTTCCCTTCAGGCTGTTCTCAGACCTTTTTAAGAGTGAATCCCTGCCTGAAATCCAGGGGTTGCTGTGTCCACTCAGCCAAAGCAAGCAAGGTGGCAGGGAAGGAGAAATAAAATGTGCCACATGATGGGATTTTCTTAACATGGACAAGTGGAGGGTGACTTTTGCCAGCAGGAACCAGCAGCCTCGAGTGGCTGCTTGGTCTCCACAGTGGCTGCCTCACGAGGTGGTTGGTCCCAGACAGCCAATGTGAAGTGTTTTGGAAGTTGTTTAATGTATAATTCACGTTTGCTGTTTTGGACAGCTTTAAAGTCCAGCTGACAGGGCTGATACATCTTGTAACAAAGGCTTTTAATTGACTTTCATTCTGTTCCAGTTGAGAGGGCTTTGTCCAGCCTTCTGTCAGTGTAAGTCAGAGCTATAAACCTCGCTGGCACTCGCTCGTTCAGCATCAAACAAGTTGTTTCTTCTGGGATTTGATGTCTTGTTAGGCACAGCCATAAAATAAGAGATAAAACGCTGTTTATGCGCCCTGGGAAGTGTTCTTTCAGAGAAAGGCAAGTGCAGAACCACCCCAAATGTGTAGAAAAGGAGGGTTTTATCCCTGGGGTCACAAAGCAGTTTCTTTAGGGAAAGTGGGAGAAATGCTGAGCTCTTCTTAAAATTCAACAAAAGAAAAATTATTGTAATGTAAATCCAGAAATCCTTCATTCCCACCTCCTGCCCTGTGAGGCAGCATTCAGAGAACCCCTGAAGTGTTGGGCTCACTGTAGTGAGGATTTGCTGTACTAGGACTGTACTGCTCCTTTATGGCCTCAGCTTCCCAATCCATCCCTTCTATGCATGTCAGGGACTGTGTGAGGAGTCACCCATTGCTGTGTGCTGCCTGGGGTGAGGATTTGAAGTACTTTCCTGCAGAACCAGGCTCCAGACCCTCTTGGCATGTTGTGATCTTTTGTGTTCCCAACACACTTCCTGCTGCACTGCCATCCCTCCACAGCAGGTGTTTATCTTGAAGTGCAGACAAACGGGTTCCTCTCCCTGTTTGCAAACTTGGTGCTTTCAGGTGAGAGCCTGCACTTGGTGACCCAGCTTCTGACAGACTCCTGAGTGGGGGCACACAAGTGATGGGTCATTTTCCATCCACTCAGAGCTTTGTGTTTCTCTTTGGTGCTGTGAACCACAGCTCTCCCCTCCCAGTCAGTGGCAGCAGGTGCCCTGCAGGAATCAGCTGTGTCCACGGGGTGGTTATTTCAGTCTGGCTCCCTTGGCCTGGTGGAATCCCCCAGGGAGTGGATTCTGTAGTGCCCAGCAGCAGCAGAGGCACCAGCAGAAACAGTCACGGGCTTTTTTTATCCCAACGCGAGTTTTAGATCGTGTAACTTGAAGCCTGGAGTCACTTCATCTCCCATGCTAATTTTTCCAACTAATTTTGGATGAGTTTGCCTTTACAAACAAATTAATTGCTTTGAAGGAAGTCTTTTACTTTGCATCCTGTTCCAGACTTTATGTGCTGGAACTGTAGGAAAGGGAACAGGACACCTTTCTGGGTCATGGTGAAGAACAAAACTCAGGTCAGAATTAAGTGTGGGTGACACCGTATCTTGGTAAGGAGGTGGACACTTAAAAAAATTTTGAACAGTGAACCCCAGAGTAGCATCCAGAACTTCACAAAGACAATGAGGGGGAGGAAAGATGGTTTGAGGAAGCATTGCTCAGATTTCTCACAGTCCTGTGATTCTCATCTGTGCTACCGTCATGAGAAAGAGCAAAAGTAAAATCCACTTCTTACAAATATAATCCTGGGGTTGTAAACACACGTCTGTGGCAGATTTAAAGTTGACACTGTTTTTAAAAACTGTGCTTAGGGAAACAGAATCAGTTATTGCTTCTAGCAGAAGCTGTCTGCAGTGGGAGTGCTGGTTCTGTGCCCCTGAGGGGGGCCCGAGCTGCTGCAGGCTGGGTTTCTCGGCTGTTGTTTTAGGATCAGTTGCACCTTTATGCACATCATAATATGGTGGCCTTAAATATGGCTCTAAGCAATATTGTGCTGTTAAAAAGTAGTCAAACACGTTTCCCTCCCTCCCCCTTTAGTTTTTTTGGTTTATGTGTCCTTTAGTCTGGTGTATGTCTCAGGGACTCAAACAATGGATGGCGGCAGTCCTAGACATGGTGTAAATAAGACATCTGCCTTCATCTTCACACATGGGAGAGACAGAACTCAAGCAGATGTCATTTTTAAAATCCCCTCTGCAAGTTCCTGTGAGCAGTAGAATATTGACTCTGAATAAATGGAGAGATGATAAAATGTTGGTGTTACACAGACTGGATTGAATTTGAAGCTGAATCCCAGTCTGGGCTTGATACTTGGGGATTTCTCCTCTTTATCTGCCACCTTTGATCCCCAGCCCCTGATTTGTGTTAAACCAGAGAAAGGTCAACTGCAAAAACATCCTCTCTGCACTGAAGCCCATTGTGCAGCTCCCTGCAGAATTTCCCAGCCTCTCCCCAGTCCAAGTTGTAGCCATGTGCATTCACATCCTAGTGTTACTGTCAGCCAGTAGAGGATTTTCCTCCTCTCACAGTCAAATGCTCCAGTTCTGGCACTCTGTTACTCAGTGTGATTCTAAAACTCATGCTTGATTCTTTTTTTTTTTTTCCCCCTTTTTTGCAGTGTGATCTCCAACAGCATCCAGCTGTTAGTGCAGGACCTGGATGCAGCCTGTGACCCTGCCCTGACTGCTATGAGCAAGGTAGGGGTGGATTTGCAGGAAGAGGTCACCTTAAGATCCATGTGGAGTTCTTGTGTGCTTTGATTGCTTGATTTCACTACTGATATATTCTTTTACTCTGATTTTTTCTTTCTTACTTTTTAGAGCAGCAATTGCTCTATTTATAAATACATCCCTCACTCCAAGCCCTCTTATTATTCAGATTAGAGCTTTCAGGCTTTTTGCAGCACATTAAAACCTACAGACAATGAAATACATTCAGTAAGTACTCAAGGCTTTCTCTTTCCACTCCCAATGCCAGTGAGAGCATTTAAAATTGGGAAAACTTTGGTTAGTGTGAAATTTCAAATACACCTTCACGTTTGCTCTCCCCTTTGTCTTCTTTGGCAGGGAGTTTTACCAGCCTGCTTGTTTGGGGCTCTTAAATGGAGGTACTCAAATGGAGGTGATGTGGAATTGAGATTGAGCCTTATTGCTTCTGTGATCCTCTCAAGGACATATGGAGCCATTCCTGGAGAGGCCCCTATGGCTGGAGCTTAAGGATTTTGTTGCAGTTACACTGCTGGCTTTTATATGTTTGAAATACAGAGCTGTGTTTTCTTGCCAAAGTATTGTGAAAACCCAGACTGCTTTAGACAGAGGTGAAGACAACAAAAGTGGATTGAACTATTTTTTTTTTAATTAGAAATATTAAACATAGAGCTCCATTTTTGTAGGATCAACACACTGTCTCGCTGCCATGAATTTTAATAGCTTTCTGCTTTATGATGTATTCCAGCTGTAACCAGCCCCGCCACCCCCAGCTAATATTTGAAGTGGAATGCAGCTGGTAATAGAGCTTGTACAGGTTCCAAATGGAAAGAGGATTTTTTTGCCCAGTAAAATAACACCACTAGGAAGGGCTCGGCACTTCAGGTGTTGCCTGTGTGCTGTGGCAGTCCCTCAGATCTCCTGAACCTACAGATTACAGGAATATTTGAATCACTTAGCTCTGGCTGTTTATACCCAAGTAAACCACAACCTTGAGAAAGCAGCAGCTGGTAGGCCATTTATTTTTGTCTTTGGAACACTGGTAAAATGCAGCACATGTGATGGGACTGATGATATATAAACAAGTTTAAGTGTTATGAAATTAGCTAAATAAATACTTGTCACTTGTGCACACACTCCACTATTTGCATCAGACAGAGTTGCTTTTATATGATTTTTATTAGACCTGGATTTGGTGCAAGAGGGTTTTTTCCTTCACCCTTCCTCCTCTTCCCTTTCCTTCAGGGCTGGGTTATTACTCTGATACTTGAATAAGAAATGCATGTAATTATTTAAACACAGAGTTAGTATTTGGAAATGTAAAAGTTCAGCCTATATTAAAGAAATAAAGATTATGTGGCTGATCCATTCCAATTTTGCTCTCTCAAGACCTATACTCCATTAGGGCTTTTCTTTTGTTTAGCTTCTTTTCATTTACTTCACTTTGGTGTCCTCCAGGATTGAACATTCCCAGTCCTTTGTTAGAGTCTGTCTTTGGGTATTTTTTTTTTTCTTTGCAAAAATGTTCAGGAACTATAGAGGTAAATTATGAAATGCTTAAACCTCTCAATCCACTTTGGCTGCAGGCCATGTTGAGAGATTTAACACAGAAAACAGCATAAGGAATATTGCTTTCAGCTGGGAATGCTGCTTGGTTTCCACGATTCTTTACTTTGTGTGTTCTGACAGAAATGGTAAATGCTGAGAAGGCCCCATATTACAAAATTTGTAGGTGATAATCCTTACTCAGACTTTATAGCAGGTGTAGAATGATTAAACGTGGCTGTAGGATGGGGAGCTGGGATGTGGGTGGGAGGGGAATTCACCCTAAACTCCCTGTTGTGATATTCTGGATAACAAAGAGCTGTTAATGTGTTTGTACTGATCTGTAGCAGGCACTTCTATTGCCTGGTGTGCTTCCTTTTTAATCGCTGGGATGAGGGAACTGCTAATCTGCATGGGCTATTTTTGCCCCAATTAAGTTTATGGATTGCACTGGGTAAGGCTTGATTTACTTGCTGAATTAAGCATCAATTTATGTATAAAACTGTGCCTGTAAGTGGGGCTGGGGGACATTTTAGTGCCTCATGTCGATCTCTTGCTGGCTTTTTACATTTTCCTAAAACCTTTTGGCACAGCTGCAATTCCCAGTGTCCTCACAGCAGAGTGGACAACAGCGAGCGCCTCAACGCGGGGCTTTAATCATTTCTCCACTCCACACAGGGAAAACCCCGAGAGTGGAGCAATCAGAGCTGCCAGCTGCTAATTAAAAGCCCCCAGGAGAGCATTTCAGCCCTGGAACACTGTGCAGAGTGTGACAGTGCAGAGCCCAGCTCGTGTCCCCAAACACGGGGGCAGCAGCACTATCTGCTCCTGCCGCTTCCCGCTCCCCTCCTGCCCCTTCCTGCAGGAGCAGCACGAGGTCAAGGCAGCAGGTGCCCAGTCTGGAGCCTGCAAGGAGAAGCTGATAGTGGGATGCTGCTGGGAACAAGGAGAATTGGAGATTCATTCATCCTCTGCTCAGTCATGAGGCAGCTCCTTTGCTGGAGACCCAGGGCTGGACACACAGGAGGGACTTGGTGGCTCTTTGGGGACACAGGAGCACTCTTGAGCCCCTGCCATTCCCAAGAGGCAGCACAGCTCTTGTGAAGTGCCAAACCAGCCCAGTTTTGCTCAGGGTTTCTCTTTCCTCCTGCCTGTTTTAACCTAAACACTGTTTTGTTGTGAGAACCAGAAGTAGCACCGGGTCTCCCAACCCTTGCAGACACCCCGTGTCCTCCCAGCCTGCAGGTGCCTTGGGGCTTCTCCCTTCCAGTGAAATCTCACTGCTCCTGTTCCTTGGACTCATTTCCAGCTTGTGTATGTAAACTATGTGGATATCCCAAGAAAAGCATAGGACAAGGGGAAAAGGAGGAATAAATTTAAAAAGACAGGAACAAAGCTTTACCAGCAGAGTTGGTCTCATATTTCTTTTGATGACTTCTCAGTATGTGTGCTATTCCTTTCTCTGCAGCTACTGGGTGTTTTTTTCGGGTGAAACACACCCACATCCACACACACACACACAAAAGGGCTATTTTTACTGTTCAGGCTTTAAAGGTTTGGTTGTAAAGTATTGCTTTTGGAATGATGACCAACAAAATGAAAGAGCTACTGTTTCATTATTGGTGTAATAATTCAGCTCAGCAGTCCCTTCCCACTTTCTGGCTGCTCCCACTCCATGGGGATGGTGTGTTTGTTGGGTGAGGATTGCTCTGTCAGGAAGGGAATGTGTGAATCCAGCAGGGAGAAAGGCACAGAGTATTTTGTTTGGATAAGACCAGCACCATGAGGAGTAGAAAAGCAGGTGACCAGTAGCAGGACTTGAGGGAACAGCTGGAGCTGTGTCAGGGGAGGGTTAGGTTGGATGTCAGGAAAAGGTTCTTCCCCAGAGGGTGCTGGGCACTGCCCAGGCTCCCCAGGGAGTGGTCACAGCCCCAAGGCTGCCAGAGCTCCAGGAAAGTTTGGACAATGCTCTCTCAGGGATGCACAGGGTGGGATTGCTGTGCAGGGCTGGGAGTTGGACTGGATGCTCCTTGTGTGTCCCTTCCAACTCAGGGTATTCTGTGACTCTGTGAAAACCTGTGGAGCAGGTGATGAGAGAGGGATCCCTTCCAGCCACCCAGCTGATGTGAGAGCAGCAGGCTGGGGGTTGGTTTGTTTGGTTTAAATAAAGACAGCTTTAGTGGGACATGTGTAGACTCAGACACTGTGGTTTTGCAAAGAATTTGGCTTCTCTTTCCCACTAAGTCACTTAGGCTGCGTGTTGTTTGGATGGAATTGAGTCAGCTGAGTTGCAGGGGGCAAAGTAGCCATATTAAATTAAATTAAAACCAGAAATAAAAAACTTTGTATGCAAAATCCAGAAATTGAGAAAACAAGTTTGAGGACAAACAGCCCCTCAAAGGAAAAAGCTCATCTTCCATATGTGCCCAGTTTCCTCTCCTGATTTCCTATGAGTTTTCCTCCTGTCTCATCTCCAGCATGAGGAACAGATCTCCAAAGAGTTATTGGGAGAACACTGCAGAGTTCTGAGCAGCAGCAGAGCTGAGAGTGCTTTTCTGGATGCTTGTGTTCCTCTGTGAGACTCTGGTAGATACATAAAGCCAGGCCAGACCCAATCACCTCTTTTTTGGTTTTTCCACTTGACTTACACTGGGAGTGCCCTGTGTACTGAAAACAAGGCTCAGAGAGAGTCAAGGGAGCCACACATCTGGCTCACAGGGGGTTCTCTTGCAGTTCTGCTGAGAATAAATGAAAACAAAATGGGAGGTTGAGTAACTCTTCTTATTTTGTACTTTTTACATGCATTTGGAAGAGCTGGACTTGGGCATCCTGGCTTGTACACCAGCAGTGTTTTCAGTGAGCTACACTGGTGTAGAGTGCTTTGGACTTTAAGACTTTCTACCTCTTCCATCTATCTGTCATCAGTCTCACCAGTATTAAAGTCTTGGCTGCCCTACAGGAATCCAGACTTTGCAAGCTTGCAGATATTTTCTCAAATGCCTGTAATCAGGATTTATATGGGTACTTCATCCCAGCAAACTGGAAACAGTTAAATATTAAAGCAGCCTGGTGTGCTCCAAAGGCTTTTTTTAATCCTAATGATCCCCATTTGTGTGGGTTACTGGTCACAGTCTCTGCTCTGGTGCAAAAGGGGGCTGCTCTGGGTTTTCTTTGTGTCCTCTGTGGAAGGGTTTTGCCCAACCACTTTAATGATGAAGAACTTGACCTTGGTGGTGAATTGCAGAGCCAGTCTTTAAATGATTCCTCAGAGATCCCCTGGCAGGAAGTTTGTACAGTTTCCCTTACCTATTGCTTGAATCTTAATGAATTAAGCAGTCATTTTTGGTTGTTTTTTCCCCTTTGTGCAGATGCAGTGGCAGAACGTGGAGCACGTCGGTGACCAGAGTCCTTATGTCACCTCAGTGATCCTCCACATTAAACAGAATGTCCCCATCATCCGTGACAACCTGGCCTCCACAAGGAAGTATTTCACTCAGTTCTGCATAAAATTTGCAAAGTAAGTTACCAACATACACAGTTTATCCAGGTCATCCCATAAAACAGTGTGATGATCACTGGGTGTTGTTTGGCAAGTGCAGAAGGTTTTGGGTTGGGCATCTTTAAAAGACTTTGAATATCTGACTTCAGACACGATTCTTGCTGTGGGAAAACTTACTTTTCTTCTATGGGGCTTCCAGGTACTGAGAAATTTGCCTCAAAATAACATTAACAGTAAGCACTATAAGGAGGGCATGTGTGAGGAGTATGTTCTACCTTCACAGCCTAAAAGCTGCTTTTCTGTGCAAAAATAGCTCAGTCAGGAGGGAAAATTCACATTCAAATGTTGGGGGATATTAAAGCATCTTCCTGGCAAGTCACTTAAAGTTGAGCAGCATGAAAGAAGTGGCAGATGAAACAGAAATACCCCTTGCTGCTGGATTCAGGGTGGACATCCCAACTTTCACCTCTGTGTCTGAAACAAAAATTCACTTCTTTGGGAAGATACTTTGAGCTCTTCCCTGCTTGCCTGTGGCCAGCTGAGCCCCACGTGGCAATGCCCCAAGAAAAGCCCTCAGGAGGGCTGTGCCAGTTGTAGCTGCTGCTTTTGGTGTTGCATGTGACCGTGCTGGTGGACTTGTGAGCAGTGGTGTGCGTGTCATGTGTCGCTCTAAAATACCTTAACGTTTCATTCATCTCTGATAAGGTAATCAGCCTGAAATAAGTGGCCTGGCAGGGACTGTGTGGGTTGGAGACTGGAGCTGCAGCTCCTGCCTCAGCAGGGTGGGATGCAGGAGCTATCCTAGGAACTGGGAGCTTTCACAGCAGGGAGGCTGGCCTGAGAGTTTCATCCCCCTCTGTGTCTCAGAGTGCTCATGAGTTTGAATTAAGGAGCAGTTACTGATAAATCATGTGATGATGTTGCCCATAATCACTGTTTGAAACGCTGTCTCAGTGAGAATTCATTGCATGAAAACCTTCTGTGTGGTTACACTTGAATTTTATGTGATAAATAAAACCCCCCATTTATTCAGCTGTTCACAGCACACTCTTAATACCTCAGCTTAGTTGCCTCCCTTTTAACTTCATTGCCAGGCACATACCAAGTAAACTCCAGATGAAACAGCTCTCAGATACGAGTGAAGTTCTCATCTGAGTGTCCTCATCCCTGAGCACAGAAGCCACTGCTCTTCTCCAAAAACTTTTAAGACAACTGCAGCTCTGATCTGCAGCACATTAAAATTAAGACACCGTCCTGAGCTCACTGTGCCATGGATCAGATGTAGAAGGGGAAAATGGGTTCCTAAAGACTGATTTTGCTGGGTCTGTACAACTTGGTGTTAAGGAGAACCAGCCCAGTGCTAAGGGAGCACCAATCTCCTTAAAATGCATTTTAATACGTACAAATATTTGTATTTTTGAAACTCTGAATTTTTATGGAGTATGCTGGCTGGGCCAATATAAATACCTGGCCTTTTGTGTGCCCCACAATGCTGAAAATCCTTTTAACAGTCCTTGTGCTTCTCCACATGTTAATGCCTGTGTCTTTGTGAGCTGCCACTTCTCAGCTCTAATGGATTGTATAAAGCGCGAGTGTTGAGTTACAGGACCACAGGGGAGAAGGCAGCTAAAGTCACTAAATTTAAAACAGCGGGATCTGAGCCAAGTCTGGAGAGAAGAAAAATGGCCATCAGAAATTGCATCAATCCTCTAACCTAATTTGTCATTTTTGCTTTGTTTTGACCGATGTGTGAGCGGCGCTCTCTGGGGACGGCGGGTTGCCGGCAGCTTTCCGGGAGGCACTGGCAGGCAGGGTGGGGGGCTCAGCTCTCTCTGCACCTTATCCTTTGAAATCAAACCCCATGGCAGCAAAGCCGTGGCTGCTATGCTGGGATGTGTTTGGGAAGTCTGTGACCTGACCTCAATGAGGAAGAGATTAGGACTGAGAGACAGGAAAAACAAACAGTTCTCCCCCTCGCTGGGGAAGCGGCTCCTCCGTTACCAGCAGCCAAGTGTGGTGGGTGCTGTGTCCTTCCAGGTGCTGCAGCTAAAAAGTGAGAGGAGTTTGGTGGGAAGAAGGTTGTGATGTGGAGGCTCCTGGAGGTTTCAGGGCTGAGCTCAGCCTGGGCAAGAGCTGGTCACCACCTTGGTAGAGCAAAACCCTCCCTGGCTGTAATGACTCAGCGACACCAGAACCTTTGAGGGATGCTCAGCCCATCAGACAGACAGACTGTGGTTGCATGTCTGTCTGTGCCTCCTTCAGCAAGGCATTGTGTCTGATGCATCATCAGTGCAGGGGATTAGGGGAAGGCTTTGGCAGAGCCACTCCCGTTGGATGGGAGCCTCTCAGATGCTGTGGTTTCTGTGCTTTAGGTTCTTCATCTGCCTTGCACTGCTTTATTATTACACTGGGGACTTATCTGCTTCTAGGGAGGGTTTGCTGGGTTCAGTTTTATAGCTGAAGCTGTAAATGAATTCTGGCATCCAATCTAGCTGGGATTGTGCAGGGAGTAAAGGCATTCAGAGCACAGAGCCTCGTGCAGAGCACTACCTCTGAACATGCACGTATTATTCACATCAGGATTGCCTGCTGTACTCTGAGACTATCAGGCATCGAGTCCAGCCTAGGCAAGAGGCTCCAGTGCATTTTTCTGTTAAGTGCAACTGCTCTTGATGGTCTCTGCTAGTCCAAAAAAAAAGAAAAAAAACAAGGGGAAAAAAATTCCAGAGCAGCCCATGGCTCTTACAGTTTGTCTTGTCTGTCCTGCTGGAATTGGGAAGCTGTTTCCAATAAGGCAGCGTGAAATAAGAGGCATGTGGGGATGGAAGGTCGCTTTACCCCTCTGCACTGATGGTGGGTGGCCATCCAAAGGGGCCTGGGAATTGTTTCATGTGAGGCAGAATGCTGTCTATGGGAGATTGTGTGCTTATATAGAAAAGAAGATTAAAACCAACAGGGAAAGGAGAGCCTTGGGCTGCCAGGCTGCCACCCTGCAGAAGGAAAGGCTCACCCTGTTTCTCATACACAACATGAGCTTTAGCTCCATGCCTGACCTTGCAGAGGGAGGGACAATTGGATCTACCTACACTATCAAAGGCACAATTAATTTCCTGCACTGTTCTGCCAGCAGCGAGCTGCTGCATCCAGACCTGCTGCCAATTCATCATTTTGTAGGATCACCTAAGCTCCAGCTGTGCTCATCACTCTCTAATTGCCCTCTGGGAATTAGTTACAGACCTGAAAAATGGACTTTAAAAACAGATAGGTTAAATCTGCACTGTAATGCTTTTGTGCAAGAGGAGACAGGGTTTGTTTTCCTCCTCCTCCTCTTCCTGTTTCGTTGCCAAGGTTGTTTCTCTGGTGGCCAAATTCAAAGCTGCTTGGGGCAGCCCAGTAGCTGGTTCTCAACAGTAGTTTGAAATTGTTCTCCTTGACACCTCTCCAGGATAAAATGATTCACTGAGAGAGGTAGTGACTGTGTCTGAGGGAAGGGAAGGAACCTTTGCTTGAAAGGGCTCTTCCTTGAACCATTCCTTTGGGTTTGCTCAGCAGCTTGGCATGCTGCGTGCCTGAGCTACACTTTTGTCATTCTTCCGTGAGAAAGGATGAGAAATAAATGTCCTGGCTTGGAAAACAGGTGGCAGGACAAACAAGATGCTGTCCGTGCTCCTTGTGCTGTGGGGAGGAAACAAATAGCTTAACAGATGTAAGGGGGGAACCACGCTGAATTTAATCATCATCATCAACAGCCTCAGCCCAAAGGACAGAAACTCACTTAGGACAGAGCCATTAAAATCTAAGACCTGCCACCAGGTCATGGACAAGTCCTGGAAATGTGAGCCCTGCAGGCATTCAGCCAAAGGAGGACACGTGAAAGAAGCAGAGTACATTAAAAACAAGGCAGCAAGAGGAAGACTTGTTCAAGTGGTGTGGTCCTGACAGAGTTTGTTGCTCATGCAGCTCCTGAGCTTTCCTGGTGCTACTCCTTGGTGGAGGGGTTGGGCAGGAGCTTGTCCTGCAGGTGCCCAGGCAGTGCTTTTGCTGGGAGGGAGCATCTGCTTCTCCACTGAGGAATGGAACTGCCTGAAAGCCTCAAATCAAGAGGCAAAAAGCTGAAACCAAAGCTGATGCTCTGAAGTGGTGAATATTGGGCTTCCATTCTCACTAAGCTCTCCCTGGTTGGGCAGTCATTTTTCTGAGTCTGAAGTCCATGACAGTAAAATATGGTAATGGTGTTTTCCTTTTCCCAAAACTTTTTCTTGTCTTGATTGTGTTGGCCAAGAGCTTTCTGGAAGGGTGCCTCTGTGTGAGTGTCCAGGGCCCAGCAGACCTCCAGCCTTGGCTGGACCTCAAGTTCAGTGTGTAATATGCATGTTATGGAATTACTTGTGTGCAGGAAAATGTAGGTTCTGGATACAGTCAAGATACTTCCACTCATGGTCAGTGAGACTAATCCTGGTGTGTTGCTGTTTTTGTGATGCACAATAGTTTGTCTGCTGACCTTGTACTGTAATACTTCATATTTAGTTTATAGCAGTTTATTTACCTAGAGTATTTACCTAGCTTCTCAATGAACTTTGAGATTAGGAGGGATTAAAGCAAAAGAACTGTGCCTAGGGGTTGGGGTCTTTTTTATTTAGTATATTTAATATGTCTGGAATTAGCTTGGGAAGCTGGCACTCGGGGTGTCTGTGGAAGCCATCCTGGTTTGGTTCTGCATGCCTTGTCACCACAGAAGACTGTCTGACTGCAAATATTCTGATGTAATTGTGTCATTTTGTGTCTCTCCTGCAGCTCCTTCATTCCCAAGTTCATTAACCATCTCTTCAAGTGCAAACCTATCAGCATGGTGGGTGCTGAGCAGGTAAGAAGAAGTAGGTGCGTTGGCTGTCATATTTGATGGCTTTTGGGTTCAAGAAATGGAGGCTGGGACCCTGTTGCTCCGTGAGGATGGGATTTGGAAGAGGCAGGGTTTCATCTGCACATTGAGCTTATTAGGCCTGTGGGCTCATAAAAGTAAAAGGAAAAGCAAAAAAAAGCAGGATCATCCCTAATGGGCCTGCCGTGAACTTCAAATGGGTGCCTTCAAAGCTGCTTGGGTTTTAGGCATCAAAGATGGTTCTGAGCAGTGTCTGCAAAACGAAACAGGAGCTTTACATCAAAACCTTCCTCGTCCTTAATGGAAAGCAAATGAGTGAAGCTCGGTGCCTGCTCGTCTTGTGTGATGAGCAATAACCTGCGAGTGATTAAAGGGAGTCTTTTTTAAATAAGCTTCTAAAGTGATTAACCAGCGGTGGGCTTGTGTCTAATGTTAAAAGGTTTTAGTATTCCTGTATGGGAATAACAGGCCCAATTTGCTTCTCTAAAGCAGACTGGGAAGGTTTTTATTAGGCTGATTCCCAGTGAATACATCTCATTAGGAGTGGGACATACCTCCCTGGGGCCAGAGGTACAGAGGTCTCAGCAGCTGATCTCTCTCTCTGCACTGTGTAGAACCCCAGTTCCTTTAACATCTTTTGAACCCTCCTGGTCACCCACCAACATCTTTCCATGCCACTTTGTCCTCCCTGGTGCAAATGTTGCTGGGGAATACATTTTCCTGGCCTTTCTGGTCCTACACAAAGCTTTTCCTGCTGTTTGCTAATAATTATGGTTGGAATATGGATACTGGGGTGGTATTTATGAAGGTGTTCAGTGCAGGGAACAAGACCTGTGGGGTTTTGCTTTCTGTGTTTTCTTCTCTGATTTAACAACTTTCCATCCCAGTGCGCTTTGGCAGTGAGTTAGCAATGCCAGGGACCTGGAATGTGTAAAGGTGAAGGGACAGATCCTGCAAGAGCTGTGCCTGTAGGAAAGGCTGCAGAGTGTGCAGAACTCCTGTTAGCCATGAGAGAATTTGTATGGGAAAGACGTGAATTCCCCAGCCATGGAAATATCTTCCATCTCTGGGATCCCTGGTGGACACACAGGAATCCAGCTATGGCAGCCTGAGCTGTGGTCTCCAGCAGCCTGGGGTGCACAGAGCTGCTCATCTGTGCTGTGGTTTCCTGGCTCCCCAGGAGGAGATTGATGGCATTGATTCTTCTCATGTAAGCCATGAGAAGGCAGCTCCCAGCAAGGACACGCTGCCGCAGATAACGGGGTCCAGACTGCAGCCGGCCTGACCCGCCTCTCCTCCTCCTCCACAGCTCAGCCCTTTGCGTTCCTTTGAATTCCCACATGTGCTGAATCCAGTGTTCACATTGCTGTGGTCGCTGCTGGGGGTTCTGCAGTGCCCACAGTGTTGTGTGTCCCTCCAGAACGAGCTTCCACCAGTTCCCTTTTTGAGGAAATGCTCTGGGTGTGCCGACAGCCCAGCGGGCTTTCACACTCACTGCTCTCTAAATAAAACTGTGCTGCTCTTCCTCTAGTTTGATTTCAAATTTCTGTTCTTCACTGGTCTTGTGTCTTCAGACATCCTTTGTGCAATCAGAGGAGTGTGGTATGGAGGATCATTTTGCCCTAAGGAGCTCTAACCCACAGCATTCTGTTGTCAGACAGTGCTGCTCTGTCTGGGCTCAATTTCGTGGTTGTTGCTTATTTATTTGCTGGGGTAGTAACAAACAACATCCAGGTTGTGAGCAGTTCTCAGTGTAGCTGCACTGTGTGACAGTTTTTGAGGAAAGAAACCCCAATCAAGTGGTTGAGTAAAGGCAGAAAACCTGACACTGTGGGTGGCTGGGTGCAGGAGGAAGCGGGGTGTTGGTTCATTTGACCTCGGTACCTAAATCATGGTACAGCTCCAGGTAATCAAGATTGTTTCACTTTGTCCTGTTGGGGGGAAGGACTGGAAATCTGTGCCTGATGTGCCAGATGTTGGGCTGCCATAAGTCATTTCCAGTCAGCAGAGCAGTGCTCCGTTAAAATCAACCACAATGCTGATGTGTAGCCACAGGTGATCATGTCTCCTGGAAGTGTCATTACATGAGTCAGTCCCTCCTGTTCCTGCAGTCCAATTACCAGGACTTTTCCCAGTGTGGGAAGTGTTAAACTTTTAAGGATGTTGGGTTACAGCAACTGATGGATCTTGGTAGAAGGGGCCTGAGTAACAGAGTATGGTTAACTCTTGCAGCTGCTGCTGGACACTCACTCTCTGAAGATGGTTCTCCTGGATCTGCCCTCCATTGGGTCCCAAGTGGTGAGGAAGGCTCCTGCCAGCTACACAAAGATAGTGGTGAAAGGCATGACTCGGGCTGAAATGATCCTGAAGGTAACTCAAGACTTTTGATAACCTGCCAGCCAGACTGCTGGACTGGGAATCGGAGCGAGCGAATTCCAGGGGGCCCTTCCTTTGAATGCAGCAATCTGCAATTGCACATGAACGTTTGTGAGCCTGTCCAGGGGCTCTGCCAGCTGCTCTGCAGAACTGGCTCACTCCCCTTGGGTTTGCCCCCACTCTCTTCTAATACCACATTTGAGTTCTCACCCTCACTTTTCAAGGCAACCACGGGCTCAAGTTCTGCTTGCTAGGAGAGTTGGGGCACCAGGTTCCCTCAGGAGCTTGTGAAAATCAGAGTTTGCATCCGTGAGTGTGTGCTGTGGGGCAAACCCCGGGGTTCAGGTTACTCCAGGCCCTTGTGCAGACTCCGTCACGCAGGGGAGCCAAGCCGTGCTTGAGTCACCTGTTTACTGTCTAGTGTAACAGCCAGTGCAAACATGTCTGGGTTACTGTACTCACCAGAGCCCTTTTTCATTTTCCAGACCTGGTGCCTGGAAAATGACCCGAAAGCAGTGTGTTGTCTTCGTAAAAAGCAACAAGCAAAGCAATCTGCCCTTCCCAGTTGGTGCTGGAGGGAGAAGTCAGGTTTGATCCCAGGAGAAGCTCTGGGAGCTGTACAGTTGTGCCCTCCCGGGTGATGGGATTGTCCCCTGCTCGCCAGCAATGCTGGGAAGGCATTCCTCTGAAGGAATTAGTGGGACCTGGGGTCAGGCAGGACAGGCAGCTGCCAGCCAGAGCCTCCGGTAAACCACAGCCAAGGCAAGGGAGGGGTGAGGAGCCCGAGCTGTCCCTCCTGGCCTGCTGCTCAGTGTGGCTTTGCTCCCGTGCCCAGGGGAATGTCACAGCTGAGTTTGTGCTCTGCATTCAGACATTAGTTCTCCAGTTCCTTGCTTTTGGAATAAGGTGACTGAGGTATAAGTGAATCGTAGTCTAAATTTTCTTAGAAATGACCTGAATAAAAATATCCTGCTTTGTGCTAATGGGAGCGGGGAAGATTGGTGCCTGTTGCGTACAGAACAGGTCTTTCCTTGGAGCTTATGTGTGAATGAGAAGAGTAATGGAGTTCATTTGTCTGCCCTTAGCATCACGCTGGAGAGGAGAGCAGCACATGGAGTGCTGCAGGTCCCCAGGCTGTGTCACCCAGCCCGTGCTGGCCCTGCTGCTGCACAAAGCACTTGTGGCCCCCAGCGAGGGCTCTGTGTCAGTGTAACTGGGAATCAAACAGCCCCAGGCTAATGGCACTGGCAGCTACAGTGTGTGTTCCCAGGCTTGTTCTGGGGCAGGTAATGCAGGAAGACAGACTTTGGGCCCTTGGACAGCACAAACAAACCCATTCAGCTGAGCCCCACGAAGCACAGATGGGAGCAGGGAGGAGGGCGCCGGGCCGTGCACATCCCGCAGAGCTCTTCCCCTTCTCCTCTGGCTGTGCTGTCTGAAGCTCCAGCTTTTCATCTTGGCAGAAGATTTTTACAAGGGCTGTAAATTAAGGATTTATAAGTGTATACATGGCTATGATGTTTCATTGGTCTGAAGTGCAGGGAAAGAAAGAAATGTCTTGGTGACAGAATACAGTGTGGGGTGAGCTGGGTCAATGCAAACATATGGAAATGTTTTTGGAGACAGGGAAGAGTCTGGTCTGGTGCTGTTTCTGCCCATTTACACACACACATGTACACTCTTCCCCAGAAAGATGGTTTGGCTGCCCAGCATTATCGAAAGATGTGTTCTCTGTGGAGCTTGTTGCTTAGGTAAGAAAAGCACATCAATAAGGGATCATCTTTCCAACTTTGAGGCTATTTTGATTTTTTTCCTGTGTTTTTACCATTGCTCCTGGGCAGATGGTGGTGGAGGGTTCCCATCCTTCATCCCAGTCTCTCCATAGGAATGTCCAGGAGGAGCTGCACCCTAAGGGCAGAGTGGCTGCATGTGGCACTGCTCACCCATCGGTGACATGTCAGGAGAACTGCAGAGCAGAGAGCTCTGCCCCACGCTGTCCTGGGGACCAAGGGAGTGGCCACAGAGTGTTGTCATGTTCCCCTGTGACACATTGTGTGTCCAGCCTCCAGGCAGAGGGAGCAAGAGGGACACACAGCTGAAGTGAGGGTCTGGACTGTGTCCCAGCTGCCTGATCTCTGGGGACTTTGTGAGTGTCACCGCCGCCGCCAGCGCTGTCCCCTGAGCGACTCCCCAGCTTGTCTTCCCCATGCAACAAGATAAAATCTGGAGCTTTAGCAATAGACCAGTGCCTGCCAGCCCACAGGCCACAAAGTCCTGCTGCTCTTTGAAACATGATGCAGAGCCCCTGAGCACCACTGCTGTGCTGAAAGAGACCCAGCACTTCCTCCCTGCTCCTTAATCTGCTTCTCTTCACTCACCTTTACCTCTCTTATAAGCAGCCTCTTTCTGGTTCCTTAAGCATTTCATTTTAGGAGCCAGTCCTGCTGTCACTCCTGTGCCAGAGTTGACTGAGCACTGCCTTTAACTCCTATTATTTGTGTGATCTCTTCTTCCTTGTCTTGGCAGGTGGTGATGGCTCCACATGAGCCCCCAGTTGTGTTTGTGGACAATTACATCAAGCTCCTCGCTGACTGCAGCACTGACACATTCCAGAAGATCCTTGACATGAAGGTTAGAACCTGTCCAGGGCTTCTGCTCATCCCCTAGTGCTGCTTTGGGATCGTTGGGGACTTTATTTCAGTGTGAATTCAGAGGGGCTTGGGGGTAAGAGGAGCACTGTAAGGCAGACTCTGAAAGTAGAGTTGCTACTGAAGAAGAGATTTCCAGTTCATTCCACATCTTCATACCTGCTCTGCTCCTGGAGCTGAGCTCGGGGTCACCCAGAGGTCTTTGTGCAGCTCCTGGTGGGTGAACAGGAGGTCGAGGTTTGAAATGGGCTCTGCTGCAGCTGCTCCCAGATCAGTGACTCCTGTCCTTTGCTCCCTCAGGGCCTGAAGAGGAGTGAGCAGAGCAGCATGTTGGATCTCTTCCGCCTGCGCCTCCCTGCTCCTCCCCCCGGCGGGGACAGCACCGGCTCCCTCTCACTGAGCGCTCCCACGCCCGAGCAGGAATCCTCTCGGATACGGAAACTGGAGAAACTCATCAAAAAGAGACTCTGAGGGAGCAGAAGGAAACTCCGTGGCTTGGGACTGGTGGCAGTGAGGGGGAGCAGAGCTCGTCAGGCTTGTGATTTACAGTGTGCTGCTGAAACGCCCGTGTGCCGTCACTCCGATCCCTGTGAGCTCTTAACCGTCGCGTACTGCGACGCTTTCAGACCAAGGAAGAATCTGACCAAGGTGATTGCCCTTAGCTTAGCAGGAGTGAAACCCAGGACATTGCCAGGTCCACATGATGGAGAAAATAGAGGCATCTGGAAGCCAGCAGCTACAGAAACAATTTAGGTGGATTCAGAGACTGTCTGGCTGTGATATACTTGGTGTCGCAGCTTTTATCCTGGCTGAGCTCCTGCTGCAGCACTGAGGGTTTTGCCTGAGTTCTGTGTTACTGCTCACTCCCTGCTGCAGAGCTTTTCCTCTGATTCATTATTTATTGTGGGGTGGGGGGAACCAACCCCAAACCGTCACCGCCACCAAAACCCCAACCCTTTAACAGCTGGGATCTGCAGCTCCACTGAATCAGTGGGATGCCCAGGAGGGAACCCCAAGGCAGCCTTCTCCCCTGCTCCCAGGACAGGCATGCATAAAGCACCGTGAAACAGCAAGGCAAATCCTTTTGAGAACAGGAGGAAAGGGCTGAATTAATGCCTTCTGCACCTTGGCAAAGCTCCTGCCACCCAGCTGGCACAGCTTAAAGGCCAGGCAGGACATGTATGGAGCCCTCTCCAGCTGCTTGGTATTTCCCTGGCGTGTGCTGGGCTCGCCCGCTGTCCCCAGTGGGAGTTCCCATCCTTCCTGGCCAGCATCTCTGCCCGTCTCCACAAAGAGCCCTTCATGTAGCAAGTGTCAGACTGCTCCAGCCCCTCATTCTCACTCCAGCGGGCGTGTCCTGAGCAGGGATGTGCCTTCTCGGCACCTCTGCTGACCTGCAAGGAGAGGTGCTGGAAATGTTGGCTCTATCAAGGAGCCAGAGCCCAGGACAGAAGGCTTACAGCAGCCTCAGGCTTCAAAACCCTTCCTCACCTCCTCTTCTGAGTTTCAGCTTGCAGCAGTGCAGAGGGGAGGAGAACCAGCAGTGAAATATTTTGGATAACCCAGGCCCCTCTTCCCATGGCCCAGCTCCTGGCTCCCAGCCACAGAGCCAGCATGGAGCGGGGTTGGGATCAGTGGATGCTTCCCCAAGGAGTCTTTGTGCAGGGAGGCCTCACCTTATCATTAGCACTGCTGGATTTCTTCCCAAACTCCTCTGTACCCTTTCTGGGAGACTTGGAAGGCGTACGCCCAACTGTGAATGAATCCCTCAGGGGTGCCGGGCAGACAAACCAGTCGTGCCTGTGTTGACTCAGCTTCACTTGCATGTGCAGGAGGAAGAAGTCCTGTACCAGTGTGGCAGGTGAGGAACAACCATGCTGTCAGATGCCTTCCTGGGAGGGTCATGCTCCCCACCAGGGCAAGTTTGGGCCTTAGGACTGTATTTATTTAGGGGCTGTACTCACAGGGATTGTAAAAATCACTGCTGCACATCAGGAAGGGGGAGTCAGACTCCAGGAACATGAGCTCCATCCACACAAAGCCACTGGGATGGGGAGTGAAGAGCATCAGCAACACCACCTGTGGGGAGGGACAGCAGTTTCTCATCACTCCAGTTTTACAAATCTGCTGTTGCCTCGTTTATTTCCTCTCCTGATTTCCCGTTGGGTGGCCAAAGAAGGAAGGGTTGAAAGCACTTTGGGATTCTGAGCAGCCATTCCCCAAGGACAGATTACCTCAAGGTGCACGTGCAGGATGGCTCACGAGTTACCACACTGCAGAGCTGGAGGGAACATGGGTTTGCAGAGATTCATTATTCCCACGGGGAGATGAATTATTTATTTTAGATGAGTTTTTCTTTGCTTTGTCTAAGGCTAAGTCACTTACTAAATTATGAATAGCTGAAGATGATGTTGAAGTTATCATCATGTGTCTTACCTAAAGGCTTCCCCCATTTCACTCTCTGCATTTCATTCTGTAGATAAGAGGAAATAAAAGGAGAAATGAATTTTTAGTTTCAGCCTTTGAAGAACGCCACAGGGCTGGGGGTTTGGAGTTCCACTTTCAGAGAGCAAATCCACAGTTTTCTACTTTTGCTGTAAGAGTTTTGTGCCCCTGGCTCTTGGGTGTTTATTAGATTTGGCAGGTCTCTATTTGTGCATTAGCTCTTTGGAGTTTACAGCTTTGGGGAATAAAGGATGATTATGTGTTTTCTGTACTAAATGCCACTTTTTATGGTTTCAGGCCGGGGTGTAATTCTGCCTGTATGTGGGGTGTGACACTAAAATGAATTAAATGGTTACTGATGCTCATTGCTGGGTGTTTTCTGTACAGCTGCCACGCTGCAAACCCCAGCGGCCGGGATGGACCTCACCCAAAACGTGCTGGACCCAGCACTCCCTGCTGTCCCTCTGCTCCTGCAGCTCCTCTCTGCCTTTTCCACGTTCTCCTCTCCGGCAGCATCCGCATTCACAGCAGCTCCCTGCACCGCGTGGGTGGCTCAGCGCTCCCGACCTTATGCCCCTAAATAATCGCATCATTTTTGCTGTCTGCCACTGCAGGAGAGATTTCTGAGAGATCCTAATTTTTCCTTTGAAATTAATCAAGGGGCAGTGTCTTTTTCCACGCGCTGCATGACGCTGGAGCAGCTCTTTTCGCTCGCAGAATTAATGACTCATTTGCTTTTCTCCTGCCGGTCCTGCCCCCTCCGCCCTTGGGCAGAGCCTGCGCCGGGCGCTGGGTGTTCCTTTCTTTCTCCAGATTTACAGCCAGGACTCTGAGCATCCAAGTGACGATGTCCCAACCTCCACGAGCCTTTCCTTGGCTCCAGGAGGGCGGTGGCAGCAGGGCTGTAAAAGCTGATGAAACCTCAGCAGCTTCGGCCACGTGCTGTCAGCGCTCATCCCTGCAGCGCTGCCGTCAGTCCAGTGCTGGGTGAGCACAGCTCCTCTGTGGCACAGCCTGGCATTTCCAATCCTTTGGAAAGAGCTTTCCATCGTTGTCAAATAACACGGGATCCTTTTGGTTTGCTTCTCCCGGTGACAGCCCCTGCGTGGCATCACCTGTTGTTGGGTTGCTGATAAAGCCGAGCACGCCCGGCCTGGTGGAAAGTCCTTTATGGAAGGAGGATCTTGATAAGAGGCTTGTATCTGTTCTGTCCTGCCTGTGTGTGGGCAGTTAAAGAGTAAATAATGTGGGCAAACAGGCAGGGGAAGAGATTTCCAATGCCATCAGGGATGGCAGAGGTTGGTACGGTTTGAGAGACTTAAAACCAGTCAGACTTTGCGAGAGGGCAGAGTACACATCCTGAGAAGCAGAGCCCCTGTACACAGTGACTCGATAGTATTTGAGTTATTGAGCAGTTAAAATTCTGGTTAAACACTTCCTTTTCATCCTGGCAGGCAGATTTGCAGGTCTGGATGTTGGTGCTGCAGGAGACCCTCGGGTGGGCTGCAAAGCCCAGAAACGAGAGAGCCTGGAAGGGCACAAAAAATTTTTGCTTTGTGTCAAGCCATGCCAGAA
Organism: Aphelocoma coerulescens; assembly: GCF_041296385.1. Classification (NCBI taxonomy): domain Eukaryota; kingdom Metazoa; phylum Chordata; class Aves; order Passeriformes; family Corvidae; genus Aphelocoma; species Aphelocoma coerulescens. Next base: position 8,123,170 of record NC_091032.1, read on the forward strand.
TGGGAGGTTTTTTTGCTAGTAAATAAGGAGCAGGAAGATTTCCAGAAGCCTGTGGGGCTCTCCTTCTCCCAGGCACTGAGATCCCTCTCACTTGGACCCTGATCCCCATGGGAGTGGCTGTGGAAGCACCCACAGCCCTCGGAGGTGACTGCTGGGATGTGCCACAAGTTCCCTCCTCCTAAATTGTGCACTTTGGGGGTTGTTGGCAGTGTGGGTTTTCACCCAGGAGCTGCACAGCAGTTCTGAAATGATGATTGTGTTCATCTGGAAACTACTCCAGTGCCTTCCAAGGCATCTGATTTCATAAAGGGCTTTTATGGGAGATTTTGGAGTGAGGAGTGATCAGCTTTCCTATTGCTTGCAGAGACCAGCATCTCTTTTGGGGGGGGGGGGGGGGGGGGATACAGTTAAATCAAAAGGAAGAAAACACCTGTCCAGCACATTTGCTCAGACCCCAAAGATTTCAGTCAAAATTCTTAATGTTCTTTTTCTTTCCATCTGCATTTTTCAGCAAAGACAAACAGCCTCATAGTATTTCTTCAAAGGAATGTAAATTCCTTGAGGAAGTCTCCGGAGTTCCCAGCACCGCATAGCTGCAAACCACAGACGCCTACGGCTGAAAGTTCTGCTCTGCTTTTAATTTTGGGGCAGGGAAGGAATTTTTTTCAGAGGTTTGGGTTCACTTGTGCTGGGCCCGTCAGCCCAGACTGCTGCTTTCTGTGCAGGGGAGTGTTGACTTTGGCCAGCTGCAGAGTTGCTTTCCCTCCACAAGAGTATTCCCCCACCGAATCTGATGACATGGCGCAATTATTTCATTAGGATTTTCCAAAAAAGGTTCCCTCGGTCTCCTGTAGTGCTAGAAAGACCTTTTCCTTCTGTTCTCTTGTTTCGGCTTCGGCAGCTTTGCCTGAAAAATGCAATTAGGGGCGGCAGCTCTGCTGCCTGAGTCCGAATGCTCGGGAGTGGGGAGGGAAAAAGAGCAGCCTGGAGGGAAAACTTGGGCGGCTTAACCCGGCTGCCAAAATCCCTGCTATTGGGGAAAGCACCACTGGAGGTGGAGGCAGCCCACCAGGATCTGGCAGCTCTTTCAGTGCTCCCCAAAATCTCTGCTGGCAGCGCATTGGGATGGTGCACTGTGGGTTGGACCAGGGATGCTGTGGAGGGCAGCTCGTCGGGGCTGGTTTCACAGAATCCCAAAATCATTTATGTTGGAGAAGACCTCCGAGGTCATGGAGTCCACCCCGGGGCCGATCCCCACCTTGTCAACCAGGGCAGAGCACTGAGTGCCGCGTCTGGTCTGTCTTTAACCAGGGACGGTGACTCCGCCACCTTCCAGTGCCTAACCCCATGCGGCTGCGGTCGGGCTGGGATGCAGGACGGGGGGGTACGGGGATGGGGTCACCGGGAGGACAGGGACACCGGGAAGACGGCGAGAACCGGGACGCCAGGGAGGCACCGGGAGGACGGAGAGAGCCCGGAGGACAGGGACAGTAGCGGGACGGGGACACCGGAGGGACACGGGGACACCGGAGGGACACAGGGACACCGGTGGGGCACGGGGACACCGGTGGGACACGGGCCGGGACACGCCCCGCCCCTGGCGTGGCCCCTCCCCGGCTCCGCGGCCGCCCCGCCCGCCGCCGCCGCCCGGGCGCAGGGAGCGCAGCGCGGGCAGGGGCCGGGGCAGGCGGCGGCGGCTCGGCCATGGTGGGGCGGCTCAGCCTGCGGGAGGTGCCCGACCTCCCGGACATGAGGAAGCGGGGCGACTCCGGGCTCGACAGCCCCGACTCCGGGCTGCCCCCCAGCCCCGGCCCGGCCCCGCCGCCCTGGCTGCTCTCCTCGGGCAGCCCCGACCGCGCCGCCGCCAACGGGCTCCCGGAGCCCGAGCCGCCCGCGCCCTCCGCCGCGGTGAGTACCGGCCCCTCCCTGCTGCCCGGGGCCGCCGGCACCCTCCGGGACCATCGGGCACCCTCCGGGACCATCGGGCGCCCTCCGGGACCGCGGGACCGGCAGCTCCGCGCACCCGCTGCCCGGCCCGGTGCCGCCGCGGCAGGTGCGGGGCCCCGGAGGAGCCGCTGCCCTTCGGACCCCGCCGTGCCGCAGCAGCCGGGACCCCGCACCGGCGGCCCCGGGCATCCCGCGGGGAAAGGAGGGTGGAAACAAACCCGCGGGGGTGAGCGGGGCTGGCCGGCGTGGGAATGGGTTGGAACAGCCGCCCGCCTTTTCCCTCCGTTGTAACCGAGCCCTCGGCCGCTGTCGCGTCCCGGAACGGGTCTGCGCCGGGAGGGAAGGATCCCGCCGGGAACCGGGCCGGCCGGGGCTTTTTACAAAGCTCTGGGGTCGACTCTTGGTGCAAGGGAAGCTCCTCTCCCTCCTGCCCCAGGTCGGGGCTGGGACGGCATGGCAGCACGTCTTTGGAAATCCCTGTGGAAAGGGAACTCCCGTTATTCCGGAGCGACCCGCAGTAGTAACTTTATTCTGCGTAAACAATGGTTTCGGTTAGTTTGGTTTTTCACCAAATAGTTTTTGGATGTTGAGCTGGTGGTACAAATACTTTGGAGACTGCAGATTTAGAGGAAAAATCCGCTTTCTACAGGGGTGCTGCTGTGAAATTGGAAAAGGCCACAGGAGGGAAAGATGCTCACAGCCCCCTAGCCCCTCGATAGTAAGCACACGTGCAGAGCTGGCTTCAAAAACACACACGGCTTGGATTCCATCCCTTCAGGGCTGCTTTGGTTTCCTTGGGCTGTGGGATTCGGTGTCAGCTCACGGTGCTGAGTGTCCAGGAGGGGGGCACAGGGGCAGTCCATGAATCACCGCTCAGTGGGAATGAGTTCATCCTTCCCAACAAGTTGTGTGTGAATTAGGTTGGATTTAATGCCTTCCAACAGGAGCCAGGGCGTAGCTGTGGAGCAAGGAGGTGGCTCACAGCAAGGTGCCTGGTGATAATTTCCTGCTGCGGTCTGTCTGTGGGTGTATGGGGTGAATCCAGCAAGGAGAGAGCTCTCAGACACCTATAAAATGTTGGTTAGAACTTGAGCCTGGGTTCATACAGGGAACACTGCACCAAGGGGTTGCATTCCTCTCTCATTTCCCAGAGTGGCTTCTCTGAATTAAGCTCCTGAAGTTAGGACCTTTTCTTCAAAAAATGCCCCTGGCCACCTCTTGGATGCTGTAGACCAGTGTGGAGTCAGGCCTGAAGGATGCACCTGTAGCACATCCTGGACTACCAGATCCTCCTGAACCTCAACAGCTCCATACTGAGGGATAAATAAATCTGTTTTCCTGAGAATGTACTGCATTGTAACATAAAAGTTACAACAAAATGGTAACATAAACCCTTTTGCACTTTTTTGCAGAGTTCCGTGTTCTCCCCCAGCCCCGTTCTCTCCAGCTGCCCTCCAAGATTGTGTCCTTTATCCTTTGGCGAAGGAGTTGAGTTTGACCCTTTACCACCAAAGGAAATAAGGTAAATACGGTGTTACAGTCATCTCGTTTAGAAGGAGTTAGAGGAGTTAGCCTGCAAAGGAGCAGCTAGGCCTTATCAGTGCCTGTGAGTCAAGTTAATTTATTTGCAGAGCCATTGTTCACCGCAGCTCTACATTCCTGGACCTGGACATTTGTACAGGCTGAAGGAGTGTTCAGCCTCTTTTAATCCCACCCCTATGGTTGTTTTGTTGGTTATTTTTCCAGGAAGACTTTAATGTATTTTACTTTCCTGCTTTTCCTTCCTTGCACTGCTCCAAAACTTTGCCTTTCAACTGATTAACCAGGAGTTAATCATCAGGGAAGAGCTTCAAAGATCTTTTTAGGATGGTTTCATTAAAGGAAAGGAATTTTGCTCTTGCAACCTCATGGTTTTATAATAAGCACTTTCTATCTTAACAGCTGTGGCTGGTTGTGTGAGCTAAAAGAAATGGTAACATTCAGAGGAGTGCATAATTCTTTTTTTTTAATGCTCTGCATCACTTCACAGCCTGTGAATTATTCCTTTGAACACCATGATTTGCACTAATGAGAAAAGAAGGCTCTCGGTTGATGACTGTGCAATTGGAGGGAGGCTGATAAAATCAAATGGAAGCCTAATGCAGGGGAGGGTAGGGTGAATTATGTCCTGGTGTGGGGAAGGAGCCTGTGCTGTGGCTGGAACTGCAGGCAGTTAACTCCTTAGTTAGTGGAAAAGCCAGCACAGAGTTGTCACAGCACAAAGGAGGTGGAAACTTTCTTTTGCAACCCAGGCAGGGAGGCTTTGGGTGTGCAAACTGCAGTGTTTTCCTGCCAGCTGAATCTTCAGGAGTTTGTCTTCAGAGAGTGCCCCGTGCCAGGGGTGATAGCAGAACACTCCCGTGTGATTCCTGGCAGAGCAAAGCTGAGGAGATAACGTGTGCTTCCACGGGCTCGGCGCTCGGAGGAGTTGGGATGTTTGTGTGCCGAGCCTAAACGTGGATCAAGGCCTCTGGGTTTAGGAGTTTGCAGGAGGTTTGTACGTTCACAGAGCTCAGGGCTGAGAAGAAGTTTCGGTAGCGCTGGCAGCTGGGCTAAGCGGTGATAATCCTGGGAATGCTGCTAACACAAGGCTCTTTTCTCATCCCATAAACGTGCAAGACACCAGCAGATGGTTCTGCGTGAGGTGGCAGCTCCAGGGCTGGGGAGCCACCCCGCTACCCAGCAGCTCCTCTTCCCCACAAACCCCCGAGCAGAGCTCACACCTCCCTTGCGTTGCAGGTACACCTCCTCGGTGAGATACGACTCGGAGAAGCACTTCATCGACGACGTGTACCTGCCCGTGGGCCTGAGCGTGGCCTCGTGCAGCCAGACCGTCGTCTGCGTGCCCGACTGCTCGTGGCGCAGCTACAAGGCCGAGGTGCGCTTCGAGCCCCGCCACAGGCCCCGGCGCTTCACCAGCACCACCATCATCTACCCGAAGCACGCCAAGACTGTCTACACCACCACGCTGGACTACAACTGCCGCAAGGCCACGCGCAGGTTCCTCTCCAGCGTGGAGCTGGAAACCTCGGAGTACCTCGGCACCGACTGCGGCCTGGATGGCTGCTGACCGCGGCTGCCCCTCTCGCTCTGATCCACCCCTCGTGTACTGTGCTAACTCCACTTGCTAAAAGCAGGTACAGACCCTCTCTCTCAGCTCCTAACTCCTGCTTTCAAGCGTCAGAACGGGCCCGAGCGCGGTTTTCTGTGGGAACATAACTTAGTAAGGGACTTGTCTCTTCGCCTCTAAAAGCCGTGAGTTCCCTCCCCTTCCCCGCAGCGCAGTAATCAGGTGAAAATTATGGGAAGTGCTTTCCCAGAGGAGAAGTTGACAGGTAAGGAAGAGTGTGGGGTAGTGCCTGGCAGGTGGAGATCCATTTGATGCTTCGTGGGGATGTGCAGAAAATAAGGGCAGTTCACTCTCTTGCAGAGAATCCACCCGGTCGTTTGGTTACACGTAGAGCTGTCAGGCATTTCAGTTTAGATTGTGTTATCTCCAGAAGAACCATCCCCTGGAAATTGCTGGAAAAGGCTAACAGAGAAAAATTCTGCATTTAGCACACACAAAAATGTTAACATATGGCATTCACGTCTTGTGTGAAGGTGTAAATTGGGAAGAAGAGGGGTTCTGAGCAGAGCAGGAGATGAACTGCTTGTGCAGCTCCAGGCAGCAGAGAAAGGATCGTGTGATTCCAGTTCTTCGGGTGATGAGGAATCCTCTGTGCTCACACCACCTGTGTTCTGTGTGACACACGAGTGTTTCTGTGCCTGCAGTACAGCTTGTAACAGAGAATACCAGGCCAGAAATTATCCCATTGTTGTCGGAAAGTCGGATCTTGGTGATTTGGAGGTGGAAAACCACAAGTGCCTTGTTTTTACCCACACTGACTGTGTGCACTAAGGGAGCTGTAACCAAAGCAAGGTTCAGATAAAGTGCTGGACAGAAGGACCCAGAATGGCAAAGGAGGTGCTGGATTGGGTGTGAGACACCGTTGTGGTGGGGTTGGGAGGAGGGAAATGGTAGCAAAGGACAGCAGGCAGGTTTTTAGCTCTGCTTCCCTGCTGAGCTTGTCATGGCAAAACCCGTGTCCTTGGGATCAGGGATGTCACTGGGATGGGGCAGCCTCTGCCTGTCTGCAGGCTGCTGAAAAACCTCTCATGAGTGCATGATGAGTTTGGGGACCAAAGGGAATAGCTCCAGATACTATGAAAGTCTGTCTGGATGTTACGTGAGTTCGTTTATCGTGTGCCTTGATGAAAATAAGACAGAGGTTTCCTTCTTTTCCCAGATTTTTTTTTTCCTGTGTTGACAGAGTGCAGTGTGGAGAGCGTCTGCTTTGGGGAGCGTGGGTTGTGCTGGTTTTTTGTGGGGTGTAGTCTCTCAGAAACACCTGATAGACCTGTCTTAGCTGGACACAGCTTTTCCATGTATTCCAAAACTCCTCCGAGGTGTGAGTGTGCAAAACCAGTCCTGGAGCAGCTTTTAAAGAGGACTTGGCAATGCACAGCCCCAGGGGTGAGTTTTGTCAGTGGCAACCTCGGGAGCCTGTTCTTGAGCTGTGCTTTAATGTGTGTTTGTGCAAGTGTGATGGATGGTGTGGAAGTGTATCCCAGGGAACTGAAAGGAGTTGGGAGACGAAGAGTGCAGCAGGAAGGAAGCCTTGAGTCTGTATGGTTTGGGGTTTTGTTGTTGTTGTTAGGGTTTTTTACTTATTTATTAGCTCAGAATAGAACATCCTTCACCTTTGGTACTTGCCTCAGAAAGGCAGCTCCTGAAACAATCCCAGGATGAGAGAGAACATGGTCGGGCAGGCAGCGCTCCGGAGTTAAGAGCAGCGCAGTGTCACCTTTAAACATCCTGGTCTCGGGCTGCAAGACTGGGGAGATGTGTCTTAAATGTGATGCAATCCTGCCCTAACTGCTGCCCCAGGATGTCCTTGTGGTGTAACAGAAGGCCCAGCTCACCCCACAGCCCGTGGGCTTTCACACTCCCCTCTGTGGGATGGGGTTGCTCCATCCCTCGCTCCCCGCACCTCGCTCCTGAAGCAGCTGGTGCTGGCCACTGTTGGACACAGGATTCTGGGAGAACACGGACCCTGGATCACTCCCACAAATGCTCTCCCAGTGAATCCACTTGGAACAGATCTAAGAGGATTGAAGTTGTAGCCATTAGTCGTTCCTAGAAGCAAAACAACCCACAAAATACCCCTCACGCTCTGGTTTTAGGATAAAGCACCTGATTTTTGTAAAGCAAGCAAACTTAATGTGTACCTCTTAAGAATATTTTAATTGGTAGAGATACCTTTTAAATTATTTATGTTCCAACATTTGCAAAGCTCTGATTAGCTCTGTGCAAGTGTTCTGGTGTCTGTGATGTTTCCCACCCCCCTCCTTCTGATTTTCAATTTGTCTTTTACTTTATTGGTAATAAATGATCTGAAAACCATCCTGCAGGGAAGTCTCTTTATTTCTCATTCAAAGCTTTTCAGTGTTTATTGTGGTAGTTACTTAGAAATGAGTACATAATATTTCCTGCCAATCCCAGCTCCCCTCCTTTCTCTTCTATTTGTTGTTTACATATTCTAGGAGGGTGTTTCCTATATAAAACTGTCTATATTAAAAACCAAACCAACACCAAATGTTGTGGCTTTGTCAGTTTAGTAAGACATTGAAAAAGTACTCTGGAGACAGCTGAAAATCCTCTCCATAATGTGTTTGAGTCGTTCATCTGGTATAGTTTTATTTTCAAAGAGAGTTTCTGGTATGGATTTCAGCATATCCTACAAGTGAAGAACTAATCCCTTTCAAATAGAACATGTATTTAACCAGGCAGGAATTTATTTTTAAAATGTAGATGCTCAAATGCTGCATTAGTAAACACAGCATAAATGTAAGACTGGAGTGTGTTATGCATTAAACTTTATAAAACCAAACTAGATGATTATAAGCTATTGTGTCGAGAGAAGTGCTGTGGTGTTTTTCTGGATGCTTAATCTGTTCTTTTAACCTTTCCACATTTGCAGGCGTGCTGATTTTGTTAGCAACTCTGGCAGAGCAGGAGTGGATGTAATTGAACATCAGTTAATTAATTCCTAATGGGATTTTTTTGCTTACTTTTTATTGTTCATCTGGTTATGTGCTTGTGGAAGCTCTAGAGTTGCGTGTAATGACATTATTGGGGTCTGGGGAGCCGTGGAGCTGCTCTGAAGCCGCTGCTTCCTGCAAAAGGCTCTGAGAGCTTTTGGGTATCCTGGAGTTTTGAAGTATTAAACAGGAGAAAAGCCAAATAGAAGCATCAATTCTGTGTAAAAGGGTCTATTTGAAGAGCCATTAAGACAAAAACTTTAAAAATCAGCACAGTGTCTTTCAGGGGAGTTCAGGGAGACTTTCAGATGTCACTTAACTTTCAAATGTTTCCTTTAGTGAGGGCTGAGCTGTTTTCCTTAAGTATTTCCATGACACTCTGTATGAAAAACATTCTTTCTCTATAAAATTTGAAGGAGGGGAGTACAAGGCTGTTCCATGTGATTTTTAATTCATGTTGGCCCGATGAGCTTCTAATTAGTACCTTCCAAGGAAACCCCATTGTTCTGGATGTGCTGTTTCCCTCTCACGTGTGCTTATCCAGAATGTCACATCTGAGGGTCTGAGACAATGAATTTTTGTAACAAAATAAAACATTCAACCTAACAGTTGGATCAAAAGCCAGGAGGTGAGGGTTGGATTCCCATCCTGACTTTGCAGCTCGCTCAGTTTCAAGGAAGGTAAGTCCCTATGCCTGGAAATCATTTCAGCCTCCAAACAGGGTCTGGTCCTTCATCTGCTCACAAATCTGCAATGTACAGTGTGAATACCTGGAAAGGTCAGGAGTATTATTTGGAAATAAACCAACAGCAGTAATTAGGAATATTAGGAATACTCCAGGACAGACACACAGCATGACACTTCTAATTGCTGATGCAGTCTGAGTTGCATCCATATTTTAACAGGTTGGTTTGGTTTTTAAAATATAAGTGCTCTGTCCTCCACACAGACACAGACAGTGAGTAACCACTGCTAAGCTACAGAAATTGTTGGGATTTTGGGTGACACCCCTGATGCAGCTCAGAGGCTCCTTCAGCATTCGCTTCATGCTTTGTTCTTCCAGAAAATGACTGCAGGAATCTTCTTTAAATGCTGCTGCCATGGAGGGGTGGGGGATGCCTGGCAGCTGGGCAGTGTTCCTGGATATACAATTCATACCTTTTCCTCCTGTTCACCCTATAAACACGCAGCCTTTCCTCCTCTGCCACGGGATCCTCCAGAACCCCATCCCACCGGAGGCTTTGGCTCAGCTGAGCACAGAGACCTTCCTCTGCTCCACTAGAACCCAAAATGCTGCAGGTTGATGCTACAGCCTTGTTCATTTTTGCATCTTCCTGATTCTCCTCTGCAGTGTTTTGGGCTGAGTCAGGGTTCCTCCCAGGAGCTGGGATTTGAAGTGCTGGAGGGCAGCGGGCCTGCTGCTTTCTGCTTTTGTGGTGCTGGTTTTCTGTTAAAATGATAAATGCTGTTAGCAAAAAGGTGAGTGGTGCCTCTGAGGCTTTCCTGCTTATTTCATAAACCAAAAATGAAATGAGGCAACTGCTTGCTGTGCCTTACTAAAAACCCCAAATCTACAGGAAAAATAGTAATGGCCAAAAACTCTGATTTTTAAGTAGGAAATATCTATTTTTCCGATTGGCCAACATAGGGATTGTCACAGCTGTAAAATGTATTTATTGAGGCTGTTAATGCATTAATAGCACTTCTGCACTGGCATCAGGTTTACCGTGTTTGCCTGACTCAATTAAAGCAGGAAATTGATTCTGAGTTGTTGGGGATTTTTTTAAGCTGTTATCCATTAATACAGCGAGCCACGTGATTGTAGTTCTTTTTAATAGTAGGATTTCTGGAAACTTTCAGGCATCTTTTATACTGAGATACTGGAGATAAATGGAATTTTTCCTTTACACAGAAGATTTTTGGAAATAACCCTTCCCTTTTCTGTAGTTTTACCAACCACTCACCCCCACTGATAGATCAGCGCTGTGACCCACACCTGTGGGAGCGTGAATACTTAAATATCAATATTAAATATTTACAGCATCCCAAATCCCCGGCAGTTCATGGAATTCTCTACTCCCTGGCAGGTGCCTTATGCCTCCTACTGCTTATTCGCTGTAGTTACATGCGCTCCATCTCCGGGATGCATTTGTAGCTGTGCAGGAAAATCTGTGTATGAACAGGGCTCAGGGGAAGGTTTTAAAGCATCATCGGTGGTTTCCCGGGAAGAGTTGGTTTTCCTCACCTGCCCTCGTGCTGGTGATGGTGGCACTCCTGCGTGGTGGCTTCTTCCTCCGTGGTGGCTTCTTGCCAGGTGCTGGTGCTGGAGGGGATCCCGGGTCCCGCCGCCTCCTGCCCACATCCCTCTCCTGCCCAAGGCGAATGGCGCTGGAATGGCCTCCCCGAGCTGCCACCGAGCCTGGCAGGGAGCAGGGGAAGGAAATTCAGCAGCCCCGGCATGGCCTCCCCCCTGTCTGCCTCTCCATCTTCCTTTCCTCTGTCCCTTCCCTCTCCATTTCCCCCCCACCCCTTTCCCTCTTCCTCACCTTCTCCCTCCACCTCTCCTCCCTCCAGCCTTTTCCCCTCCATCCCAGCGCCTTCTCTCCGCCCTTCCCTCCCCGCAGCTCCAGCGAGGTCTCCAGGGCAGCGGTGGCACAGGGACAAGCCCGGACTGGCCTCTTTGTCACCGGGTGCTGCGGGTGGCCTGTCCCCTGCCCCTTGTCCCGTGTCCCCTGCCCCTTGTCCCGTGTCCCTTGTCCCTTGTCCCGTGTCCCCTGCTCCTTGTCCCTTGTCCCCTGCCCCTTGTCCCGTGTCCCTTGTCCCTTGTCCCGTGTCCCCTGCCCCTTGTCCCTTGTCCCCTGCCCCTTGTCCCGTGTCCCCTGCCCCTTGTCCCTTGTCCCTTGTCCCGTGTCCCGTGTCCCCTGCCCCTTGTCCCGTGTCCCTTGTCCCTTGTCCCGTGTCCCGTGTCCCCTGCCCCTTGTCCCGTGTCCCCTGCCCCTTGTCCCAGGCAGTGCAGCCCCGAGGTGCCGCAGGGTTTGCAGGGGAAGCACCAAACCCCAAATCATCGCAGGGAGAACAGCTCCCACCCCTTCCTAACACCTCAGCCCTGTAAATCAAGGTGCTGAGGGAAACCTCTCTCCCTTCCTTCCCCTTTCCCAGTCTGCCTTTTCCTTTCCCTCCCTCCCCACCTTTACTCCCACCAGAGTCATGAGAGCACAGTTTCTGAGGCAGCAACATCTCTCCCGAGGTTTTTGGGGCTGGTGCAGCCCTGCCCTTGCTGCTGGGTGTTGGTGGGAAGTGCTGTAAGACCCTCACAGCGAGGGAGATCAGCACATCTCCTCCAGAGGTGAAATTCATTCCTCAGAACTCCAGGAACAGCTGCTGAAGCAACGTTCCTCTTACTCCCTGGGATTAACATGTGGTTTAATCCTTTTTGGGTGTTTTCTTCTCCTCCCCACCTGCTTCTTTTCCCCTGATCTGTTCAGATGTGGCGCTGGTGGTGGCACTGGGACAGGTGATGGTGACATCAGACTCCTGCTCCTGCCACCGATGGTCTCATTCCCAGGCAGCAGCAGCAGCAGCAGGGGCTGGCAGTGATGGTGATCACTGATGCTGGACAGCAGCCAGAACGTCCCCAAAGCCTGCCTGTGGATAAAAGGGATGGTGACACAGGGCAAAAGACAAGGAAAATAACAGCAGCAGTGATGGGGTGTAAATAATTCATCCAGACTGGGAAGGGAGAGTGGTGTTTTTGGAGAGCAGCTGAGGGAAGGGGATTACTTGTTGCTAATGACAAGTGGTGGTTGTTGTTAATTTTATTATGATAAAACCTGACTCGCCAGCCAAAATTAGAGCCCAGTGGGAGCTGCTGGCCTGAGCTGCCTGTGAAGAAAATCATCTCCTGACAGCTTTTCCCTGGAATGCCAGGACAGGTAGGACCAGTGTTCTCCTGCTTAACCTGCCCTTTCTGCTGCTGCAGAAGGCTGGCACTTGGGGTGTCCCTGGCATCATCCCCAGGCAAATCCTGGTGCACTTGTTGACTTTGAATGCAACTACACTGAGAATTTCCTCTAAATTTTCCAATTTATTCCCAAATGCGCATCATTTTTCCATGCCACAGAAGCACAGAAGGTGTGTACAGATCTACACACAGGCTTGTGAAACGGTGCTGTGTGTGCTGCAGGCTCAATGGGAACAAGGAAAGGAGAATTAGACCTGAGCCTTGCCCATGCAAGCAAAATGTGGATCAGAACTGGGAATTTTCCTTTAAAACAGATTTTAAAAGCAGCAGATTTTTGCTATGAAGCATCAATATTCTGCCAGCGTTTGCTTTGTCTTGTACATCCTTGAGCAGGTGTGCTCTGTAAACAAGACCTTTTTTGGTTTAGATTAGGGACGGAATCATTGACCTTTTTATTAAGGAAAGGTAATTAGAGGGACGAACACAAATTGAATCAGAGGATTGCAATCAGAGCACCAGCTTGGAGAAAAGCCCTGCGCCTCCTGCTGTGAACTGTGAAGCAGCTGAACCGAGCTGGGGCAGTCAGGGAGATGGGGAAGCAGTGCCAGCTCCTTGCCAGTTGTCAGCCTGTTTTCCTGGGGAATGGTCGTTCAGAGACAAGGATCCAGCCAGTTTGGCCACCTGGTGCTTAAAATAGCTCATAATGAACATTATTATTGAGTATTTACACTTTAATTGTCCACCTGAAGCCCTCATGCAAATGCTGGGCAGACTGTGACAGCCCCCACCCGAAGGAGGCTGTGGTTCACCAGGGATGAGAGCCAAGCTGTGGGAAGCAGCTCCAGCAGTGCCACACCTCAGCTCTGATCAGAGAACAGGAGCCCAGACCCTGCTCACCAGCCCAGTGTCCAAACTGGGAATCGCTTCCTGGAGCACTCCAGGGCTGTTCCAGCTTGGGTCATTCTGCTGTACAACAAAGCTGCTTCTAATCATTTGTGGTTCCTCTGCAGGACACCCCAGCCACGAGTTGAACCTCTCCAAAAAGCCGCTCTTTATTTTCCATTCCTTGAGGAACGTCCCAGCCTGAGGTGACACAGGAGAGGTTCCCTGTGTGCTGGGCTGGGAGGAGAAGGGATCAGCTCAGGGCACCCACGGTGCCCCTGTCAGCAGCACGGGTGAGCCTGCAGGAGGAGGTTGTTATCCCTTATTGTCCTTGTCACGGGGATATTTAAAATCTCTGGCAGCTGCGATCTGGTGAATAATTCAGTGAAACCCATCATCGATAAAAGAGAGGCTTTGAAGGGTTCTTTGGGTGGAACTGGAAGTGCCTGCCTTCTGAGAAACGAGTCTATTAAAAACTGACTTGGTGCTATTGAAGATAAAACCCATATTTAGCCTTTAAAAATTTTTAATGTAATGTCATATTTATTCTCCGTGGCACCCGGCTACCAAGGCCCAGCCTTGCAGGCAGACTCCGAAGCATTTGTGTGGGGACCCTGACAAGCAAATTCAACAGCAGGATGGATGCAGGCTCTGAGATGTGTGCCATTTCCCTGCCAGCACAGCTGGTTAAATAAGGTCATTTATCTTTTTCCTGAAGTTGGCTGAACCGTGTGTTTAATTTATTTATATTATTGACTGTGTGGAAGAACTACCCTGGTGTGAAATGTTATCATCAAGTGCTGTCTTCCACAGAACTGCAGGCTCTGCGTTCATGCAAAATGCATCCTCTGATGTATTTTTCAGCAGTTGCCTGAACCAAAAAGAAAAATATGTGCTAAGACTTGAACTTGATTCACGTGGAAGGTGGCTGAGGGTCCCTCAGCTTATCCTGAGGGCTGGTGGATGTGTGGAGGTGAAAGGGTTTGCAGAGGCTCCAGATTTTTCAAGAGCAGGCTCTGAACAGGCAGTGGAGACACAATTTATTTTCTCTTCCGTTCTCTTTTCCCTCTCTCTCTTTTCCCCCATCCCTTCCTGTCACATGGCAAATTTACTCACAGCATCAGCTGGACATTTAGACAGTAATGAGCCCAAATTCCTGTGTTCTGGGACAAAGGAATAATTATGTTCCTGTGAATTGCTGTTGACTCACCAGAAGATCCCTTCACAAAACCAAATTGTGCTGCTGTTACCAGCAAATGTCTGTTACTGGGATTGCTCAGCAGATTTGGGCTCAGTTTTAACAAGTCTGAGCTCCCCGTGGTTGTCCCAGGCCTGGCACGTGGCCTTGTTGTGTTCTTGGTGTGAACATTTTTTTAATCCCTGCAAATTGTTGGGGTTGGGATTTTGTTTGTTTGTTTCTTGTGTGGATTTTGGGTTGGTTTTTGGTGGGTATTTTTTTTTGCTTTGGGGTTTTTGTTTGAGGTTTTTTCTTGGTTGTTGGAGGGTTTGTTTTGTTTGTGTGGGTGTGTGGTTTGTTTGGTTAGGTTGTTTGTTTCGTTTCCGTTTCAGGTGGGTTCTTCTGTCGTTATTATTTTGGGAAACTTTTTGTTTGGTCTTTCTGGGGTTGTTTTGGTATCACCTTTGCTTGTTTATAATTGGGTGTATTTTTCCTGTGGCTTCTTACTCTGTTTTGGGATGCACATCTGGCAGTACCCACCACCCAGAAAAGGTCCTGGGCACATCTGGCTGTGCCCACATCCCCGTTGGCCTTTCCTAGAGCACATCTTGCTATGCCCACAGCCCTGTTCTGCTCTTGGCCAACATCTGGCAGCGCTTGGAGCTCCACAGAGGTCCCGGTGCACATCTGGCGGTGCCCTCATCCCCTCCAGCCTCTCCCAGCGCACATCTGGCAGTGCCCGCATCCCCTCCAGCCTCTCCCAGCGCACATCTGGCGGTGCCCGCATCCCCTCCAGCCTCTCCCAGCGCACATCTGGCGGTGCCCAGCGCCGCTCGGGGCCGCTCGGTGGCCAGCAGGGGACGCGCGGAGGGCGGGCGGGGGCGGGCGCAGGTGCGGCTCCGTTTCCGCCTCGTCCCGCCGGGGCAGCGGCTCCGCGGAGCGGCCGCGACTGAGGCCAGAGCGCAGGTGGGTGAGGGGGGCAGCGGCTCGGCTTTGCTCGGCTGAGCTGAGCCTAACTCGGCTGGGTTTGGGGCGCTCCGGGCGGAGTTGGAGCTGAGTTTCAGCGCTCGGCGCGCACCGGCTGCCGGGCACCTGTAGGAAAAGCGCCGTGCCCGGGATCCGCGGGTTCTGGGAATGGGGAGCAGCTTGGAGGGGCCCGGGGCACCCACAGCCGGGGCTCCACGGGTGGGAGAGTTCCCGGAAAGGCTGCGGAGAGCGCTCCGGGAGCAGCTGGGTGATCGCCGGGATGTGTCCTGGGAGCCTGCGCTGGGCTCCTGAAGGGAACGAACTGTAAGGGGCAAAGATGTGGAGGGAAACCAGCCGGAGGTGGGAGGTGAAAGCGATGTGGAAAAGTTATCAGCCACGCCCTGCTTTTGGGAGCTGGAGCTGCTGTTGGGCTTGTGCAGGTTGTGAGGTGGGGGAAGCCACGTGCATTCCGTGGAAGATGGCGTGTCCTGATTTTTGGGCGCTCTGGGATGATGGGTGTTGTATGTGCGGGTAACAACGTCATGCTGTGCCCACCCTAGGGGTTTTTGGGGGGCTGCAGGTTGGCTCAGGTGCTCTCCAGCACCTGGTCAAAGTCCACGGCTTTCGTTCTGCTCATAGCAACGATGTCCAGGGCGATAAAAACCTTGGAGTGGCCACGGTTGTGGTGTTGTTCAAAGGATGCCTGAAACCAGTATTATGCCTTGAGGATGCTGAGAAAAGTTATTCCATCTTCCAGATGTGCTGGCAGGCCTGTGGCTCAGAGGAGAGGGAATTTTTGGCGAGGCCTGGCTGCTCAGCAGAGCTTCTCCACTGGCCACGAGCTGTTCTTTTCCTGGTTCACCCGAGGTTACCCGTGAAACTCCCTGGCACGTGGCTCTTCTGCAGGGGATTCCTTGACAAACGCTGGCCTGCGTTCAGCACTTCCCTCCTCTATCCCATTCTTTCTAAGAAACCTGATGCTTCTCTGGAGGCTGGGAGATGCCACACGCCAGCCTCGGGCCTCCCGAGCTTTTTAGCATATCAGAAGAATGAAATGAGTTTCTCTAATTGGCCATTTAGATGCTAATTTGCTTCTCCCAGGCCTATGCCAGATCAACCTGCCCCGGAACGCGAGGCAGAGAGAGCCTGCCGTCTTCATGAATTATTCACTTTGCATAACGCACCTGCCTGGCTGGGGATCAGGAGGAAATGGATCCAAAGTCTGATAAATAAAGATACACCTTGGCAGGTGGAACAGTGCTGGCTTTCCTCCCCGGCATCAAGGGGTGCTGGGAGGCTGCTTTGCTTTGGCAAAACCTGTTTTTTTTTCACAACTCACCATATCTCAACTAGCCACACTTACAAGTGCCTCTCGTCAATAAAGGGTTGTTGGTGCTGGATGTCGGCTTTCCTGCAGAGCTGATTTTATCTTCCCACTCACAGGACTGGCATGGATCTCCAGGGCATTGTATTTTAAAAGCTCTTTATAAATTCCTTCTTAAAAGCAGTTTGGCTTCTTATTGCTGCTGCCGGGATTGGGAAGCAGCTCTGGTGGGTAGGAAATTTCCTGGTTTTCCCCCCAAACCTCATCCTCACACAGTTCTTCGCCAGCTTGGCCTTACACCATGAGGACACCTCCCAGCTGGTGTTTAATTTGGGCTGGGCCAACCAGAATGAGGACCTGAATGAGGTTGTCCCCATTTTGCTGGCTTAGACTGAGCTTTCATGGGGGGACAGACTGGGGAAAATCTGCTTGAGTCCTTAAGTTGCTGTCCCAAAGCTTTGTGGTGTTTGCTTGGATGACGTGTTTTGGCTCGGGCTGCAGAGCTGCAAGTCAAGCCTGATCACAGAGGCTTCCCTGTGTCTCTTGGCTCCTCATCTGCTGCTGAGGGTTCGTAAGGAATGGCAAAAGGCTGCTCCTCAGCCATGCCCAGGTGTCTCTCTGCCTGACAGAGGTGCTGGGGATCTCCTGGCTCTGCTGTGCTCGTGCTTGCTGCCTGCTTAGCCCTTATAAAATCATTTTACAGCGTTTTATTGGTGCCTCCAGCAGGCTCCCGCTGGAGGGGCTGACAGACTGCTGGATGTGGGTGTGAATGAGCAGTTCAAAGTGGTTTGTGTGTGAAAAGAACTTCTGTGAAGCCCTGATTCAGCCTTGCTCTGGCTCTACTTGGCCAGACCATCAAAGCCAAGTGCGCATCTTCTGCACGCTCCTACAGCCCCCAGGGCTTTTCTGCCACTTCAAACCAGCCATGTGCTTTGAAATACAGCCGTGGGGCTTTAAAGCACGAGGGGGAGAGTGGTGTCTGGAGCAAATAACCTTTCCCTGCTGTGTCTGGGAGGAAAAGGGACCGGCTGGCGGGCTGGGTTAACCTTATCAATGCCTGCCACTCATTTACCCTCTGTCATGGCAACACGAGCAAACACTCACTCAGTTGCCAAGGCTCCCCAGGGATAATGGGGTCTGGCAGGAGCAGGGAGTGATTACACTGCTTCCTTTGAGGGAGCAGCCGCTGAAAGGGAAAAACGGGCCAGCAGGTACCTGGGAATCCTGGGGGAGGTGACGCCCCAGGAGCAGGTGAGGTAATTGCACCAGCACAGCACGGCTTGGGAATTGGGAGCTTGGCTCTAGCTGACTGTTTAGTTTTGATTCTTTTTTAATGAAGTATTTAAAAAAAAATGGTCTAATTAATTTCCTATGAAAACAAATTAATCTAGGCACAAGCTGCTCAGCTGAAATAACCAGGCAAAGGAAAGCTGACTTTCAGGTCTCCTCTTGGGCCTGGGTAGGACATTTTTGTATTTGCAGGGCTCTGAGGAATTGATGCTTCGTGGGCACCTGTAATGAGCTGGTGCAGGCTGTGCTCTCACTGCATGAGGAGGTTTTTCTCCTGCCATGAGTGCCCCAGTGTCAACCCTTCAGCTTTAACTTTGATGTAGTCAAGGTAAAGTCAACATGTCTGAGGTGGAGGAGTGGGGAAGGGACTTGGTGTAGTGAGATGATGCTGAAAAAGCAAGCTGGTAAATTCGGGGCAGGAAAAGGTTGAGGCTGTTAAATACAGAGCTGCAGGCTTGGTCAGGCCCTGCATGATCCAGGAATCTCTGGAGGCTGGGAGGGTGATCTGGATAAGCATTGCTGTGTTGTGCTTTGCTCTTATATTCTTCTTTAAGCATCTGCTCTGGTAGCTGGTGAGGTGGCAAGTATGACCTGCTGTCTGTGCTCAGTTATTGAGGTACAATACATGATGTCCATGTTGATGTTCTGCTGAGAAAACCTGGCTTCCTTCTCAGAAATCCTTTGAAGAGCACCATGTCTGAGGGCTGTGTCTGCCTGCCATTGTTCCCTTTGCTCAGGCCCCACTGGAAGGCTTCTCCCTCCCAGACTGAAGTCATGTTCTCAGTTCTGGTTGCCAGAGTACAACTCTTATCATGGAGACAGCAGAGGCAGAGCCACGTCAGAGCTGCAGGCAGGGATGTGCTCTGTTCTGCATCCTCCAGGATGCTCCTGGCCCCACATGAAGGGTCGGCTCTGCAGGGCAGCGCTCCTCCCCTGTGCCAAGGGCAGCCAGGTGGACTCAGATTTAATGAGGTTTTGTTTCACATGACTTCCTCCATCACAGGAAAGGAATGAACAGGTGGAGTGGTTTTAAAGCAGGTCACAGAATATCGATAAGAGCTCCCTTTTGAATTCTGAATTCGGGTAAAATGCAGAATCTTGGAGTGGGAGGTTTTCTTTCTGTGACACTCAGTGCTTGTGCTTTGCTGTCAAACTGTGTGCAGGGCACTTGCAGGTGGGCCAGGAGCTGTGGATTTCTCTTGCTCTCTCACTGGTAGAGACTGGCTGCTTCTACCCCTCAGTAGTTTGTTGAGAGGAGGACAGGGAGGGGATGGCTCAGTGCTTACGAGTATTTCTGAGACAGAATGCAGGACTGCACGAGGGGGATGTTTCACCACAGCCCATGGAAATGAGTCCCCAGGCTGGCGTGGTGTTGCTCTCTGGGAGTTCCTGGTTTCCCTGTACTGCTTGTCCTGTACTGAGATAAGAGGGAAGATGCTTCCTGCCTTCCACTCCTCTGGCGTCATTCCCATGCCCATGAGAGACAGTCCTTTCCCTCCAGTCCTGCTTTTCCCCCAGCAGACTGTGCCCTGCAGTCCCATTCCTGTTTCCTTCTCCAAGGTGTGTCCCCACCAGGCTTCTTCCAGAGGCAAAGGTGCAAAGCCAGCAGCTCCCATCAGAGCAGACGGCACATCCTGGTGCCGCCGAAAGACAACGCTCCTGTAAATATTTTAGGGAATAATCTCTCCGAAGACTCTTTTGGGATCTGATGGCTCTTCAGGCTGTGCTTTGTTTGCCTTCTCTCTTTGCAGATGCTGCTCAGGGAATGGTGGAGGACAGAAAGCGTATGCTGAGTAACAAGAGGCAAAAGACCATGACATTGCTTGTTTTTGTTCAGTCACGCTGAGCAAAGCTCACTGTGCTGTGAGGCTGGAGAATGCCTTGAAGCCTCTCCTGAGAAAAATGCTCAGCTCATGTGCTCTATTCTGACTCGCCTTCAGCTCTGGTAGAGCAGATAAAGCTCTGTTGAGGAGGGGCAGATGCTTCCAGCACAGCTTTTGCCACCCTGAAAGCACAGCTGCTGGCAGAGCAAACTCTACTGCCCTGGCTGTGCTGTGGGGCTCATCTCCAGCTCCAGCTTTTATTCCAAAGACCCCCCAGCCACCACAGGCTGCTTGCCTGGAGCCCTGCGTGGACACAGAGTGTGGGCTGTGCTATTCTTCAGGTGTTCCTGAGTGAGAGGGAGGAATACATGGTGCAGCTGAAGAGTAATTTAATATATGCATTTGTGTGGGGGGATACATGTGCATATAATCCTGTAACCACACATCACAGGCTTGGGAAATCTCTGGAAAAATCCCAGGTCAGCCATTCTGTGTGAAATTGTAGCTTCTCTCTGCTTCTAACCCAGGCCTGAGGGCGGGAGCCTCTGTGTTCCTTTGCTGTTCATGCCTGATTGCTCCCCGGTGTGTGAAAAGGCTGTAGGATGTGTGTGGGGAAGGTGTTCTCGGTGTTCTCTCCTTGATTGAGATGGTGAGGCAGATTAAAAGAGCAGGAGGTGTTCTGGGACCGAATGGAAATGCAAATCCAGTGTGTGGCACTGAGCAGAGCGGGGAGAGCAGTCGGTGCCAGGGTTCAAGGATTTCTTTTAGGGATGGTCTCTTTCAAAAGCCATCACCTTGACTAACGCAGTAAAGGTTTAAAAAATCATGTGTGACACTTCTGTCTGTCCTTCCTTCAGCCCTGTTTCCTGCAGCTTTCCCATCTCCTCCATGCCTCACTTTGCTGAACAGTCAGTGCTGTTCTGAGCCTTCACCCTTTTCACACACATTTCCCCTCTTCCCTCCTGCCTGTTGCAAGCACTGCATTTTCAGGTTCTTCCCCAGAAACTGGGTGTTCAGAGAGGAGGGAACTGGCTCCTTGTTTGTAACTCTGGGGGCTGAGGTGGGGTTTGGCAGGAGGGAGCTGTCAGTTCTGTGCCACAGGTCGGCGTTTCTGTGCTGGGGGATGTGTGAGCTCAGCACAGGAGGGAGAGTTTGATGTGTGAGGGGGCCAAGGCCATCAGGCTGTGCTTGGCACAGCAGCACAGAGCTCTGCGTGGCAGCAGCAGATAGCAGGGGTAGGTACAGCCCTGCTGGCTGAGCGTGCTGGGGTTTGAGACTGGGAAAAGTGTTTGCTTGGGAACTCCAGCACAGCTGGCAGGTGATACACCCTGCCTGCCGTTGTATCTGACTGCTGGGTGCCAACCAGCATTAAACACGTTATCTCTGCCCAGCAGGTACAGTTTCAAAGCTGGCGAGTGTCTGTGCTGGGGACAAGTATTAATACCTGGAAATTCATGCATTAGGGCTTGTGAGACACTCGCTCTGCTGGAGAGCAAATCCAGCTGGTTAAAAGCTCTCTACATCAAGTCGAGTTTAGCATCCATTGAAATCTTTTGGCTGTGCCTGTCCCTGGGTGCTTTCCATTCATCTGAGCTGCTGATAGGACTCAGAACTGCTCAGCTGCGGAGTCTCTCTGGAGGATGTTTCTCCCAGGAGCATCTGGAAGTTGGTTCTTGCTGCCTTTTCTGATCAGTTCAGTGGAATTTTCATTTCACAAGGAGTCACTGGCATGACCATGGCAGGGACAGGAGCCACAGCAGATCTGCTGCAAGAGGTGCTGTCTTAAGCATCAGAGAATGCAAACAAGCTGCTATTGTAGGCTGGAGTTATAAATATCAGGCTATTATGGAGGCAATTTTAATGAAGGAAATGACTTGCCACTATTCATGCTGATTGTTGCGTGGGTTTTTGTTTGTTACCCCATTAAGAGGTTAAAAAAAAGGCAACTGCAGCTTCTTTGTGTCCTTTGGAGTGGCTTTCTCTGTCAGAACTGCAGTGCTGGGGCTCTGGAGGTGGGGAGGCAGAGATTATTCTCACAGACAACGCTTTTCTCTAGTTTGAAATGAAAAATCAGGACTGACAAAGAGTGTCTGGCTTTTTTTTTTTTTTTTTTGAGAGTATACCATAAAATCTAAACTTCCAGCCTTGCCTTCAAGGTACCTGGAGGTATTTATTGGCTTGTATTTTATGAGGATGATGATGGTATGTTTTTATCTCTGTCTGTGGGTGAGAGTCTGTGTGCTGGCAGATCACTTCTGTTTGCTTTGCTGCAAGAGTGGCTGCTGTTTGCTTCTTTCAGGTGTGACCCTGCCACCCCTCCCCAGGCTGGGGCCATGGCTGACATGATTTTTGGCAGCGGGACGGGCCCCTGGGTTTGCCCCAACGACCGGCAGCTGGCCCTGCGAGCCAAGTGAGTGCTCCCCGCCCTCCTCCTCCTCCTCTTCCACTCTCAGCTCTGCTCTGCCAGCTTTCCTGGTGTCTCTGTGCAGTACTGGGCTCTTGGCCTCATCCTGCACCCATGGCAGTCCATCCCACAGCCCTCCCCTGGGTGATAGGAAGAGCTTGGAGGCAGCCTCAGATCTCTGCAGCACCCTAAATATAATTGATAGCATCCCCCAGCTGCCAGCACCCTTTTGTTTTAGGAACTTGTCATCGATCTCATCTTCCCCTGAAGTTAAAATTACTGTATAACCTAAAGACTAAAAGGGTGGGGATGAGTCAAGCACTAGAGCTGCATTTTTCTTGGATGCTTTCCTTCCCTGGCAGCAGGGTCCGTGCCACCTCTGCTCTTGCCTGAGCCCCTGGGCTCAGCTGCTGCTGCAGAGGGTTAGAAAATAGGGGAACACCCCATGTTTTGAGGGGGCTGCCTGGCTGGGAGCAGTGCACTCCCCTGGCACTTCCCCAGCCTGCAGAAAGCCTCAGACAGACAACTTTGCCCGAGGATGCATTCTCCTTGCAGCCATAAGTTTATCCAGTGACCTCCAAACCCCTCCTGAATGGTAATTAATTAATTGAGCTGTGAAAGCTCCTGCCTGTCGCCAAGTGAGCCAAGGAGAAACATCAGCTGCTGCATGTGAGGCACAGAGGCTTTGCTGAAGTCCTCGTGTGAACCTGGGCTGGACCAAGGGAGGATGTTGCCAAATTTGTATTTCTAGGCATGCCCAGCGATTTGTGTGTTTGAACTGAGGGCATTAGGGATGTGGGACCTTCCAGGGAGGAGGGTGCAGGTGATCCCTGTGTTTGGGAGTCTGCTCTTGGCATTTGTGGTGCCAAGGGTGCCAGCGAGGGTGTCCCCAGGAGAGGCAGCCCAAGGGGCGCTGCTTCTCTTCATGGGCAAACAGGAATGGGGGCTTGGAGTGGGGAAATACAAACTGGAGCAGAAAGGGAGGTGAGAGGGCAAGGAGAGACAGCACAGCACTCAGTGCTGCTGGAAATGTGGTCAGAGAGAGGAGACTCCCACTTTGGGTTTTAGTCATGGAACAGACTTCCCTGAGGGGACCCTGACGTGGGTCTGTGTCGGGGCAGCTGCAGCCTGTGGGGCAGGGCAGGGGTTTTGTGCTTTCCTTCCTTTCCCAGCTGAGTCCTGCCCTCCACCCCCTCCCACAGGCTCCAGACGGGCTGGTCGGTGCACACATTCCAGACTGAGAAGCAGAGGAAGATGCAGGCTCTGAGCCCGAAGGAGCTTGAGGTCATCCTGGGAGTCATCCGCAAGGCAGAGAGATTGGACATGGTGGAGCAGCAGCGCATCGGGTACGGTCACGTTCATTGTCCCCTTCCCTCCCAAGGAAAGGTCAGCACAGACAGGAGTGGCTCTCCCAGCTGCCTGAGCTCAGCCTCCATCACTCAGAGCATCCCTTAGGTCAGTGATTTTCCCCTCCCATGCTGCTTGTTTGGAGGTGACGACCATTGGGGAGGATGTCATGTTTTCCCTGTCTCTGAAGTCTTTTCATGCCTTCTTTGAGCCTTGGGGATTGCTGACACACAGTCCCTGGAAAATGCAGGCAGTGCTGAGGCAGTGGCTCTGGAAGAGGCAGGGAAGGTGCTGGGCTGGTGCACGGGTGGCTCAGGATCACTGCTGGCAGTGCAGTCAGGTTTTCCCTTGTCCGCATCAGGCCCCTGGGATTTTGCCTGGAGCAAAGAATGAGTTTATGTTCTAGTTGGCTGAGCCCTCTGGATGGGGTTTGCTAGCTTGAATTATTTAATTTACAGACAACCTTTTGCTGCTGCAGGTTCCTGTTTGTGCTCAGTCCTGCTGGAGGTCTGGCCTGAGCTGTGTCTGTGATCGTCCTACACTGAGTGCCTTTAAAGCCGAGGAGTTGGGCAGCCCTGCAGCATTTCCAGCAGTGTTTGTGTTCATGAGACAGGAAACCCCAGGGACTCCCAGCCCATGTCCAGCAGGCCCAGCTTCCTGCTTCTCTGCTTCCCTGTGCAGCGCTCGTTAGCGAGGGCTAATGAGAAGTGACAGCAATGTTTTTGTGATAAATGGGGGACCCCAGCAGCGGCCAGTGACCCTGAGCTGCAGCAAGTGCTACCTATCCTGTGGTGAAGCATTCTCTGAAATGCCTTTGTTCACTCCCAGGAGTTCTTTTGTGCTGGAGTCCAAGTCGAGGGTCATAAATCCAGTAATGATGGCTGGGTCTGGCTGTGCAGCCGGACCTCCCCGCCATGGGCAGTACCTCCTTCAAACAGCCCTTGCTTTGCTCTCGGAATGGGCCCTTCCTGGTGGATGGGACATTAGCACTAATGAGAATGGGACTCATGGATAGCGGGATCGCTTCCTGCTGGTGCTGCCGCTGATAAATGGCCTGGCTGCTGCTGTCCCCCTCTACAGATGGAGGCCTGAAGGTTGCCAAGCAGTGATCTCGTGGCAGAGCAACCTTGCTCTGCATGCTCTCCACACCCTGCATCCTAATTGCTTCTCCCGCCTTCCTCCCCTCTCCTAGCCCTGCTGTTGCAGACATTGTGCATGCCTATGTGCTTCCTGTCCTCCAAATGGGCTGTGGAACAGAGCAGGGAGCAGTTACTGGCGCTCCTGTGCCATAGCCAGGCTCATTTTGGTCTTTGGACTTCAGTCTGGCCTTCCTGCTTCTGATGGGACGTGGGCACGGAAGTGCCTGCTGTGCTGCTTTCACGGAGATGGAAAAATGGAGAGAGCTTGGCAGGTTTAACTCCTTTGCCTTCTCCCAGTGCTTTTTGACTTGCCCTGGTCTGAGCACTTAAAGCTTTTCCTGCAGTGCTGTGACTGCTGCTCTGCCTCTTGCCTGCAGGCGCCTGGTGGAGAGGCTGGAGAACATGAGGAAGAACGCGATGGGGAACGGCCTCTCGCAGTGCCTGCTCTGTGGGGAGATGCTGGGGCTGCTGGGCAGCTCCTCTGTCTTCTGCCAGGACTGCAAAAAGGTGGGTTTGGTCACACGTGCCTGTTCCTGGCAGCAGAACTCTCTAGGAAATGCCACCAGGCCCCTTGGAAGCTGGAGAGCTCTGCAGGGTTAACTGATTTTATTCTCGTTGGTGCTGTCAGACCATCGAGTTTTCTCTTGCAGCCCGGGGATAGTAAGAGATTCCTCAGGATCCTGAAGTGCCTGAGGTGCACTCAGTGCTGGGATGGGCTGTGCCAGCCCCCTCTGCATCTCTCAGCTGGGGTTTGCAGAGTGGAACAAGGGGCAGAAATGTGCAGCCATCAGAGGCAACTCACAACAGAGCCTGTGAGCGTTGCTGCTACTCACTGCAAGGTTTGCCCTGAGACCTTCCAAGAGGGCTCAAGTCCATCCTCAAGCTCCAAGCCAGTGTAAGTTTTCCAGCCCTGTTCCTCAGGGACTGCCTGTGTTGTGTGTGTTGTTGACAGGGAGAGCCCTGCTCTGCCAGCAGCCCAGGGATGACTCCGGCTGCTCTTGGCTCCACAGCCAAGGGGTTAATCTGTATTGCTGCGGAGATGATGATCTCCAAGGCAACCACCTCATCCTGCCTCTGCTGGGAGCCTGGTTTTCCTGCACTTGAAGCCCATCTTTCCCTGGGGAGTCACCTCTGGGAGTTCCTTCATCTCAGCGTGTTGCCTGTGGCGAGGTGAGGGCACCTGCTGGGCGCTGGAGTGTTTCTGACTGAGTAAAACCTGCTGCTTTACCATGGGCTGGTTCATGCTGGCACCTCTGCCAGTTGGCACTGCTGGCTCTTGTGGGACACAGTTCTCGTGCAGAGCAGGCTGCTGTGAGCTCTGCTGCCGAGCAGGTTCCTCCACTGGAGCCCGTGCGCAGAAATCGCTCGAGGGATGCAGGGATGATGCAGAAGATTCCTTCTAAGGCAGTGCTTGGGAAAGGAAACACAAATCTTGGAGCCCCTGGGTCCTAAACCACGGAGACAGCAGCTTTTAAGGAAGGGGTATGGAAGGAAGCAGCAGTGGGGAGTGAAAGGTCTGGTTGGAATGAGAGCAGCTCTGAGAGCAGTGTGGTCTCTGTGCACTGTGGAGAATAAAGGGCTGGTGGCTGGCAGGAGACTCTTGGCTGTTTCCTGTATTTCAGGCATGTGGAATAACAGGATGTGCTCTATTCCTGCCTTCTTCCCGTGGCAGTTCTGCTCCCACCTTGTCAGGAGCCAGCTAAGTCACGTTGCCACGGGGCTTTTATCCAACTTCCTGTGAACCTTGTACACTACTGAGGAGGCAGAGGCTGCTCCAGACACTTCCCAGCCCTGTCCATTTGCAGGAGTGACCCTCAGCTGGTGGCACAGTGTGAGCCTGAGGCACTGGGAGGGCTGTGACCAGAAAACCCCAGAGAAAAGCTGGGGTTTTTTTCCCTTTTTTAAATGTTTATTCCCTTTTTGTCTGGAGTCTGTTGGGCAGTTCAGCAGCATTCACATCCAGGTTGATTTAAGTGAGATCCTACTTTTCCAGGGTGCATTTTGCAGCTGCTTTCAGACTGGCTGCACTTTTCAGCTCTGTGCCAGCCCAAGGCAATGCTGCCTGGATGCCCTGGGCTTCTCCCCTTCTGCTTTTTAATGTTGTGGAGTGAACTCAGGGAACAGCCAACCCTTCAGCAGAGCACAGAGTGAACTGCTTGTTCCCTCTTGTCCAGGGATATCCATCACTCATGCAGCACTGTGTGCAATAAGCAATTTGTCAGGGAATTATGGATTTTTAAAGTTCATATTTTTCTGGCAGGCGCTGCTCTGTTACCGTGTCATTGCAGCCCATTTAATTCAATAACAGGAATTTGTAATGATGCACCTGAAACGCAAAGAATTTACCTTCAGCAAGTCCTTTCTGCTGAGCTGAGGTCCTGCATTTCTGATGGGTCTTCTGAGTGCCACTTCCTGCTTTAAAAAGAATGCTTTTGATATTAGTTTTTATTATCTGGGAAATAAAGGCTTTGTGGCAAGACAAAGGTGCGTGCGAAGCCAGATGTGTTAACAACAGCAGCGGTGAGACAAAGCCCAGCGTGCCATTTACCATGCAGAGGGGATTGATGTCGTGTGGAAAAGGTGAAGGATGAGTGGGAGAAAGAAGTGCTTTGTCTTGGGTTTAATGAGAAATGGGGCTGCATTTAACGCCCTTGATTTTTATGTCTGCTTCCGAGGGGTTGTGAGCGATGCTCAGTTTCCCAGCGACTCTGCGGAGAAGGGGAGGAGGAAAACGCTGTTTTAATGTTGGGATGCTTCAGAATTCATGGCTGGGAGTAAAATGGGTTGGGAACTTCCACTAGAGGGAGCGTTTGAATGTGCTATCCGTGTGGGGATTGGGATCTTGGAGGGTATTTCAGGCTGAGCTGCTCCCGCAGGTTTTGGGTTGGAGGAGGGAGAGTTTGGGGTCGTTTAGGTGGTGTCTGTAATTGAATCTGCAAATCCCCCTTGGCTTGGGGAGCACCATGTTGAGGGTTGATGCACCAGACCCAACAGGTTGTTCATTATTCCTCTGGGAGGATGAGGATGGGGGCAGGAATAGTGGGATGGAGGAGATGAGACCTTCATCCCTGGACACAGGAGCAGCCTGGTGTGGGGGACATGTCAAACCTTACCTGGGGACCTCCAACCCTCGTGGTTTTCCTCTCCTCTTGTGAGTGGCTTTTCCTCTGTGAGGATCAAAGGTTTCATCCAATTTCTCATTCAAGCTGCATGCCAGGGCTGATAGGCATCAGCTTCATTATGTAATGTTGGGTGATTCAGGTTGTAAATGGCTTGGAATGCCAGCAGGGACTTGAAAGTTCCCTCGTGCAGCAATAAAGGCTGTGCAGAACCAGCAGACATTCAGGAAATGTGTGGAACCGTGGCCATGCCCACTTCCTAAACAGCCACAGATCAAGGAGAGTGTGCTGAGCTGGGGGGGAAGATGTGGGATTTAAGACCAGGGGTGTGAGAGGAGGGAGGAGAACATTCCCAGCCTTGCACTTGTGCCTGGTTACAGCTGCTTTCCACGCCACAGGGGTTGGGGGGTAGGATTTTGGGGAATAAAAAAGCTGCTCTGGAAATACACCTGTGGGTGGTGGGGTTGGATTTGTTCTTCTTCTCAGCTCTCTTCCCACCCTGAAGTCAAGGGCTGTGCTGTGGATTTGTCTTTGTCTCAGACAGACTTCAAGCAGCTTCCTACAGTCAGCGGTTCTCCAGGATAAACAGGAAAATTGTGCCATGGTTTAGGTTTTTAAGGAAAGCAAAGCAGAGCTGTTGGAGCAGGGGTTTCTCAGCCTCCTCTCCCCCAGGGGCTGTGGGGAGCTGCTAACACCACTTTTTTTTTCCCCTTTTTTCTTTTTTTCTCTCTCCTTGTTTCAGAAAGTTTGCACCAAGTGTGGGATAGAAACTGTTGGAGCCCAGAAACGCCCTCTGTGGTTGTGCAAGATCTGCAGTGAGCAGAGAGAGGTAAAACACAGCTGTGGGGAGATGGGGCTCAGCAGCGTCCACCTGCCCACCCCAAATCTGTGCAGAGTGTGTGTGGGCTCTTCCCTGTGCTTTGGAAGGCAGAAAATGGCATTTGGGAGGCTTGGCTGGAGGCCAGGCAGGCTCAAACACACACAGTGGTGACAACTTTGTTTTATGAGGGGGTGAAGGAGAAAAACCACACCTGGAGCCTGGCTTTGTGGGGTTTCTCTAGCTCTGGCCATAAAGAGACTGTTCCCTTACACCCTTTCCCTCCTCACTCTGTGGCAAATAAACTTGGCTAACTGTTTTTTTTTTAAATACAGCTTGAGAGATGTAGAGCATAACTGCAATATTTGTCCCACTAAAAATAACTAGGATTGCAGCCTTTAAATCTGTTTTCCTCCCTGCCTGCAAAATCCCATAACTTGCCAGTGTGTGAGACTTCTAATGCAGGTCTCTCAATTTTTATATCCTTCATCCTTGACTTTACACTGCAAAAAAAACCCAGTAATGGGCTGCCTCAATTCTTGTCTGCCAGCCAGCATCCACCAACATCAGGGCTCGCTGCTCTGTGCTGAAGAGAGGCCTGTGAATTTGTTCTGTGATTACAGACGGATTTTCACTTGTTCCCATCAATTTATTTTGGGCTTTCATTTGTGGTCCTTGAGCATCAATCCAGTCCAGCTATTTCTGACCAGTGTAACCTGGGTGCTCTGCTAAATCAAGTTTTGACGTGTAGTGAGAGTGTTTGTGCAGGTGTTGGAGGTGCTGAAATTTTTTTTTGGTATTAGTTGTGGAAACTTTGCATTGCTTAGGTTTTACTTTGGAGGGATTTTTTTGTGTGGGAGCACTCAAAATCCGTGTTCAGGTAAGATGAGGGATGCATGGATGCAGCTGGTCTTTATCAGCAGCAGTGTGGGTAGGGCAGGAGAGCATTCCAGCTCCCTGGATTTTGATAATAATTTGATACACTGAATCATCCAGATGTTTTGAATTCCAGATAGAGATCCCAAAATAGAAGCGAGGCAGGTGCAGGTATTCTCTGCAAGGAAACACAGGGACTAAAATTTACTTTATTTCTTTTATTCTGTTTTGGTTTTTTTTAAATCTCTCTGTACCACTGTGGGAGTTTTTCCTATTTCTTAAAAAAATAATAAGTAACCTGGTCACTGGACAGAGAATATTAACGTGTCCAGCACATGTTATGTGTGGCCAGAGTGTGAGGGTATGATAACCTTCAGCACTCTCTGTGAGTCCTGAGATACAGCCAAAGTGTGTCCCTGATGAAAATGGATGGACCTTTCCTTCTCAGACTAAATTGTAGCCTCAACTTGCCTCTCAACCCTTAGCTTTTCCTTTATTTTTCAATTCCCTTTAAGGTGGGTTCAAGTCTGTCTCCTTTCTTGTTTATGCTGGTGCTGCTGCCCTGAACAGGAGAAGGTTGGAAGGGTCACAGTGTGGGCACACAGACATCAAATCATACATCCCCTCTGTCTTCCCACAGGCCCTGCCTTTATTTTGAGAGATTTGAGAATTAGCAGAAGCCTTGGGGCATGTCAGCCAGGGCAAGGAAGTTGAGGCAAATCAGGATAAATGCCTGGAAATTGGCTTTGATGGGTGGCTTTGGTCTTCCCTAGG
Source organism: Aphelocoma coerulescens (assembly GCF_041296385.1). Classification (NCBI taxonomy): domain Eukaryota; kingdom Metazoa; phylum Chordata; class Aves; order Passeriformes; family Corvidae; genus Aphelocoma; species Aphelocoma coerulescens. Next base: position 8,153,139 of record NC_091032.1, read on the forward strand.
TGTTTGAGGAACAGGGATCCAGGCAGGGAGCTTCAGGAATGCACTGGAGCGCTGGTGGAGTAAAAAAACAGTATCCCCCTTCCTCTGTCCCCTTCTCAAAGTGACTTTAGGCACTGTGGCCCACCAGCATCTCAGGATGGTGGGGCTGGACATTCCCATGCACCAGCTAACAGCTGCAGTGCGTGGCATTATCCACACATCTTCCATGGCATTATTTATCCCTGCAGGCTGGATTTAAACCAGCGTAAGTTTGTGACACGTGGTACCTGTCACCCCCTTCTGCTGCGTGGACAACATCGGTGCTGGCCTCGGTTGTGATTAAATAACCATCCTTCCTGGGTGAAAATGAACACCAAAGCTGTTGTTTACAGCAGTTCTCCAGTCAGAGTCGAGTGCTTGGTGCCCACAGATCCCTCTGGGAATCCCAGCCTCAGCCACTCGGAAGCTTTCTCTGCTGCTTTCTGTTTCCTTGAAAACCTCCCCTGGGAAGGCTGTGCTGCATAGCGATGAGGAACGAGTTGCTCTGACACTGTCTTATTTCTGGAGAGTGGAGGCGATGAATGGGCTCTGCCTGCTGTTTCCCGGGATTCTGACTGCATCCCAGCCATCCCGAACAGAGCAGCATCGGGATGTGCAGAGCCAGGGTCTCCCAGGGGCCAGGAGGAGCTGGGAGGAAAGAGCTGTGTTCTGGCAGAGCCTGGATGTTCCTGCTGGCAAAGGGAACGTCCCCAGGGACCCACAGGCACCCCCCCCACACCAAATATATCAAATAGGCCTCACCTGCCTCAGGCCAGAGCCACTTGTCCCAGCTGTTTCCAGAGGGAGCTGATGGAAACCCCTCCTTTGTTCTTCCAGGATTCTGTGGATGTTTTTCTTTGCAACGTCTTTGGATGGCAGTGGAACTGAGGATGATGTGGATTGTGGTTTAGTGTTCCTTGCAAGCAAGGGTAGAAGCAAATCCAGCCACGCTCACGTTCACTTTTGAGGGCAAGAATCTCCCTTCCTCCTTCCCTCCTTCTCGTGCCACGCTGCCTGTCTTGGCTGTGATCTTGCTTTTCCTTTCTGCACACAGAGTGTGGAGGGCTGATCCTCCCTGGGGCGGTGCTGCTCCTGCAGGGATGCCGTGGGGAGGTCGGGGATGCTGATCCCTGACTGCAGCCAGCACTGGCTGTGGGTTTGCAGTGAAACTCCCCCGGGAAGGAGATGCCAGGGCAGGAAGGGAGCAGCTCCTGCGGTGCACAGGGCTCGTTGCAGCAGCTGTCAGAGCAGCAGAAGGTGCCTGGCAGGAGTGGTGGTGGGTAAATACACAGCTGGAATGATTCCCTGCTGCCAGGCCTCTGGCAGAGCACAATAACAGCACGGGCAGCAGTGCCCATGCTGAATTAGCTGTGCGTGGCCGAAATCTGCCTCTCACCTCCTGGCCTGAAGGGGAAAAGGGACCTGCTGGGTTTTGTCAAATCCCTGCCCAGCCCTTTAACTCTGCACAGCCTCATTTTCACTGATCCCACCAGGTTCTGCAGAGCACCTTCCTGAATTACCCTTTTATATATATATAATTTTTTTTTTTATATATATCCATAATTAGCGGTGCTATCATTGTAATTAAAATCCTCTTGGAAGCACTCGTGCACATTTACATTTGAATTGACACATCCAGAACTGTAGGGATCATGAAAGCGGTGTCGGTGGGGTGGGGGGAGAGAGTTTGTTTTTTTTTAAACTCCCTCGAACATGAAAGAGAGCGTCAGCTACCAGGGACCAGTGAAAAGTTTGAATTTGCCCCCTCTGCTTCGCTTTCCTTTTAATTCTTTCTCCTTCACTGCACGGCATTTTCATGGCTGCCTGCATTCCTCAGTTTATCCCAACAAACCACGCAGGGGAAGAAGATTTTTGCGCTGGAGGAACGGAATCGTCTCCTCCCCTTTTGCCCCTGGGGCTTCCCTTTTCACTTACCCACTCCTACCACTTGGAACATTGTAAAGCAGCATAGCTCGGGGTTATTCCTGCCTGGCATGACGATTTCCTGGCAAGACACCCCACGGATGGAGAGGGGGTGCTTATTTTGGGCGACTCTGGATCGACATCGGAGCGCTGTGCACCTGTTTGCAATTGAAAGAACTCATCAATAGCCTCTGCCGTATTATTTTGGGGGTGGCAGCGAGTAGTTAGACTCAAAATAGTGTCCTCTAGAATAGAGCCATGGGGGGAAAAAAAAGAGGCCTGATTGAAAGGGGGATGATAAATGGTTGAAGGCTGGCAGCCAGTGCAGCTCGAGAAGCGTCGGGGTCAGGGGGGCGATAGATTTTGCTATTCCGGAAACAAAGCCCCGAATGGTAATTTCAGTGCCTTTTAATTTCCTTCATCCTCAAGTGCTGAATGTGGGAGTTGACAACAGATTGCTGTAAATAATGTAATTGGAAATCTCTGTGTTATGGAAAAGCAGATGAATGCAAATAACGAGGCTGAAGAGCGCTCGCTCTTTCTGCGCTGCCAGTGGTGTTCGCAGCGTGCCAGGGCCGTGCTGGAGAGCTGGGACAAAGTGGCTGTGTGGGAATGTGCTGCAGGCAGGGGATGCCAGCAAGGTCCTCCCAGGGTGGCTGCATCTGCAGGTGCCTTTTTCTTTGCTGTAGCCCACGAGAAGCTGCTTCCCCACCTTTTGGTATTTGCTGCTGTCAGCATGGGAAGCTAAACGTGGTGGTTTTCCTCTCACCAAGCTCGGGCTGCTGTGAAGGAAAGGGCTGCAGGATGGGAACAGCTCCTGCATGGCACGAGCAGGAGGTGGTAGAGCAAAATGTGGCTTTGCAGCAAAGATCCTTCCTAAGCATCTCTGTTTAGGGGATGTGGTTTGGTGAGGAGATCTCTGGGGAGGCTGCGAGTGTTTGTTATGATTCCCTCAGCTGTGATCCATCTCTTTATCAGCAAGCCCTAATCTTTTGCCTGTTCAGGGGCTTGTTTTAGCACTTGTATGCTTGGGGAAGTTTGAGCAGCAACATGGGTTTCACCAGGGCCCAGTGATTCTCTGTTAGGTCCCATTTCCAGGCTGCACTTGAAAATGCTCAATAAAATCCCCATCTGCTTCTACATGTGTCACTCTAGAGCTGCAATGATGGCTCGATGCAACTTTAATGGGAATATTATCAGGGTTATAAAAGGCATTTATCTGTTGTGGCCACGGCTGTCCCTCTCCCTGGCGAAATTCCAGCTCCACACAAACCCAGACTGCCGTGGGGAACAAATTTCGCCTTAACGTGAACTGGTGGGAGCAACATCCTCCCCTCCTTGGCAAGAGTAAACTGCTCATAGACAGGAATTTTATTCTCAAGGCTCTGTTACAGATTTATTAATTTAAAATCAAGCAAGAACTTTGCTGTCAGGCCACTCTGGCCATCAATCAAATGCCATCAATAGCAGTCAGCAACATCGACCTGTTTTGATCCAAGGATGCCCAAACTGCCCCCTGTGCTCATGTGCAGAGCAGGACGTGATCCGTGGTCCTTTGGGATGGGCTGTGCTGCAAAGTGCTGCAAACCTGGAGGGGCAGAGGGACTGAATCCATACAGGGGAGAGCATCTTGCTGCAGCTGTTTTTGAGCTGATTTCAAAACAATTTCACTGCTGCCATAATAGGACCAAACTCTATTAGAAGCACCGATTTAAAGGGAATATGTATGCAGAGAATCAATTTTATAGTAGTGTTACCACATCAGAGCTGGGTGTATTATGTCATTAACTCTTTCTGTAACGACTTGCTTTGGGGTAGTGAGAAACCTGGGGGTGACCAGCCTTTGTTCCAGCCATCCGTGCTGTGTCTGATTGGTTTTATGGTGTGCCTAAATTGGAGCTCGCCTGAAGATAATAGGTCTCTCCAGTGCTCCAAATTAAATTACAGATGTTGCAAGGTCTGTTCAGAGAGTGACTGCACCAGAGGGCTGTTTCCTCCCCAGCAGTTTATCCAGGGAAGGTGTGTGTGCACCTGATTCCCAGTGTGTGTCAGGGATGGACAATTTCCACCAGCTGCCAACGCTGTCCCTGTTCTCCCGCTGTGTCCCGTGGGTGCAGCTGCTCCCAAAACCTCCAGCCTTCCTCAGGGAGCTCAGGGCTTGCCCAGCCTGCAGCTCCTGCCTGGGCCATGCTTACCTGAGCTGCAGTGGGCTGAGTGCTGTGCAGAGATGTCTGTCCCACACTTCAAAAATCTCTTGCATTTCCTGATCCTTGGAAACCAGAGCCTGTTCCTGCAGGGTCCCTGTGCTGTTGTACACACTGCACCGAGTGCTGTGCAGACCCCACGTGCCAGCAGAAGGGACAGAAGGAGCTGTGTCAGCCTGTGCCTGCCTGGCTGGGTCACTTTGGCTGTTGGCACAGTGGAGAAGGAGCTGCCAAACCCACTCTGTAGAAGAACAACTTGTAGTCTTGGGAAACTGGCTTCCCAGCTTTTTGCCTGGAAGGCAGACTCACCATCCTGCTGGGTGGTTACCCAGCAGGAAAACGTTGGTGTAGCTGCAGGATGCTCTCACCTCCTGGTCTGCAGATCCTGCTGTGATGCACGAGCCTCTCCTTGCATGTGTGCTGGGTCACAGAGGTGTTTGCTTTCTTCTGCTGGCTGCTCTTCTTTTAGAAACCATATTACCAGGTCCCCCTCTGAGTTCAGATCACCTGCACTTGGCTTTCAAGACCCCAAACACAGAGATTTGAGCTCTCTGGACTGGGAACCAGGCAACCATCAGTGTCACGGTGCTGCTTTTTGTGCCTGCATGAGAACAACTCCTGAATGCCAGGTGTTGTCCCTGCCCTCTGCTTTGATTAAGCTCTAAAGGCAAAATGCAAATGTATTGCTGCAATTGGGGATATCTGCATTTGCACCCACTGCCATCATGATGAATCTGTGGGTAAAACGCTTTGGGAACTTGGAGTGGAAACGCTGATGATCTCCTTCGCTCTGAACAGAAATGCAAGAAATAAAAAATGATATTTTTACTATGTTAACTTATTTTTTGCCCTGGCTGCATCATTAGCTCATTATCAGGCTGCTGGAAGGCACACAAGAATTAGGTTTGTAGGAGGTCATTTCTCCTTGTCTGAGCTGCCACCCTTCTCCCTTCCCCTGGCTTACAGCAGGCTTTATATTAAATATACTTAATAGAGTGCCTTCATCATAAGCTGCATTAAAGCTAAATTGGAGAGGAGAGGCTGTTCTTACAGGAGCTATTACAGTTTAGTGCTTGAGGTCCATTTCCTGCTGCAGGTTCAGGTTATTTGAGTGTCGTTCTCGTTCTGGGGTTTTCAAGCTCGTTGCACGATCTGGCTTGGCCTGAATTGCTCTGTGAGATGAACACTGAGGCTGTGCTGTTGGTGCAGCACGAGGCAGCACTTCTGCCATCACCCTCCTTCAATCTGTACCTGCTGCTTCTTAGCAGCTGGGGTTTTGTAGTTGTGGAAAGAGGACAGAGATGAGTCTGGGCTGACAGGGATTGGGGAGGAATTTGGGGTCGGAGGAAGTGGCTGGGCCAAACTTGGTGGGGAGTTCATTTTGTGGTGGCTGTGCTCTCTTGCTGTGCACACCCAGCTTGAACTGTCACATCTGTGTCTCTGGCAGGTCTGGAAGAGGTCTGGGGCGTGGTTCTACAAAGGGCTGCCCAAGTACATCACGCCCTTGAAGAGCAGCGCTGGCAGCAAACCCCTGGAGCTGCAGCCACAGCCCTGGCAGGGCGAGGCGGCCGTGCCGGAGCCTGAGAGCGTCAGGAGCAGCCGCTCCTTCACCTGGGCCAGGGGAAAAGGTTGGTTGTCCCATGCTTGTTGTCCCACCCAGGAAGCAGGTGGGAGAAGGACCTGGCTTCTCCTGCTGCCGGCAGGATCCCAGTAATCAGGGAAGTTCTCTGTTGGAGGTGTTATCCCTCAAGGTGTGGTGTGTTTCTCACATGGACGTTGGAGTTTGTGCTGTGGTGTGTTTTTTGAGGATTCACTGATATTTAAGTGAGTGCTGATGGCCCTGACTTGTCCCAGTCCTCCTGGACTCCCCATCCTTGAGTCAACCCCTGCTTTCCTCCGTTCCTTGTAGCCCCCACTGTTTTTCTGGGATGAGCCATGGAGCAGACACCTGCCTGCAGTCACAGCCTAAAGAGCTGCTCCTGGTGGACATCACTGTGCAGCCAGGGCTGACCCAAGGCTGGTCTCATTCCCTCCCTGCTTGGGGCTACCTGCTCCTGGCTTCTGCTGCTCTGCTGGGCAGATTCCTCAAGTCACTGTGAGCTGAGTTAGAAATTGCTCTGCCAGCATGTGAGTGCTGCAGAATCAGAGCTGCTGCCAGTCTGCTTTGATTTCTCTTCCCTTGTCTCAGTGTGGATTAGCAGAACTGTCTGGCCTCTCTCCCCTTCTGTCTTTTGCTGTTAGATCCCCTCAATTGGAGAAGATCTGTCGAGTGAACCAGCTGCGTGCACTCTTCCACTTATCAGAAGTGCAGGGTGAAATAACCTTTTAATAAAGAAATCTCAGGAGACTTGGGTTTACAAACCTTCCCTTCAGGGCCCAGCTAAGAAAGCACTCCCAGCCCTACTGTAACTTTTGTAATTAAAGACAAATTAGATCAGCAATAGACGGTTGTGTTTCCCTCCAGGAGATGCTTGGAAGGAGTTGTCTCAGCCGAGGGACTGATTGATGAGGTTGTTTTTTGTTCACATGATAGAGAAAACATTGAGTTGAAGCTGTTGAGCCCAGACCTGGCCTGTTGCTTAGTTCAGCTTTTCAGCTGAGTTTTGTTTTTTGGAGAAGGCTTCCCCATAAATACAGGCAGGAGCAGCAAAGGAGCAGGGGAAGGACAAAAAAGTGACCTTTGGTAAGCTTTGATGTGGGTGGTGAGCTGCCTTTCTCCCTGCCCTCTGATGTTTGTCTGGCTGCTGCTGTTTTATGGGTCGGGCAATATTAATTTATGGCTTTATTTTCTGGTGCTTTCTTTCCCTGTTGCCCTTCTCTGTGAGGCTGCCTGTCCTCTGGACGGCTTTCAGTGGGCACTGCGGGCTGGAATTCATCTCTGGAGCAGGCAGCTTGTGCATCTCCCCCTCCTTTCACCTCTTTTGAAGCTGCCACTGCCAGGACTCCTGCTGTTTGTCATCCCAAAGCTCTGCCATGTGCAGGGCAGCCTCCTTCCCCCGTGGAGATATGTGTCCATGATATTGCCATTGTGAATCTGCAGTGGGAGCTGGGCTGAGCTTCCCAAGGCAGCCTGGTTCCCCCTGCCTGGCTGATAGCATTTGTCAGCTCACACCTTGTACAGCCTCACCCAGACATGTCCCTTCAGCTCCAAGCAAAGCCCTGGTGCTTGTTTGGCAGGATGTTCCCGGGAATGAGCTCTGACAGGCTGCTCTCCGTGGGGTTTCCATTATCTTGGCCAGCCCTGTCCAACCCCTCTGCTCCTCTCTGATGTGCTGACGGAGCCATCTCTGAGCTCTTCAGGGCTTCAAGTCAGGAGGAGCCAGCACGCTCCTGCCACGGCCCCTGGACATCCTCCATGCCAGGAGCTGCCTTTCAGCAGCGATGGGACAAACTTCAAATGTCCCTTTTCCCCCTCAAAAGGAAGGGATCAGTGCCAGAACCTGGGTATCTGCTCCTACTGCAGAAAGGTGGGAAGGCAGCAGGACTGAGGGAGGGCAGGAATGGCCTCAAGGAAGCAAAGCCAATCCCACCAGGCAGAAGTTTTATTTTTGCACACTCGGTATTTCTCCTGTGCTCACTGACACTGGGATTTGCTGGTGCCTTTGGTTTTTCTGTTGTAAACAAGCAGTTGCCATGGGAACCCTGCTATTAGTTAAGGCACAAATGTATTGTCAGGAGGAGAATAGCAGCAGTATTTCTTGTGCTGGGCAGCAGCTCTGCTCCATGTGCTGGAATGTGGGTGGGATTCTGCGCTGGGTCAGGGGGTGGGAGCAAGAGCAGCGGGGCTTTCCTTCTTCCAGGCTCTGAGTTCTGCAGGGAAAATGTGGAAAGCAGCTGGGTAGAAAGCAGAAGTGTGATCCCTGAGCTGTTGCACTGCTTGGCAGGAGGGCTGCCTGCTGCTCCACTCAGTCTCCAGGGGATTTTCCTGTTCCAAGCACTGGGATGTGCCAGTGGCACCAGAGCAGCACCTGGGCAGGGGGATGCAGTGGGTTTGTCCTGTGTCTGTGAGCTGAAGGCCAAATCCCTGAGGGATGGAGCAGAGAGGGATGTGCTGGGGTGTGTCAAGCGCTCTGCAGGCCACCAAGGGGAACATCCAATTTGCCAACTTTGCAGTGACAAAGCTGCAACTTGTGCTGCTCCTGAAAGGGAGAGGGGTTGGGCCCAGTCACCTCTTCCTTCTTGGAGCAATGCTGGATGTGATCTGGCACAGGAGCTGCCCTCAGTGGGACCCTGGGCTGTAATGATTCTCATCATCTCTCACTTTCCCACCTGCAGTGACCGGGAGCTGTTGCCCTCCCTGCTCCCTGGATTCGGTGTTTGCCAAAAATTTGGGTGCTGCAGGGCAGCCCTGCTCAGGGATTGTGCTCATCCTGGCTGTGCTGGGGTTGTGTGGCTGTTGGAGCTGTGATTCCCACGTGCTTTTCCCGAACTTTTGACAGCTGCAGCAAGTGCCAAGCGCTTTGTGTGTGCCGGGCTGAGCCCTGCCCTGCGCTGGCAGCACGAGGAACTCTCCCTGTGCCAAAAGCACACATCTAATAACAGATCCCAGCCCCAGCCAAGTGCTCCTTCCCCTTGGCCTCAGCACAGCCTCCCCACATCCTGATTTGCCTCTGGGGATGAGCACAGCCAGCACTTATGCTCCACCGTTCCCTATGGCTCTCTGATGCCTCTGGCTTGGGGATTGAACCATGTGTGGAGGGACACTGGGCTCTGCCAGCAGCTGCAGGGCTTCAGGCCCTCAGTGGGTGACCCATTCCCTGTGGGAATACAGCTTTTCTAGCAAGTTTTATCTCGGCATATTTTATTTTATGAGCTTTTATTTTTTTCCAGTCAGCTGGAGATGGGGAGGGATAAATCTGTTCCGTTCTCTGAAGGAACAGCTGTCCAATGACTCTTACTGATAGATCAGCAACTGCTGGAACACCAGATTTAATACTTCTGGGCTCTGGAAAGTGCCAGCAGAAGGTCTGGGAGCTTTGGATGAAGGATTACCTGAAAGGGAGATGGTGGTGCAGTGAGTAAAATACACTCTTACTGGCAGCAAAGGAAATGAGAGCAGACAGGACTGGTCCTGTGGTGTGAGTGCCTTTGTGTCATTAATATTTTCCTCTTCTTGTGCTGGCTCTCTCTGAGCTGCTGAATGGCAGAAGGACAGGCAGCTAAAGTCACCTCCACTGATTCACTGGGGCCTTCTCCAAATAAATCCTGGCCCCCAGCGTTTTCAGAGGATTCATGGAGGAAGGAGCTGTTCTACAGCAATGGATTTTATGAATCCAGGAGGCCAAAAAAAAGAAAAAAAAAAAAAAGGTGATGGCCAAGTGGAACAGGAGCTCATTTTCTGAGAGAAGTGAGCAATGAGATGGTCAGAATGACTCTTACAGCTGAGATTTGGATTTTAGAGGAAAAACCCCACTCTGGTATGTATGGATTGTTTTTAGCAGTGTTTCTATAGAACTCCCCACCTCTCCCAGGGAGTTCTGGGGGAGTAATGAAGATGTTTTTAGACAAACCTTTGCTTTGGGGACTCTTAGCCAGCATTGCAGCCCCCCAGCTTGTAAAGGAGCTTTTTTCCCTCCCACAGCCCCTTTCCCTGCAGGTGAGAGCTCCCATTCCTGATGATGCCAGGAGGAAAAGGCAGCAGGGAGAGGCTGTGCAGGGTGTGTGTGAGGAGGTGCCTGCCAGGGCAACTTCAATAACGCTTTGCAATAACACTGGCAGCCAACTTTAATATCCTCAGAGATGTTAGCACTGCTTTGGGTGTTCATTTCTCTTTTTTTTTTAATGAAATAGTTTGTGTAGTACAGATCGCTGCCTTGAATACAGGAGTGCCTGCAGAGGTGCTTGGCAGGAATATCTGACAGCTCCTGCTCTGTGCAAGGGGAAGGATTCCCATCCTTCTGCCCTGGGGAGTGCTGAAGGGTTTGGGCTGACACAGAGGGAGGAGCTGACAGCTCTGGGTTACCCCGTGGTTGTCCCCTTGTACCACTGCACCCACGTCCCTCTCAGGCTGGGTGCTGTGGGCAGCACAGCGTGGGGGCAACGTGGTTTGTTCAGGAGAAGAGAAAACAGCTCCTCACAGGAATGTGAGCTTCTAAAGACGTCCTGATGGACCTAAAAAAATCGTTGGGGCTTCCTTTTTCCACAGGAGGGGCTGTAGGTTGCAGTGTTGCCTACGGTACATCCCTCATGGGCCGATTTTGTACTTTTTACCAGGAGTTGTGAGCTGCTGTTTGAAGTGACTGCTGAGCTGCCAGGGGAGCTGGTATCTGCCTGGTCAGATGGAGCAGTGCTGGAGGTGCAATCCCTCAAACAAAAGACAGATTTTTTTTTCCCCATTACTTTCCTCCTCAGCCCCGCCATTCCTGTTCTGAGATCAAACCATCACAAAAACCCAGGAATTGGGAAAAACGCCTTTCTCATTTTACCCAGAGCAGCTGGCAGCCAAGTTGTCATTTACACCAGTATAAGCAGGAGAGGTGTTTGCATAATTGCATGGAAAAGTGGAAAGAACCTGCCAGTTTGGGAAGCTGTGTCTGGCAAAACGAGGCTCCTTCAGCTCTTTTGGAAACTATGGAGAGTGGAAAGCAGCAGGACGAGAGCCAGGATTCAGGGGGAAGAAAACCACAGAGGAAAAAAAGCAGCTTTGAAACGAGAGAACAGTCTCCTTGAGGAAAAGGAGTGACCCTTGCCTTTGGAGCTTTGGGGGTGTGGGAGTACCATAGTTCTGGGCAGTTTGCTGCTGGGGATGGTTTGATGTGCTCAGGATTTACCTGGCGTTTTCCTCTTAGATCCTGGAGGCCCTGCCACACTTGAAACGCAGATTGGAGGGAAACAACCCCTCTCCCCACATTACCCAGGGGTGGAGCAGGTGCAGCCAGGACCCTTCCACCTGCAGCTGAGCAGGAACCACCCCTTAGAGGGTCACTTTGTGTGGCACAGGAGCACTGCGGTCCCCCGTGGGCCCAGTCAGCTTTAGGAGAGAAGCCCTGGTGGTGTCTGCACCTGCTGCAGGTGCTGGCACCGCTGGAGTGTGTGCAGCAGAGTTATAAATCATCTGTAAAAAGTAAAACCACATCATGTCTGAGAGGAAGAGCGAGCAGCTGTGGGGGAACTGCAGGTAGGGTCTCCTTTGGAGAGGGAGAACGTGATCGGCGAGTCAGCGTTTGTTCCCGTTTTATTTGGATCCATCTGGCACCTCTTTGGGAAGTGTTATGAACATTGTGAATAACTGTCTCTCTCCTCTCCTCCCCCTGATCTTTCCTGCAGTGGTTTCCAGTGACAGTGAGAGCGACTCAGAGCTCAGTTCCTCCAGCCTGGATGACAAGCCCATCCCTGCGGGATCAAAAGGCTCTCAAGGGAGAAAGCTCCAAGCAGGAATGGGTGAGGAGCTGCAGTTCCTTGTGGCTGGAGGGTGGGAAGTGTAAAGTGCTTGAATGTTTGGCTCTTGGCTCAGCTGCTTGCCTCCCCTCCTGGCTGTGGCTGTGCCAGGTGAGGGTCTGAGCCTTTCCCACTGGGATTTCTTCCTGGTGGTCATTCCATGGCCTGCAGCGTTCCAGGGTCTGCCCTTGCAGATGGGAGCTGCTCCTGGCAGCAATCCCCGGCCAGCTCCTCGCTCCTGGCTTTACAGCACTGGAATCACTGGTGGTTTTTGGGAGCAGAGCACAAAAACTGGGGGACACCCTGCTCCTGAGGGCTCCTGGCTGGAGCTGGGATGTTTCTGCTCCTTCAGGACCCAGCCCTACATCCACACTCCCTTCCCGCTCCCTCAGCAGCATCTCTGTCCTGTCCCTGCAGCACCCACGAGGGGACCCAGCCAGGCCGTGAGCAGAGCCCTGGGGACCCCCCAGCCCCCCACGCTGTCAGGGAGCCACAGCAGCCTGGGCAGCGAGCAGGGGGTCGAGCTCAGCCCCACAGAGAGTGGCCAGAGTGACCAAGCCTCGGACAGGCGCGACAGCGATGCCGGCACCAGCGCCCCTGGTAAGCTGCACCCCCTCTCCAGGCACATCCCTGCTTTTTGGGGCTGAATTCCCTGGGAGCACAGCTTTCCCAGAGGCACACAAAGCTGTGGCCTCAGGGTCGCTTTTCCCTGCTCCTTTTTTGTATTGGCAGATGCTGTCTCAGTGTCACACCTTCTTCCCTGAATGCAAAACCTTTTCTGCAACATGAGTAATCGTCTGGGGTGGGAGCTGCCTGCACCCACGGCCAGGAGCATTCAGAGCTTGGGGCTGTGCCCCTGCAGGGGTCTGGAGCTCCTCTCTATCCTGCAGAGCCAGCAGAACAGATTGAGCTTCTCCTGATGCAAAGAAGTCCAGCAGCTTTATGAGACTGAGTAACATTTTTCCTGAAGTAAGGTGGCTCTTAAAGCCAAGTATGGCTCTTCCCAGAACTCTGCAGTGCAGAAAAAAGACACTTTCCCCCCCTCAAAAACCTCAGAACAATTAAGTGACTGGGAAAGCAGAGGCTGCTATCACACCTGAAGCAGCTGAAAGAGATGCAAATGTGTTCTCTCTGCAGTTCCCACTAATTCAGTCGCTAACCCCTCAAGTTATCATTCAGCACTGCTCCCTCTCGAGCATTCCTGCCCTCTGAACTGCCTCTCCTGTTGTTCCTGAGCCTGGTTAGTGCTGGGCATGTTGAGGCATAAATTGGATTAGAGAGAGCAGGTTCATCCTTCAGTGCAACACGGAGTTGTGGTCCCCTCCCCGCGCTTCCCGCTACAAACAGGCGGAATAAAATTGTTTCTCTGCTCTTCCCTCCCTCCCCAGCTTTCAGGGACTCACAGTTTTCTTTCATTTTAGTAAAAGTCAAACAAGTGATTCTTCTGCTCTGTCCTTCCTCCCCCTGGATTAGAGTCTGTCCTGGACTGGGTGGTTTATTTTAAGCTCCCGTTGTGTGTGGAATTAGAGAGGGCAGATTCCTGCTGTGGGTTGGCTCTGCTGCCTGTGGAGGAGAGCTGCAGGTTGTCCTGTGGGGTTGGAATGGGTGGGGATAGCAGGTGTGACCCCTTTGGGTGCTGCTTCTGATGGAGGGATCCACTCCTGGACAATGTGTTTGTACTCAGCATTTTGTAGCTTCTCTGCCTGCTCTTTGAGCCAACTGCTGCCTGGCCATGACAGTGCAATCAGCATTTCAGAGGCCAAAAAAAATAAAAAAAGGAAAAAAAAGCTTTTTTCCTGCTAAAAACTCCTTATGCAAAGCTTGGCACAAGGGGTCAAAGCTTTCCAGGGGGATCTCCCCGTGTAGATGGGGGAGAGCTAAAATGACAGGCAGCATGGGCAGGTATTTAAAAAAGGAGAACTGCAGCAATCTCCTGAGGCCAGTTAAAGCTGGCCCTGAGATGTGGAGAGGATCCTGCTAAGGAAAAGGTTGAGCCAGGTTGGCTGCCTAGGGAGTTTCTGTAAAGATCTTTATTATGTCTGGGGTAATTTCTTTCCCAGGAGAAGGGGCTGCTCTGTTCAGACCAGAGCCCTGGTACAGTGACTCCGTGGCCTCCCAAATCCAGGGGAGGGAGGCAGGAAATCAGCAGTGAGTACTTCAGGATCCCTTTGGGTGCCTCTCTTTGCCAACAAGCAGAGGCTGCTCTTGCTGTTGATCTCTTTAAAGAGTAATGGAGCTGATGCATGCTGGATGTCAGGACTGGCAAAACTCTTGCAGCATCTCCCTTCCTGTGGGACAGCCCCCGAGCTCTGCCCTGCCCTGAAAGCAGAGCAAGGGACAAAGATCCTTCCTCATTTCAGCTGCTGAGCCTCAGCTGCAGAACGGGGCTGTTAAAAGATGATTTTCTGCGCTTCCTCTGAAGGGCTCCACACCTTTAGAACACCATGTCAGCAGCAATTTTTGCTTCATATTATCACCTCAGGTGTTGTTCCACGGATGACTTCGTCTGCACTTCTTTTTCTCACCTCTGCTCTGACTCTGCTCTCGAGTGCAACTTCACAGAGCACTTCAGCATCCCGAAATCCCAGGCCACCTCCAGCACAGGGAATTGGGGAGTGGTGCTGCAAAAGCAGCTGCTCTCACAGTCCTGAGCTCTTTCAGCCTGAAGGCCAAGCCAGCAGCAGGGTGGTGGCCACGGGAAAACAAGGAGCTATTAAGGAGAGTTTGTAGGTTTCCAGTGCGCTGCTCCAGCTCCGGCTGGGGTTTGCTGAGGCAGATAATGAAGCCTGGAGTTTGTCATAAAATGACTCATTGTCAGAGCTGCATTGGGATTTAGGCAACCTCAGCCCGTGAACCAAAGTTTCAGAAGAGTGGTGAGTTGAGAGGCTGCCAATTTTATTATTTTTTTTTTCCTACCACCTGCTCTCAAAGCCTTTCAAAAGCAGCATTTTCTGAGGGGCTGGTGCTGCTTCTGAAGCTCCAGTTCCTGGAGGTGCCTGCTCTGACGTGATAGCTTTCAAGAGGAAGGTCACACACTCATTTTCCTGCAGAATGTTTTATCCTAAAGAAAATTAAATTTGCACATATGGAAAGAGCACAATCTCCCTTTTTTCCTCTTACTTGCTCCCAGCTAGGGCAGGTGACTCACCTTGTTCTGGCTGCACAGCTGATGCTAAGAGATGCCTTGAAAAAGAGCAAAATCCTCACCTGTGTTGATGATGACATTTTTGTTAAGGAAGGGGAATATTAAACAGAGTGAAACAAAGAAATTATCAATATCTTACAGCGGTTTTCATTAGCCCAGGGAGAGCTTTTAATGGAGATCACAAATTTGAGCTTGGGACTGCTGCAGGGGGTAAATTAAACAAAAGGCATCTCCCCTCAGATCACGTTCTGCATTGATGGGTGCCAGCTGATGGGGTTCTCAGCATCTTCTGAGGGCCTTGTCCCAGAAATGGGTGACTCCTGTTTGCTGTTCCATGAGCAGCTTGCTGGTGGGGAATGGTGAACGAGCTTGGCATGGGCTGTGGGGCTGGAGAAAGCTCTGATTCCTGCTGGAAGCAGGAGGTTTGAGAGGCAGCCACGAGAGAAGCTAATGAGGGAGTGCAAATCACAGCCTCCCCATCCCTGCCCGCTTGCCAATGTGTTGTCTAAATCATTAATACTTAAAGAGTGGTGCAGCAGCTGGCACTTAAACAGAGCCACGTTAAACAGGGCTGGGGCTGGGCTGGGAGCTGAGATGAGGATGGCACTGCCTGGTGAGGGGTAAGAAATGTCCTGGTTTGCAATCACGGGGTGAGACCTGCTGGAAAAACCCCCAGATGTGAGCAGGTCCAGCCTGGACCCTTCTGCAGCTCCTAGGTACCTCCTTTGAGCTGCTTTGTGCTGGGAGAGAGCTGAGAAAAGGGCTTGGAGCTGAGGGAGATGGACAGGGAGTGCTGCTTCCAGCTCTCTTTATTTGGGGAGATTTATGCCCTGTCTTTCAGGAATTGACTGAAATGAGGTGGTGTCTCTCTGTGGCATCCACTTTTGCTCATAAATATTCAAGCTGTTAATACATGAGCCAGGCAGAGCCATTCTGCATTATTTTTGTGGCAGGAAATTCTCTGGGCATATTTGAAGTTAAAGCATTAACTGCTATTTTCCCTTCCATTCTGCTTCTCAGATGTCTGCTTTGCTCCCTCAGGGATGATGAGGAGGTAACATTTTGCTTCAGTGGGTCTGACTACTCCATTCCATGTAGGAAGAAAAAAAAAAAACTTGTCCTAACAGTAATTAGGCTCCAAATGGGGTAGTAATTTCTTTAATGACTTTCCTCATGAAGTCTTTGGGGAGTTGACTTTTGTTTTCCTGTGCTTGGTGAGAAAGTTGCTTAAATGTTTTCAGATTTGTTCCTTGTTTGTGTGAGCCATTGTGGATTTCCAGGGCTGACTTGGCAGCAGGGTGGAAAAGGTGGGTAATCCCTGCCCTGCCTCCCTCTGCCTGCGTTTAGGGCCCAGTTTAGGAAGGACAGAGGGATCAGATATGAAGGAAAGACCCTCACCCACACTCAGCCTCTCCCAGCCAAGCCTCTGCTTCCTTCACTGGCTGCCTCATCACATTTAGGGGACTGCTCTTCATGCCCTTTTTGCTCAGAGCTTGCTGGGATTGAGTTGTCCTGCTGCCGAGGAGGAGAAGTTTTCTGTCTTTCCCCAAGTGAAAAAATTGAATTGTGCCTTCATGGCTGAGGAGCTTTGAGCTGTCTCTGCCTCCTCACATCCACAGAGCACCGAGTGGTCCTGCTGTATTTATAAATAAAGCACAGCTTTGGGTAGTGGCAGTTAGGAAATGATTCAAGGTTTGCATTCCAGATACAATGCATTTGTGAATATGAACCTCAGGAGGAGCCTGTGGCCCCTTCCATGTTTGAAGGAATTAAAATATTTTCATCCTCGAATGGTAGAAGCAAAACATTTTCAGCTCTTTCAAGCCTGCCTTGAAGTTAAGTGAATAAAGGCTCAAGTAACTAAAAAAATAAATTACTTCAACTATTCCTGTTTTTTATTCTTTATGGAGTTTTAAATTGAAGGCTTCTTCCTTCAAAATAGAGGGATGACAAAGATTCATTCTCTCGGCTCTTTCGCTCAATATATCAGGAAACAAGTCTGCTGCTGAAGATGGAACTCCTATTTTTATGCCTTCTTTCACATTGCAGAGGTCTGTGCTGTGGTCTTTGATCAAACAGCCTGTCTGGCCTCCTGCCCCCACCTCCTCAGACTTATTCTCTGCCCTCTGCAATACGTTTGCTCCTCACGCTCCCAACTTTCTGTTCAGCATTTACACAAAGCACCAAGGGCAAGAGTTGATGTCATCTTCCCAAACAAAGCAGGAAGGAAAGAGCAGGGGAAGTCAGTAAGATAGAAGTGAAAAGCTTGGATTTTGGAGTCTTTGTAAACACATGGAGGGGTTTTATGGCTCGGGAGGTTATCTTTTAACAGGGATGTCAGGCAGCAGCTGGTGGGGGGAATTTGCCTTGGGACTCCTTGTGCCTTGAACAATTCATGTTGAGTGCTGTGATTCCCCTGTCCTTTCTCCAAAAGGGGGAGCAGTGTGTCCCAGCAGAGCCTGAGTTTTGCCAGGGGTGCTGAAGTGATCAGCTCAGGTTTGTTTAGTCAACAGGAGACCAAATCTGGAGCAGAGCAGGGCCTGTCCTGTGCCCATCCACAGCTGTGGGCAAGGGCCACATCCTGCTGTGGCTCCTGTCCATGGCCCATGGAGGGCAGGAAGGTCTCACAGCAGATCTGCTCTGTCACCCTCAGAGCTGAGGTTTCTGGGGAGCAGGTACTGAAGGGGCAGTTCTAGCAGCACAACTCCTTATTTCTCCTCCTCTCCGCTTTTCCTTCCCCTGTGTTTTCTCCCTTTAATCAAGTCTAATGGGCCCTGACTGCTGGACTAATGATGCATAGATGTTCTCTTTATTATTTTTAGGAAGCTCTTAAAATGGCACCGAGCACGCAAAAGCAACGTAAAACAACTTGGTGGAGTCTCTCCCCTTCGCTGCTTTCCAAACAAAACTTCTGTCTTTGTTTATTTTGCAGGCAAACGACGGCTCCACGCCAGAACACGACTCTGATGGAGGAGAAGATGGAGCTGCTTTCTCCTGGATCCAGCACTCCCATTCCATAGACTTCACTCCAGACAGGGACTGCTGCCAGGGCCGACGCTGTGATGCCGGCTCTTCCACAGGCACTGGGACAGCACCTGCCTGTCCTCTGTGAACCCCAAAAGAGGCACTGGGGCTGTGATTTGCACTTGGCTCCCATGGGGAAGGGTCACTCCTTGTGTTTGTTGTCCTTGTTCTGACTGGAGTGAGTTTGGTGTGGGCACCAGGAGCCAGCCCGTGAAGCTGTGCTCCCGTTCCCTCCCTCTCTCTCTGCTCAGGGTAAAGAAACACTCCAAGGAACTTGCTGTGATTTTTCCACTCCTCCTGGCTGTGCACTGGCCCGTGTGAGGGCGTGGGGTCAGGGGAAATGTGTGGTTGCTCACCCCCAGGCCCAGCTGGTTGCCTGTGAGTACGTGAATTGGATAAAAGCTTTCAAATGACTTTATCTTGTAAAGCTCTGCAGATTCCCCTCCCACATGCACACCTTACATGAGCAAGGGCCTTTCTTTTGCCTTTTTCCTGTAAGTCTTGAGCATCTGGCTGACTGTGGTGGTGGTGTCATCATGAGTCAGGCTGTTGAAAACTGCGTGCCCTGGTCCTGCTTATTCTCCGGGACAGACAATTTGCCTCAAAGATGAGAAAAATCAAATTACCTCACATCTCTAGAGAAATTAGATCTTTGAAGACCTGAACAAAACCCACACTGGGCTGGTAGGAGTCTGTGGATTTTATTAAATGCTTTGGAGCTGACCTGTCTATTATGAAGAAACAAAGGATTCCAAAAAGTTCCCTCTGAAATCACGGAGTTAAAGGCAATTTGTGCCCATTAATGTCAGCCTTTCCCCTCGGTTATTACTCTTTTGTTCTGTTTTCCTTTGCACTGGGCACTCTGTGTGCATGTAGTGTGTGTTCTTACAAATGGCTGCAGTATGAAGATAAATGAGATTGGGTGCTGGAACACTCCGGCAGGAGATCGGAAATCAATCCTCGACTTTCTTTTTAAATGAACATGGCCCAACAGAGGACCATTCCCTCACTGCTCTCCCAGTTAATGTGCTCTGGCAGGTTGCTGGTGAAATGCTTCCAGCCCTTCCTCTGTGATGTGTTCCTGCCCTTCTACAAATGAAAACAAAACCTTTGGGCCACATGGGCTCCCTGAGATGGCAGAAAAGGAAATCCCTGAATGTGGGGTCCACACTATCAGTGTTGGAGAGAGCAAGGGATGAGG
Source organism: Aphelocoma coerulescens (assembly GCF_041296385.1). Classification (NCBI taxonomy): domain Eukaryota; kingdom Metazoa; phylum Chordata; class Aves; order Passeriformes; family Corvidae; genus Aphelocoma; species Aphelocoma coerulescens. Next base: position 8,172,031 of record NC_091032.1, read on the forward strand.
TTGTTCTCCACTGAGGGATATTTTATGGCATGGTCTGTGTTGTTAACCTGGCCATTAAGGCTTGACCAGCTGCATCTCTGGAAGGGCTAATGCCAGAATTATTATCTGTATCTGAAAAAGTAACTCCAGCTGTCAGCTTTTGCTGAAATACTGGTGTGGTTTCAGAGCTGTTTCTTCTGAGAGCTGTAGGGTCTTCAATTTCCAAAATGTCTAGCCACCAAAAGGAGTTCTGTTTTGCCTTGAAGCTTTTGACAGTCCAAGTGAGGCTTGTCGTGCTCATTACCTCAGACAGCCTGGCCTGCCAGCCTAAGTTAATTCCACAGCAGAAGGAGAAGGAAAAAGACTTTTAGGAATTGACTCTATTTTCTTTAAACCTGTTACTTTCTCATCACCAGCTCTACACTGAGTTGGAAAGAGCTTTTAAAATCCTGAGTGTCATTTCTAACTCCCCTTGAGTTCCTTGTGCTTCACTCCTGGGCAGTGCAGGCAGGTCAGTCGTGTCCCCATTCCCACTCCCACCTCCCACAGCATTTCCCCCACTGTGGGGTGCCAGCTTGGGAATTGGGAATCCTTGCTGGCTTGCTGTGCCACAGTGAGGCATCAGCTTGATGTTTACCTGAGGCCAGCTTTTATAAAACCCTCTCAGAGGTAAACTTGACATAGCTCTGGTGCCAGTGAGACTGGAAACTTTTCTTTCTTACCTCTATATTTTAACTCCGTGGGGTAATTCCACCTGAATTCGAACCAGAGTTGTTCAGTCAGCTGTGGAAAGACTGAGGGAAGGATCTGGTCCTGGACAATGTGATGCAGGCCCAACTGAATGTGATAGAGGATCATCTGCAGCCCTGTGCACTATTTTATTTTGAAGACCAGTTTTCCCTTTGTGGTGATTCTCTTGGTTGTGTTTTGCAGCTTTTGTTGGAATATTATCCTAAACCTGTCCCTGTCTTTTGAGCTGGTTCAATGTGGGCAAGAAGAGCTCAGTGAATGTGCTCAGTCTGCCCTGGTCATTTGTGTTTATTATTTTCTTGTTCTCGTCTCCATCCCTCACATCTTCTGTCTGGTGTTTTACTACTGGAAACAATAAAGCTTTTGCTCAGTGACAACTTCTCGCCGTTCTTGAAACAGTAAAAAAGTTTTTTCATAGATGCTCTCCAAATCCTCCAGCAAGGCAAGACAATAACCCAGCCAGTGGAATTGTGATTCATGTGGCTGGAGTTTAACTGACTTCTGCACTTGAAAGTCATCTTTTGTCTTGTCCCCTCCTCGGTGACGCATGCTGGCGGTGGCAGGGGCACAGATTTGCTCCTCAGCCCCTCTGTGAAGGTTTTCCACGCTGCAGCCACGACTCTCAAAGCAGCACCAATTGTCCTTTTGTCAAGTGCTGTCCCCTCAGCCTCCCAAGGCTCTCCGACAATCGGGGTCCGTTTAACCTGGCCCACAGAGAAGTGCCTCTGCATCTCCTCATTGTTCGCCGAGTGCACGCGGCCCTGGCCGCTCCCGTTTCCTCAGCACTCAGCCTCAAGGTTTCAAAGAGCTTTTTAATCTGTTTTTGCTTTCCCCATTCTAAAAGCACCTCGGTAATTGCTGTTGGGATTGTTCTGCTGGGGAGCTGCCATTAGTCCAAGGATGGAGCGTGTCAAGGACTGAGCAGCTCTTGTGTTGTTGCTTCCCCTCTCCACTTGCCATGACAACAGCCACCAGATGGGAGAGTCAGCTGGGGGATCTCTCTGAGTCAGAAACACTGCCCGTGGATTGCCAAGTTCCCATGTTTGGTTTTTACAGTTGTGTTTTGGAAGGGGAGGGCAGTGCTTCCTCTGCGAGAGCCGTCTGCACATTCAGCGTAGCCAAAGCAAACGGGCTAGCAGCTGGTGTTTGGGCAACGTGGTTCTGGCCATTACTGAGTCTGGAGAGTCAGCAGGAGTGCTTGGGCAGTGACACAAATTGGCAAATAACCTCTGGAGTTCATTCTTTAAATTAAACCTGGCAGCAGTTGCTCCCCTCCCAGAAGGTGTTTCTTTCAAGGGGAGAGGGCTGGCAGTAGCGGTGTCTCACCAGCCCACCTCTCCCTTCTCTTCCTCCCATCACTTTGTTCCTCTCCACCTCAGAGACTGCCCTTCCACCTTGTTCTGCAGGTGGGTGTGATGGACAGCGAGTTCAGGGAAGGTTTTTGGAAGGGCTGATGCTGCCCTCACGTAATGAGACTTTCAGCAGGTGTGGGATGGCAGGTGGTGGGTCAGCACCTTGTGGAAAACTTTCATCCTGAGCTGCTTATTCAGATTCCTCCCTGACCATCTCCTCGATCAGCAGCACGTCCAGGCAGTGCTGGAATTGCAGTGAGAGGCATCCACAGAGATGAGGATCCATGGCAGCACAGACAGGGGCACGATCACCTCCCCCCAGGTTGCTCTGGAGCTGACCAAATGCAGCAAAGAGGCGTCACCAGCTCCTTTTCTCATCCCTTCTCCCACCAGACTCATCACTGGAAGCACTTATTATCAGATTGCTGCTAATCAGAGCCTTATCAGGAGAGAGGTGCTGGCAGAGACACCTTCCCTCCGAGTGTGACTGACTCCTGATTTCAGAGGTGACAAATTACCACAGGACTGTGGCTGCTTTTAGTTATTTGCAATTATACAAACTCCTGTTCCAGCTATGCTGTCCCATCCCATGGGAGCAGCCCCTCATGAGTGGGAGCTGCCCTGGCCTCAGGTTTTGGGGCTGGATTTGGGAGCTGGGTGGAGAGATCACACCTCTGAGACTGGTCCTAACAACCCTGCACTGCTGCTGGGTATTTCAGAGACTCACCCTCAAAAGAATGCCCAGACTGATCCATACCCAGCCCCTGGATGGGGACAGCAGCTGGATCACCCAGAGCAGCTGAGCCCAGCATTATTTATTTCTCAGCTGGTGAAGCCAAGCCCAAGAAAGCAAGAAAATCTCAGTGAACAGCTGAGCCCCACTGCAGGAGAGCAGGGGCAGGAGGAGCAGCCATCGAGCTGCCGGCGGGACAGACCTTCATCTTCAAATGACAGTCGTGCAAAATTAAACTCCTCCAAGCAATCACACCGTGGCCGTTCAAATGGTGCCTTGGAGGAAAGAAAAATAAACTGAGAAATGCAAATTAGGGATGTAAATCTTCCTGCCTGTGTCTGGGAGGTACCTGTTTAATTAGCATCATTGAGCAGCCTTGATGTGGTAAGTGCTAAGTAGGAAATTTGCCAGATTTCCCCGGTTTTGATAGCAGGTGACTTGTGTTCTGTTTGAATTCCCACCTTGGGATTTTTTTTCTGTGCTTGCCAGAGTTGCTGTGCTGCCTGTGGCATGAGGAATTGGCTCTTGTCACCTGGGCTGAGCAGATGCCACTGCCAGGGAGGAGCTGGCCTGAGCCCTCTGTGTCCTGGGCATCTTGGCATCAGATTTATTCGTGTGATAAATAAGAGTATCCCTTCGAGGGTGTGGGTTGGGGAGTTTCTGAGCCTTTGTTTCTCCCTCACCCCTGCCTACCCTAGCGCTCTGGTGCTAATTGGTACCACATGAATCTTTTTAACACTGATAACGTTTGGGAGTTGTTGGATGCTTGGCCTGGGCCTGCCTGGGAATTTCAGGGGGGACTTCCCCGCGGTGCTGCCGGATCCCCCAGGTACTGCCTTGCCAGGTTTGCATCCCTCTGGCAGGCTCTGGATCCTGCTGTTTCCCAGATCCCTGCTCCTGACCTGTCACCGTGGGAGATGGTGGGATTAGGATGATGGAGTGCTTGGAGAGGATAAACAATAACGATGCGACACCCAAACAATGCTTCTCAGTTCCATCCTTTCTTTTCCTGTCGGTTCCCCATTCAAGCTTAATAAGATCAGTGCAGATAATTTCTGTATTTGTGCAGAACATCGCTTTCCCTCCTGTGCTTTGCCAGCTGCACTGTGGTTGGGAAAGTGAATGCATACTTTCTCCTGCATGGTTATGAATGGGTGCATCTGTTCCTCGAAGATAGGGAAAGGAGGGTGAAAGGACTGGAAAGGGAAGGAAGAAATCAGATGCAGCCTGGCACATTACCTCTGTGGAGAGGGAAGCGTGCAGGAGTCAGATTTTTGCAGCACGGGCTCAGTCCTGATGTATTGTGGAGGTGGGTGAGACAGAAAAGGGGTTTTACTTAATGGGGCAGCACAGCCACCCCACAGTGGGGCAGGGAGCTCAGCCCCACTGCGATCAAGGTTTGTGCCTGGGGCTGGTCCTGCTCCTCCCCGGCTGGAAGTCACACCTGCCTTGCTCCCTGGGCTCTCTCCCGACCTGTGCCAGGGGCTGCACCCTTGATCCTGCATCTCTGCATCCCCCAGGATCTGACAGCCCTTGCTGAGGTCCAGCCTGGGGAGGATGCAGGGCTAGAGGTTGCTGTACAGCAGCAGAACTCATTAACTGGGCTGCCTTTCCTCCCTCCTCCCTCTTTCCCAAGACAAGCCCACTAGAGAGGAGAGGGAGAGAAAGGGGTTTAATTTTCTCCTGTTATCTGGTGTGTCCAGCTGTGAGCCACACCGGCAGCCCCGGGCTGATCAAGCCCTCCAGTGGCCTCCATCCAGTGTCCCATCAATATTTTCAGTGCTCTGCCCAAGTCCAGGTCCCAGCAGTGATGCTCCAGCACGTTCCCTCCTCCTGCTGGCTCCTGTTGGGCTCTTGCCTCATTGCCCGTGACACGGAGCCATCAGGCATTAGCAGTTGGCTTTGGCACCTAATGACACAATCAGCTGCAAACGTGTTCCTCCTCCAAAGCAGGGCTTTTTCAGCCAGAAACTCTGGTGCTGCCCCTGCTGTCGAGGTGAGAGTGCCTCTGACCCCTCTGTTTCTGTCTGTCATGTGCTTTTTGCTTCCAGAGGTTTCCAGATGCGGGAACAACTTTGGAATGAAATACAATGAAAACTTAAAATAAGGATAAAAGTTTCCCAAGGGGTCTTGACGTGGCTTTTGTGGGTGAAAAGGTCCCCATTTAACAGCCTGAGTGGCTGAAGCAGAGATGTGCTAAATGCCAGGCTTTGAAGCTGCAGGGAAAAGGCCAGGCTGCCTTCCTCACCGTCCTCACAACAGAGCTGGGCTCTGAACCCGATCCCCCACACTTGGATTCACCCAAGTGAGTGGTTTCTCCGTGCTCCTTTTCTTTCCAGTTTCTTCATTGGCAGAAAGCAGCAAGAAACCAAGTGGGTGTGGGTTGGTTTGGGTGAGTAGACCCTGAAAACACCACTTGAGCTTTTATTGAGGTGGCAGCATCGTTGTGAGCACCAGATAAGGGCAGAGAGGGCTGCTCCAGCTCACAGCATCCCAGGAAAAAACTTCCCAGTGAGCTCCCTGCAGGATTTGCTGCTCTCGTTGCTGCTGGTGGTTCAGGTAGGTTTAATCCCAAGGGCACTTTGGGGTTTTTAGCTCTTTGCACCTTGCAGGCCAGCACTGGGAGATAAATCCCTGTGATTTGCAGAGCTTTCAGTGGCAGTGAGGCTTGTGGTTCCCCCGAGCCTGCATGGAAATGCTTTGGACGCCCCTGGGCTGCTCCTGCTGTCTGTTTTCATGGCAGCCTTCAGATGGAGCCAACACCAATTTTTTGGGGCTGGAGATGCCTGTGCAGCTCCTGGCCCTTCCCAGCTCATAATTCCCGGGGCTGTGAAGGGATTTGGTGCCTCCCTGAGCAGCTCTCCTTTAGGAAAGCACTCAGGGACACGCAGCCAGGCAGCCGCCACCTCTCACCCTGTGGTTTTGTGGGTGGGGTGTAGGACTTTGTGCTCAGATGTTACTGCACTCCTTTAAGGCTGCTGTGGAGCCCAGGAGGGGAAACTGCTGATTTCTTACAGCCCTCTAAACCTGGTGTTGCCACCAAATTGTTGCCATGCTGCTTTGAAGGGATTTTTTTTTGCCTTTCTGTGCTCCGTGGTTGCAGAGTCCGTGTTCCTATGCTAAGAAATCAAGAATCAAGTAATTGAATCTCCCTCCCCGTTCCTCTAAAATCAAGTAATTGAATCAAAGAGCACGCGATTTGAAAAGACAGAGAAAGGAGTTCATTTTGGGTTCCCTTTATTAGCCTCTTAAATTCTGAGCTTCGCAGCCTGCTGGGAGTGTTTTATCGATCCCTTTCCACAGCTGTGAGTAGGATGGACTTTAACTGCCCGTTATCCTGGCACCTGGGAGGCAGCAGGAGTTTGTGGGAACTGGGAAAGGGACGGCTTCAGCCTGGGTGACCCCGATGCTGAGGCTGGGGATGCTGCTCCTGGCACGGCAAAGGGCACAGTGAGGCACAACCTGTGTGAGGAGCACCCTGAGGAGGGGAAACTTTGCTGTTTGTCGGCACCTGAGCTTGGGATTGTCCCCGACAGCAGGAGATGTCCCCTGGGGTGGAGCTGCCAATGGCCCGTGACTGGTCACCCGGGAAGCTGCTGAGGATGCAGCTTCATTGGGATGCAAATGGATGTAAATTCATGTAAACATATGTCTCCGTGCAGGTAGCAGCTCGTGCCCAAATTATGCAAATGTTAATCCAATAATGCTAATGTCATGATTATCCAGCAACACGGGGTTCATTAATATGGTTCCTTGGCTCTTACACCCATCACTGTCAACACGATTACGCTGAGGCAGAGGCTTCCAGCATCCCTGGCAGGTGGAGCCACTCTCAGGGAGGGAAGAGGACATCCAGGGCATGGTGGCACTAGGAAGGACCCTTCACCTGCCACGTGTCCTGGCCAAGGTGCCACTTGGCTGCCACCCCTCGGGAGGCCCTTCCTCCCAGAAGGAGACGTGGAGCAGATTTCCCAGGTCCTGCAGAGCAGCCAAACCAGCATTCCTCGATATCCGTGCTGTGATCAGATGAACAGGACTAGCAGGGCCATCTAGTGACTCCTCTGGCTGCTAAATGACCTGGGAGGTGCCCCCCTCAACGGGTTTCATTTTAAAGTTTGTATTTTGAGGAATCCCTTTGTCTCCCATTTTTTTCAGCTGGTGGGTATCCTTTGCTCCAAACTTTTGTTGTCCCAGATTCACCACAGAGCTGGAAAATGCTTGGGCTTCCCTACAGTGGAGAGGAACTTTGTCCTGAGTCGGGTGACATAAGGTCAGGCAGCTGAAGAGCCCGTGGATCCGAGAGCATCCTGCAGGCTGGCCTGCCTTCCTCAGCCCTGCCAGGAATGCTGCTCTCCAGGCAGGAATCAGCTTGTCTGGGCTTTGGCCTCAATTTCTTCCCTGCTGACCTGCAGGTGTTGCTGTGAGTTTGTCTTTGTGGCACCTCTGTGAGCAGCCCTGCCTGGGTCAGGGAATCTGGGGTTGTTTGCCTCTGCAGCAGCCTAATCCCACAGTGAATCTGTGGGGTCTCTGCTTCCTGCTCCTCCTCTCGCTCCTCTTCCTGCTCTTTCATTTGTGTTGCTTCTCACAATGTTGGCATGATGCTGGGATTTGTGGATGGGGCCAGGAAAACGTCCTGGCATCCATCCATGACGGATCATTCTCTCGCAGCTCGTGGCTGAGCCTCACGATCCAGGGATGGGCAGGACATCTCCCAGCCCTGGGAGGAGCAGCAGGCAGGACAGAGCTGCCCCAGAGCTGTGACAGGTACAGGGACTGCACGGGGGGGGTGGTTTGGGTAGATTGCTTTTGACAGGATGTCCTTAGCCTGATGAGGATGTGGGAGAGGAGCAGCTATAAAGCTCTCTTAATGCAGCCAAATTGCTCTTTAATACTGCAAACCCAAGATGTTATTTCGTGAATCCCTGGAGCTCACTCTGCTGCTGGTTATTGGTGGCCTTTTCTCTCTGCTCTCATCCAGCTCCCAATTCCCAGAGCGTGGGGTGGGAGCAGTTTCCTGCGGTGCCTCTGTGAAGCTCGGCTGCTTTCTGCCCTCACTTGGCTCCTCCTGCGTTGACTCCAGGAGCTGGTGTGACTCCTGAAATGCCTCTTCCCACCAAAATGTGAGCAGAAAGTCTCTCCATTTCCATGGCAACGGGGCCGGGCCCTAAATGCTGATGGGAACTCTGTTTCTGGACATTTATGGAGTGGGAAGAGCTGGGGGTGCAGGAGGCAGCAGTGCCTAGCCCCAGCACAGCTCTCCAGGCCAGCATCCATGTCCCAGTCACCACAGGGTAAGGTGCTGCTGCCAAATTAACACCAGGCTTTGCTCCTGCCTGTCTGGGAAGTCTTGAGGAGGAATGTTCTCATCCTCCTGCAGCTGGGAGACAGTCGGGAAGAGGTAAAAGCAGGGTAAAACTCCTAAGACAAGTCAGCTGGATAATCTCAGAGGACGTTGACTCCAGCTTGGAAAGGCACTGAGAGCAGATAAAATTAGTCTAATAGGAGTTGATGCTGCACAGGAGTCTCCCCTCCCTTGATTGCAAGGGAGTGGGTCTGCATTTATCTCACAGGCACACAACAATCAGAGCCAGCACCGTGTGAGAGGGTGGCTCTGCCCGGCCTGGTGATGGCAAACCCCTGCTGAGGCTCTGGAGTTGAGAGGAGCCCACAGATCATGAGGGAAATCAGAGAAGAAATGTCTAAAAAGGTTCATCCCTAAGAAAAAAGCCCCTGAGGACTGGGCCCTTGGCAGTGCTGTGCCCCAGGATCGATGTCACTCTCCTCCTGGGCACCGTTTGGGTGGATTTTCCTGTGCACAGATCCACCCTGGTGAATCCCTGTGTGGATTTACTCTGTGCTGCACAGAGCTGAGATTTACAGCAGCTGATTATCCCCTCTGCTTGGTTTGCAGGTGCCTGGAGTGCTGGCAGTGGCGTGTCAGGGTGCACGAGCAGAGCACAGCCCCTCCCTGGCAGGAGGGCAGACATTCCCCAGGACTCCAAGAAACCAAGTGCATTAAAACTACAAAAGAAAACACCAAGTATTTTGGGATTCACATGGAAATGGCAGCATATGCTACACGCTAAACATCAGCCCCTACCAAAAGTAGAGCTATTCTGGGCCCATCCTGAAGATGCAGGGACAGCAGATGCCTCCCTCCCTCCTGGAAGCTCCTTTCCAGGCCCATCTCCAGGTAACAAAATGCTGGCCAGGAAGATTCCATCCACCTTTGCTGCTGGCTGGGTGTTTCACAAAGTCTCTGGGAACCTTAAGCAGTATTTTGAGGGGAGAGGGCTCTTCCCTGCTGGCATTTGGCCCTCGCCTGGCTCTCTGCAAGGGTTTGTTTGTGTCTGCGCTGTAATAGGATGTGGGTTGTATTTCACCACAGCGATTTTGTTCACAGCTAGTAATTGCTGGTTAAATCTGGTCAAATAATGGTTGTTAGCAGGGCCTGTTGGAGCACAGATAACCTCAGATATTATCCAAGCAGAGGAGCAGTGGGGGCCAGGGTGCACTGGGATATCAGCGCTGCTGAGGAGCCGTAATCGGCACAGCCTGGAATAAGCTCCTTAGGATTATTTTTGCCAAGTTTCCCGGTTATCATTATTATTATTATTGCTTTACTTAGCAAATGCAAAGGCTGTCTGACCAGGTAAGGAGTGCAATCCCCTGGATGGGCTCAGCCGAGCCTCCCCAGCAATCGAGGGCAGGGATCTTTGAGGGGAAGCTGCCAGGAGCTGTGCATCAGCCAGGAGACAGTGCCCTGAGTGAGCCAAGGAGCCAGGCACATGTTGCTTTTCAATTAACCCCCTTCCCATGCACACAGCCATGCTGGAGCTAGGCTCATTGGAAGGAATAAAACATATGTTTCATAGCTCCCAGCCAGGGAAACTGAAGGTAGTGTCAGTCCTGAGCCACGCCGGAGGGATGGAGGGGTCTCTTCCAGCAGTGTTGGCATCCCCTAGCAGTGTTGATACCCCCCAGTTGATATCCACCAGATTGAGCTGGTGGTATCTGCTGGCACCCTCTCCTGCCTACAGCTGTGGGTACTTTCAGGCTTAAAAATGGTTGGGAAAAGCAAAATCCCAGCTAGGGCTGTGCAGGGTGGTGCTGCCTGTGCCACCTCCCTGGGGACACTGACAAACCTCCCTGTCCCACCCCTCCGAGTTCAAGGATGAGATCCAGAGGTAGTGCCTCCAAATGAAGGCTTTAATTTGGCATCATCCCTTTGTGCTCTCTCCAGGCTCTTCTCCAGCAGCACTAGCAGAGCAGGGGGGTTCCGAGAGATTTTGAGTTGACAAAGTAATAAATAAAGAACCAGTGGGTCAGTCACTGAATCCCTGGCAAGCAGTGGGATGTGCTTTCCATTTGGAAAGGAATTGGTCAAACTGGAATCAGTCCCTGCTCTCATTGATTCAACCCTGGAACAGCAGCATTTGATGCTTAGCATTTGTAAGAAAATGGGTTGAACTGTGTCCTTTTGGATGTGTGTTTAATCCATGTGCTGCAGTTTTGGGGGCTGTAGGAATAACCCTTCTGTTTGCCCACTTGCAGGGCAGTTCCAGAGGAGGAAGGTGGGCTGTGGCACAGGGAGAGTGAGTGCCACAGGCTTTTTCTGGATGTGCTTTGTGCCCCTGTTCAGGACAACATTGAAATTAAAACCTGGGTGTTTTCGGAGCCTGGGCTGGAGTTGGAGTGATGGTTCCTGCATCCCACATCCCAAGTACAGTGTCACCCTGCTGAGCTCAGGATCTTGTTTTCTTGGGAGAAAACATGGCTTTTGACAGGCACAATTGCTCTTCCCCCTCATCCCATCCCTGCTTTGATGCTGGCTCTGTGATGGCCACCTCCACCTTCCCTGAAGGATGCCCCCACTTCCTACAGGGATGGATATTCCCTGACAGAGTGGCTTTGCTTCCTGCCAGGCAGAGCTCTGGGTTAAAATTGGCGTTTTAACATTTAAACTCTGTCTCTTCCCTCCTGGGGGGCTGCTGGGGAAGTCAAATTCCCCCTTTCAGGGCAGCAGAGGCCACGTGCGTGGGCACAGCAGCAGCTCTGACTTGCCCCAGCAGAGCCAGGGATCAAATCAAGTCACATTCCAGGGCATTAGACAGACGGTGGGAATTAAGAGCTTTACCTGGAAACTGGCTTTGTATCTGCAAGCCCTGCTTTTGTCTTCCAGCCCAACTCTCTATTTTTGTCCCTTTCACCTTCCGTGTTGTCGTGTGTGCTGCCAGCCCCAGTCACGCTTGGGGAGCCCTCGGTAGATTTGGGGCTGTGCAGCCCCCAAGGAAACACTGAGGCAGTAAGGGAAGGTAGGAAAAGTGTGGTTTATCAAAACCAAGCTGATCTGGGACTCATTAAAAGCTAAGAAAAGGCTCCAGCTGCTTTCTAGGCTTGGGATAGGGTAGGGATGAGAAATCCCACCTGGGCTATTAGCAGTGAGTCCTGGTTTTTGTTTATCTCAGTCTATGAGGCTGGTGATGGGGTGTTCCTTGGGGCCCACTTCTGCCCTGCTTCAGGGAGTTTGTCTGCTTCAATTCTGCCTTTTTTGTCCCCTTGTTGCTCTTCTGAATCCCTGGGTGAGCTGAGCATCTCTCAGTGGGTGCAGCTGGGCCCTGATCCTGGCTGTGGGCTGTGGATGCAGGAGGAGGAAGAGCTCAGAGGTTCACCTTAATTCCCAGAGCCTTGATTCTCTGTCCTATAAAATGATCTTTGCCTATTTGGGTCTTGTGCTCTTTGAGGAAACATTTGGAATGACGATGACGCTTTTGTAATGGTAGTAACGGCATTAGGCTCTCACACGTAACTTGATTTTATTCATTTATTTATTTGCCCTTTCTGAGAGGAAATTGCTGCAATTTTCTGGGCATCAGGCCCAATTTCTGCCTCGTTCTGTCTGAGTGCACACCACATCCTGGATGCTGCACCCAAAGATGGAGCCTGTGTGGATGAACACACCCGAATACGGAGGCACCTCCTTGCGCTCGCCGTGATGTTCCCACCCGGCATCGGCCCACCTGCAAGATTTTCAGCCTCCATGTGCAAAGCAGGTGGCATTTCCATCTGAATTAATGTCCTGGGAGTCCTTGGATGTGGGGAGGGGACAAAACTGTCTGAGAGTGGATCTGCTGTTAGACCTGCAACAGGCAGGAGCCACCTCGGAGTGAAAATATGGCAGGGACACAAAGGAACAATGAGCTGTCTCCTGTTCTCCCAGGTCATTAGAGCATCCTTAGATGTGCTTCGTGTCTAGGTACAGAGCAGTGACAAGTTTGGATGCTTCAGGAGAGAAACATTCACTTCCCTGTGAGGACTAAATTAGGTTGGTTTGCCTGGTGTCAGCGTGTTATGACTCAGGGACGTGCGTTAACATTTACCAAAATCTGAATGAAAACTGAGCTCTGCATTAGACAGAAAGGTTGGGTGTCATTTTGTTAGGATTTGGGGGAAATCCTCTGAAGAACAGAGCTTTGGTTTTAATAGACACCTGCGTGCCATGCTGCAGGAGACTGCAGCCCTGTGTGCATCGCTAAGGGATGTGCCAGGCTACCTGGTGGGCCTGGCTGTGGGCAGCTGGACATGGTGGTGGGTGACCAGAGCATGCCAAGTGTCCCAGCCTCACTCCAGACCCGCCAGAACTGAGCCAGCAGACAGGCTGCACGGGGGGTGCTGCTCCTCTGAAATATTTCAGACACATTTTCCTGGGCAGGGTGAGTTAACGGGCAGCATTTGCACCATTTTCTCACAGTGTTTCTCTTCTGGCACTCCTTGCTAAAAAGTCCACTTCCAGTAGCTTGTGAAGGCACAGATTTATTGATTTGAACACAGGGGGAGGTGAGTAAAAACAGCAGATTAAGACCAGCTCCCTGAGCAAAGCGCAGCTCAGCATTTTCAGGGGAGCCTGTGGCAGGAGCCTGTCCCTGTCCTGGCTGGTGCTGGGGCCCTGGCCATGGCCAGGAAGGAGCAGGAGGGGTGCTGAGCATGGCCACACTGGCACTGAGCCCTGGCCCAGCCCACGGCTCGCTCCTCCGTGATGCTGTACCAGCCCCATGGCACAGCCACACGCCGGCTGGCAGAGGCTGTGCCACCCGGGGCCACGAGCAGGGACCATGTGTTGCTTCAGCCCCTGGTGTGTTTGCAGGAGCTCGTCCAGCTGGTGCTGAGCTCTGGGGGGACATTGCTGTGGGCTGGAGCAGCCAGGGCAGCAGGGATCCGAGTGGGGCCGTGCCTTCCCCGCTGAGCCACGGGGAGAGGGTAGCGGTGCCATCAGGATGTGGCACAGCATCTCCCTGGCACAGCCTGCGAGGAGCCGGGAGGGCAGGGGGGCTGCCACGGTCCCTGGGGGCTCTCAGGGTCCCGGGGGGCTGTCACGGTCCCTCTCCACGGCGCGCCGGGATGCGGCACAGCAGGACGATGGCTCCTGACACTGCCCGGTGACCTCAACCCCCTGGAGGGGTCTGGCAGGGACCAGCCCTGCTCTGGCAGGGAGATGAATCCAAGCCCACCTCCCCACACCCCATCACCCCAACTTCTGCCGGCTGCCCCCGGGGGTCCGGGGCTGTGCTGGGGAAGGGGCGGGGGGCCGGCTGCCCACGCTGGTGGCCGTGTGGCCGGGGCGGCGGGCCGGCCACAGCCCTCATTCCTCCGCTGCTGGGTACCGCTTTGTTGCTAGCTGGTGACATCACCCGAGAGCCCACCCCCTGCCTCTTATCCGTCTCTGTGTCTCGCTCATTTATTCCCAGGCAGCGCTGGCAGGATCAGGGGCTGTGCGAACGCCAGGGCTGGCAGCAGCAGCATGCGTGCGGCGACCGAGGCTCAGGGCGCGACAACCACGTAAGGGGCCCGCCGGAGCCTCCCTCCTCACCTGCCTCCGCAGCCCCCGGCAGAAACTTCCCTCTCCCGCACGGTCCGGGCTTCTCCGGCAGGGCTTGGCAGCGACAGCCGCATGCATGACACTCCGAAAAGGAGAGAAAATGACCATAAGTATCCAGGAGCACATGGCCATTGACGTCTGCCCCGGCCCCATCAAACCCATCAAGCAGATCTCCGACTACTTCCCCCGCTTCCCCCGCGGGCTCCCCGCCGCCGTCGGCCGCAGCAGCAGCGCCCTGCGCCCCGCGGTCAGCCAGCCCTCGGTCAGCCCCGCCGAGGCACCCCGGGAGGATGATGAGGATGTGGACCAGCTCTTTGGAGCCTACGGAACGACGCCCGCAGAGCAGCCGGCCAAGAGCCAAGCGCCCGAGGAGGTGGTGGACCCCGAGGGCTACGAGTCCGACGACTGCAGTAAGTTCCTAAGTTTCCATGGGAGTTTGCTGGGTGCTGAGGGCAAGGGTGGGTGTTAGGGCTGGTTGCCCATCCTGGTGCACCCTTCCAGTCATGCTGGCCGCCCCTGGGATCACACTGCAGCAGTAAGAAGCCCCCAGGTTTAGCCGGGGAGGCTCTCCCTGCGCTGCTCCGGGGTGGAGGGGGGCCCTGGGAGTGTCCGTGCCGCAGCCAGGCTGGCTGCTGAACCCGAAGTAGGGAAGTCTCCTAAGAGCCACCAGTTGCTGTTGTGGTTGGTGCACTTCTGTGCCTCGTCCCTGCTCGGCTCCGTGCCTCCAAGGGCTGCCAGCTGGGCTCAGAGCCCTTTAATCCGGCTCGGTGGTGCAGGCTGCTCCAGCCACCCTGCTGATGAGCTGGCGATCCGCTCCAGCATCGCCCGGCTCCACATCGGGGAGATTTGTCGGGAATCACATCCTTCCGGGCGATCTCTGCCCTCTCCCTCGGCAAACTCTGGCGTGTCATCTCTCCATTCCTGCAGAACTCTGCAGGAGACCAAGGGAGCCTTTGGAGCAGAAGCCTTTGGTTCTGGAGGATGCAGGTGTTTGCAGCAAGGGTTAACCCCTCCCCACCCAAAACGTCCTTCCCACCCGGCGCCGTGGAGCTGCAAGGCAGCTGCTGCCTGGCTTTGCCAGGCCACCGGGATAACACGATTTCCCTTGGAGTTAGAGAAACCCCAAGGGCTCGGTTCAGCCCAGCCTCCGGGGGCCGGATCCTGCGAGGGGCTGAGCACAAAGTTTGGAGCCGGGAGATGCCGAGGAAGGGAGTGGGTGCTGCTGGGCGCTGCTGCGTGCTCGTCCTGGGGGAAGGGGAGGCTGAGCTGTTTACGGCCCAGCGCCGGGCAGGCGGTGGCTTTCCCTTCGCACAATGTCACAGCCCTGCCTCGGCATCGCTGCCTCGCTGCCGGCCACTGGGCTGCTGCCATTGATTCCACAGCCCGGAGTGTGGCCCCAAGGAGGGCTCCCCGAAGGGCTCTGCTGCTGCAGGGTTGGCACGGCTCTCCCTGTGTCCCCGAATGGGCACAGCCCCGGGAGAGGCTGGGTGCCAGCCCCGAACTGCCACAGCCTCTGTCCCCACGCCGGTGTCGGGGTCACGCTCTCCGTGGAGAGGTGACAGCTCTGGCACTGCCGGGGAGAACATCTCTGCTAAGCCGTGTTTGTCCCAGCCGGGCAGTTAACGGGGACTTTAACCGGCTTTGGGTCATTTGCTGCTCTAATTATCCCATCGTCTTGGCTCACCCTGGAAGTAGAAACGGGAGCAGCTGGGCTGCAGGCCCAGGGGGATGTGTGGGAGCCAAAGCACCCGGGGCCCCAGAGTGCAGCGTTTCTCTGGGTGACTCACATGGAAATTGCCCAGGGCGCTGCATTCTGCATTTATCCGTCGGCGATGCTGGATCCTGGATGCAGGATGCTGGATGCAGGATGCTGGAAGCAGCTTGGCTCCGTGCCAGGGCCGGCGGGTGTTTCTCTCACCCTGGCTGGTGCTAGGAAGTGTTTCTTGCAGTGTAACAGGTGTCAGGAAAACTGCTGAGGCTGTTTTGCCAGAGGTGCTGGGGTTTCGGCTGGCAAAGGCACAGCGGTGCCAGGAGCAGAGTGGGGAGGTGGCAATGCTGGTGTCACATCTCTGGGGACAGTGCGGGATGGCCCAGACACCCTGAGGACACTGGCTGGCATGAATGTGCAGGATGAGACTGTCACTCCCCCATGTTTAGCAGCCAAGTTGTAAATCCAGGCAAGAGCTCCCTGCACCCATTCCGCAGCCTGGGAGCAGGGAAGGGATCCGTGCAGCGTGACTCGAGCCATCAGCTACGCTGGGGAATGTCGTGGAGCTCCCCCACACCTCTGGAGGGTGATTCAGGGCAGCTGCATTAATCACCTGCACTAAATTTCCCCTGGAGAACCTCTCTGTGCCTGTATGCCAGGATAGCGCTGGGGTTTTGGTGGTGCCAGTCCCCTTGGGTGGCACGTGGAGTTCAGGGAGGTCAGGAGGTCTCCGGGGATGGTGGTGTCGGAGCCCAGGTGCAGCACCCACAAATCGAGGTTTTGCCAGGCACATCTTGCCTCACTCCTCAGAGATGCTCCCAGCCCCAGAGAGGTGCAGGGAGAGGGATTTTGCCGTGGCAGGATCCATTGGGAGGAGGAGGATGAAGATGGAACGGCTCCCTCCTCTTTGTCCCACCTGCCTGCGGGTTTCCCTCCTCCAAAGCCAAGGCAATGCTGCTGCTGGCTGGGTGGGAGGAGGAGAGCTGCCCCTTCCTGGAGAAATGCAGCAATTGTCTGGGTTTCCCCAAGCTCTTTCCTGCCTGGAGTTACTGTTCCAGCCTGGGGGTTCTTGTCTTTTTCCAGCAGGACTGAAGATGCCATCCCAGCCCGCACTCCAGAACCCCGTCAGGGCTGCGGGGAGTGGGTGGGCTAGGTCCTGCCCGGCCCTGCTGCAGCTCACCTGGGCTGGTTGTCTGCACCCTGTTCCTTAATCCTTTGCCGAGTCGTGCTCCAAATCCCACCAGCAAACCTTGGAGTGTCTGTGGAGCCAGTGGGAACTGCCTTCTCCCCAGGGTGGGGCAGTGTCTGCTCCCATCCAAGCAGGGCGGCCTGACCCAGAGATTCGGCATCTTCAGAGAGCAGGGATGTGGCAGGGGGGATGCGAGCATGGAATTGGTGCTTTGGAAAACTGAGAATCCCCAGGCTGCAGGAGGTGGGTGGAATCCTTCCAGAGATGGGCAGGGGCCTGGCTGAGGTGGGAGGACAGGTGGGGCCAGCCATGGGAGGTGGCTGCAGAGGCTCAGCTTTGTGGCTCTGGGCACCTCTCCAGCCGCCTGTTGAATGCAGCGAGAGGCAGGGAACAGGCAGGGCCAGGGAACTAACACAGCATATAATGAGTGGAGACATCTGGGCTGGCTCTGGGATCACTGGGAATTGCATGGAGCCAGCTCTTCCCATCAGACCTGCCAGCAGTTCTGCTGTGAGAATTTGCAGGGTTGCGGTGGGCACCCGCTGCCATTCCCTGGGAGAGGGACTCATCACAGGACTCTTCCTGCAGTGGGTTTGTCCCCAACAGAACTGCTGAGGAGGTGGAAGGAATGAGGCAGGAGCAGTGGGAAATGTGTATTTGGTGCAGAAGAGTGGTTTGGTGCTGTTGGACCAGCGTCTGCTGTGAGCTGAGAGGACTGGGCAGGAGGCTGGGAAGGGGGGATTTGCTCCTGCTGCCTCGGGACACGTGGCTGTCACCTCATCTTTGGTTCCCCTGGCTGGTGCCCTGTGACAGCAGCGGGTCCCTGGGGTCCCCAGCCACCAGGGATGCTTCCAGTGCACCCAATCAGGCAGCACAGTGCCAGGGAAACTTGGTTTGCAAGGAAAATAAGCAAATGCCAGCTAGATGGCAATGTGCCACCTGCGAGGAGCTGGCTCTCGCCTCCCATCTCCACCGATTTCACCCAAATGCTGCTGCCCCCTCCGCTGTCTGCACCTTCCCCTTCACGGCACCAGCAGGAATTTGTACCTGAGGGATTTTTAAAGGTCTCTGGAACCTCTGCACAAGCAGAGGTAGAGACAGTCCCTGTGAGGGAGCACTGCCAGGGCTTCTCTCGTAGGGGACAGCTCTGGAGGGAGCAGCCATCCTCCTTTAACAATCAAGTTTCCAGCCCTTGGAGAAATGCCCCATTCCCTGAGCTGCTGTTTGGCTTTGGAAAGAGGCTCTGGTCACACTGGAATTTCCTCCCTTCCCGAATGTGTTTGGCTCCGGGTTTTCAGGTGCAGAAGGAGCCTGAGAGCTGGGAGCCGGTATCCCTGGAAATGCTGCCCCATCCTGCTTCTGCCAGCACTCTGGGACTGCTCCTAAATGCACAGACCCAGCCAATTCCACGGCATGCCCAGTTTTATTCATGGAAGAGCAGGCTCCTGATCTCTGGAGCTGCAGCAGCATGAAAACCACTTCTCCAAAGTGCAGCTGAGAGGCCAGTCCTGGTGCGCGGCGGCTCGTGATGCCTGCAGCGCCGCACAAGTTATTTAGGAAGACTCTTATTTTGAGCAAAGAAGATAATTAGGCAGGCAAAGCCATCTTGGAGATATTAATTACTGGCTGCTTGAAGACATAAAGAAGAAGGAAGGTCTGAAGGGGTGCAGGGTTTGCAAGTCACCTGGCAGTGCTTTTGGCCAGACAGGGGGAGGCAGAGGAGACGGCGAGGAACGAGCAGGGTATTTACTTCTGAAACGTAGCTCCTTAGCATATGCTGCAACTGCTATTTATAAGCTTTGAATCGTCTTTTCAATCCAGATAAGGCCAAAAGAAGTATTTTTTTCTTGCTCAGGAAACTAAACAAACTGATTTCAGCAGAGCACAGCTTTGCCAAGCAGAGCACAGCCTGAGCTGAAGAAATGTGTGCGGGTACCAGGCAGTGTCACACCCAGGTGTCCCAGGGGAGCCTTGGGGCATCCCATGGGGGGTTAACTGGGGTGGCTCTGGATTAGCTCCTCTCTGGTTTCCTGTGGGATAGATGGATATTTGGAATGTGCTGGTGTGGGTGAGCTCTCACTCTTTCCCGCTGACCGTCCCAGCAGTGATCCAGGTGCAGCCTGCACATCCTGGTCCCCCAAGGAGCCTTCCTCTTCCCAGGGACTGACCATGGCCAGGGACACCCTGAAGTGCTGGAGAGGAACATGGGGCAGCAGGAGAGGAAAGCACACGAGGCTGAGAAGGGTCTGTCCAGGCATCCCTCCTCCAAAATCCACAGAACGAGCATATGGGCCATGGCCTCTGGCATCTCTGCTAATGAAGGAACCACACAGCTGCTGGATAACAAGGTTGTTCCCTCCTCCCACCAGCCTGGCTGGCCCTTCACCTTTCCCAGTTTCAGGGTGCAGGAGGAGACACAGAACTGACACCCCTTGCTCCACCATGCTCGAGCTAAGGGGGTTCCCAGATCTCTCATCTTTGTATTTAACACTGAAGGCAGTTTTGGGGGGTTGTTAATTGCAATGCTGTATTTCATTAAAGGAGGAGAGAGGGAGAGATTTGAAGGCCATCTCTAAATTGAAATTGCTGAAAGTCTAATTGCTGCTGACATCAGGGACCATTTAGTGCTGTAAAACATAATTGCATCTCTGAACTGTTCTGAGCAGATAAGTGTTCCTCTGAACACTCCTCCTGGAGAAGACAGAAGAGCTGATGAGCATCCATCAACCAACCTCCTGAAGAAGCAGCTCCCTGCTCCAGAGCTTACCAAGGAGGCCGTGTCTCCAAAACGAAGAAATATTCATTGCTGCAGATTTTAAGTGAAAAACCCATGGCCAGGCAGGGAGCAGTTGCAAGAGAGAGAAGTTGTGTTTGTTCCTTGCTCCTGATCCTGTTGAATTCAGCCACATCCGTGGATCTCCTGAGGAGGGAAGGTCTCCTGCCTGTGTGCTGGATCTGGTCCCTGCCGGGGTTTTTTTTGGGACTGGGAATGTCCTGCCCTGCTGGCAGCAACAGATCACAGGCTGCAGGAATTGATGGTGCTGTTTTCCAGGGATAACCCTGAGGGTTTTCCAGACCTCATGGAGCCAGTCCTCAAGCTCTTTCCCATCGTGTGCCACTGGACCTGGTCAGGACACCAGGGAGGCAGGAGCACACACACAGCCACCCACCAAAACACTCTTCATCAGCCCTGCTTGGAAGCAGCAGGAGGTAATTTCTGTTCCTCCCGAGGAGTCATTTACCAACATTTTATATGGGGCTGTAAGTGCACAGAATTACTTGCTGCCTTTCAGGACCTTTAAAATTATCTCCATTGCAAGGTAAAATTAAAGCAGTGGAAGAATAGGGACCTATCTTTTATAGTGCATTAAAAAATACCCAGTCTGAAGGTTACTGAACCTGTGCTTTCTGTAAGGGAGAGCTAATCCAGACAATCCCCAGCAGCCTTTTTACTGCTCCACTCTGATCTCCCTGGCACAAAATCCGTGAGCAGATTATCTCGGGAGCAGCAATGCTGATAAGCAGGGGGACTTAAGGCTTTTGGACTTCTTTTTAATTAGTTCTATAGCAGGGTTTTTGTGTGCACACCTCAACTTCTCCCGGCATAGAGCTGTGCTGGGCTTTCTGATGGCAGTCACACCTGCCTCAGCAAGGGAAGGAATGTGCTCCATCATCACTTCCAGGCCTTGCTAAAGCTTTTTCTGTGAGTGTCAGTGGCTCTTCCATGTCTTGGGATGAGAAGTTCTTCTCCTTGGAGTATCCCAGGCTACAGAGAGGGCGGATCTGCCACCCAGGTGCCTGCAAGGGCAGGGGCTGGGGAAGGGAGCAGAGCACAGATTTATCACCACTTTTTGCCTCTCATCCCCCAGGTATAAATAGAAGCTCCTTCAGCCTCACCTCACCCTGGGAGCTGCCGGGAAATGCCAGCAATAAACAATTCCTGCCGACTCTGGCGGGCTGTGCCGGGCTGCCCACGGGCCCGGCCGAGCCCACGGACACATCTGCTGCTTGTGCTGCCCTCTAATAATTTCCTGACCCCCTGAATTAATCAAAACGCCCAAAGGTCAGTGGGAGAAGAGGCCACCTTCCCGTGCAAAAGGGATTTATTTTCCTTTTTAGAGCCCATGTTAAAAGCCAGGCCCTGCCCAGCACCTTCCCATCAATCTCTCCCAGTTCATGAAGAGGAAAGAAGGTCAGAACCTGCTAATGAGTTCAGCTTTCCTAATGGTTATTTTATCATTGGAGCAGAATAATTGTAATAATAATGATACATCCTGCCTGCTGTCTGGAGAGCGCCAAGCTGCCTTTGTAATGCCTGACAAAGGCATTTATTTATATTTTTTATTTGCAGCCTCTGTGATTAGAGGGCAGTGTTCAGAATAGCCCAGTCGAGTTAAATAATCCTGCTAACAGCACTTTGAGTCTAATTGCTGCCCTTTTCTTTTTTCGGTACTTGCTCCCCTAATTAAGATCACAATCGAGCTGCATCTCGTGTGGGAGCAGGAAAGCAATCAAAGAAGGGGGATTGGGTTGCTCTGCAGAGGTTTTGGGCCCAATTCTGCCAGCTGGGGATGCAGGATTCCCACAGCCAGGGCTGGATGTGCCGCTGGGGTTTGCAGGAGTGGGAGCAGTGAGACAGTGCTGGTGTGGTGGTGGTGGCTTGCCTGGTCACTGTCTTGGTGTGCTGACCATTCCAGGAGCACAGGGCTGAGGAGAGGCTCCTGAGGGTTCACAGGGTGCTGTTGTGGGGTGCAGGGGTGGCTCCCACCCCTGGTGCAGTCAGAGGTTTCCTGCCACCTCCTCAGCCCCAAGCTGGAGCTCCAGCCTTGTCTCTGCCTTCACGGCTGTGCTGGATCCATCTCTGGCTGCGCATTCCCAGGATGGAACAGAGGCTGTGGGACTGTCACCGTGCCCTTAATGTGTCCCGTGAGTCCTGGGCATCTGCTGGCTCCTGGCTCTGGTGGCAGTGCTCACCTCCAGCTCCACAGCAGCACCTTGGCTGCCAAACCCCATGTTTTCCCCATCCCGTTTATAATCTCCAAACAGCCACATTAGCAAATATTGCGCTGATGTTTCCACATCCCTCTACCCAAAGGCAGACCCTTCCTTGGCAACTGAGACTCACCATCCACCAAGAAAACCCTCTCTGTTTAGAGGGAAACCCCTCCAGGGTGGAGCAGAGCCAGGGCTGGAGCCTGGCAGCGCTGGGGCGAGTCCTGCACCCCTGTCTGTGCCCTCCCATCGCTGTCAGCTCCGGGAGGAATGGGAACTGCGGGATGTTTGCTCATGCATTATCAGTACTGGGAGCAGACCCGAGTCCCCACCTGCAGAACAAGCTCCAGCTGCTGTGCTAAGGTGATTTTAGGTTTTGCCCGTCTTGCTGGAGCAGCACTTCCCGCTGTCCTCGCCCCTGGGGCAGGCTGGGGCTTTGTCAGTGTTTCCTGGCCGAATTCTGTTTGCCTGCCAAGCTTTTTAATTCGTTTTATAAATTGCCAAATCCAGCAGGCTGAACCGCGGGCCCCCTCCTGTGATAAAAATAAAATAACAGCTTGAACTCAGAGGGCCGAGCGGTGGGGCTGGCAGGAAGCACTGATTAAAGGGCAGGTGGAAATGATGAGGCTCCGAAACCGGAGGTTTCATCTTCCGCTCTTGAGTGAAAAATGCAGATCTGGGAAGTTTTGCTGGCTTGGTTTGTGGAGCCTCACACTCCTCGCACTGCCATCCTTGAGCTCCCTGTCCCCAGAGGCACTGGGGACACTGCTGCTCCTTCCTCCCTGCGGGATGTGCAGGGGGTTTAGCTGGGAATTGCTCTGGGAATGCTCATTTGAGCCATACCCAGAGTATGGTACTGCAGGTTTGGCCTCACCCCTCATCTTTGCCTGGCAGGTAAAACCCCACTGATTTGTGACTAACCCAGACCAGGAGCTAATGTGCCATGAAATTGCTCCACAAAGGAGGGGGGGTACATTATTCTGGCTGAAACCTCTCTGGGTATTTACTCTGCTATGAACTCAAGATATTTGCTTGGGAGAAATGATTTTTTTTTTGCCAGCGGGCAAACCTATTGCTCCTTTGCCTTTGGGCTGGGAGATCATTGTGAAATTGCAGCAGGAAGGTTTCAGTCCCCTGAATACCCTTAAACTCCGTGGGTGCCTTGCTGCTATCAATGCTGGGGGGGAAAAAAAGCACCTTATTTCCTGCCATAAAGTTTGTCCAACTCCCCCCAAGGCAGCAAACCCAGCTTTGATATTAAGCAGAACTGTTCTGGGTTTTATTTTGGATTTTTTTTCACGTTCTGAACATGGCAGGAGGGTGCAGTTACCTTGGAAACAGCGGTGGGATGCTGTGTGGTGGCAGGGCAGCACTCAGGCAAGCCCCTTTTGGGAAGGTGGATATGGAAAGGTGGGGTTTGCTGGGTCCAGAGCCACCCTGGAAGTTCCAGGCTGGTGTCAGGTAAAGTTGAGCCAGGAGAGAGGCTGCTCCATGTCCAGGCTTTGGTGTGCAAATCAGGCCTGGGAGCCTTGGAGAAGGTTAAGCCATGTTTTTGGAAAGCCTGTCTTTTTTAAGGCTTTTCCTCTGCTTTGGATTAGTGAGACGTGCTCAGACCGTCCAAAGGGAAAGAATTTCTCAAATCAAAAGTACTTTTGCTGCTGAGGCTCCCCTGGTTTTGTTCTGGTCCCCTGCCCCATCCCTGTGTCCCTTCCCAGGAGATGCTGCTGTTCCTGGGTCCTGTGGATGCCATAAAAGAACGCTGCGCTGATTAAAAGCTGTTGGTGTTTTTCATTTTAACCAGAAAAGCATTTCCATCCTCACTGGGTTTAATTTACAGTTTGCAGCCAGATTGGAGCTGGGAAAGGATCCCACTGGTGGCTCATTTGTTTGAAGGTGTCACTATACAAATACACGTTCTGGGAATGCCAGCGGTGCTGGAGGGGAGGATGTGCCAACAGCAGCTCTCGGCTGTGTCCCAGCCATTCCCAAATCTTCCCAGAGGACACCCTTCATCTCCTGGGGAATGGGAAGCTCCTGGCTGCAGTGAGGCTGCTGAGGGATGGGGATAAACCAGGTGAAAGCCCACGGAAGCAAAGCCAGTGCTGGGTGAGCTGTACCAACTCCTCCCTCTCACTCTTCCCCAGGGCTGTGCCAGCCAACCTGGGAATGGCCACCAGCCCTCCCAGCACGAAGCCACGTTTCATAACAGGGCTCCCAGCAGGATGCTTTATGTTTTATAACATCTGCAGCCTGCTCCTCGGTATCTCCATGCACTCCTTTTGTGCTCAGAGGGAGAGCAGCCCGTGCTTGCTGGGTGCTGCGGGTTAATCACATCTCCTCTCCCTTGCAGCCACGCTGGGGACGTTGGATTTCAGTTTGCTCTACGACCAGGAGAACAACGCTCTCCACTGCACCATCAACAAAGCCAAGGTACGGCTCAGAGCTGGGTGACAGCAAGGACTGGCTGTGCCACAGGAACCCAACCCATGGCTGTGCCAAGCATCCCTGGCTTCCATCAGGGGCTCTGCTCTCTCCGACCGCAGCCACTCCTTTGCCATCCCAACACCTCTGCCCTCTCCTTCCCCTCCACCCCGGCCTCTCAGGGCGTTCCCAGCAGTCGGGAGCCGGCTGCTCATCCCCCGTGACGAGCAGGGATTGATGCTTTTTAGAGCAGCCCATCCCGATGTTGTTATTTACTTGACGCTGTGACCGGCTGTCGGTTTATAAATGGCTCTTTTAAATGCTGCTAATCACGGCCCCAAAGTGCTGCGCCTCAGCGCCTTTGCCGTCTGCGTGATTGAGGCAATTAGGGGCTTTTTGCACATTTAGGAGCAGAAACAGAGAGCTGAGGGCCTGATTCTGCCTCCAGGCCTGTGGAAGGTGCTGCTGGGTTCCTCTCTGCGTCACCCAGCCTGGTGACCAGAGCAACGAGGGCTCCAGGTGGGCTGGGGGGAGAAGACCTCAATCCCTGCGGATCTTGGGAAGAGATGGAGGGTTTTTACAGAAGGCAGGAGAAGAGGCTGTGAACTGAGCCCCAGAGGGTCAGACCACGCTGTTTGCCCTCAGAGGATGCGCCTCTCCCCTCCATGGCAGGTTTGCAGCCCCCACCAAGGTTCTCCATGTCTGGAAAACAGCCTGTAGCACCAAAGCTTGGGGATTTTGGGGATGAGCGTGGCAGGATCCGCCCCAGCCCTCCTGGAGCTGCTCCTGGCAAGGGCAGTAGCCCCAGCTCCCCGGCAGGACAGCCAGGGCAGGGCTGAGGCAGACAGTGGGCTTTGCTTCCCTCCCTGTCTCCTGTGAATCCGCCGGCAGCCTCTGGGTCAGGCTTCCCTCGGCGCACGCGGGAGCGGTGCCAAGGAGGAGATTTCTAATTGGGTTTGGAGTGGGTGGAAGACAGGGAGGAAGGAGAGCTGTGGGCAGCAACTGATAAATCTCACATCAGCGAGAGCACAGGCAGGGCTGACAAAGGAGAGCCCTGGTCCTTGCCGTGCCCACCCAGCTGATCCCATCCCAGGGGGTGTGGGGGTACCCCAGCATCGCCCCCGCCCGCGGGGAGGGCAGAGCCCCCCTCGCCACCCTGACATTCAAGCTCTCGAGTCCTGTTCATTTCCATTCTGCTCTCATTCTCCCATTTTTCTCTTTTATTTACATTGCCATCTGCTCGCTCTCATTTCATCTCTTGCCTGGGGAAAGCTGCCAAAACTTGACTACAGAAAGGTAAGGGCCAGGACCCCGCTGCCGGCGGCGGAGCCGGAGCTGGCTCCGGGGGTGTTGCAAGCAGAGCTGGAGAGGAGGAGATGGGGGAGAGCCCCAGCAGTGCTGGGATGTGATTTACCCTTGGACCAGGTCCTGGGTACCTGTCTCAGCCTCCAGGGAAAACGCCCTCGGGATGTGTCCAACTCCAGCAGCTCCTGGAGCCTTGGTTGCTGCCAGCAGCCTTTCAAACCTGGGCTATTTCAGCCACGTGAGACATGTTTTTCTTCCTCTCTGATAACCCCACACAACCTCCCTCTCTCCCTTTTTTTCGCTTCTCTCTATTTTTTTTTAATCCCCAGCACACTCATATCTGCTGCTGTTCCTCACGAGTGCTGTTATCAGCTCCTGGGGAGCAGGACAGAGGGAGCAGCCACCAGCAGCAGGTTCAATCCAACCTGTTGTGCCCCACCACCGATTCCCTGCCCTGCAAACCTCAGCTGCTGGAGGCTGGCACAGTCACTCCGTGTGGGAATTTACCCTGGTGCTGACCCTGGGGACGTGTGAGGGGTTTCTCGGTGGCAGTTCACAGCAGGATCTGCGAGATTCTGGGTGTCACCAGACAGGTGGGAGCAGGCAGAAGAAGACAGGAGCAGGCAGGAACAAGGAGGAACAGGCAGGAGCAGCCAGGAAGAGGCAGGAGCAGCCAGGCTGCCAGCAGCCACCTCGCACTGATGGCTCTCGGCGCTGGCAGCAGCCCCGCCTGTCACACTTCAGGCACGGCTGAACTCGGGTTTTGTAGCTCAGCTCGGATCAATAGGAGGATAAATCAGGGCATTGTAAAGCTCGTTCCTGGACTGCAGGAGCAGCCAGGCTGGCAGAAGGGCTCTCCCTCTCTGCTGCTGCCCTGCACCAGCCCTGGCATTGTGTGGGTCTCTGCTGTCCTGTGTGGGACAGAGCTGGGATGGGCTGGGTGTCATCCCCACCTAGAAAATGGGGTGGAAAAGGATTTGATGAACGTGCAGGCACCAGGTTTTGTGCCCTGCCATGCCATGGCTTCGCTGAGGGTCTCACTTTGTGCTCAGTCCTACAGAGCCCAACCTGCTACAGGGGATTTACAGGGGCGTGCAGCAGCACAGACACAGCAGGCTGTGCTAGCCTATAGCTCCAGTGGTCTCCTGCTTTTGGGAGAAAAGTGCCTGGGACAAGCCTCAGGGGGCTGTAGGGCAATGGCGAAGGAGCTCCTGGCCCCAGACAGGCCATGCCAGGCAGCTGCTGCCTGTGGGAGCATCCTTGGGCTGCTCTCCCTGCACCTCTGGCTGGAAAACACCCAGGAGTTTCCACCCCACTGAGCATTTGGCTGCTCCCTCCCTTCCAGCCGAGGCGAGTGCTGGAGGTCTGCACTGAGCATTACTTATGGATTGACTCATAAATATTTATCACTGCAGGGAAATTCCTCCAGCTGTCTGGCTCCTTGGGGCTGTCAGGGTGGAAACGCAGATTGCCCCCTTTCAGAATGGGATGCCTCAGCCTGGGAGTTATCCAGGCTGGTTTTTGGGCAGGCAGCTCGTTGTGGGGTGAAGGATGGGATGAATCCATCTCCTGTGATCACTGGACGCCTCTAGCGTGGCATTAATCGGCAACCTGATTAGCCCAACTTGTAATTAAATCCTATTGATTAACTAAATGTCACTGGCACGGGGAGCAGCTGGCAGAGCCTGGATGAAGGAAGCTGTAGGTCTCCTTAGGACTGCGGCAGAGATTTTGGGGTTGGGTAGAGGAAAAGATGAAATTTAATCTCAGCTCCATAAGTCAGTGCAGCAGCAGGAATTGTTGGAGCCAGTTGGATCTGAGGGAAGTCTCTGCCTCTGTGCCTTGTCCCTCTCTGCCTCTCATCCCTCTTGGAGAAGCTCCAGGCTGGTGATCCCTCCACACAGGGGAAGCAACGTGGGCCCTCTCGTGGGAGGGATCATCCCCGCACAGGAGCAGCTTTGCAAAGCAGAGCCCTGTTAAATGCAGCTGTTTGTGCCAAACACGTATCAAGTGACACGGGAGGAGGTAGACGTGACATTAGGAGCCATTTTCCGGGCTCCTGTCATTCCATCTTCCATAGCACATCTATTAAAAAAGCCTTTAATAGCCTCCTCAGAAGGTAATTTAATTGAGCTGAATTGATGGGTGAATTACAGAGCTGCCTGTCATTCTCCATCCATTTTCCCGGGAATCTGCCTGCTTGGTTCTGATTTCATTTGCTGTGCAGCCCGGGCAGGTTGGGCACCTCTGACCAGGGAGGTTGGGGAGAGCACAAGTGGATTGGTCAGGTGAATCCCTGAGGAGTGGGGACAGTCCAGCCCCTTCCTGCCCTGTCTGCCCATCCTCAGCATCTCCTGGACCAGGGACATCACCCCAGAGGCTGCAGTTAAAGCAGAGCCGTTTCACCTCCATTCACTGCTGATATTTTTATCCTTTGGCTCTGCTGTAGAAGCAAAATCCTCTTTGCTGGGCACCATTTGGCCTCCCTTGCCCCAGGGCAGTGCGTTTGTCTCTGTAGCAGAGCCCTTGCTCCAAATCAGAGACACTCCCAAGGTCAGGAGCATCCTGGACCGAGTTGTGCAGCTCAGGGAGGGCCCTGTGGTGCTGTGGGTCAGGCTGGGTGAGTTATTCCCTACCTGGGAAGCATGGAAGTGATTCCCCCAGCATTTCCCTCCTTGGTTTGCCCAAATCCTGGATGATTGCATTCCTTCTGCAAGCAGCCATTCCACCAGCATTCCATACAAACGCTCCCCTGCCGCTGGATCCCTGGCAGCTGCACACACTCATTATCCAGGCACTCTGCTCATCACAAAAAGGGTGTGAGGACTCTTCAGCATCCCCCAGCCTTGTCTCCATGCCCGGGCTGGAGCCAGGATTGGATGGGTACCTCTGCAGAGAAACCCTGCTCTGATCCAGGCACAGGATTGCCTTCAGCCAGCCCAGCAGTAATTCCTGCAGGGATCCCACAGCCAGGCTGGAAATAATCCAAGGACTTCCACGATGGAGCCATTCTCATTTCTACTTAGGACTGGTAAAATTTAGGCTCCATTTTTCACGCTCCTGCCTTGCTTCCCTGCCCTGTGGAGTTTTTTTTCCATGCAGCCTGTGCAGGTCTGGCTTTGGGCTGGGTTTGTGCATCACCCCTGGATAATTTTCAGGTGGTTTAAAAGAGGAAGAGAGGCACAGCTTGTGTCCTCCCTCTGCCCAAAGCAGGACTAGCTGCAGGGCATTGCTATAACAAACCTGATCCACGTCATCCTTTAAGGGCTTGTAGAAAATCCATCAGGAATGGCCACAGCCAGTGTTTCCTTGGATTGGTGCTCCTGCAACCCCAGAATTCTCTGCAAACACCACAGCATTTGGCTGGCACCAGCCTCCCACTGGCCTGGAGCTGTTCTTCCTTAATAGCTGGGAGTAGGTAGGTGCTATCACACCCTCTGGGAGCGCTTGGAAGTGGCACCACAACAGCAGAGGTGTGTGTTTGCTCTGAGGCAATTATTAAATGACAGAACCCTGTAATTTCAAAGCTGGGAAATCGCTGTGCTGATTTGCTTCACCCCCAAATTAATCGTGATGAGGGTGGCAGAGTCGGCTGCTGGGAGGGAGGAGTGGATGGTGCCACGTGCAGGTGAGGAGCTTCCCACAGCCCCTCCCAGGATCCACAGGCACTGCTGGAATGCTGAGCCTGGATCCTGCAGAATCCAAGCTCCCCTTCTTCCCCAGCCCTGGGGAAAGCACAGTTGCTCCATGGACCAGCGATATCCCAGGGAAACAGGATGGGCTCAGTGAGGCCACCCTGCCTGCCCAGCATGCCACTGTTATCCTGATTCCTGCTTTTTGCTGTTCCCTCTCCAGGGCCTGAAGCCAATGGACCACAATGGTTTGGCTGATCCTTACGTCAAGCTGCACTTGCTCCCCGGAGCCAGTAAGGTGAGACACCTTTGCACTTCTTCTTTTCCTGGGGCTGCACTTTTTCCTTGGAAATCAGGCCTGGGATGAGCTCCTCACCCAGAGCTGCACCAGACCTTGAATCTCTTGAGCAAAAGGTGCTTGCAGAGAGCAGGAGGTAGGAATTGGGGTTGAATCCATCCTCATAAGGATAGAAAATGCCTTTCTGGGAAACCACTGGCTGGCAGCCAGGTGCCAGCCCTGATTCCTTACCTTGGGAGCAGGAGGTGGGAACGCTGCAATCCAGGAGCCCCTGGGAAGCACCGAGTGAAACAATCTCAGCTGTAAACAAATCAGACCCTTTTAATTTTCTTTTTTTTTTTTTTCCCCCTTACTCTTTTGCATTTAAAACCCCTCAGATCATAATAAAACAGAGTATAAATCATAAGGGAAATATTTCCATCTCCTTGGGTTCAGCGCTTGCTGGAGAGAAGAGTAATTAAAGATATTGATGTGTGGTGAGAGCTCAGTGCGAGTGATGGGGACGTGGAATTTAAATGCTCGATGTGTGTGTTAGGAATATTAATTGCACTCTTATTCCACGCAAAAGGAAAGACCTTTTTTTTTGGGGAGGTGTATTTACTTGTTACGGTTCAGCTGGATTAATTCCTAACGTTCAGGGTGGCAGAGGGAGTTTTTCACCACATCCCGAGTTTCTGCTGGAAACAGAGCCGGGAGCACTTTCATCAGTGATATTATCAGTCATTTCCATGTTTTGCAAAGCCATTGATTAGCATTTCTGCTGAAGCTGGTGGAGACTGGAGAGGCAGGAGGGGAGGGGATGCAGGAGCTGCAGGTTCACAAGCCACGGGGGAACCCTGTCCTCACCCCCTCTGCCTCTGGATTGCCCCGTCCCTGTGCTTTGTGTCCAAACAGCACTGCCCGGATCTGCCCTGGGAGAGGGGAGCAGCCCTGGGGGCATCGTGGATTTGTCCTGGGCTGGATGCTCCTGCACAGCTGCTCCAGCAGCAGGACAGTCCCTGAGTCTCTCAGGTGTTTCTGTCCCAGATTTGGGCTCAGGCACCTGGGGGTGTGGGAAGCAGGGCTGGGTTCATGCCCCATGCAGAGCTGATTGCTGACACCTGAGTCATTCCAAATGGGAGAAAAAGGCACTTCCAGAGCTCAGCTCCTCTGATCTCACTCGTGTCCCTTCCCAGGGTAGCTTTAGCAGCCGGGTGACACTCATCATGTCACCCCCTTGGCTAAACCCACTTTCCTTCCCAATCCCTGGAGCCCCAGCCCCAGGATCTGGTACCCACAGGTCTGAGCAGGCCATTGGGGCACTTTCCCTGCTGTCCTTGTCACTCAGGGCTCGTGAATCCAAGGTGGGGAATGCAGAAGCTTCCCATAAACATCCACAAGACAACTTTGAGGTATTGATGTGCTGAGA
Source organism: Aphelocoma coerulescens (assembly GCF_041296385.1). NCBI lineage: Eukaryota > Metazoa > Chordata > Aves > Passeriformes > Corvidae > Aphelocoma > Aphelocoma coerulescens. The sequence goes on from NC_091032.1 coordinate 8,202,674, forward strand.
GTTTCTTATGCCCAGCAGCAGCTGAGGCAGGGATTGAGTTGTCTGACACCTAATTAAAGGGAAAATTGCTGCTCTGCCAGGCTGTGCCAGGCTGGGAGCCTGCTGGAGAAGCCAAATCTGCAGCCTCAGCCTCTTTTTTCTGCTCTCGCCAGAAGTGAGGAGGGCTCAGGGTTTGAGGAGATCAATGTCCCCTGAGCTGGGGAGTGGCTGTGTGCCAGGATGTCCCATCCACGTAGGGGACACAAGCCCTGCTGTCCCCATCCTCCTGCTCAGGACAGAACGCCTGTCAAGGAAGTTGTTTGGAGTTAGGCAGGATCAAGAGCTGTGCTGGGAGCAGGAGTGCAAGCAAACAGCCAGAACAGCAAATTGGCATTTTTTGTTGACTCCAAAAAGGATTTTTTTCCTCTCCCTTGCTCTCTTCTACTGCTTAAATGAAATCCTGGTCTGTGCTCTACCAAGGTTCCCACTTTGCTGGCTGTTTCCAGGATGTGGGATTGGGTTGGGTTGGGTTGGAAATGAGGGAGTTGCTGTGTCCCTGCCCCTCTGGTTTTTGCTGGATTAGGGGTGGATTTGGGTTACAGCACTGGGGCAGAAGAGTGGCAGCACCCATTGCCCCTTCATCTCCAAACTGGGCTTCCTCTCCTGCCCAAACAGCCTCCTGGGGCACATCCCACTGACCCCCACTTCCTTTGCTTTTCCAGGCAAACAAGCTGAGAACCAAAACGCTGCGCAACACCCTGAACCCCACCTGGAACGAGACCCTCACCTACTACGGCATCACCGACGAGGACATGATCCGCAAAACCCTGAGGTAGGGCTCGATTCTGGGGGGACACGGGGTCCCTTCCCCTCCCTCAGCCCTGTGCCAGCTGTCCCTCCCCATCCCAGTGACCATTTCCCACAGGCTCAGCCCCACAGGAGGGTCCTGGAGCTGCTTACAGCAGAGCAGGGCAGAGTTATCCCCCAGCAAAGCTGAGAGTTTGTGTGAGTGCCCTGCACACATCCATCACCCCAGAGCATGATTTACAGGCAGCCTGGGCTGGGATAACCAGTTCCTGCTGCATCATTAACTTCAGAGCTCTCTGGCTGGCTCCTGCCTGCAGAGGTGCTGTGGTTTGGGTTTAACCTCTTCGTGCCCAGCTCTCACTGGCACACATTGAGGCTTTGCGGTCGTGTCTCGCTGAGAAAATCTCCTCAGGGAAGTTCTGGGTCCCTTTCAAAGCTGAGCTTTTTGGGAGGAAGCTGGAGGCCTCTGTGAGCTACTGTCCAACCAAACAAAGAGTGCGGGTCTTTATTTTATTATTTTATTCTGTTGGTTCAGTCTGTGCATTCAACATCTCCTGGCAGCATCTCCCAGGGGCTGAGAGGGGTTGTGTGAGGATGGGGACGGGCAGGGGCAGAGCTTGGAATGATGCTCTGCAGGGATCTGAGTGTGAAGATTTGCATGTTTGTGGCCTCTGTCCCACCTGGATGAGGGCAGGAACTGTGGGCAGCCTCGGCTGCTCCATCACCACACTGATCTGCGACCCTGCTGCAGGCTTTGCTGTAAGATCCGCTCTCAAACAAAGGATTTTGCATCTTTCTCCAAGGACTCAGGGCTTTGCCAGCTCCGTGGCTGGAATCCCACCCTCCTCATTTGCAGGTGCCCTGGGAGTTTGTGATTTTCCCCACACCAAGAGCACAAAGCTGCCTTGTGAGAGGTGCTGCTCGGAGGTGAAGCGGGGCAGAACCCACCTGTTGCCTGCAGTGTGCAGGGAGATGGGAAATTCAGCACCATGGATTATTATTTCACTTGGAAAACATTAGTCACACTGCAAGGGCTGCAGGCTGGTGGGGCTGGGAAGCCTTCAGTTTGTTGTTATTATTGGTGGGTATTTTTTCACTCCAGGCTTTGAAGTTTGCAGCCTCCTGAAGCGTGGAAATCGGTTTGTAAGGAGATGTTGGCTGAGTTGTTTGTTGGAAGGCAACAGGGAGCAGGAGGGCTCGACCCCCACTCTTTCAGGGTCCTGGGAGCTGCTTCTCCCTTGGGAAGGGCTGTGATCCTGGAAGCTGTGGGATGGGGGATGCACCAAAATATGTGTGGGGCTAGATTTGCCTTTCTCCCCACAGAAATCCTGTGCTACCCCATCCCATTCCTGCCTGCCAGCCTGGGTGTCATGGAGCTCCTTGTGCCCTCCCCAAAGCTCAAAACTGTTCATGGACCCCTGTACCCCACCTGGGACCCCTCAGTCTGCAGGGGAATGTGTCTGGATGGACTTTAAAGATCATCTCATTTGCACCTTCCACTATCCCAGGCTGCTCCAAACCCTGTCCAGCCTGGCCTTGGACACTTCCAGGGATCCAGGGGCAGCCACAGCTGCTCTGGGCACCCTGTGCCAGGGCCTCCCCACCCTCACAGGGAAGGATTCCTTCCCAATATCCCATCTAAACTGACCATCTGTCAGTGTTTTGGTGTGGCTTGAGTTGTTTCTCTTCTATGAGCTGGCCCTGCACTCTCCCAGTGCCGCTTCCCGCAGGACACATCTCCATGCATTGTCCTGCCTTGGGTGCTCTGCTTCACCCATCCATCTTCTCCTCCAAATATCTCCTTTTCCATCAGGAAAAGCCAACTTCAAAGCCAAGAGGATGCAGGTTTTCCCTGTGCTAATCAGGAGAGGCTCCTGCCAGGCAGCTGGTGCTACTTGAAAGAGCATTAGTGATGCTTCCCTAGGTCTGGGTGGTGACCATTCCCCAGGAGCCTCCCTGGTGCTGAGCTGGGCAGAGAACTCAATTCCAAAGTCTCTTTAATGTAGAAATAAAGGTGGAGATCAAAGCTGCCGCCAGCCTTCGCCTCCCTGCAGCCTGGAGATGTGTCAGGGAAGCTGGAAAAGCAGCCAGAACTCTTCCCTGCCCACCTGGTGGGACGTGTCCAGCATGGATTGGCGGGGTGGTGCTGGCATGGGACACTGCCAGCGCCTGCAGCCTTTTTGGAGGGGACAAGTGACATTTGTCAGAGCAGCTGGAGTAGGGACATCCCAGAGAGCTGGGAATTGGAACCCCTCCTGCCCAAGCCCCCCAGCCCCAACCCAGAAAGGTTCTCCCTCATCCCTGTGTGGCCTTGTCCAAATTGGTGGAGTGACTTTGCTGTCACAAACCCCAGGAGCCATCAGGGTTCTCCTCCCCAAGGCGAAGGAGAGGTGAAGGCAGCACTGGCAAGCAGGATTTTGTTAATGAACCAACCCCCTCAAAAAGCACCAGATATTTGGGATTTCGTGGAGCGTGGCAGGTGGGAGGATCTCAAAAGGTCTCATCCATTCATTGAATTAAATATCCCTGAGTGTAGCCCAAGGCTTAGCAGGGATGAAACCACCCACCAGCCTGGGAAAAGGCAGGTTCAGAGCCATGCAGAACACACTGCAGTGCACAGATGGATGGGACTGGGGACAGATTCCCTGCCAGCACTGGGGGGAAATCCCACCCTGGAGCCCCCATTCCCACCTGGACTCTGACCACAGGGTACAATGTCAGGGGGAGGCAGAGAAATGCTGCAGGGGAAACTGGAATAGGCAGAATACAATCGCCTCCATTTAAATAATACATGTAATATGCAATAAATAAATTGCATTCATAATAAATACCCGAGCTGGCCAGATATTGGATACAATTATTCATATCCAGATATATTGGCGAGTTGATGCATTATTCATGGAGTACTCAGCTAGCCCACGAATGCCAGGAATTCTTTGTTTAATCATGTGTTTGACAAACATCATGACTCATTAAATGTATTATTCAGAAAATACTATTTGATCAGGACTAATGAGTGGAGTGCAGCCACTTCAAGGTTTGGGGTCCCAAATTGCTTTACTCTGGGTGAATGGGGTTTGCCTGGAATTGCAGGTGCACTTGTAATTATAACTCACTGCTGCTGTGGTTTCTGCACTCAGACTTTGAGGCATTTTGTGATGGAGCCCAGGATGGAATCTTCCTTTTTTTTCTGGACAACTGGACTTTCCCAAGATGTTATTTTTGTCTCCTTGCCTGGTGTTGCCTGTCCTTAAACCAAGCCAGCATCACCTGCTCCTCATGGAGAGCCTCCTGTGTTGCCATAAGGGATCTTGGACACAGGGGATGCATCTCAGGCTCTGCTCTGTGTGGTTTGTGTGGAAAAGGGTCCTTGCTGACCCCCATTTCCCCCTTTTCATGCTGGGAAAGAGGCTGAGGAACTCGTGTGAGGGAGCAGAAGCCGTGCGTCAGCTGCTGGAGCTGAGCAGTGAGTCAGGACTCTAACCCAGGAGCCCAGGCTGAGTAGGAGGGAGAAGTTTAATGAGCAGTGATTGTTCATTTGCTGCTTAGTTCCCTTCCAAGGTGGTTTTCACAGCCCTTAATGTAAAGATCAGGACCCCACAGTGAGGATATCCAACCCAACACCGGGCTGGAGGGATTGGGATTAATAAGGAGAGATGAGAGAGGGGTGATGCCCCAGTTACAGGCCGGGGATGGAAGGTGAATGAGGCTGCCAGAGGCATCTCGTGCTGCTTGTCATGGGGCTGATTTTCTAACCCAAGGCATAAAAATTCCATCACATCAATTTCTCGTAATAAAATCCAAGCTGCTGTGATTGCATTACGCCTTTTCCCAAAGGGAGGGCTGGGGCTGGAGCTTCCTGCTCCTCTCACTCAAAGCTCGCTGCCTTCACTGAAGGGCCAGGGTACTGCAGAGCTGGAAATCCCATTCCAGTGGGGATGAACAGCAGCTAGGAAGAGGAACTGGGACTGGGGGCTGAGCCTGAGGCACTGGGAGAGATGACACAAAACCCTCTCTTGGTGTCCCACACAGATGGGCACAAGATGTGGGGACCCACCTGAGAGGTGACCAGAGGTGCCACAGGGACAACAGGGCTGGGAGAGACCTGGAGGTGTCTCCAGCTCCATTGTGCTGCTCAGGGCAGTGGCAGTTCCCAGGTCCTGCCGATGTGCCAAAAACTACTTCCTAAGGGACTTCCCATATCCCTGAGGGCATGGAACCAGGGCCCAGTGGGCTCTCTCCCAGTGTGACACTGGAGATGCTTCCCCTGCCACCACCACTGGAGTTTTCCACGTTTCTTTCCTGGGCTCTTACCCATCCTGAGGCTCCTGAGTCTTCACAGCAAGCAGGACATTGTGTTTGGGATCTTGCTGTGCTTCTGGGGTGTATCTGGACATTGTCAGCAGAACCCTTACTCACATTTTTGAGAGTTAAACCATCCCAAATCCTGTCTCCCTGAGTGCCAGGGAGCCAGCACAGCTCCACAACTGCTGGGTATACACAGAGATCCCGGGCTGCCAGCTCCCTGTGAGGCCATGTCCCCTCCTGCCCCTCCCCATCTCTGCCCAGATGGGGTTCCACGTGCCTGGCAAGTGCAGCGTTGACTCTGGAGCTGCTGCTTCTCCTTTGTAGGTTTTGTTCTTTACAAGAAAGACAAGAGGAAATGGGGAATATCGTGCCTGCACTTGAGATTCTCTTTGAGGATTTTACCGTGGTGGTGGGGTGTTTTTTTCGTGGGTATCTATAGTAACGCTGCATCCAGCCACAGTTTTCTGGAGAGCAGCATTCCCTGTTTTCCTACTCGATTTTTTTCCCAAATCCCTTTCCTCTGCTGTTCCCCAGCCTTGATGATCCTTGTGCAGTGGCACCAAGACATTCCCACGGCTTCCTTGCTTCCTTGTTACTCATTTGTGAGTGTGAGGGTGATCAAACCATCCTTGAATAAGCCACTAAACCATCCACAGATAACCCATCCATGGATAAACCGTGAAGATGCTGAGCAGGCCAAAGATGTGGTGTGCAATTCCTTGCTCTCAGGTGGGATCACAGGGCATTATTTATCTTGAATTGCTTTTCCCCCTTCCCCCGTGGTCCCTGGGGACAGAGGTGCCACCCATAGCAGATGGAAACCAAAGGGAGTGGGTGAAAGAGGAAACAATCAGGTACCAAAAGGATGAGAAGACTCTGTAAGAGCATTTTTTTAAAAAGGAGAAAGGATGTAAGGGCAGGGAAAGGAAATGCCTTCATGGGCAGGGAGCCCAGCCAGTCCCTGCATGGCTCCAGAGGGGATGCAGGATGCTCCCTTTGGAGGGGGGTGGGGTGGCTTTCCCCATCACCAGCACTGCTGGGGAACAGCTGCTCCCTCAAGGGACCCTTCTGGCCCTCTCTGGGATTTCGGGAGCTGCAAGCAGAGGCTCTCTGCAAGCACTAACTTTGCTCTTCTGTCGTCTCTCCCGACGCCCAGAGCGGGCTGGGAAGCAGCAGAGGAATGACTCATTAGCTGCCAGCTCAGGGAAAGGCATTTATAGCTTTTTCATGGAAAACAGCCTCGGCTCAGCACCACGTCACTGCCCTCGGATGCAGCTGCTGTCATTGGGACCCCAGCGGGGCTGGGAGAGCCTCACCTGCCAGGGTGTGATGCTTTCCATGGGCTGGGTGTGGAAATCACTGCTGGCATTGTGGGTTTGTTGGGACAGGAGGTGGCAGACCCGCTCTGTGTCCCAGCCAGGTCACCCTGGGAGCTGCCACACTCCGTGCAGTGCCTGAGCCCCTCGGGAAGGAGCTGTGTGGGAAGCAGGCTTCTCCTGGCCATGCTGTCCAAGGGAGGCTTGAGGAAGAGCCTCCATGGCTGGGCAAAATGCAGCTCCAGCAACTCTGAATAATTTTGCTTTGGTCACTGATGACTTTGATGTTTTAATGGAAGAGTCATTAGGATGGCTGAGGCTCCAGCTCAGTTTTCTGACAGTGCCTGGGCTGGGATGGGAGTTTAGACCAGCGACTCACACCAAGAGCTGCCCTGGCTGGGCTGTGCCAGCAGCTGGATGCATTCCAGCTGTTTTCCAGCTGCCTGCAGAGGAGGTGCCCTGTCCATGGCCTGGGGAAGGGTGAGCTCAGCTGTTCCCTCACTGGGGGGACCTGGAGTGCAGGGGGGCAGCCCCTCCCCTCAGCCTGTGCCCATTGCAGGATCTCGGTGTGTGACGAGGACAAGTTCCGCCACAACGAGTTCATCGGGGAGACGCGCATCCCGCTGAAGAAACTGAAGCCCAACCAGACCAAAAACTTCAACATCTGCCTGGAGAAGCAGCTGCCGGTGAGTGAAGGGGGTTCAGAGCCTCACCCCACCATGGGATCACAGATACAGCAGCTTCTCCCTGTGGCATGTGGGATCATGGAGCTGTTTGGCCCCTCAAACACCATCAGGGACAGGGAGGGGGAAAGAGCATCCCTTGGCTGGGGAGGTGTCTGGCTGTGGCTGTATCCCAGTACAGCCCCCAGACTGGGTGCATTCCCTCCCCAGATAGATAAAACAGAGGACAAGTCGCTGGAGGAGCGTGGCAGGATCCTCATCTCGCTCAAGTACATCTCGCAGAAGCAGGGGCTGCAGGTGGGCATCATGCGCTGCGCCCACCTGGCTGCCATGGATGCCAATGGCTACTCCGACCCCTACGTCAAAATGTGAGTGTGACAAATGTGAGTGTGACAAATATGAGTGTGACCTGCGGCCACCACGGCCCTGCTGTCCTCTCCCTGCTGTCCCCTCCCACCTCTGCCCGGAGCGGGAATTAATTGCTCTCATTAGGAGATGCAAATGAGGCCGTCACGGCAGCAGCTTGCCTCTGCCTGGAGCGTCATTCCCTGGCACTTATTTTGGCAGAGCTTCCAGGTGAGGTGGGTGCAGGGCTTGGTGGAGCGGGGCTGTCCCCGCTGGTTCAGCCCTGACTCACCACAGCTCCTGGTTTTTGGGGGGATGGCATTTTTCAAATTCTCTGCAAAGAAGGGGTGGCCATGGCGAGGAAGGACCCTGTGCCTGTCCTGCCTCCCTGTCCCCACTGTGCTGACTCAAACTTGGGGCACTTTCAGGGATATATTTGCAGAGCTATTGGGAAAAACCACACCTGGGAGACCAGGAATGGAGTTCAGCAGCAGCACACTTTCACCTTCTTATTTAATTGTTTTTTAGGGGTGGAGGTGTTTGTATAAAAATCCCTTCTTGCTTTTTTAGATGCCCATGGGAGGCTCAGTCCCTGAGCAACACAATTCCCATCGCACCCAGCCAGTTTTGGGTGTCCCCTGTGCCATTCACTGGAGATTGCATCTGCAGGGCTGGGATCAGAGCAGATAGAAAAGTGATGCTACTCAGTACAAGCCCTAATTTTTAAATTACGAACAAGATGTGGAACGTGTAGCGAGGAAGCAGAACCGATGTTTAAAGACACAGCACCAGCACAAACCCACAATGGATTGACTTTGGCCTGGCCCACGTTTTGGGTCCCCTCTCTGCCTGGTGACACTTTAATCTTTGCTGTCCAGCTCTGGTGCTGTGCTGCAGAATACCTGCAGGGAACAGCTCAAAGCTGCTCCCTCCTGCTCCCTTTTCCACACGGATGTGGTTCCTGTCTCCTGGAGAGGCTCTGGATGAGCAGGCTGGTCACACACTCCTGAGTGTGGACTGGTCCTGGGCTGGGAGTGATGGGTTTGGGGAGCATGTGTGCAGTGCCAGTGTCCCCTAGGGACTGGAGAGGGGATAATCGGTGCTCTCTGATTGCAGCCAGCAGCTGGCTCGGTTCTAAGGTGGGGAAATGCTGCCTCCTCCCAGCCATCCCCAGCATTTTGACAGGGGGGAGAGCAGGGGAGGAGGATCTGGAGGTTCAGGGGGCTCAGTCACCTACCTCACCCTGGCTCTGCTCAGGAGCTGGTCCTGCAGCCACAGATGTCCCCACCCGTGGCCTCCTGCTCTCCTCACTGGGACTCACTGGGCTGCTTCGGTCTCGTTGCAGTTACTTGAAACCAGATGAGGACAAGAAATCCAAGCACAAGACAGCGGTGAAGAAGAAAACGCTGAACCCCGAGTTCAATGAGGTGGGTTTGGGGTGGGTGTGGCTCTCACCCAGGGGCTTTTCTCAACCTCAGACTTAAAAGATAAAGAAACCCCACTTTAGTCACCGTGTGAGGGATTGGGGTTAGGATCCCCATGGGCAGCAAAGCCTGAGGAGGAGGATGGACAGCCCCAGCCCCTGTTTCATCCTGACTCTGCCTCTGCTCCCCCACAGGAGTTTTTCTATGAGATCAAGCACGGTGACCTGGCAAAGAAGACCTTGGAAGTCACCGTGTGGGACTATGATATCGGGAAATCAAATGATTTCATAGGTGAGTGGCACACTCCAGAGGGTGTCCTTGGCCTCTTTTTTATTTATCTTCACTGTGTGTGCCTCTCATTTTTCCTGCACTCCTCCAGCCTCCTGGTTTGTTCTCCATCCCCACATTCATTCTCGCTGGGTTTCGGTTCTGCTTTTATCCCTCTCCTGCACCTGAGCCTCTCAAGGAGCATCCAAGCAGGGAGAAAATGTGTCTCCCTCTCCCCTTCTGTTTTCAGATGTTTTCCTCTGAGTAAAAAACATCTTTAACAGGGAGGTTCCATTTATCTCTGTTGGATGTCCGGGCTTGTTGTGATTTTGTTGCTGGGTCCTGTGATTTATCACTAGCAAGTGCCCGGTACCTCTGACAGCTGCTGTGATTGCAGTGAGCCCTTGGCACAAGGGACAGGGGCACTGCCTGGGACAGGTCCCAGATCACAGCCATGAGGGGGTGGGGAGGATGGGCTCTATTTCACATCAGGTTGGATGCTGTGAGGATGCTGAATCACACGGCTCCCTCCAGCATCCCCTGGCATCCCTCGGCATCTCTCAGCATCCCTTGCAGGGCTGATACTCCCCCCCCCACCTCTCCCTCTCTCTGTCTCTCTCCCAAGGCGGAGTCGTGTTAGGAATTAATGCCAAAGGGGAGCGGCTGAAGCACTGGTTCGACTGCCTGAAGAACAAGGACAAGAAAATCGAGCGCTGGCACACGCTGACCAACGAGCTGCCAGGCGCCATCCTCAGCGACTGAGCCCCGTGGGGCCGCAGCTCCACAGCCTTTGGACTCCTCCCAGCTTTGGCTAACGGAGGATCCCGGGACAGCCAGGAGAGCAGGACACCCCACAGCAGGGCCTGGCTGCAGGGAAGCCCTTCCCAGGGGAGAAGGCACAGGTGGTTTGCTCCAGCGGCCGCTCCCGGCTCCCAAGGCTTTTCCAAAATGCCTCTTTGCGCCCTGCCACACTCACAGCCCCACTCTCGAGCATGCACGTGCACACACACACACACACACACAGGTGTGCACCCCTGCATGCACTGCAGTCTGGCTCCTCTCCCACATCCTGGCTCTACTCAGTTACCTTCTCGCTGCCTTGCAAGTCAGTGGCAACAATGAATGCGTCCGTCTGCGTCCGTGTGTCCGGCATCGGCAAAAGGCGTCCCTAAAAACACACAAAACCCAGAACTGTCTCCTCAAGGCAGCTTGTGCCATATCTCTGGTGGTTTGTCAGTCTCTGTGGTTTGGGCCTAAACAATCTTTTACGCATTTAAAGCTCCTCCGTTGGAATGATCGTGTCCCTGGTAAACCTGGATGGAGTGTTTGCTTTCCTTCCAGGAATGTTGTGCTCGTCCTCTCCAGTAACTCATGGGAAGTCAGCAGAGCTGTGCAGACCACGGCTTTCCTCCTGGGATCGGGCAGCCTCACGTTTGGGAGGCAAAATAAAAAGCTCAGTGGAGCAGCCTGGCTGTTCCTGCTTCCCAGGATCAGCAGCAGCCGCTCTCCTAATGAAACCATGCCATGCAGCAGCACGGCTGTTTTTCCAGCAAAGCCAGCCTTCAGGCTGAAATTTGGTGTCATTTTTCCCTTTTTCATCCCTTTCCAATTCATCCGTTAAATAATGAAGATGCTGAGCCTCGGGGCTGAGCTGGGGTTGTGTTTGTGGTTCGGCACGGCCATGAGGTTGATCCATTTTCTGCCTCAGACAGCATCCAAATCAAATAAATTTCTGTGTATGGCACAGTAATATTAATATGGCACACTAATAATATATTAATATCATCAATCCCAGATATCATCCTCTGTGATCCACCTTGGCTGGTCTCTTCAGCCTCGTGCCACCAGACATCTGGTGGGATGAGCTAAAACTTTCCGGGAAATGCTGCGCCATTCCCAAAATTTTTTGAAGCCTTTAAACAATGATTTCTTAGGAAGAGCTGCTCTTTCCCTACAAGTGTCAATCACCCTCAGCTTCCAAGCCCTGTGCACACGTTGCCAACTTCTTTTTTTTTTTTTTTCCTGGGAAGCAATGAAATCTCTGGAAGCCTACGTTTACTTTTCCCAGTGAGGATCGTGTTACGCCTTGTTTGATATGGGGGGGAGAAAAGATAAAAAACCAACATTCATAGGGTTTTTTTTTTTTAACAACTTAATATTTGTAATGCATCCTGCAGATATGCATGGATTTTATTGGAATGCTGGCAGCCTGTCAAGTCGGATGTTCCCACTAATCCTTTCTGGTCCAGCACCTTAAAACCTGGTTGGGATCTGAGCTTCCAGGGAAGCTCCAGGAGCACCAGGTTTGGCTGTGCCTCCCTTTTTCTGGCAAAGTTCCTTTCAATCCATCCTTTGTTCCAGCACCTGAAACTGGTTTATGCCTGAGGTGGAGTAGGACATGTGTGTGTGGGCTCCTTCACTTTGTATCCCGGCCTTTTCTAAGTGGACACTCCGTCCGTCCGTCCGTCCGTCCCAGCTGCATGCAGAGTTGGTGGTTGTCATGCCAGGCCTTGTGAAATGTTTGATACCAATGTTTTGCTACCATGTGAAGGCTGCAGAAACCGTCTTTCCCTGCATCCTGAGAGACTTTTGTATTTCAGTATTACCTATCTGTGTACTTTTGGTCAGATTTGTTAATATTTATAATGAGAACCGAACATAAAAAGGATAAAAAATAAAATTTAAAAAAAAAGAGGTTGATGCTGGTGCTGCAGCTTTTGAGTTTGGGGGATGGCAAGGATTTGGGGATGAATGGTTTTTAAACCAGAGCATTGGGGGCTGCTTGGCCCAATATAGCATAAATACTATATATGTACTTAAAAGTATTTATAAAAATATATATATGGGGATATCTATATATCTATATATGTCTATATCTATATAGATAGATGGAGAGGGAAAATACATATATATGGCCCAATGAAGTATATATATACCACATGTGTATTTATATTTATTTATGTTTATGTATGTATTTAGTTGCCTTGAAGCCCAGCCAAACCAGGGCACAGGGAATGATGTCCAGTCCCAGGTGCCAAGGCCGGGCTTACAGGAAACTCCAGCTGGAAAGCATGAGGAAAAAAAATATTTACTCAATTAAATGATGCTCTGTTCAGTCATCAGATTTTTGTTTAAGTCACTCTTTATCCCCTCGGGAATAAAGAGCTGATTATAAAAAGAGGGAGGGAGGGAGGGAGGACAAACCCTTCAGATTAAAATAAAGCTTAAGATATTTGAATGCCCAGCTGCTCTGGGGCACGTCAGACCCTCCTGCTCTATAAAGAGGCTCCGCGTTTGGGGAGGGTCACCTGCCCCAGGTGCTGCTGCTCCATGGACAGCTCCCAGGAGCCCCCGAACAACGGCACCCCAGGGCCTTTCGATGGCCCCCAGTGGCCCCACCAGGCCCCCCGGGCCATGTACCTGGCGGTGGCCGTGCTCATGGGCCTCGTGGTGGCCTCGGCCTCGGTGCTCAACGGCCTGGTCATCGTGGTGTCCATCAGGCACAAGAAGCTCCGCTCGCCCCTGAACTACATCCTGGTGAACCTGGCCGTGGCCAACCTGCTGGTGACGCTCTGTGGCAGCTCCGTCAGCCTCTCCAACAACATCAGCGGCTTCTTCGTGTTCGGGCAACGGCTCTGCGAGCTGGAGGGCTTCATGGTGTCCCTGACAGGTAAGGAGATGAACTCCACACCTGCCTTGGGCTTCGGCTGCTGCTTCTGGGTTTAGCAAAGGGGCTTTGGAGATGTTCACCACCTAAAGTCAATGCTTGCATGTTGTGAAACTTGTGTCCTTCAGCTCTTTGTTAGCGCGGGGAAGGGCTGGGGAGACTGTTGGGTGTGCCAGGTCACCACATATCCAGTCTTGGTCTTCACAGAGTGGGAAATGCCTCTTGGGGGCATGGGGAATCCTTGTTTGGGATGCATTTCATGGGTGCTGGGAGCTCTGTCAGCACTCATGGGGCTGGCTGTGTACCAGGGATAGGAAACTGCACGAAACCCCTCCTTGAGGACACTGTTGTTGTAACCATGAGGCATCACAGCCACCCATTGCCAACTTCATTTCTAAGGGCCAAATATCACAGCTCTCCCTGCTGTAAGAAAAAACATCCGACTTCTTGTTCAAACAACATTTTCTTGAACTAAATCATCATCTACCCAGTCCCAGCAGAGGCAGCAGAACCTGTCCCTGAGACACGACCCCTCCCTGTCCCCCCAGGCATCGTGGGGCTGTGGTCCCTGGCCATCCTGGCTTTGGAGAGGTACCTGGTGATCTGCAGACCCCTGGGAGACTTTCGGTTCCAGCACCAGCACGCTGCCAGTGGCTGTGCCTTCACCTGGGGCTGGTCCCTGCTCTGGACAACCCCACCACTCCTGGGCTGGAGCAGCTACGTGCCTGAAGGTAGGAGAGGTGACAGACTCCACTGTGTTGTCTTCTTGCATCTTGTTTTCAAGCCTGGGGTAGCTGGAGAGTGTCTGTGCCGGAGTTTAAAGGGCTAATGTCTCCTGTTAATATCTGCTGCTTGCCCAGCCAATAATCCTCTCCTGGAGGCTGTTCTTTGGAAGTTCCCCACCACAGGACACTCTGCAGCCACTCTTATCTGAGTCAGGATCTGCTCTGGCTGCTGGAGCAGCACCCAGCACACACCCAGCCCAAACCTGCTCTTGTAGGGGCTTGGCACAACTCCACAACAAATCACAGAGGGCATTTCACCAGCCAAAACCCCACCGTGCCTGATCTCCAGGCCCTTGGGGATGGAAAAGTGAGAGGTTCTTGGGTGCCATGGCTGTTTTGGAGCCCATTCCTGAGCCTTTATCCAAGCCCGTAACTGGGCTCATTCCCGACCTTTATTCCAGGCCTGAGAACCTCCTGTGGGCCCAACTGGTACACGGGTGGCAGCAACAACAGCAGCTACATCCTGGCCTTGTTTGTCACCTGCTTTGTGATGCCCCTCAGCCTGATCCTCTTCTCCTACACCAACCTGCTGCTGACCCTGCGGGCGGTAAGTGCGCCCAGCTCAGGTGAGTCCGCGCTGTTCCGCTCCCAAAGCGTCCCCATCGGCATGAAGGGCCTCAGGGCAGGTTTTGGCAGAGCTGGCACCTCCTGGTGCTGCCCTCAGGGCTCCCAAGGAATGGAAGTGCTGTTCCAAGCTGCTGACAGGCATCTCCCTCTGTCCCCAACTCCCCGCAGGCCGCGGCGCAGCAGCAGGAGTCGGACACGACGCAGCGGGCGGAGAGGGAGGTGACACGCATGGTGGTGGCCATGGTGGTGGCCTTCCTCACCTGCTGGCTGCCCTACGCCACTTTTGCACTGGTGGTGGCCACCAGCAAGGACATCGTCATCCAGCCAGCCCTGGCATCCCTGCCCTCCTACTTCTCCAAGACGGCCACGGTTTACAACCCCATCATCTACGTCTTCATGAACAAACAGGTGAGAAAGCTCCAAACAAACAAACAAGCAAACAAATCCACCACAGCTTCACTGGGGCTGCTGGAAACAGCTTAACAGCCTCAAAAAAACTGGAGGAACTATCTATCCTATCTGGAAGTGTGGCCACAGGCTCGATCCCGGGGTTGCTGTGTAAGCAGCAAGGATTTGGGGAATAAAATGGAAAGGGAGGGAGCAGCCTGCGAGCCCGAACAAGAGCTCATTTTCCGCTTCCATGGTTTTATGGGGTCAGGCAACTTAATGTTGGATCACAGGCTGCTCGTTGAAGGCACTAAGCAAACAGAATGAAACTTTTATTGTCCATAAACTGCAAAGAGTTGGGCTGGGAATAGACAGAGATCTTTCCCAAAATATAACCAGTGTCCAACCCGCCAAGTCTCGAGGTGACGCCAGGTTTCTGTTGCCACAAATAACCTGATCCTTCCTTCCCTGCCCAGTTCCAGAGCTGCCTGCTGGGAATGCTGTGCTGTGGTTACTACCCCCGGGGGCTGGGGAAAACCTCTCCAGCTGCCCCCAGTCCCCAGGTCGCTGCAGAAGGGCTGAGAAACAAGGTGACACCATTGCATCCTGTGTGACGGCTGCCACATCCTGCCTGCACCAGTGCCAGCTCCAGGATCTGCCTGTGCCACCCACAGGAGCACAGAAGGGATCAGGATGCAGCTGATGGGGGGCTCTCAGAGGTTGGAGAGGTCCCCAGCAAAAAAAAAGACATGACAGTGTCTTCTTGCTGGAGAGGAGCCATTCCATTATGGGAGAAACTGCAGATTTCCACTATTTCCTAAGGAACCCCCTCCCTCCCAGCCCCTCACCTTGGAGCCTTTCAAGAACACAAAATAAAATTTTTTTCCACAGTGCACAACATCCCAGGTTGCTGTTTGGCCCAGAGTTGGGTGGAACGTGGTCTGTCACCATCCCCAGACAGAGCAAGCCCTGCCTGCATTGCCTGGTCCTGTTGTGAAGTTCAGGGTGATGCTGTAAGTCTGGCATAAATCCAGCAGGAATGTTTAAGAGCCAACTGTGTTAATAAACACTAATAAATACTAAGCAGTTCATCTGTTTGGCTGACAGAGGGTTGGACAGAAAACACATCCCCTCCTGCTACCAGAGCTGGCACATCCCTCATGTCAAGTGCCACAAACATGGCTACAGAAAACCAGAAAAAAAACAATGCAAAGATACTAAGTTAATGTTTTTTTATAGTTAAGGCAATAGGAAAAGGTCTTAGTCCACTGATTTCCCAGCAAGGCTGAAAACACGAGTGGTAACAGGCCCTGAGGCACCACTGCCCATTAACAGCAAACAAAAAATGCCAAAGCCTGAAAGGATAAAATAAAAGATAAAAAACCTCCAGGAGGCTCTGCAGCTTCACACCTCATCTTGAATCTCAAATCTCAGTGTTTATCTACCCCAGCTGCAATCACATTTCTGGTTTTGGAGGCAGATTCTGTCATTTAGGAACCCAGGAAAGGCTTCTAAAGGCGATACTGAAGACAGCAAGTCGCTGAAACTGGGTTTCACCCAATTCCTCTGTCTCTAAAAAAGCCTGCCTGCCTTCAGAGTTGTCTTACAGGTTTTTAAGCCTGAACCCTTGAATTGCTTTCAAAATGAGGCGATCCACAGCCAGGCACCCCAGCAATTTGCACTGGGCTGGAGAATGATGAGATCTGGGAGACTGAGGGGTTTGTTTTTTCTCCACCTGAGATTCTCTGCTCCAAACCAAGAACAAAACAAAAATCCCCAAACCAGCCCAGTACAAAGGAATGAAACACGTTGGATGGAGCTTGGGGTGGAATTGAATTATCTTTATGATCCCTTCCGACCCAAACCATTCCATGATTCCATGACCTGGTGTGGGGGGACAGGACACCAATCCCCATCCCCGTGTCTCAGCCTCCCTCTCTCCTGCTGAGCACAACAGCTCAGCTCACAGGGCTCAGAGAGGAATTAGAACAGCTCAGTATCACTGTTTTAATTTAATTAATTGGGCTTTCATTCTCGGGGAAGCTGAAAAGCAGCATTAGATGGGCCCCTCTGATCTCCTCTGCTGTCTTGCACTGGTCCTTGTTTAATTGTTCCTGTTAATTACAGCTTTTGTGCCTTTGCTTTATGTTATCAGGATGATTTACATCCATGCTAAACTTAAATCTGGGAAAGTACAAGCAGCTGAGAAACTGAAGTCTCTGTTGTGTTCTGGCCCCGATAAGGAGATCAGACAGGCTATGGGGCTACTTGAAAGGCCCTCCACCAACAGAAATAAAAATTCTGCACATTAAGATTAAAAAAAGATAGGGAGATGGTTCACAGTCTGCTCACCATTTGGTCCCACAGATAAAATAGAACAAGAAATGCAGGAAGCTGAGGAGATTTCACATGTTGCAGCCCAAAGTGATGGATAATTCTGTGCGTGTGAAAACGCTTGTGTGCTGCTCTCCTCCACAACACTGCTGCAGCCCCACAGGCTTTAGCTACTTTTTTTTCAATTGAACAAGGCTGAAACAAAACAAAAACACTGCCCAAAGTGAGAGGAAATTACCCTCAGTTCTGAGTCATGAGCCGCCAAGGACAGGATCACACAATAAAAATTTGCAATTTAACTTTTGCGCTCTCTGTCCCTGCAGGTAACACAGCCCCAGGGCCATGGGGAGCAGGATCTTGTTCCAGCAGCTCCTACCAGGAATAAAAATCCTTCTGCCTGGAGCACAGAAGTCCCACACAGAGAATCCAGGTTGGTACAAGCCTGGGTTAGAGAATATGAAACCTTTTTTGGGACAGAATTGTGTCACAGCCTGGGGCGAGGCCTGTTCTAGGCCTTGCTGTTATCCTGAGGCACTGTCACTGCCACAACAGGACAAACACATGAAAGATTTTTATTTTCTCTTGATCTATCCTCAGAAAGCTCCCCCACCTCTGCAGTATCCTCCCTGGATACTGCAACTGGATACTCTGTCAGCATCTGGTTGTATCACAGTCTGATGATGGGAAGCAGCGTTAAAAACAAGTAAAAAACCCAACAGAACAACCCCAAAAAAGAACCTCCCAAACCAGAAAAAAACCCACATGGCAGCACAATAACCTTGGAAACTTTTATTAGTGTTGCAAAACCAAATTAACAGGTACAGAACTGGAGCATTTCCTTGCAAAAACAGGAATGAAGATGCAAAACTTGGCACACCCAGATGTACAAAAACCAGCTCAAATCCCTGTGTCTGTCACACAGGGAACAGGACAACCTTCACTCCTGCACCTGAACAGTATTTATCACAAGAAATGTTAAATATGAAGTTGCTGTGCCCATCAAAATTCTAATCCAAAACTCAATTATATCCAGGGATTTTTGTGGGTTTTTTTTTTTTTTTTTTTTGGATGAGGCCTACCAAAAATGGGGTTGAATTAAACATCAGGTATCTTCATAACAACCACATTTTTTTCACATTCTTGTCTGATGCTGGCAGGGAACATATTGCTGCACTTGCAATCTCTGGAGAACACTGCCTTTTCCTCATTAGCTTTTTGCACAGCAATTAATCCCTTTAATCAGTCAAATCAGTTCAACACTAGATCACAAAAGCACTAAGTAAAGAGAAAACAAGAAATTACCTTGTTAAATTTAATGAGCAAGGAAAAACAGACACTACATGGGCTGTAACACTCCAGCATGGAAACATTTCAGTGCCTGAGCACCACCAGCAGCCCACAGAATTACAATCATTTTGTCTTTAATGTGAAAACTGCATAATGCAACAGAGCAAGAAATTCTTTAGCTTCTGAAAAAGTGCACATGCAGAATAAAAACCAGTTTCATAAGGATGTGACAGTAAAAAACAGTTCCATTCTGCAACACTGACACTGCCTGGGCATGCAACAATGGCATAAACCAGTACAAACCATATCACAGCATAGAGCATTAGATTTTCTTCTGTACCTGCTGCTGTTAAAGGAAATCTGAGCTTTACAGGTACTTGTGTGGCCAGAAAAGGGCTGTAATTCACAGACTAAACACCGTGCAAGCAGCAGCAAGCAGGTGATGTGTAGAATTTATTCACTCTGTGTTTTAATCATGGAGAGAGCTCTCATCCAAAACAATTATCCTGCAGGGGACAAAAAAAAAGGAGGGGAAAAAAGGTTATGCAGTTGTTTTTTTCTGATATAAAACTACCAGTTGAAGGGAATGGGACTTCATACTGCCTCTTTTTCATGGAAAACAGGAATGCAGCTCATGCAACACATAAATTTCTACCACAATTCCAGTTTAACTCACAGAGAGCCTCACCTGAAGGGTGGAGCTGGAGCCAGCTGCTGCTGGGGGTGGGGTTTCTGATCCTTGGGGTGCTCGTCTAAAAAACAGGGAAATTCAGCTCAGAATGTGAAAGCCACACAACACTCCAGAGACAGCAAGTGAATCAAGTGCTCCAGGTTTTTCTGCTTGATTCATTCAGCCACATTTGGAATCAGAACCCAGCCCCAGCTCTGGTGCTCCTGGTGCATCCCACAGGAGCCTCATCGTCATCAGAAACCAATCCTGATTTCCATCCCTGAAGCCCAATCCCAGCTCAGTGCTGAGGTCTGACAGAAAACAGGGGCACAGCTGCAAATGCTGTGCAATAACAAACACACTGATGTCACCTCCCAGACTTCTACATTTAAAAACTACCATCAATATTTCCCAAAGTCACCAGAGATTTGGGACATTTCAAACTTTGGGTGCATCCAGCAGCTCTACAGACCAAGAGCACCTGCTGAAGTCCCTGCACAGCTTCCTGGTGCTCTGCCTCCAGCCCAGGCTCCGCTCTCCTCTACTCCATTCTTCCTTTCAGCATCTTCTGGATCCTGCAGGCTTGCAGCCCTTGAATGACAGAGTTTTGTGTATCATCCTCGTTTTTGTTTTTTTTTAACAGGATGAAACAGGAAATTCTGATGCCAAACACAAGAATGTCTTATGTTCCTTAGTGAGACAGAAGTTAGGGATGACTTATGGTCACTCACTGTGGAGCTGTTCAGAGTTCCTGGGCTCTGATCTTTAGTTCTAAGAGGAAAAAGGGTTATTTGGGATACAAATTTTTACCTTAAAATGATGTTTAAATGACTTCTGCCATGTTCTTCAAATTTCCTAATATACTGACATGAAAGCAGAACCATTTTCACAAACTCTTCTTTATAAAGAGCTTTCATGAGTCTGTTCTCTTAATGCACATTTTTTCTACCTCAGAAAATTCTCCCATTTTGTCAAATTATTTCTGGTTTCTGTGAAGACCAAGCCCTGCCTTCCAAGCCTGATGAAGTATTTGCTTTCTACCTACAGGAAACTGTATTAACAAAACATTCTTTTCCCTCTCAGTTTAGTAGGTGAGTTCACATTGATGTCACCAGGCAAGTTCCCTGACACTCCACTCCCTAAGGAGTCACAGCCCATTTTCTGAGCAGTGCTGCCCAGATCTGTACACATCACACAAAATAAACCCTTGAACACAAATATAAATTATCAGCTCACCCAAGAGTGAGTCCCCGAGGTTGTTCTTGGATCTCCCCATCTCCAGGAACTGCATGGAGCATTCTTTCCAAAATATCATCGAGGCTGGAGTGAGCTCTGTTAAATAAAAGATTTAAAAGTGATGGTGACAAAGCTCATGCTGCAAATTTCCAGATAAAACAGTCACAATTATCAGGGTATTTAAAGCTTTCTGTAAGCTTTGAATCTTGTTAAAATAAAAATAAAACCCCAAAATTTTACATCTTTGTAACTCAAAGCCAAACACGCCTTCCCATCCTTTTTCATACCTTTCTGTATCCTCTGCTAGATTAAATGACTCCTTAGTCCATAAACTCTGATTTGTCTTCTCATTTCTCTCAGATTCTTTTTCTGACTCTCTGTTTTCCATTTTAATTTGATCAGGAGCTGTTCACATAAACAGCAAGATTTTAGTATCAAAGGAAGACAATAAAGACATTAAAATGTTGTTTTCTTTACTGCACTTGAGGAATTTCCAGTTGCCCACTTCTCAATCACTCTTTCCCCAGTGGCCTGATTTTCTGCCAGTTACACAAAATCCCATTACCTGCAGTCAAAGGTGGCCAGCAGAATAAATATTTCACTCCAACACATTTCCAGATTCACAGGACTCAACATTTTGTTTCCCACTGAAATCAAAAATGTATGTGGAAAGGAATCTTTAATCTTTCCCCTTCCAATCTCAGATATGGGAGAGAAATCAACGGGAAACCTGAGGATGGGAGCTTGGTTAGCCTATTTATCAAAATCCAGTGATTTTCCCTCAAAGACAGATTTATCAGCAAGTTCTGATCCCCACAGAAATTAGGGTTAAGGTTGGGTTGAGGGTTGAGAGAGTTAAAGACCCTACAGCTGCACGAACACTGGGCTGGAAAGGGCATCCCATGGTGATCCCAGCAAGGCCCCAGCATTGCTGCTCCTCCAACTTTCTGATCTGGAAATTCATGGTGATGGGGTTAGACTTAGGCTTAGCCTAACAGGGAATATTTCAGCCCCTTCTGCCGGGCTGAGCTAAGCAGGAGGCACGAGGCTGCCACAACAAACGGGAGTCTGAAATAGCTGTGCTTTATGCAAAAGCACAGTGATTGAGCAGCCAGCAAGAGTCTGCTGCAGTCCTCTCCACCTAAAAACAAGCTCCAGTGAACTTCCATCCTTCAGGATAAGATTTAACAAAGCTGTGGGATAACCAAACATGTGCCAGCATCATTCTCAGTGACTGTGCTATTTAGCTTTTTACAGACTTAACTCATGTTCTGCCTTTTTTTTTGTCTTTCTTTTTTTTTTTCACTGCTGCTCACTTTGTGACTCATTGAGGAGAAAAAAAAAGCACAGCCTATAAACATTTAGGTTTTCTGCTCCTCTGACACGACTTGTTGTACATCTAAAAATGATTCCCACTTTGCACCATTTGCATTTGCAGCAGCACAAAGATTCACCACTCTGCTGTCTTTGTAACAGAGCAGGAAATACAATATTCATTACCCCAGTGGAAGCTATTTTCTTACTCTGTGAAATCAGAGGCATTATCTCATGCTGGAGAATTAGGAACATTAACAGGTAGGGTGCACTGGCCACTTTCTGAACTGAATCACCCTCCCAGAATGGAAACTTCAGTGGTTTTGACATCACCTGCCCACCACCTCTCCTTCTGTGGGTGTTGTCACCTGTGTTTCAACACAGCCCAAGCTACAGTGGCATAATAAAAGCAGAAAATTAATTCTCATGGTTAGACCTGCAAACCTCCCACAGCAGCTCCCCGTGGAGTTCGGAGGGAACGCACAGGGAAAGGCAGCAAACACTGGTGGGGGGGACCAAGCTAAAAACTGCAGTTTATTGTCACAGCTGAACACACAGTGACAAGGACTCAGACTCATTTTGCAGCACAGCAAAAGGAATTTTCTATTTTTGATCTCTACATTGGGACTATTAGCAACTAACCATTCATTTGCACTCCAGAGTCTTGCAATCCCATCCCTTTCAAGTCTGGAGAGAGGGAATCTTGCTGCTTTAAGTGTTCTGTTAAAAACAGCATTATTTCCATATTTATCTTGGTTGGCTATACACTAAAGTACCAGATGACTTTATGTACCCAACTCTAGAGGAAAATCTGTACATGAGTTATAATTATTTTATTTATTAACCTACAAACTGCCCCTGACCATCATCAGTGGCATCACTGATGATGCCAATCTCCACGGGTTCTTGTTTTGGTGAATGAGGAAATAAAAATAAGCTCAGGATGTGTCTGGGTGTCTCATTTCTGAGAGAGCTGCGGACATTTTAATTATCCCAATGTCTGGTGTTAATTTAGGAAGAGCTCAATGAGGAATAAGGAAAGCAAACTCTTCTCTAACATCCTCCCAGTGAAAAAAAGGCAGAGTTTTTACACTTTCTGCCTGGAGATGTGAGTACAAAAAGAAATGTAAATCACTGAGCTCTGCACAGACACCTGGGGGGGTGCAGCTGCCTCCTCTAATGGGGAACATGAATTGCTCCAGGACACCTTTGAAAAATTCAGTGTACACCAAATTCCTCTCTGTGTTCAACTCCACCTGCACTCAGTGTGCTGTCAGCAGCAGCAAGGAACCACTCAGTGCAATGCAGAGGCTTCAAGAACTGCCAGTTATTTAAGCTGTTGATGCCCAACTTCCTAATCATTGACTGCAACTAATTTGGAAGCTCTTGTGTATTTTGGCAGTGAATTGTTTGGGAGAAATCCTGATTGAGCACAGCTGGAAAGCCTCCCACCGTTTGGGGTGAAGTGCCTCTTACCAATTTCATCCAGCAGCTCTTGGGCTGGTGAAGGCAGCTCATCAATGGTGGGGGGAGATGCCTCTGAGAGTGCTGAGACAGAGAAAAAAAAGCATTCTAGTTAATTAGCAGTGATTAATCCTTAATAACTGTGACATAGGCTTACACTCTGATAGCATCTTGCTTACATATTTCATTTAGCACGAGCCTGGCTCATTCACATTTTATCGAATTTCCTTAAATAATTCCATAATGGAAAAATCATTTCGAGCCAGACTCGCACATTCAGCTCTCAATGCTGTATCAGAATTTGGAGGCCAGGAATATTTACACTTCAAACAGAGGTTGATTTAGAGGCCAGAGTTCTTGGTCTGCAGGTGCAAACACAAAATCCACAACCCAATTAGCACCAGCAGTACACGGTTGAGTGCAAAGCGATTTATCCCTCTAAAAAGTGACATCCAGGAGCAAAAAAAGAAGGGGAAAAAAAGGGAAAAATAATTAATAAACTGCAAAATTTCCTTTCAAGTTTGTTTCTCTGTTTATTGAACAATTTATTTTGGCTGGGGCTGGCTGGGATAAAAGACTTACCAGGTGCCTGCCTGGTGTTTCTCAGGGATGAAGCAACTGGTGGCAACCCAACCTGTGTGAGATCAACCAGAATGAAACACAAGAAGGTAAATTGAAAAACTGCAGGTCTTCAATCCTCTCCTTCAACATCCTAAATCTAAAACGAGGCAGAACCTTCAATTAAAGCCTGAGCTGACCATTAAGTTTTAAACTAAGCTTTTCAATGTGTTCAGAATATGGAACTAGAGTAAGATTGATGTGTCAAAAATTTTGCTTGGGCTGCTGTGCACTCCTATTTTAGCTTTAAGATACCATCAGCTACATAATCTTTATTTCAATGCTCTGAATGGACAGTTGGATGGGAATTTTCTGACTGGACAGGTCCAAGATTTCTTCAGTTCCCATTCTCTGCTTGGAATCTTTCATTATTAAAGCCAGGACAAAAATTAAAAGCCCCCCAAAATTAAGAATTTGTAACCAGAGGCAAATCCCCACTGCCCCCAAAATGGAAATATGCACTTAATTCTAGAATAAGATTTTGGATAAGAAGTGACACCATCGGCAGAGCCACTCAGGGCAGCTCTGCCTTGTAAATGAATTTAATGAATTCCAAGTGTTCTGGCCCAGGAGCAGCACGACACAGAGCTGCCTGTGCCAGGTCAGCCACACAATGAGCACTCCCTGCTGTCCTGCCTGAGCAAACTTTGATTTCATCTTTAAACGACAACCCCAGCAGTGAAAATAATAAGAAAAGTGAAAAGGCAATTATTTTATACAAAACTGTCTGCAAAGACAACTGAGATAATGCTGTGTGGCTCGGGAACACCTTCAGTGCCAAAAAGATGCCTGGAAATCACTGCAGTGACCTTGGAAACTTGGCACTCCAAAGGGAGGGGGTTTGACAGAACAGAGCTGATGAGATTGGGCACATTTGATGTGCAGGAAAAGGACAAACCTCTGATAAAAGGGCTCATTCAAGCCAAGCTTTTCACAGGTTTTTATCACTTCGGTGTTCCAACATTCCAAAGGCTGGGAAAGGACAATTCCTTAGAGCCAGAGAAGGGATGGAGGGCAGGGAAGGGCCACTTGGAGAGCGGCCAACATTTAGGAGCAAAAGGAGCCCAAATCTTTGTATAATCAGTGGCAGCACTGCCTTGAAATCAATCAGGACTTTTATCATTTTATCAACAGAGCCACGATTCCAAAATACTCACAGCGACCCACAAGCATTTCTCTACTTGCATTTATTTTTAGGAAAAGTATTTTCAAAAATATTTTTAAGGAACATCAAACGAGTATTTAAAGTAACTCATGGCACAAGTTATTTTCTGACTTACAGGCTCTTTCAGTCCAAATGGGCAAACTCTTGGAGCCACCACTGGAATTTCCATGCTCCTCTCCCCTTCACAGGCTGTGGTGAAAGTATTGAACACTGTGGGGGAGGTCTCTTGAGAGTCATAAAAGGAAGAATCTGAAGAAAACTCACAGCAGTGTTTGTATTTCTCAAGGGCTATTGGAACTTTTTCTTCTAGAATTAAAAAAAAAAAAAGGAGAGAAAAAAAAAGAAAAGACAGTGAAGCTGGAGAATTATTTTTGGAATTTTTGCATCTCTATCACATTTCAACAGAAGCAGAAAAACGTTTAAAGGGAACAGGCACCTGCACAAGAAACTCTTGAGAAACTGTTACCCATGAAAGAGCAATCTGATAACCCAGGAGTTCCACCTCAGACAAAACTTTGCCAACTGAGAAATTTCAGCCACTGTTACACCAAATTAATGAAGCACAAATGCTAATTCATTACCCTTAAGCACTTCAGTTAAACAAACGTTTATCGCCTTATTTAACTTCTTTTCAACACTCAAACCATAGGGAGTGCTTATTAAATTGCCTTTAAATGCTGAAATCCACGGGTATCAGTTCAAATTTCAATGATTTAAACAATTTCTGATTTATGAAGGCTGCCAAGTAAATATCTTCCAGAGACCTTTCAGGCAGGGGGTTTTTTTTCTGCTGTGCCCCTGTAAATTGTCCTTTAATTCAATGTCTTTGGACAATGGGATTTCAAACAGGAACAGCAGCATTTCTTGTGGTTACTCACTGCAAGCCTGACATTTCTGCACGGTGTGAGTGGAGCTTCCATGATTCACCTTGATGATTTTACCATCAAAAAGTCCTGGCAGAAAGGTCTGGCTGGCACAGAGAGGTGAAATCATTCCCTGTGAATCCTCTTTTCCCCTCCCTGCATTACCTGAGCCCAGGGGGGTGCTGACACTGGTGGGAGCGTGGCTCAGCCGAGGTGTTTTACACTCCACACCCCTCTGGAAGTTCTGCTCGCAGGGGATGCTGGACAAATCCTGAATATCTGCCACTGATCTGAATTATTGAGAGATGTTCTGACAGTTAGAATGGCCACTTCCTGCACCTGTGAATCACCAGATCCTGCTATTTTCAGAGTCTTGAAATTTTAATTTCGTGCAGTCTTATCTAGTTCACTGGAATGGAGGGAGATGTTCCCTTTGAAACTTCCCACAGGAATCTGGGAAGGCCCAAAATCACCATCTTCAGGAACGTTGCAGAGGCAGAAAAGGTTAATTATTTGCTTCCCCTTCCTTTCCAGGATTTCTTAAATAATCCCCCTATAAAACCAGCTCAGGAAGCTGCCTCCAGAAAGGGCAGGAAATACAAATGTGAACCAAAAGGTGGAAAAAACTCCCAAAAGCCAAGGGAAGTCCTCAAGGGTTAACAAAAATTAATGGGTCATTAATTAAGACTAAATCTAGGTCTTGAGAGCATTTAAAAGAATGACTCTGATAAAGTGAGACTGCTGAAGATCTGCACAGGCACTGACACACACCCAAGTGACAAAAATGAAATCCAAATTAATCAAACCAACATTTTGGGGAGATACACCCTGGATTACATCATCCTCAAAGAGCCATGGAAAGAACAGACACCTCCTGTAATCAGTAATTACATGCAAATCTCCATTAGCTGTAAAAATAAATTAACGTTATTAGTTGAGTCACAAACATATTCTGCTGGGTTTTTTTTTTCCCTGAGAATCACAGGACTATTTCTGCAATAAAATTTATTTGGCTCCACACGAACTATTTGCTCTTTAAAGTGATTTTATTTTCCCTGTGCCATATGGAGAGAAGAAACGAGGAATCCTCACACTTTAATGGGAAGAAGCACAGCCAGATTAACACCACGTTAATTACTTAGGAATATGAAAATATTTCACACTAAGGACAACTCATTTACACCAATCTCACAACTTTTCACAGGAAAACACTCTCCCAATGCTCTGGGGAGTTTTATCTTGGTCTGTCCCATCTCCCTGTCTTGCACCAACACAGAATTTTGCAGTTAATGACCAATTTGCTGAAGTTTTGCTCTAAAATGTGGCTCTTACACATCTTTTTCTTGGCATTCTTCCTGTGGCTCCCACAGTGTTGCTTCTCGTGCTGCATCCACACTGAAATGAGGGAGGAAAGGTCATTTTCACCCTCAGAAAATGATGGAAATAGAAGGATTTGGTTTCCTTTCTCTCAGGAAGTTTAAGCACTACCTTCTCTCTGAGGTAGACTGAAGCTTTTAAAAATTATTGCCTAAACATGGACAGCAGTAGGAGAAAAAAGTCATTTTCAAGAGATTACGGATTTGTTTTCAGTAAGGAGAAAACTTCGAATTGACATTTGCAGCTTCAGAACAAAGCTGAAATTAAATAAAACAAATCAAGATCTAGGAATACACATCACTCCATTGTTTCATCATCCTTTGATCTGTCTCAGACTGTGATGAGCCCACCCAAGGTCAAAGAGGATTAGGCAGATGCTCAGAGAGCAACATCCCCTCTGTCCTGCTAGCAAAGGTTCCTAAGTGAAGGGAGCAACCAAAACCATTCTTTTTCATCCCAAAGCCAAGTGATTTCCACTGCTGGTGCCTCCCTTTGGCCCAGGGAACTCAGCTCCTGTGAGGGGAGGAGGGAGCCCAGCACAGGGCTCTGCCCAAATATTCTCCATGCTGGTAAAATACAAAATTTACAGGACAAGAAACCTTCCTGTTTTTCAGAGGAGACAACCAAATCTCCAAGATTTCAGAGACTGCCAAATCTGATGTTACCCCCAGGCAAGATCCAGTGAATGTTCCTGCACTGGGCTGGGCCGATCCCATGGGAAGGGAGAAGGCAGGATCTTCATTGCACTTGAGCTCCACAACCAAAGCACAACAAAATTAAAGCAGATGACTGAAGCCTTAATTTGAATTATCTTTGCTCTGTTTAAGGACGTGGTTTATCAGTGGAAAAGGAATTCTGATATGTACATGGCTTTTTCCCCCTATTTTAGCTCCCTCATTAAAGCAAAAAACCCCCACCAAACTCTGCAAAAGACAAAAACCCCTTGAGACCAGTGAAAAGCCCTTTCAGTATTTCCTTGGCAAGGAGCTGAGTTATGTAGATAATCATTAAAAACCACCACTGGCATCTCATTTGAATATTAGATATGTAAGCAGAATTAATGAAGAGAGCACACTTTATAAGCTAATTCATGCCTGGAGGAACAATGAAAATCAGTCTCTACCTGGCTACAGGCACTTGGCTCAGCTGATTCACTCCCAGCTTGTTACTGCCACAGCTCCGTGGGCTTGGGCTGCAGAAGGGTATTCTTCCTCCTGAATACAAATAACAAATGTTCCCTGTTACTGGCTTTTGCAAGTACAAAAGAAAACAACACAACTCATTGAGCAGGAAATTGCAACTTTATTAAAATTCTTTTTCTGGTTTTGTTCGAGTTCTTGCGACCCTTGTTGTTATCGAGAGACAAATGTGTTTTAAAGATGCATTTTCATAAACATGGCACAGCTGCCAGGCAGTCACTGAAGCACTGGGGAATATCACAACATTTACAAATCTGAGCTAAAAGAGACAAGAGAGTAAGGAAACAACAATGACTCCTCCATTATTCTGCACACGCACTCTGTCAGCTCTCACTGTTTTTAAGCCCAAGATCCTCCCAGCAATGAGAATATTAATGTGTAAATACAACTCTAATTCAGTTTCCAGCACCACAGCAAGTTGCATAAAAAGATTAAACTTAGCCCCAGGATAAAAATAAAAAGGTTTCAAATAAGTTTTTGTTTTGGCTTTTAAACTGAAACACAGCAAGTACATCAACACTGCATCCGGAATGATTTCAAACCCAAATCCTGAGTGTCCTGAACTCTCCCAAAAATAAGGAGGAATAAGGCATCAATTAAACCTGAAGAATGAAGGTCCAGTCCTGTGACAGGAGAGCTGCTGGCAAAAATATCAATGCAACCACTCTGTGTCCCTGTCTCAGAAGTGCTTCAAGAAAAAGGGCATTTACCTGGAGCCTGAATTCCTGATCCTGCATTTCCAGGTAATTTCTGTAAAAATCCTTCACAAATATCTTCTGCTTTGCCCTCAGTGTTTGAGGTCTGGAAAGGGAAAGGAATTAATTAAATTTTTGACAAAGAAGCTGCAAAGGGCAGGACAACCCTCCCAGGATGATGTTCCCAACAATGAGAGTGAAGAGAGAAACTTTTCAGGAGCTCATCAAACAGCTCAGATTGGATTTAAAAGTAATACAGAAAAGTTTTGCATCTTCCAGAAATTAATGAAGATTAATTTGCTTACTCTTATCAAAATCTTTATTTGCAGGTACTATTTCAAAAGAAAAGAATAACAATTAAAAAAAAAAATCTCTCATTTTCCACAGCTCTCTTCAAACCAAATGGGAGCACAATTAAACCACGTGTTGTGGAACTTATGTCCTAAAAATGTTATTTTTACCTCTGATTCTGAACTTCCCTCAAGAGCAGGAGGAAGGAAATAATCAGGAGTGAAGAATTCTTCAGTGACATCAGGAGGTGAATTAAGGGAACAATGTAATTCCCTTGAATGTCCCTGTGAAAGACATCATCACCTGAGACGATCCCAGTAACAAATACACACTTCAGCCAACAAAACACTGAAATTCTGAAATTCTATTTAATTTGTTCACCGACTTTCAACCCACCTCCTGCTCCTCGAATTACCTCGGTGGTTGACAGAACAGAACAATATAAAAAGGGGGAAGGAGGAGGGGAATTGTTACTCAGATCAGCACAGGATGCAACACCAGGCTAAACTTTTCCACGGATAAGCAGCTGCAACTAAATTCCTTGGGTTTCTGTACATACTCTAGAGAGATTCTCAGCTTGCTGAGGAAGGACTGAACTCTTATGAATGGCTGTTCCAGACTCTGCTTGTTCATCTGGTGCTGGGGACTGGCAGCTCTTCCCTAGGATGTCAGAATGGAATAAAATTATTAACCAAAAAAAAAAAAAAAAAAGTGATGTGAAGTGAGTGATCTGAGGCACTGCTGGAATATCAGTGAGAGCAGACAGTGACACTAATTGTCTGTCAGGAGCACGGAGAAATAATGACATTTAAATGCTCACCTCGTTAATTAATCTAAGCAGGGGAACTTTGCCCTGTTCCTTTGTCCACAACTTTTTCAAAAGCTTTGCCCACTGAGCTGCTACAGAAGAAGCAGCTGTGTGAGACTGGAAGAAATAAAGTGTGAAAGCACACTCAAGGGTCTGAAAGCTTTGGGTTTCTCATGCTGATAACAACAATCAGTAATGGTGAAGGTCTCCAAGCTCTCATTCCCTCCACCTATTAACACCTAATACTCATCTCTGTTTATGCCCATCAAGGAGTGACAGACCTGCTCTGAGATAAAAACTCTGGAAGACAGAATGGACAATTCTTTGGAAAAATCACAGAAGCAGAAATCTGATTGGAAATGGAAAAAGACAAAAAGAGAACAGAGTATTTTTTGTTTCTCAGCCTCACCTGTAGAACTCCTGAGTGAGGGCTCCGGATCACTCTCCCCAGATTCAGTTCTATCCTCACTGCCCAGGTCCCAGGGCTCAGCAGCATCACCTGGCTGCCACCTGCACCTCTGCTGCTCGTGACTTTCTGGAGCTCTAGCAGGGACATGCTGGGAGGGTTCCTTTACACTTTCTGCTTCACTTTCAGACGTGCATTCACTGGCAGGGTATGGACAGCTGAGCCCCAGCCGTCCTGAGGCCACTCTCCGGGCCATTTGCTTTACTTCAGCTACACGAAAAGAACAAAATTACCACTTCACACCACAGAACCTGGACCTTCAAAGCATCCCCCGTGTTCCATTGTGCCTGCAGACTTGGAAATGCTGAAGTTAGAGCTGGTATCAGGACAGCCTTTGTCATGGAAAGAGCTAAACACTTCCTTCCATTTTAAATAAAGCTTAAAACCTGCACAGATTGATATGGACAAGTCTCTACAGGAACCAGGTTTGTTAAGTTTGATTCTCTATTATCCATGCCCGTGCTGCCATCCACTGGGCACTGCCATCCTGCCCTTCCTGAATCCACACACAGCCCCAAACCAGGCTAGAAATTCCTTCAGCTCCACAAACCAAACCACCTCAACGTGCCTGGGATGATTTTATGCCAGGAATGTGCAAGACAACGGGATCCCACTCACTTGGTTTCCATCCAAGAACGACCTCATGGAGCTTCAGCACTAAAGGCACAGAGACCTTCCCTCATGTGTTAGGGTTTAATGCACTGCACTGCAGCAACATTTCTGATATTAATGCTGAGTTAACACTGATTTAACACTGACTTAACACTGATTTACTCACTCCTCCATTCCGACTGCATCACCCTCCTCTTCTCACTGTTTTTTTTGCTGCAGAACTCAGCCCTTGGTTTTGGATAGCACCTGCAATAAATGGTTGTGAAATGCACAAACTCCTTCAGAGCACGAGCATATTGTGTCAAGTATTCTCCAGCCGGGAAAAGGCTCCAAGTTGTTTTAACCTTAATTAGAGCACGTGTGCTCTCAGCCTTTTAACAACCCGGCAGAACCAGCAGATTGAGCTGCCAGAAGCTTGGAAAGCACCGACAGTTATGTGGGTCTATTACAGATTAACCAGATTAAGCTGTACACTCATCTCTGCATCTCAGAGCTGTCGACTGCCTTCAGCTGCTGCAGCTCCAAAACCACACCATGGATGGTGTGGGGATTGTTTTATTGAGGTGATCTCAATTTTAGACCTGGACAACAACCACTCTCCCACCAGAGTTCACTCCCTGACCATCACTGACCATGTCAGCACCTGGAATATTTCTGTTCTAACCTTTAGCAACAGGTCTTTCTGATCCAAACAGGTCATGAATCCATTTTAAAACTGCAACAGTTTTCCTGATTTGACCCAAACACTGAAGGAGGGGTCTGTCCCCCTCTCTCCAAGATTAATCTGCACAAGTTTTGCCAGGTAATTTTAACATGTGCTTTCCAATCATGCTTAGAAATACAAAGAGATGACATTAAAAGCATTTCTACTGGGAATTGAAGGAGGCTGTGCCCAGAGAGGAGAACCACCTTTATTAACACCTTCCCAGACTGCTCTCCTTAGGCACTGGTGCAGTTTTGGACCACTGACCTCCATCCCAGAGGCATGTGAAATCTTTTTTAACACCAGTCTTTAACACAAACTGCCCTGTCACAGCAGCTCCCCAGCAGCTCTGCAGCTGACAATGACTCACAGCAGGCTCCTCTCTGTACAGATGGTTTTTGGCTTCCTGAGAAACATTTAATGCCAGCCTTGATCCTGATGTGCCTCCTTCTGACAGTGTCTCTCTCCAGATGAATCTGTCAGAATTAACTCTTCTATGAATAAGATCAAAACTCACCACTTCTCCTCTTCCCTTCTCGCTGCAGGATGTGAATCAGCTCCTCTCTGACACTGCAAGTTGAACCTTTCTTGGCATCTCGCAGACACGTGTGGGAGTAAATGCTGAAATGAGTCCAACAAGCCCTGATTCAGCACACACTGGGCATTCTGCTAATTACTGGCTGAGCTGTCTGTGAGGCAGCCTAAGAACAGGACAGCAGAAACTTTATTGCCCAAGTTGTATTTTAGCTGCTCTGCTTAGGAAAAAGGACACCAGCTCCAGGCCTCAGCCTAGCAAAAACCCTGCCCTGCATTTATAGGAGGTTTCAGGTGCAGGCAGGCAATCAAAATATGCAGCTTCCAGGAGGGATGAGTGGACCTGAATGACTCAAGATTATCCCCACAGGAAATACATACTTGAATTTCTCTCTTTGTCTTTAGTCTATGTATTTAATAATGAAAGTGATCCAGAAGCCCTTCCCTGTAACAGCTTAGGCCTCAACACAAAAATATTTCTCCACTGGCCTTTCCCTGAGAGTCCCACCTCCATTTTAGTGCAAGATTTGGATTTTAACCCCGCTCTGAGCCACTGGATCAGTATTGTCCTGGGAGGAGTGGAGAGAAAGAGGAAATAACACAACTGCACTGCTGAGCTGTTTTCATTCCTGTATATAACACACATGAGTACATTTCAAAGGACAGATTCATCCCTCCTCTTGGACACCACCCATCCCTACATCCCTTGGCCTGCTAAGGAACACAGAAATGATAATCAGGCCTCCTGCTCAACACTTTACCTCCCAGTTTAGGCTCACTTCATCATCCAGGCCCTTCCCCATGCTGCAGCTGGGATCATGATGGTTCATTGCAATTTTACTCTTCCACTTCTCATTTTGAATGGCCTCTATTTCCTTGGCTGTCTTGGGAACAGCCTGGAAGCTGTTTCTGCCTGGTGCCTGACACGTTATTGGTGGTGGAATGTAGTCCCTGGATGGTGGAGCTACAGCCTTGTGTAAAAAAATATCAGCTGCAGAAAGAGGGTTGTTGGTATTTTGGGAAGCAGCATCAGACCCATTCCAGTGCCTTCCCTGAGAACTTTCCTTAGGAAGCAGATTCATCCTGATTTCCTGGAGCAGCTCCTTTTGCTTTCCCATGGCCTTCAGTCTGTCCAGTTTCTCCTCTGCCCTGCACAGGGAATCTCCTGCCTCCTGCAGCAGGCTCTGCATAATCTTGAGGTTCAGGGCACATTTGCTGATGTGCTGCTCGGTTTGGGAAGGGCTGCTCAGCCTCCTGCCAGCATCTCTTCTCACCTGTGACAGGGCAAAGGCCTCTCTCACCCTTTCCTCTTCTTCTTCCTCCTCTTCTTCCTCCTCCTCCTCCTCTCCAGTGAGCCCTGTGCTGGACCCTGAGGATCCCCCTTCCTCCTCACCCTCCCACGGGCTCTGATCTTCCTTTTGCTGCCTTTCTGTATTCTTTAGAGCTTGGCCTAATCCAGGTCCTCCTTCCAGGAAGTCTTGGGGACCTTCTGGATAACTGGCTAAGACTTCATTCATTTCAAAGCTGCACAGGCTGCCATCCACATCACTCTCACTGGAGTGAGAGGCTCTTGTCTGCAGTTGAGAGGACACATCGAGACTTCTGTCCTGTGCAGCTGGCGCTGTGCTGGCTGCTGCCTCTTGCCCCACCAAACCACTGTTCTCCTTGGGAAAAACAGAGTCTTTGGGGGTACAAAAGCCACCTGAAAAATTCAATTTTAAGCATTAAATCATTTCTCCACAAGTCTGGCAACCACGCTGCTTTTGCACACTTAGGAGTTAATTTTAGAAATTTGGAAATGCTGAAAACTGTACCTGAACAAAACAGATTTAGAGCCTTGAGTCTACATTAACAATTAAGTGGTAGCTAAAATCCAAAGCCAACTGCTTCCTATTTTCAACTTACAACACCATAAAATCTGTGAGTGCCCCCATTTTAATGATTTATGTCAGGCTGTTGTGGGCTGAGGAACACGTGAAGGACACGTTGACACCCTGCTCCAAGAAACTCACCAGCCTTGCTTATCTCTTTTCCCTGGAATTCCACTGTTCTCTTCTGGAAGCTAAAAGCTGATGCCCAGCAGATGTTCACATCTGCAAGAACAGCAGGTCTCTGTGCTTTGGACATTTCATCAGCGTGGCCACTTTCAGATTTAACCAAGTCCTGTAAAACAAAAACAAATGGAATAAACCACAACTGTATTTGACAGCTGTGTGTCCCTGCCTGCTCTTCTGAGAGGGTTCAGCTCCATGGTCAGAACACTCAGTGTTGGACCACTTCCTCTAGATTTAAGCAGAACAACTTGAATCTGAATGGACACAGCATATCCATCACAGGTGACAATGCTGAGAGGCACCTTTAGGTCGTTTTTCAGGATATATTGAATATCCTGAAGTTTCATGGAGCGCTTCCTCTGTTTGGGTTCCAGCCCTGACTTGACAACATCATAATAGATCAGGGGCAGTCTGACATCTGCTTCCAGCTGCTCCCCTGACAGGATGAGCTGCTTAACAGCCGAGTCTTCCACACCTTTCCAGGGAGGGCTCTCTGCAAGACACAAGTACAGAGTTTATGTCACCAGCTGTACATTCATGTTAATGGAAATTAAAAAAAAAAAAAAAATCATGTTATTCCCTTTCCATTCCCTAATTTACAACTAAAAACAAGCACCAGCATCTCCTCCCTGTCTTACTCCAACAGTGGATGCTTTAAAGGGAGCTGACAGAAATATCTGGAGGAGAGTGACACTGCAAACAACCCTGCTCTGGATTCTTCACTGGGATTAATTTTTAGGGTAATTGTTTATCCCATTTCACTGTCAGAATAGTCCAAGTGAATACAAAACAGACATTATCTGTAACAACAGCAACAATACATCATAATAACAGAGTAAAAATAACTCATCTCTAAGCTAGCACAGAGATCAAAAACATGAAAGCTGCACAAGCTTGTTCTGAACACTGAAAAGATTTAACTCAATGATTTGCTGTGCTGGTAGGAAGAAGAAAAATAAACAGCAACAGAAATACAGAAAATCACTGTATTCCTCCCATATCCACATTAATTTCATCTTTTAGCCACACAACTTTAAATTTTCTGATCCTATTTACAGAAGTTCCCAATAATCTTTGTTATTGTCATTAATTTTGGGGGGGTTTTTGCCTGGTTCATTTTTGAAGTTAAACCATCCCAGCCCACAGCTGTGGATTCACCTGTCAAGGCCTCCTGCAGCACTGCACAGAAGCTGAAAACATCTGATTTGACTGTGCCAGGTTTCTCCAGGATTATTTCAGGGGAGCACCAGCGAAACAGCTGGACTGGGACAGGAATTCGGGTCAGATCACTGTGCTCTCCACTGTCTTTGCTGCAAAAAGGGAAAAAATTGTAAATTAGGACATACAACACATTCAACTACAAGGTTTATATTTAGGAATTAAACTCCTGAATGTGTTACAGCTTTTAGTTTAAATACCTAAAAGGTTCAGGGCACGTCTGCAAATAGAAATGTGCAGTAAATGTCTTTTGGCAGGGAAAGCAACACCTCTTTTAACAAATTTACACTAAAAAGAACTAAAAAAGAGCTGAACATTTCCCATCAGGAGCTTTACAAACAGCCCTTTAGCTTTGACCATGGATAAAACAGAGGAAGCCTGTAAAAATTTATATTTCCATGTGTCCAGAGGAGCATTTCAGTAATAATTTACTGAGGTGAAATGAGTGGGGTCCCTCATACAAGAAATACTCTTTATCTCACTTAATTACCACCAGTCCAACGAGGTGTTGGATGTTCAACCCTCCCCTTTCACAGCAACCCTGAGGGAGTTTTTCACCTCTCTATCATGTACTCCAGGTTGCAGAGCTTGGCCTCCCCAGAGGACACAATTTGGATGGCATAGGAGGAGAGGGAGCGATGGATAAACCCCCGGGAGTGCAGGAAACGCAGAGCATCGATGATCTGGAGCAAAATGTGCAGAATGGTCTCAGTCTGCAGCACTGGGAATTCTGTACGCTGCAGAAAAAAACCCCAAAAGCACCAAATTTGCATGGCAGGTCTTTAAACTTGATGTAAGAGAAAGTTGTTATTATTTCTGATGGTTATTATTTGCTGCAGAAGGCAGCAAAGAGAGCAAACAAAATTAATTGGAGGGAAAAGAGGAAATTCATTTGTTTGTTCTCAATACCAAACCAAATAACACCACCTTAAAAAGAAGAGAAAGATACCAAATGACAACAATAAAACACAGATAAATTGCTTTAAAAAATAAGGAAAAGAGCCAGAAACTCAGATACAGACTAAGGATTTTGTCTTCTTGAGTAAAGATGTCAGATGTAGTCACTAAACTTCTAATTAACTATTATTTAGAATTCAAGCATTCCAGTTACCCTTTCATGGAGGATGCTGTAGAGAGAGCCAAAGTGAACCCTTTCATAGACCAAACGAGTTTTCTCCAGGTCACTGGACAGACAAACAGACATCAACTGCAGCAAGTGAGGGTGGCGGAGTTTGCTGCAAAGGGAGAGGAAAAAGCAAATTTGCAAGGCAAATCTGAGATGGAAAGAAGAAAAGCCCTGGCCTGCTCAGTGTTTTTATCAACAGGACATGAATGTTGGGTTTTCACTGGAATATATTTCAGTGTAAATGCATTTTTCACTGAAATACTCCATTTTAAAAGACCAGGAGCGGGAAGAGACAGAAAATTGTATTTCTGATCTGGGGAAGAAGTGTAACCCCAGACTAACAATTCCCCCAGGGTTAATCCCATTCCTCCCATCCCTGGAGACCCCAAACCCCAGAGCCTTTCCCACCTGCTGTGCTCCTGCTCTGCCAGGAGGAGATCAGCCAGGCGCAGCTTCCAGCTGCTCTGGTGGGGCTGGAAGCTCAGCTCCTTCACTGTCACTCTGCTGCCTCCCCACACCAAGCTGCAAGGAGAAGAGGAATTCCTACCAAATGCTTCCAGCAGTGTTTTTCCCAGTTATGGGGTTATTTACCAAGAATTTTGTGGTGCTCTGGTGCTGCCTCCCGCTGTCAGGAATTTTAATCTGAGGGTCCTGCTCTTTCAAATGGACAATAAATGCATCCTGATGAAGATTGATGCAGCAGGGCAGGGTCACTGCCCCAAATCCCACCCCTTCCATGACAAGGAATCCCCCTCACCAAAGGCCATCAGCCCCCTGTGACACAAATCCCCAATCTGTCAATTCTCTGGCTGCCTCTGAGACACATCCACTTGCTTAATACACAATAATTAGACAATAGAATATTATTATAATTGTTACCAATAATTACAACAATTGCTGGATACCAAAGATTTTCAACCAATGCTCAGCTTGCCCTTGCAACTCTCATTTCACCACAGGTTTGAGCAAGTGGGCTGAACACCTGGATATCCAGAGGATTTCCTGGACCAACATTTACAAGGATTAAATGCTGAACAACACAATCTGTACAACCCCAAACATTATTTCCCACCACAAAGGGATCAATACTGAAACACTGGCATCAATGATTAGCCATAATTGGGTTAATACTGCCTGTAGGGTTGTTCTTGGCCTCTCAGATAGCAGAGTCTGACTCAGATATTAATCAATGAACAGCAGAAAACAAGGTGCAAAGCAGGAAATGGGGAATAAATATAGAAGAGATGTGGAAAGTTACCCAAACAAAGCACTGGTACAACAATTTGCTGTGTAATAGTAACAGAGAGGGGCTAAAATCCCTTTAATTCCACTTACTTGGTCATGACCATGTAGGGCCCAACGTGGTAAGAAAATGCTGGTTCATCATCAGCCTGAACCACATCTTTCTCCCCAATAATTGGGAGAGAGGCCAGGTAGCCCAGGTGGCCACTGCCTGCGAGATAGAACTGAAACAGGGCATCACCAAAAGGAAAATCCCACAGTTCCCCAAATCCAGCAAGCTCATTAACAACCTGAGTGTAATCAAGGGCAGCATTAGCTCAAAGATCACCATGAAATCTGAAAAATCAGTGCCAGAACCTAAACTTCCCAGAGAAGCTGGAACAGGCAAAGCAGAAGCAGCCCTTAGGAACCCCCACAGGGGACATTTAACAGGAATTTCTCCTGTTCCAAACCAAACTAGGACATGTTAACCACCAAAGGCCTGAATATTTATGCCCTTCATGGGCTGGTTCCCATCTTTTCAGCAGAAATAAGAATGCACTAAAAGTTAAAAATAGCACAGGTGGGATAATTACTGTGAGGAAGAGGAGATTTTGGAAAAAAACTGCTCTGATATCATTGGAAAATCACTCCCCACAGCATCTTACCTTCCCAAAACCAAAGCTGTAAATGTTCTTGGCCACACTGGGTTGTCCTTTCAGTAATTTACCCAGAGGACTGTCAGCAGTTCTAAATATCAAAAACAAAAGCAGTAGGAGTAACTTACTGACTCCAAGGCTTGGAGTAAAATACAAATACAGACAGAGAGGAAAAAAAGCAGAATTTCTGCCAGAACCCTGCATTTGATTGGTCCCACACACATCATGTGGATGTTAAAATTCCAAGTCATTGTGCAGCTCATTAAAACTTTTTTAGGTGCACTTTTATGATGTTTATTTATTTAAAGCAGTAGAAATAAATGTATATATGCACACACAGAAGCATCCTGCACTGCTTTTTTGTTCACAAGTTTGTATTTTTCCCAACATGTATCTGACACAAAAACTCCTGAAACAGCTGGAAACACCCCCCAAAAAAGATCTGCAGTGACCTTAAAAAGTCAAAACCCAAACTACTTCATGTTAATACTTCAATGCTACTAAAATCCAGTGCTTTTAATGGTGATTTCAAGAGTTTAATTAAAAAGTTTCTCTTAATATAGAGATATTTACAACTATCAAGTTTCTGTTTGGAACAGTCACAACAGAAATAAAATTTATCACAGTGGATTTAAATCTACTATTGGCAAAAAGACACAAGAACTGGTTAATTCTATGAAAATAGGATATGGAAATAGAATCTCTTGTTACCCTTGGACAAGGCCACCAAACCTCGAGGGGCTGCAGATCAAGGCCTTTGAGGAGCCAACTTTCCTGAGCAGATCAGAGGGAAAATTCCAAATGGCAGCCTGCATGTGCAGTGTGCACTGCTGGATAAATTCCAGCATCTGGGCAGGAGGAGGAGGAGGGAAAAACAATAAAAATATGGTTTCAGAAGAAGAAAAACCATTTCAAATTCACGAATCAGGAGTATTGAAGAAATAACTGGTTACTCACAGTATGGAAATGGACATTTTGAGAAATGCATTAAGAGAAAAAATTTGAGGAAAATCAATTACATGACAATGGGAGAAAAGCTGACTTCAAACAGGCCACAAAACTTGAAACCTCACCTACAGAAACTCATAATTTCAGGTTTCTTTTTAAGAAGAGCATTGTGATAACAGGAGAGAGGAGTTTTAAATCAATATTGCAGACAAGAATAAGCCTTGACACAAATACCTGAGCACTGCTTTCCTTCCTGGCTGACAAAGCCCAGTACTGGGGAGTTTTCCCCTCTTTGTCGTGGACTCTGAGATCTCCTCCTTCATCCAGTAACTTGCTGAGGATCCACTGGTTTCCCGAAAAAGCAGCTGCATGGACTGGGGTGCTCCCATCATAGCAGCGACTGGGGAACAGCAAAAAAGGTTCAGCTGCACTCAGCAGGGGGAAAAGCAGCATTCCTGGAATGCTTATGCACTCCCAAATAACAGAATAAACCATGAAGAAAGGAAAATTATTTCTCTGTTTACCTCTGAGGAGCTTTGGCTAAAATACCAACGTGCATCTTAAGCACTTGTTCATTTATGCCCAGGGAATATTGTGTTTCACACCGACTAAACCCACTCAAAGATTGATTTCTATTAAAAAAAAAAAAGTTTGATACTTAACTGATTGGCATCTGAGCCATATTCCAGCAGCACATCCACTATTTTACCCAGCCCCAGCAGTGCAGCAGTGAAGAGAGAGGTCTGGCCCATGGAATTCACGGCATCCACAAAAATTCCTGCAAGGAAACCGAAGATTCCGAGGTGGTGCTTGTTTAAATAAAAGCTGGTGGTTGATCACCACTCAACTGACTGCTCTGAGGTGCTGCAGATATGAAAATACAGCAGCAGAAGTTGAGAAAAAAAAAAGAGTGTGACTTTCTATAAGGATTGAAGGCACTGCTTGATCACGAGGATTTGAAATAAAGGTTGTGTAAGTAACGAATGGTACTTTTATGTGTTGTGTAAGGAAGTAGTAAGTGCTTATGTGTACTGTTTAAATCAGAGAGATGGATGTATAAGTATATATATGGAGATATATATACATATATATGGATATATATATCATATACATATGATGGGTTTATAAGGAGAGGTGGATGAACACACAACACAGGAGGACAGAATTAATAAATAAGGAATTGCTCAGAGCATGGTGCTGATAACACCGAGCTCGTGGGTTCAATCCCCTGCACGGGCCATTTACTGAAGAGATGAACTCCATGATGCGTGTGGGTCCTTTTCCACTCAGAACCCTCTGGGATTTCCAGTGCTGTGCGACTTTAATTTTACTCAAACAGGACAATGGTGGGCCTGACACTCCAGTGGCGGGATGAGGTGAACTGTGGTGGAATCAATCTGTACCAGAAGGTCTGATCCCTCCACGGCAGGACTAAAGCCAGACACACAGCTTTAAGTGAACGGTCTACGGATGGATTAATGCCAAAATCTGTTCTTAAACCAGGATAAAAAAAGGGCCACAAACCACTCAGCCCGTGCTCTCTCCCTCCCGAGCCCCAGCAGCGGGGCCGGGAACGGTCATCAATGGCCAGCGGCTCCTGCCCAAGCAGCGCCGCTCGCCCGCTTCGCGCTCAGGAGAGAACACCCCGCTCCTCCTCGTGGCTTGTGACGCCAATCAGGTGCGATCACTCTCCTCTAGTGACCAACTACAGAAATGATCCCTGAAAGTATAGTCTTAACCCGACACCGCCGCACGCACAGTCCCGCCCCGCGCGCACCCGCGCCCACCGCACGGCGACACCGCACCGCCCCCCTCCCGCGCACCCGCGACGAGCCCGCGCGTTCCCGCCGAGCCCCCGCCGCCGCCGGAACGCGCCCCGAGCCCCTCGGGAGCGCTCCCGCCCCGCGGAACGGCCGCGCGTGGCGGCGTGCGGGAACGCGCCCCTCTGATTTGCATGTTCTGCCGGCGCTGGCCAATCACCGGCGTCCTCGGCGGCCGCGCCGTTCCGCTCCCGCTCTCCCCTCCCACGAGAAGTGACGCTGCCGCCCGAGCTCGGGCTGTGACCATTGTCGCGACACCACACAAGGCACCGTCACAGCCCCTGCTGCCGCCGCCCCGCGGCAACAAGAGCCCCGGTACCATCGCCAGCAGCGCGGCACGACTGTCGCCTGCCGCCGAGGCGGTGCACTGGCTCCCAGCCGCTCCCGAGGCTTTCAGGGACACACGCGCGAACCGACCACAACCACCCCACAGAGCATCGTTTAATGATCTCCGGCCTTTCCATCTCTGCACGCAGCCAGAGCGCCCCGGACACCCACACCACGGCCGACCGCACGCTGTAAAGAGCACAGCATGGAGCGGTTTCTCCCTAACCGCCATCGGAATCTGCAGCCTGAGCGACACCAACTTCCACAAGTGATGAAAGGCAAACCCTGAACAGATTCCCCTTAGTCCCGTGTCACCTTCTGATTGTCACTGTTCATCAGAGACGACTCCACCGCACCCAAAAAGTCCCACTGCCCTGCACTAATAGATGGATCGGGAATACCATCGGCCTGAACACCCTCACTGGACATTAAAGCCGAAATCCGTGCGGCTGCTCCCTCCCTCTCCGGGACCGTCCGCAGCGGGAAGTGCGGTGTTCCGTATGAGGAGAAGGAAGCACCCCTAGCAGGGAACATCCCCCTTTTAATTCAGAGCGAATCTTTTCTTAGAACCGAGGTAAAAAAAAAAGGGCCACAAACCACTCAGCCCGTGCTCTCTCCCTCCCGAGCCCCAGCAGCGGGGCCGGGAACGGTCATCAATGGCCAGCGGCTCCTGCCCAAGCAGCGCCGCTCGCCCGCTTCGCGCTCAGGAGAGAACACCCCGCTCCTCCTCGTGGCTTGTGACGCCGGTCAGGTGCGATCACTCTCCTCTAGTGACCAACTACAGAAATGATCCCTGAAAGTATAGTCTTAACCCGACACCGCCGCACGCACAGCCCCGCCCCGCGCGCACCCGCGCCCACCGCACGGCGACACCGCACCGCCCCCCTCCCGCGCACCCGCGACGAGCCCGCGCGTTCCCGCCGAGCCCCCGCCGCCGTCG
Source organism: Aphelocoma coerulescens (assembly GCF_041296385.1). Classification (NCBI taxonomy): domain Eukaryota; kingdom Metazoa; phylum Chordata; class Aves; order Passeriformes; family Corvidae; genus Aphelocoma; species Aphelocoma coerulescens. Next base: position 8,245,158 of record NC_091032.1, read on the forward strand.
GAACGCGCCCCGAGCCCCTCGGGAGCGCCCCCGCCCCGCGGAACGGCCGCGCGTGGCGGCGTGCGGGAACGCGCCCCTCTGATTTGCATGTTCTGCCTGCGCTGGCCAATCACCGGCGCGCGCCCGGAGTTTCCCCCGCGCCCCGCCGCGGCCCCCGCAGCCGCTCCTCCGCGCTGGGCTGGCAGCCAGCAGCTCCTCTCCCATTCCCGACACGGCGGCTCCACGGACACCCAGCCCCCAGGGACGCGACGACAGCAGCGGCTCGCTGGCCGCAACACGCTCGCCCTCACCCCCGCCCCTCCCGCCTTGGCTCGTTCGCCACTGTGCGGAGCCCATTCACGCACCGAGGCGAAGGATTTTTGTTGCTTTATTCTAGTTTGGGCCAAGCAGGGAGCGGGGTGGTTCACACAAAAAGACGGCTCCCCGATTATCAAGACTTTACACAATTTATACATTCTTATGAAGGCATCGGCATTAATTGCTTACAAATTGCACCGCTTATTAATTACTACCGATCCCTTCATTTACTAGCTGCATCTCTCGTTTCCCAGGGTAATCAGTCCGCTTCTGCTGTTCATCCCTCCACTTGGGCCGGGGCGTTGTTATGAGTAGGTGATCAGTGGGTCAGTGTTTGCATGTCCCACGGCTGGAAGGAATTACCTTCCCCCAGGTACTGCTCAGTCCCACTGACTTCTCCAGACCCCATTCCTCTGGGGACCGCGACCCATTTTCCTTTAAACAAAATATGAGCGAAGCCTCCAAGGTTCATAATACAATTGTTTAATCTTTGCTGCTTGGCTGTACTTACTGCTTACTGATAAAAAATGGAAAAGTTTGGTTGATGGGCTTGGTATCAGCAGCTCCCGCAGCATCGCGCGGCTCTAATGTACCAGAAAGTCTGATCCCTCCACGGCAGGACTAAAGCCAGACACACAGCTTTAAGTGAACGGTCTACGGATGGATTAATGCCAAAATCTGTTCTTAAACCAGGATAAAAAAAGGGCCACAAACCACTCAGCCCGTGCTCTCTCCCTCCCGAGCCCCAGCAGCGGGGCCGGGAACGGTCATCAATGGCCAGCGGCTCCTGCCCAAGCAGCGCCGCTCGCCCGCTTCGCGCTCAGGAGAGAACACCCCGCTCCTCCTCGTGGCTTGTGACGCCGGTCAGGTGCGATCACTCTCCTCTAGTGACCAACTACAGAAATGATCCCTGAAAGTATAGTCTTAACCCGACACCGCCGCACGCACAGCCCCGCCCCGCGCGCACCCGCGCCCACCGCACGGCGACACCGCACCGCCCCCCTCCCGCGCACCCGCGACGAGCCCGCGCGTTCCCGCCGAGCCCCCGCCGCCGTCGGAACGCGCCCCGAGCCCCTCGGGAGCGCCCCCGCCCCGCGGAACGGCCGCGCGTGGCGGCGTGCGGGAACGCGCCCCTCTGATTTGCATGTTCTGCCTGCGCTGGCCAATCACCGGCGCGCGCCCGGAGTTTCCCCCCCGCCCCGCCGCGGCCCCCGCAGCCGCTCCTCCGCGCTGGGCTGGCAGCCAGCAGCTCCTCTCCCATTCCCGACACGGCGGCTCCACGGACACCCAGCCCCCAGGGACGCGACGACAGCAGCGGCTCGCTGGCCGCAACACGCTCGCCCTCACCCCCGCCCCTCCCGCCTTGGCTCGTTCGCCAGTGTGCGGAGCCCATTCACGCAGCGAGGCGAAGGATTTTTGTTGCTTTATTCTAGTTTGGGCCAAGCAGGGAGCGGGGTGGTTCACACAAAAAGACGGCTCCCCGATTATCAAGACTTTACACAATTTATACATTCTTATGAAGGCATCGGCATTAATTGCTTACAAATTGCACCGCTTATTAATTACTACCGATCCCTTCATTTACTAGCTGCATCTCTCGTTTCCCAGGGTAATCAGTCCGCTTCTGCTGTTCATCCCTCCACTTGGGCCGGGGCGTTGTTATGAGTAGGTGATCAGTGGGTCAGTGTTTGCATGTCCCACGGCTGGAAGGAATTACCTTCCCCCAGGTACTGCTCAGTCCCACTGACTTCTCCAGACCCCATTCCTCTGGGGACCGCGACCCATTTTCCTTTAAACAAAATATGAGCGAAGCCTCCAAGGTTCATAATACAATTGTTTAATCTTTGCTGCTTGGCTGTACTTACTGCTTACTGATAAAAAATGGAAAAGTTTGGTTGATGGGCTTGGTATCAGCAGCTCCCGCAGCATCGCGCGGCTCTAATGTACCAGAAAGTCTGATCCCTCCACGGCAGGACTAAAGCCAGACACACAGCTTTAAGTGAACGGTCTACGGATGGATTAATGCCAAAATCTGTTTTTAAACCAGGATAAAAAAAGGGCCCCAAACCACTCAGCCCGTGCTCTCTCCCTCCCGAGCCCCAGCAGCGGGGCCGGGAACGGTCATCAATGGCCAGCGGCTCCTGCCCAAGCAGCGCCGCTCGCCCGCTTCGCGCTCAGGAGAGAACACCCCGCTCCTCCTCGTGGCTTGTGACGCCGGTCAGGTGCGATCACTCTCCTCTAGTGACCAACTACAGAAATGATCCCTGAAAGTATAGTCTTAACCCGACACCGCCGCACGCACAGCCCCGCCCCGCGCGCACCCGCGCCCACCGCACGGCGACACCGCACCGCCCCCCCCCCGCGCACCCGCGACGAGCCCGCGCGTTCCCGCCGAGCCCCCGCCGCCGCCGGAACGCGCCCCGAGCCCCTCGGGAGCGCCCCCGCCCCGCGGAACGGCCGCGCGTGGCGGCGTGCGGGAACGCGCCCCTCTGATTTGCATGTTCTGCCGGCGCTGGCCAATCACCGGCGTCCTCGGCGGCCGCGCCGTTCCGCTCCCGCTCTCCCCTCCCACGAGAAGTGACGCTGCCGCCCGAGCTCGGGCTGTGACCATTGTCGCGACACCACACAAGGCACCGTCACAGCCCCTGCTGCCGCCGCCCCGCGGCAACAAGAGCCCCGGTACCATCGCCAGCAGCGCGGCACGACTGTCGCCTGCCGCCGAGGCGGTGCACTGGCTCCCAGCCGCTCCCGAGGCTTTCAGGGACACACGCGCGCACCGACCACAACCACCCCACAGAGCATCGTTTAATGATCTCCGGCCTTTCCATCTCTGCACGCAGCCAGAGCGCCCCGGACACCCACACCACGGCCGACCGCACGCTGTAAAGAGCACAACATGGAGCGGTTTCTCCCTAACCGCCATCGGAATCTGCAGCCTGAGCGACACCAACTTCCACAAGTGATGAAAGGCAAACCCTGAACAGATTCCCCTCAGTCCCGTGTCACCTTCTGATCAGCACCGTTCATCAGAGACGATTCTACCGCACCCAAAAAGTCCCACTGCCCTGCACTAATAGATGGATCGGGAATACCATCGGCCTGAACACCCTCACTGGACATTAAAGCCGAAATCCGTGCGGCTGCTCCCGCCCTCTCCGGGACCGTCCGCAGAGAGAAGGGGCTGGTTCCGTATGAGGAGAAGGAAGCACCCCTAGCAGGGAACATCCCCCTTTTAATTCAGAGCGAATCTTTCCTTAGAACCGAGGTAAAAAAAGGGCCACAAACCACTCAGCCCGTGCTCTCTCCCTCCCGAGCCCCAGCAGCGGGGCCGGGAACGGTCATCAATGGCCAGCGGCTCCTGCCCAAGCAGCGCCGCTCGCCCGCTTCGCGCTCAGGAGAGAACACCCCGCTCCTCCTCGTGGCTTGTGACGCCGGTCAGGTGCGATCACTCTCCTCTAGTGACCAACTACAGAAATGATCCCTGAAAGTATAGTCTTAACCCGACACCGCCGCACGCACAGCCCCGCCCCGCGCGCACCCGCGCCCACCGCACGGCGACACCGCACCGCCCCCCTCCCGCGCACCCGCGACGAGCCCGCGCGTTCCCGCCGAGCCCCCGCCGCCGCCGGAACGCGCCCCGAGCCCCTCGGGAGCGCTCCCGCCCCGCGGAACGGCCGCGCGTGGCGGCGTGCGGGAACGCGCCCCTCTGATTTGCATGTTCTGCCGGCGCTGGCCAATCACCGGCGCGCCCGGAGAGAAGCGCCGGCCCCGCACTGAGAACCGGCGGCTCTGGATCAGCACAACCCATTGAGATCTGTGATCCTAAAACCGAACAAGAACTGCAGCAGGTATTGGGTTTCATTTACAAAATCCCCTGTTCCTATGTGGTACAAATCTGGTTGTCAAAATCCCCAGTGTCTAAGCCGTCCCTTAAGAATTTGGCAATCCAAATTAAAATCCCATTTAAAGAGAATATTCCAACACCTGACTTTCAGAATTTTAGTTTTACAAGGCCTCTATCATTTCTAATGAGCACTTTACTAATAAAACATCGGTTTTCTTTTCAATTAACTTACTTTAATACATTTTTTGATTCAAGAACTATTCCCAGTTAACGGAAAACGGCAGCTATAAATCATTTTGTTAATATATTTCGCTCAGAAAACTGGGTTCTAGAAGCAGTATGCTGACTATTTTAAACCAGAAATAACAGAATACAGGAAAAAGTAACACTTTTCTGCCAGTATTTGTCTAAACTTAGCTTTTACCTTTCTTCAGAAGCTTCTTCACTTTCACATAGTTCCCTTCCCTGACATACTCATGCAGGTCAGCTTCCAGGGAGTCTCCTTTTATACTTCCAAGCTTGACTGGGCATGGAAATGGGGGAGGGATGGGATGAGCCATCTTTCCTGAACTGAACTGGGGAAAGGTAGGAAACATTATCAAGCTGCAAAGCACTGCAGCTTAAGTAACTTATTTCTGACTTCAGAACCTGCAGTAGCTTAAAGTTATGGCTGCTTCCTGCAGGAATATCCAAAGACAGAAGGGGAAAACTGCCTTCTGCCTTCCCTAAGAGGTTCCTCTCGGACCGGCCGGTGCGGGAGCACAGCGGGGACGTGAGAGGCGACAACCGGGGAATCACAGAACCTGCCGGGTGCAGCGGCCTCTCCGCGAGCACACAGGCGGAACACACCCAGCGGCATTCCCGGCTCGGGACTGCCCGCCCCAGCCCCTTCCCAGAGCCCACGGACACACGCGGCCCACGCGGTCCCGCTCACCCGCCGCCCGAACGGCCCCGACACGCGGGCAGCGCCCCGCGCATGCGCAGCGGCCCCGCCCGCCCGGTCCGCGCCAGGGTGGGGCCGGGGCGGGGCCGGGGCGGGACCGGGGCGGGCCGGGGTGGGACCGGGGCCTGTCGGCACCTCCCGGTGCTTCCCGGTGCCTCCCGGTGCTTCCCGGTGCCGCCATGCAGCGGGAGGTGGGCACGTTGCCGCTGGCCCCCGCCCTGCGCGCACGCCTCGCCGCCGCCGGCTTCCAGACGGCGCAGGAGCTGCTGGACACCGGCCCCTGCGGCCTGAGCAAAGGTACCGGCGGCCTTCGGCCCCGCGGGGCCTCCCCTGGATATTCCGGGCCCTTCCCCTTTCCCCATCCCGGCCTCTGGGAAACGGGCACAGTGAGTAATAATAATAAAAAAAAGACGATTCTGGTAAAAGATCAGCTGACACTGAGTGATGCAGGAAAACGAAAGGGTTTCTGTTAGGCTCTTTCATCTTCTTTCCCCAGCTTCCCTCTTGTTTTTACTACGTGATTTAAACAAAATAAGCTTCTTTGAAGTCAGAAAATTGCCTTTTTCAAGGAATGTGTCATGATTCCTCCCTGTGAGGGTGGCGGGGCCCTGGCTCAGAGTGCCCGGAGAAGCTGTGGCTGCCCCATCCCTGGAAGTGTCCAAGGCCAGGTTGGATGAAGCTCTGAGCAATCTGTGGTAGTGGAAGGTGTCCCTGCCCATGGAAGGGGATGGAACTGGGTTGTCTTTAAGGTCCCTTCCAACCCAAACCAGTCTGGGTTTTTGATGATGGGTAGTTTTATTTCATTAGTGCCAGGGCTGTGTGCATGTTGTCCTGAGAGGGTGAATAAGAATCATTTTGTGTCATGCTGCAGAATCAGTCACTGCTTATAAAATAAAGATGGTGTTTTGTGGTTTTGGCTTCTCTAGAAATTGGAATCTCGAGGGAAGAGGCACTGGAAGCGCTGCAGGTGGTGAGGCAGGAATGTCACAGGGATGCAGCAAGGACAGCTGGGGAATCAGGTGCCACCAGGAGGTGCACAGCCCTGGAGCTTCTGGAAGAAGAGCAAACTCAGGGCTTCATCATCACCTTCTGTTCAGCACTGGACAACATCCTGGGAGGTGGTGTGCAGCTGACAAAAATCACAGAGATCTGCGGAGCACCCGGTGTTGGCAAAACACAGTTGTGGTATTTTATTTTTCCATGATTTCTGTGCAACCAACAATCACTTTTTGTTTAACTCAGCTATGAAATGAATTCATTTTTCTTGTTGTCGCGACTGCAATCCCTGATTCTTCTCCAGCACTGTAAATATAATAATGGCTGTACTGCTCCCTGTTCCGTGTATTCCTCAGCAGGAATATCACTCCAGGAGTGAGTTGGGACAGCTCTGGGGTGTAAATATTCCATTTTTCCCTGTTTCCCATGGCAGTATGCAGCTGGCAGTCGATGTCCAGATCCCAGAATGCTTCGGGGGTGTTGCTGGGGAAGCCGTGTTCATTGACACTGAGGGGAGCTTTATGGTGGACAGAGTGGTGGACATTGCAGCTGCCTGTGTGCAGCACTGCCACCTTATTGCTGAGGCTCAGCAAGAAGAAGGTACGTTGCTAAGTCATTTCTTTCTGCCTAGCAGGCAAGGATGGAGTGAAACAAGTGTCTCGTAGGCTGCAGTGTTACTTTTGGAGTGTTTGCTGACAGCTTTTTATTTCCACCTGTGTGTGTCAAACCCTGAACTACATCTGCGTCTGGAGAAGACTGAGCTGGTCTACTTCAAAAATAATTATTTTTCTACATGGAGATTTTGTGATCATTTTGGTCTTGGGGGTTTTAGGTGCTGTGTGAGGTTTTGGTGTTTGCTCTTCCTCCCTTCCTCCCTTTCTTCCTTCTTTCCTTCCATTTTTTTAGTGCCCTAATGATCATGTTTGTAGCAACACTCAAACACAACTCTGCTGAGCAAAACTGAGTGTTTTGTTTCAAAACACAGGAACAGGTGGGGAAAGAAAAAAGGAACAGCAGAATTTTATGAGGCAGTGTTGCTGCTGAAGGCCCATACAGTAAAACCATAGCTGGGATTCAGCTCCTCCATAAAGTCAATACAGCCAGGCTGCATTTAGTAAGAGTTTTCTTCTCTAAGTCATCAGTCACTTGGGGATAAGGACACAACTTTTATGTTACTCATGGAGAATTTATGCACCAAACTTCTGTTTGAACTGAGGTAAAAAGACACTGTATTAAATGAGCTACTGCCTGTATATTAAACAAGGGATGATTAATAGTCCCTGATGTCCTCTGGTGGTGTTCTGGCTTGAAAATGATTTACTGGAGAAGTTCTTGCTTCAGAAATAAATTTTTCATTGTTGGAGGCCTCCTTTGGAGGCTCCAGTGTGTCTGTGTGCAAATGCTGGGATAGCATCTGCTCACCACCTTCCTGACTTTCAAGCCAGATGGAAAATATGTTTCCACACTCCTTACCTTGCCTGTTCTGTTTCTGGGGGCTTTGCTGTTGCTATGTGTGGAGGGCAGGGTTTGGTGGGATGATGAAAGTAACAATATGCTCGTACAGACTTCTGACTCATTTACTCATCTGTTTGTTTTGTTCTCAGATCATCGGAAAGCTTTGGAGACTTTCTCTCTGGAAAATATCCTCTCTCACATCTATTACTTCCGTTGTCGTGACTACGTAGAGCTGCTGGCCCAGGTCTACCTCCTGCCAGAATTCCTGTCAGAGCATTCCAAGGTAGGGGTTATTGCAGGCTTGTCAGGAGGTGTCACTCATCCTCACGCTGAAGATTTTTGTCTGCTGTAGTAACATGAGTAAACACCTTGGTACCTCGTCAGCTTGGCAGTAAAATATTGGCTGATAGCAGAGTACAAATGTAAAGCCTTCTGCTTGTTTGCCTTTTCGTTCCCATCCCAATTACTCTTGAGAGTAATTTGCTTTTGCCGTCCTCCTGAATTTCCACTCTGAGTTGAGGACGCTGGGTCTGTGCTGCCACATGTTCCATTTCTGTGAGCACTGAGCTGTGAATCACCACAGAACTGCTCCACACAAGAGCCTCTGAGCCAGGGGGGTGTGTAGTGACCATGAGGGTGGCATCAGAAAGGCTTAGTGCCACTTTTTTTGCCCTAGAAGATCACTGAGGACCAGAGACATCCTGCACCATCTGGAAAGTGACTCTTCTTCTTTTCAGTGCATCTTCTGTTGCTACAAGCAACCAGAGCCTGCAGCTTGACTCTTGGGTGGACTGCAGCCAGAAAGTTTCCTAGTACCTAATGTCTTAGAGAAATGCTATTGTAAGGCAGATTTTCACCACCTCCCCTCCAGATTTCTAGGCTCTGCACTGCGGATCACTCCCTGTCAGGATCTGAGGAACATGACTGTGCCTCGTTCTATCAGAGCACAAATCAATGTTGGATTAGATTGTCTTTGGCATATACTCCAAAACTTTTCATTTATGGGAGCTGCTGTGTTCTTGAAAACACAGATGGGAGCCTCACTTTTGCCTGGTGTAATCTGGTATTTCCCTTTCCCTGCCAGGTACTAACGGTGCCCTGTTGTGTTTGCTCTTGTGGAAAGTACATGGCTTCATTAGCACAGTTCCACTGGGCTGCAGTTCCCTGGAACCATCTGTGCTGATTATAAGGGCTTGGCCTGCAGCCTGGAGTTGGTTGCAGGAGAACCACAAGACCTTCCTCTGATTCTTTGGACAGGCTAAGAGTGACTTGACAGATTGCTCATTGCAGTCCAGCTCTCATTAAAATTAGTCTGATCCCTCTGGAGCCAAGTCTGGCATCACAGGAAGCCTCCAGATTTTAGGGGTTTTTATGAGAGAGACAAAGTTGTAGAGGTTTAGGGATAAGAAAGATGTAGAGTTAGAGATCCAAATGTGCCGTTTGGAAATAAGAATTAGTTTGAGATCTTGTTAATAATATGAGAAAGACTGTTAGAAAATATTCTTGTCATAAAAAACCCAATTCTTTAAGGTCTGCTAGAGCCAAGCTGGCATGGACAAGGCAGGTGTTACCAAACTCTCTTAATACTTTAAATACTTTAAGTTTTCCTGTCTCCTACCTTAAAACGATTGCAACTGGGAGAAATTTAACTAAATTGCATCCTACCTGGGCATATTTGTGATAGCCAAGTTTTATAACCATGTATACATTCCTGTCTAGCATGTGTCATGTTTATGCTGTTAAACTGGTTGTTCTTAAAGAAATGATACATGAGGAAGATGTACAGACTCATGGGAAAGAATTTGTAGGAAGGAGGGGAAATGAGAATACAGATGAATATCTTCTTTTAATCCCAACTATTTCATCTTCTTTTGCAAATTAAGGGTCTGTTTTTGTCAGCTGGAGGCCCAGGACGATCTCATTGTGATGTTTGTGCAGGCTTGTATGTTCCAGTCATAAAGAGAACTTCCCAGTAATGAGTTAAATCAATAATGCAGAAAATCAGGATTCTTGTGTTGTTTCCAATTTGTTATCTTGTGCAGTAATGCAAGAACTTGTAGACACCAAGGATTTGAGTGACATCTGAACATGCAGGCACTGTAAGACCATCCATCTCTCTCCTGTATTTCAAACTTGGGTCATCAAAACAGCCACAACAAATGAAGATAGAATAAATCAAAATCCCAGACTAATGTTTATACAGTGTCTTGAGGGTGATGAGCCAGCAGCTGCAGCGTGCTCTGACTTCAGCTAATGATTGCTACAAAAGAAATAATTCAGCAAAGCAAACATCTTGAGGCAAGATAGATCCTCAGCTCCAGTGCAGTGTGCCTGGAATATCTTTAGGCATCTGTTAAACTCTGTGTTTCCAAGACAGATCACTGATAAGAGCTGAGTTATCTCAGCAGTGGCTTCAGACAGTGTGTATTCTGATTTTGATTTGGATTTGATTTTTTAGGGAGAAGGTGAAATAAATTACTGTTTGTGGAGAGTTGACTGAAGTACAGTTCTGATGTTTAATGAATATTTTCTCCAGCTTCTCCTCTGCAAGGCTTCGAGTCCAGCTTTGCCCATCATATTCACCTAAGTCTGAAATAAAACATTCCACTGCACTTAAGAACAGGTCTGGCTGCTTTTTGTCATTTTTTAATAGGATGGTAATGGCAGTTTTTTATCTTTTCTCCTGCATTTAGGTCCGGCTGGTGGTGATTGATGGAATTGCCTTTCCCTTTCGCCACGACTTTGAGGACCTGGCCCTCCGCACGAGGCTGCTGAACGGGCTAGCCCAGCAGCTCATCATCATAGCCAACGACCATAAATCAGCAGTAAGTCCAGGGCAGGCTTAAATCCCAAAAGATGCTCTTTTTTTTTGCAAATAATCAAGGAGATGTGATTTGCTTTTGTCTCTAAATAGCAAAATAAAACTGCAGTAATGTCCTCTGCATTCATTCTTGCCAGTTTAAATGTAGAGGGATCACAAAGGCAAAACACCTAAAAGGTGGGAAATTCCTAGACTTGCCCAAATAAGTAAAATTTGCATCAACAGCATCCTGTGGATCTTAATTAAGTGGTAGAATGGCATCTTTAATGCTGTTTGCCATCATCTCCAATGATTTGGTTGGACAAGGGATGCTCCTCTGATGACTTTACCTACAAAAATACCTCAGAGTATTCAGCAGTTCCAACACAACTTTCCACTCTTTGTTTAAAAATGAACTATGGAACCACTTTATCTGCTGGATTGGCCTTCTCTTCTGGCATCCATGGAAACCCAGAGCTTCCTTCCTGGGCATTGTTTCTACGTCACTGACGGTCTGGAGGCAGCAGAGCCGCAGCCAGCAGATGGCACTGGGAAGCTGCAGCTGTTCCAGAAGTTGTTTTGGAAGTCTGGCAGCTCAGAGAAGCATTGTTCAGGAATTAGAGCTTCTCCAGCCCTCAAAATGGTGCTTATGCCTCTAACAGTATCCAGGTGACTTGTGACCTTGTCACCCACAACTCTCTGGCGCAGTTGGCTTTTGTTCCAAGCAGCTAAAAATAAAACTCCCCTTGTGCTTCCTCTGGGAGCTGTGGGAAGGGAAGAGCCCAGCATTCCCAAAGTGTCCTGCCATGAGCTGTGGAGCTCCTTCCTGCTGCTCTGGGCACCAGGGAGATGATGTTCCAGGGTCTGCAAAGCCTCAGGTTTCCTGAGTGCTTTCCTTCACAGCTTGGTACCTGGTGACCTTGAACAGCAGCTGCTGTCATTGGACAGTGTTTTTCTTTGGTCAAGGATAAAATATATAAATTATTTATTCTCAACCAGGCCACAGTTTGGTGCAAACTTGCTAAATAAACTCTTGCTGAAGGAGTCAGAGCTTCAGGAATGGTTTTGCTTGGATTTGCCCTCTTGTTAGTGGTGTCTGAGTTAGTTCCATGAGCTGTGAGCGGGCTAAATCCAGCCTGCATGCCAGGGATTGCTCGTCAGGCAGCCTGGATGCTCTAATATGGAAGGAAGTCAGATCCTAAACCTGGACTTGGAGTGAGGATGCCCAGCCCTTCTCCAGCAGGGAGATGAGGAGGCTATTTGGGGCTGTTACCATGCACTTGTGATGAGTTACTTCTCTAAAATGTGCAATATCTGTGCTGGGCTCCCAGCTGTGTAAATGTTTTAGGGTGTGCTCAGCAGAATTGTTTCCTCTCACACACTTTCCTGAACTGCTCCAGCATGAATCCTCTGAGCATGTCAAACAACGGAACTCTCTAGGGTCTAGGATGGGTACAATTTTTCATTTTTAATGAAGTTTGTGATTAATATTCCTGGCTCTTTTCTGTCTCACCCACCCCCACTTCTACCAGGGATCTAACCTAGACTGTCTGTGAGCCTCCTACAAGTGATTGGGGCTGCGAAAACACTCCCCCGCTCTGTCTGTTCACTTCCATTCTGCTTTGTGTTGTACCCACTTGTGCATTTTTAGACTACAAGGCACAGAAATTCAGTTAATCACCAGGCTAATGCACGTTGTGAGAAGCACCACCAAGTTCATTTACCCCAGGGACTGAGAGCTGGCTCCTCATGGAGCAAGTCACCTGCAGCTAAACATAGATCCAAACAGCATTTAGGACAAATGTTGTGGGATAAATAAGTTGTGTGGGGTTTGCATCCCTTGGAGAGGATGAAATGGAGGTTTCTTTAAAGTCTTGAATGAAAGAAATCTCCCATTCAAACCAAAAATACATTTTGCAGGGTTCTCATAATTTGTTTTGAAAAGATGAGGCACCTTTACAGTTTCTCCTCATTAACACAGGAGCTTCATCACAGTTGCCAAGAGTTTTGCCTGAGTAACTGCTTCATCAGTAAAAGCTTTTTGAAAATTCCCTCTCTTCCCTCCCACCAATATGGTGTTTTTCCAGGACATTTTCTTATTTCTTTGCTTCTGCTTCCTCTTTCAGGTGGTTCTGACAAACCAAATGACAACAAGGATTGGACAAACCCAGTCCACGTTGGTACCTGCTTTAGGTAAGAGTTTATCTTTGTGTTGAAAATTGATATAGGACTTCCTTTCCTTTGGTTTTATGTACAAAGAAAAATCATCCCAAAAATGTACCTGGGAGGAGTAATCCTGTAGCAGGAATGTGGTGAGGAAGAGGTTAAATCACTAAAAAAGAACCCAGCTTAATGGTTTCATACCCCAAACTAAGCTGCAATTTCCTAAATTCCCTGAGAACCATTCACTGCCTCTCCCAAACAGTTTAAATTGTTTATTTTCCCATTACCCTTGAACATGTTCCATTAATTATTTGCAAAGGCATTTCATATTTGCTGCATCACTGGAATTCTCTGCAGTTATGATGTAGAGGGAAGTTCTATGTGGGATCCTCAGGCACAGCCTGCCCTGAGCCAGGTTAAAGAGTTTTTTTTCTAGCTGCTCAATTTTGCCCTGTAATGAGCAGATACCTCATCCAGGCCTTTCTGCTGCAGTCACAGGGGAAAATAAAACAGTTCTGAAGTGGAGATTTCTACAAATTAAGGAAAGGTTCAGCATTTAAATCTTATTTCAGGCTGTAGCTTTGCATTATTTTATGATTCACTTAAAGGGCACAAATTCTTCAGCTTCTGTGAGCTAAGTAATAATTCCCTTGTTCTGGAGAGGAGGGAGAAGGGGACAGTACAAAGGCAAAGATGTTCCCAGAGTCTGTACAGGCACCAAACCATTTGGCACAGATGTAGAGTAAAATGAATAAACACAGCCCATCTCCTGCAGGAATGTGAAGAACGTGGAATTTGGAGCTGTGCAGGCAGACCCAGCTCGCAGGATCTGACCCTTTTTGTCAGTTTTGCCTCTTGCTCTCTGATGGATTATTTTTGGCAGCCTTTCTTGCTACAAACTCAATTAAAGCTAATAGAGTCTGTCTTTTTTTCACTGGCCAGCATTGTTTGGGAGATGTTGTGTTTACTGAGTCATGGGGACAGTAAAGAATGTGAAGACATTCAGGGGAGGTTATAATTCACAGATATCCTGCATTGCCTTGTGCATATTTTCTTTCACAAACAATTAATTTGACATGACCTCCCGTGGAGCTGACTGTGACTCTCCCCAGTGTGTGTGACCAAAGCATTGTTAAACTGAGTAGTGTGAACTCTTCCAAAAATGCAGTTTGGTACCAGCTGGTAAAATATTTAACCAAGTGGTTTTGATGCCCTGCTCTGAAGAGATGGTATTTCAAAAGTCTCATCATAAAGGCCTAAAGAGCCTCCCACACCATGGTTTGGTGGAGCCAAAGGAACTGTTGAGGGAAGGGTCAGCAGCAAATCCCCAAGTAAAATCAATCAATCCTATTGCCTCCACTAAATAGGGTTTTTTTCCCCCATTGATTGGTAAGCCTGAAAAACAGCTTTTTCATGAAAGCAATAATCTCTAAACTCTTATTCAGCTCCTGTGCAGAAGGGAAGATCTTAATTGGGAGGGGAGGAGAAAAGAAAAAAGCACAGATGCTGCAAGGTATTAAGTCAAGAGCTTTATGAAGGGGACAGCTTTCTTTCCCACTAGTGATAGCTAAGCTGGGTGTTCCTAAACATTTCTACTAAATATATTTAGAAAGGAGGTCAAATATTAATCTACAGGCAGTTCAACTCAGAAATATCTCATTTTACAGTAGCATTTTTCACTCATATTCAATGCAGTTGGAAACGTGCTGGTGTGGAATTTGTAGCCATTGTAAAATGTGTTTTGATCTCTGCCTCAGAGCCATATCTGAGAGCCAAAATCTTTAATCTCAACTCAGATGTAGTGGAGCAAGGTCTAGCAAGATGCCTAGAGGGTCTAGGTCTTCATTACAGTGGGATCATTTTTTTCCTTCTCTGTGCTCTAATAAATACCAGAGCACAGGGGGCACGAGGGGCTGGGGGTGTGGTGGAGACCAGGGAGGGATGGACAGGAAAGAGCAGGTAGACAGGGGAGACTTGACTGCTTTAAAGTGCAATCCATCTTTAGATGGCTGACAGGGATAAACAGAGGAAAAAGCACCCAATAAAGCTGTCTGTACATTGATTTGTGGTCAGGTGGGAGCTGAAACAAGTGACTGTGCCCCTGAATCAGGATAACAATCCAAACTTCCTTCTCTCTTTTCACCACACTTCCCTGCTCCTTGCTTTTGGTTGTGTTATTTTGCATTTTGCTGTCAGAAGCAGAAGACTGCTTCAGGGGCCCTTAATACTTTAATAATCATTGACTTTCTCCCAAAGCTGCTATCCCAAAGGGAGTGATGTTTGCTCATAATTATGCCTGAGAGACAGAATATTGCAGTTCTGAAGTAGGATTTAGACCTCCTCACCAGACTTCTTCAGTAGTAATTAGACAAATCTCTTCTTCAAGCTGCCTCTGTTTTCAAGATTTGTCTAGTACCTGTCCTTTATTAGGCGTCCATAACATTTTTCTACAAATATGGAAGTATTGCATCAAGATTTCTATAAAACACACTGACTACAGAGGTTATTTCTTGTCTCAGTGTATTTGTTGTGCAATCCTTGCAAGTATGAAAAAGATGTGATGCATCACTGCACAAAGGATATGTTTTGTTTTAATCATGGGGGGTTTTTGAAGATTAATTTCATTTCAGCTTGCTGACAGTGGTGGTGGTATAAGAGATAATGATCTGTCATTTTGTGTCCCTCAGGAGAAAGCTGGGGACACGCTGCCACCGTCCGTTTAATCTTTCACTGGGACAACAGTCAGAGGTGAGTGAAAATGTGAGGAAAATCCATGTAATGACAAGTGTGGCATTGGAGAATCTTTCAGACTGAAGCACGGGTTTGAATTTGACTCCTTGCCTTGCTCTGGTTGGTTGTAGCCACTATAATATTTTCAGGTAGAATTTTTTTGCTTCAGTGTTTTCATCCCCTGTCAGTCCAAAGCCAGAGATGCCAAGGAAGGCATTAAAACCACCTAGACAGTGACCCTCAGGACAGGCTGCTGACCCTGAGCTTCAGGGGCAGCCACGGGACCCTTCTGCTTTGGAATGCAGGAGGATCCTGGAGAGCTGTGCAATTCCAGGTTCCAGTGACCTGCAGAGAGGCAGAAGGGGCTGCATTGATGGCCAGCACAGGGCTGAGCTGTGGAGGGTGGGTTGAACCCTTCTAAAAACAATGTGAAATTCTGTCTGTTGCAATGAGATCTCCTCTGTTTCCTGGTTCTCCTTTCCCCTCTTTGCATTGCAAGGTCATTTCTCTTTCCTGGTCAGTTAAATTTGTCCTGTGTATAATATCACCATGCAGCAGCTTGAGATTAAGGAGCTGTGCTGCAATTCCCTAATCTGCTGCAAACAGTGAGCAAAAATGCTGCAGGAATGTTGTTGTGCAGAGTTTTGCTTGTTGAATTTGAAAGAAAAATGCGGTGACACTTTCTTGGGGAGTTTTGTTTTTAAATTCTAAGTTTGAAGGCAATGCAGAATGATTACAGCAGGCTGTTTAATTTGGAATTAAATTAACATCACTGATTAGTTAACAGTCTTTTTAGGACAAGTTGCATCAACATAATGATTGCAGTGAACAAAAGTTAATTTTATATATGAAAAGAACTTTTTTTCTTCTGCAACAGAGCTAGGAAGGCTGCAGATAGAAGTTCCAGAAAACAAGCCAAGGATAGACAAACATGGCTTATTTACTGATGTAAATCTGCAGCTAACATGGAGTGGAGCCTGCAGAAACAGCAATTCTGGATACAACTGTAAAAGCAGAAATAGCTCAATGCTGTCTTATTTTTGCAAAGGCTGCCTATAGCTGATGATCCATTGTGGTTTTGTTGTTTTTATATCAGGTTACTGAGGCACAAAGATCATTTGAGGATCCATTTGCCTTTTTTTTAAAAAAAATTTTAAATGTGCTTTGGCCAACTCTGGTACCTGTCTCCTCCTTTCTGTCTACTACTGAAAATGTCAGAGCTTAATTCTAAGGGTTCTCTTTGCTGGGAGGAAAGATCCTGTTGAGTCAGAGGCTCCAGCTGAGCTCTTGTGAAAGCCTGGCTTCTGCAGCTCCAGATTTGGGCAATTTTGTCAAGTATAACCCAGCATTTGAGTGTTCTGAGGAATTCCCTGTGTAGCTAACATGAAGTGGCAGTGTTCCTCAGGCTGTAATTACGTGCTCTCTAATAGAATGGCACCTCAGGGAGGAAAAAAAACCCCGAAAATAATTAACAGGATTTTTGGCAGGGTGTCTTGCTACAGAGAGCTGAACACTTTCTAGATTGGCTTATGTAAGTGTGAGTTTTGGGGAGGTGGGCACGGTGCAGACCAGCAGCCCTGGCAAGGGTTGAAAACCCCTTTGCTTTTGAGCTGCTTTGCAATTTTCTCTCTGTATTATGCAAGCATTTACTGTAGAACACAAATCAAGGTGTATTGCTTAGAGTCTAAATGCACCAAATCAGGGAAGTGTCAGAGGAGAAATGAAAGGGGAACTACTTTCTCAAGGTTATGCTGTGTGTCAGTGGCAAGGGCAGGCATAGAAATAGAACATCTTCTCCAGCCTCTGGGTTATATTGACAGGCTTGTGAAATCTCTGGAAAAAGCCTCCCTAGAAGTACTGGAATTCTTGAGGGTCTCTCCCAGCTTTGAGAAGTCAGTGAACAAATGATTAATGGAGTAGGGAAGAGTTGTGCTCAAAACCTTTTTTGTTTGCATTTTAAGAAAGTGACATTTGGATTTAATTCATAATGAATATTGTTCCAAAAATGTCATCAAATTCTGTGATGAAACAAGGCTAATTAATCATTCACTCTTTTTAGTAGGTCTAGATTGTGTTTGAGCTGACAGGTCATGTAAGGATGAGAATCCACAGTTTGAATGACCTATATGAAAATACATCCATAAGAATTCCACTGGTACTGTAGGAAAACTTGGGTCTGGTCACTGGGCTATTTGGAATTTTTATTACTCTATTAATTAATCATAATTACCTGGGGTTTCTTTTACCAGGTTGGCCACATTGTACAAATCACCGAGTCAGAAGGAGTCCACCATAGCCTATCACATCACAGTGAGTATTCCTTTGGGGATGGAGATTCACAGATGGGAGCACATTGTCAGCTGTAAAGGAATTTTCAGACAAATCTGAGAATGGTCTTTGCTTTTTTAGTGTTGCTTTTCAGCTGCCTTCTGAAGGGAACCAGTAATACTGGGATATCTCCAGATTTAGGGGTAATTTGCACCTTTTCTCTTTAGAAAAGTGACCCAGCATTTTTTCCTCTCAGAGTTAAAATACGTTTGATTTCCAGATCAAACTTCCAGGCAGCCTGTCCCCACTCGTTCTGCTGCTAGTGCTGCTTATTTTATCTGCCCTTGGTGTTAACTTTTGGCCTAAGTGCAATTACCAAGAACCATCTGAGCCTTCGTTTTGGGAGACCTGAACTGTTTTCTCCCTGGTCAGGTAGGGTGCTGTTTCTCAGGTGGTTCTTTGCATCTGTTCCAGCTGAGTTCATCTTTTTAGGATCAGGATGACCAGAATTCAACCCAGTATTCCAGAGGCCTCACCAGTGCTTTGTTCCATAGGTGTTTCCCCATCTCTGCTTTATGTGTGGTATCAACCATATTGTGTTTATCCTACACTGACCCTACACCAGCCAATATACACAGAGTTTTCTCTTCTGCCACTACCATGTAAGGAGCTTCCAGCTTATGGCTGGAGTCCTTATTCATCCCTAGTTAAATCCTGTGATTATTTCCTATTGTGGAGTGCTTAGATACATATAAATGAGAAGAGATGCTGTCTAAGCTGTATTTAGGTTTGAAAAGACAGCTCCACTCAACTCTTATATCCTCGAACGTCAGATCCATAGGTACAACTCCGTAACTATTTGCTACGTGTCCTCATGGAAACACGTTGCCATAGCATTTTCTGCAGATTTTAATGCTGCCATCAGATGAGATCCTCAAACTTTCAAAGAGAAATCAGATTTTTTTTTTTCCCCCTCCACTCCTGAATGTATTCACCTGGACAGAAGAAATATTGCAAATATATACTTTTATAAAGATTGGAAGGGGAAGTGGGATTGCATCCCAAGGTTGTTTGGATCATGTGATGTGAGTCCTTTTTTCTCCAGCTGACAAACAGATGGATTTTATCTCAGACAGTTTAATTGCCTTTTTCTTTCACTTTTATAAGCACCATAAAACACCTATGCTCTCTTCTGTGTGAATGCACACAATCTTGAAATAGAGTTGAGAGTGAATCCTAATCAAAGATTAGTTAAAATTTAAGATTATCCCTGTGTTTTTTCCCTTAATCCTGATGAATTGCTTCAGCAGATGATTTCTTAAGTAAAAAATGTATTATCCCCATCTCTTTCATGAAATTCAGGTCTGAGAACAGTCTGCTGTTACCATTTCTCATTCCATAGTTAAATTGGAAGATGTCAATACATCCAGTGTTTCCAAGTCAGATTTGTGTATAACCAGCATACAAAAAAAATATTTAAAAACCAAAAAATAAATTCCTTAGGACTTAGAAATGTTCAAATGAGGTGCTTTGGTACCATTGGCAAAGTGGCTGCTCAGTGCCCATGAGCTGATGAAATGTGTAAATTCATGACTGAGCTGTGGGGTTTTTTTATCCCTGTCCTTTCCAGCACACTGGCATCAGTCACCACTCTGAGGGGGCTGTGGAACTCCTCTCCCATGAAATCCTTTCTTCCACAGGCTGATAAGGATTCATTCTTAAATGCAGAGTATAGAAATGGAAATTGATTTATGCACAAGGGAGTAAGCTCAGCTGATTCACCTGAATTTCCCAGGAATGTGACCTGATTATTTCGTAGTGAAAGACAGAGACCCAGGATCTAAATTCCAGGGAGGAATTGTGTTTCCCTGAGCTGTGGAGGGTCTGCCAGGCCAGCAGTGGGAACGCTGCTCAGGTAACAAACCCATCTACCCTTGCCAGTTGGGCTGCAGAGGATGTAAATCCAGAGGACATTAAGGAACAATTCAAAATGACAGAAGTCTGGGCTTTGTCCTTGGTTCCAGCAGCCACCTCCTCACCATCTAAAACCCACTCCCAAACCTCACAAATATACACAAAATTCTTGTGTTTTCAAGGTGCCTGCCTGTAACCAAGTACAAGACAACCATCCTGGGCAGTCTACTTTATGTTCTGGCCCTTATAACCCTTGGAATGCTTTCACTGGGAGTCAGCATTCTGGATTAAGTGGATAGTTGGCTACAGATCCACCTTTGTGCCTCAGGGAAATGGCAGAGATTAGATGCAGCGAAACATTAAACTTGAAGATTCCCCATTATGCTCTTTAGAATAACACTTGAGTTGCTTATAAATAGCAGAGGGGCTGCACAGATCCTGCCCTTGTGGCACCTCTTGCTGTTTGTTCCTTTAAAAAGCCCGGGTTGGGTGAGGTGAGGCTTTCAGAAATAGAAATACAGGAAGGGGAGACTTAAACAAGACATTTTGCTCGGGTTTGGGATTGATCTTGGTGTGGGACACACTGGCATTTGGGAAGAGTCATCTGATGGTAATTCTGCCTGCTTTTTTCACACTGCACCAACCCAAAATGTCAGCATTCCTGAAATGCTCTTGTCCCCACATTGTCTCTACCTGAGCGTTTTGGATCAGCAAAGCAATTTTGTGTTCTGATTAATGCCTTTTCCTCTCTAAGTCTGCACTGAGAGTCTTCACTGAGCTGTCAGCAGTGCTCTCTGCACAGCATTTGTATGGAGATGGGAATTCAGACAGTTGCAGGCTTCACACAACATCTCATCATCTCCATCTGCATCCATGACATGTTTAACTAACTGACTTCGAGGCCTTTCATATTTTAAAATGGTTAAAAATTAAATTGTGAGTTACAGTAACAGAAAATATGAGTGGTACTAGGCCAGCTAGAACACTTCAAGCACTCTCCTGAGTAGCAGCATGTAGTTTTCACTTCTACATTTAGTTTTTGGCAGTCAAAGGTTTTCATCCTATTGTGTCCCATAAATTACTATGCTGGAACAGTCTTTGCAGTCTAGAGGCAGATTCAGCTCTGCTGTTCTCTTACAATGTCTCATTGATGTTTTCAGTTCATTAAGTAGGTACATGGAACAAAAATATCCTAGGTTGTAGAAATTCACAGTTTTGTTTCTGAAAATGACTGAGGCAATTAATCCAGTCATCTCCTTGCTTCTGTGGGAGCTGATGGATTTGTCTTTTGATTTATTTAAATAGGCAACATAAGTTAATTTACAGAGAAGCAGTTTTTCATAGCCATAGGGGTGATAAACAGTAAAATGAAAGTGATAGCCTGGTTGGTGAAAATAAAATACCTTTAAAAAACAAAACGAGGCACATGTGTTGTAAAGTTTGCAGTGCTGAGCTTAACCTGGTCTATAAACATAAATGGCAGCATCATCTCTCATTCTGATCTTCTGGGAACTGGTTACTCATGCTTTCTATCCCTATAAGCCTTAGCTCATGATTTTCCTTCCATCTTCCAGTCCCATGGCTTCCGAGATGTGCAGCCTCCAGCTGTCACTCACAGTGCAGAGGGGACTGAGATGAACCCTCGGAAACGGCCACGGACAGGGGAGGGGAAGCAGCAGTGATTCCAAAGTGGAATGTTAAAAACCTGTGGGAGAGCAGTGGCAGAGTGGATGTGCAGCCAAAGGCAGCCTGAGAGACTTTCAACTTCAGTTCCTGCTCTGGACTTTATTTTAATATTAAGACTGCAACCTGCAAGTTTCTGTGGCACAAAATTCCTTTGTGTATGGCATAATTGTACTTCTATAATAAAAATCTATGTTTTCTATAACAAGTGGCTTCAGCTTTGGCATTGTTTTTTTTTTTTTGTTTGTTTGGGTTTTTTTTTGGGGGAGGGGGGCTACAACTCCATCTTTTCACACTGGGTAAAAAGACAATGAAATGAGAGCCTCCAGCACAGCACATTTAATGACAGACATGTGGATCAGTCATCTGGCTTTGTGTGTACCTGAATTTTAAGGAGGTGGATGCAGCACTGTGCTCACCACAGGCTCAGAGCAGGACACAGGCAGTGGATGCTGGAAGAGAAATGCAGCTTTCAGTGCTACACCAGAGTGGGGCTTTAGCCCTCACCTGCTGCAAAGTCCTTGGTCAAGGACAATCAAAGCTCTGCTTTGAACTTCTCATTTATCCTGTAGTGGCAACAACAGAGATGAAAGACTGGATCTGAAGGACAAAGGATTTAATCCAGCACGATAATTTTATGTTCCTGTCTCAGTAAGTGGGAATATTTTACCATGACTCAGGCTTGAACCAAACTGCTGCATAGCTCTGACTTCCATGTTCTTCATTTCATTTCAGGCTGTAATCAGGATCTCTTTTGTTCGTGGCTGTAATAAAAAGGAAACCCAGACTTAGGCACCAGCAATATCAGCAGCTCCAGAATCTAAACCCAGAGAATGAATGTACTCTGAAAGCACAGCAGCTTTTTGTCCTCTTTTTATTAAGAGAAAACAAATCGAGGAGATTATTAGAGGAGAAGAAAGGTGCTGCACTGCAAAATAGTAATTACTTCAATTATGAGAAGTGTTTGTACACATGCACAGAGATGACCCCTTTTGGCAGAGCACTCGGTAACGTTAGAGCTGAGGAAACTCAGCCAGCAGCTAAATGGAGAATTCAAGTTGTGGGAGTCACTATCTTAAATTTTTAATTTAGTATACACTAAACTGACTTTGCCTTGAAACAAAATTCAGTGCTGAATCTGAGTCATAAAATCTCTCTATTCAAAAAAGGCTGCAAAAAAAAAAAAAAAAGGCAGTGTTTTTTGCATCATTATAGGGTTTAAATAAAAATTACATAATAAAGTATTAAAGGGAGAAGTATTGAGTTGCCATGCAGCAAACCGGGCTGTGTCAAAATTTAAAAACTGTGAGTCAGGGAGAAGCTCTGAAGCAAGCAGCATGACATAAGGGAAGGGAGGCAGCGGGATCTGTGACTCAGACAAACATTTCAATGCAGGAGACACAGGCAAACAAAAGGATCCTACCGCATGTGATGTCAGCAAGCAAACGCTCCCGTTTGGGAATAAAGGCTTCCTACGTATTGCAGTGCGGGAGGAGGGGGGAGCTGGCACCGAGCTCTTGCCTACGTAGCCACAAGGAAAACCATCCATTAGGAATGTTGGAGCAATATTTTCAGGAGCTCTCCTGGATCCTGGTGATAGCTGCTATCTAAGGGGTTTGGTAATTATGGAAAAATCCATTTCTCTCAATGCATTGTGCTGGGATTTAACACCCTCCCCACGTCCTTCCATGTGTGAGCAGAGTAACAGTGTGGCTCCCATATACTATTAATTTCAGCTGACTGTGGTTTTAATTTTGTTTGTAGTAGAGTAGCATCCAAAAGCCCCAGCTGAGATGCTGATCCTGTTATAACAAGATAAATGGTTTTGGCTGAGTAAATGTTAGAGCTTCCAGTGTTATGGGCATCATTATTCAAATAAAAAAGATGCACAGTTACTGGTTAACAGTGGGAGCTACAAAATGTCCAGAGGAAACATTGGAGGCTCTCTATGCTGAGATTTTTAAATTTTTCTCTCTTTTTTTCCTATTGAAGCTATTATAAAAATCAGTTCTGCAGACCAGAACTGAGAGAAGGATCTGTTGGCGGAGACAAAATTAGATTAAATGAGCCAGATTTCGTTCTCATCTGCTGGAGACAAGGAAGCTGTTCCAGGCTCAGAATTGCAGAGAAAGAAAAAATTTGACCGTTGCCTCACCAGTAAATCTTCCATGGCAAGTTGATTTTTTTCCATGTGTGCCTGGAATTCTCATGCATGTCACAGCATCAGTGCCCAACAGCGAGGGGCAGAAGAGAATTTTATTATTGCACAAAAAGTAAGATTCTAAGTAGCCAACCTCATGGCACTGCATCAAAAAGAAAATGGGTTGTTTGATTTGCTGCTTAAGTCCCAGTTTGCTGAAAGCCAAGGGCTTTAACTGTCATGCTGAGTTTGAAATGATTCCATTTTGTGGGGACGACATTTACTTGCGGTGGAGGAACTTATTTTGTCACCACAACAAGAGTCCAGATCCCACCACAGGCCTTGGCAACAGGCAAACACTGTGGTCACAGGAGAATTCTCAAGCCCTGAGTCCTGCTTCAAAACTCTTTCATTTGGACAGGGAAAATAACAATTTGTTTATTCCTGATTTGATGTGTTCTGCACCTTTTCCATTATGAAATACTGAGGAACCAGCTAGCCTCTAAGTAGAGTAAATATAAGAAAACGTGGAGAAGAAATAGCTTAACTGGAGGTACAAAGGTGTAGCCAAGGTTCAAGGTAGGAAATCGGTCTCCTATTGAAGTCAATCACAAAGTGATTGATTCGTGTGGAAAGGAGATTTGGCCACTAACCTGAGTGTTGAGTACAGAGCTGAGAAAAGTACATTTAAAATATAACAACCATTTTCCTGTTGAATTTCAGTTACTGTTCCTTTACTTACTTTACAGGGGGACTAAATTTAGAATCAGATTTATTCTCAGGTATTTCATGGATTAACAACAAAGGTGAAATCCTTACTACCTGCTTTTTGAACTCCACCCTTTTTCCTGAACAAAAGAAGATAGGAAAGTTGGAAGGATAAGTGATTGTGCTCCAGCTTCTCAAAAGAGACTGTCTTTACCATGCTCAGGATAATAATTCTTTAGAAAGGCACATTAAGATGTGTTGTACTGGTTAATTCTATGTGAAATATATGTGGTAAAGTTTGAAGTATGGTTTGATGCTTTCTTATCCTTGAAGGAAATGGAATAAACAGAGCGCCGACATGGCACTAACACAAATATTACAGCAGAGCACAGAAGGGAAATAACAGCTTTTTAAAAGGATGAGACCCAGGGAGGTCAGTCTGTGTTCCCAAAGCAGCTCAAGCACAAGGGCCCTGCTAAGAGCTCGCCCAGGGAGCCTGGCTGCAGGGGAATGTGGCGCTGGCACTGTCTGGGAGCAGCCCGGCCAGCCCTCCTCCGCAGCAGCCCCTCGGCTCCAGGAACCAGGGCCAGCTGCTACCTGCTCCGGGCTTCCCTCTGCCTGCTCCCCAGCCTGGGCACTCAGTGTCTCGTGGCTCCTGGCCATGCACTCATTTGGGATGATTAGGGTCAGGGGAGTTGGCTTCCCTTGGCTGGAGCAAGATGCCTGCATTAATGTTCTATCCTGAAGAATGAAATCACCGGGAACTGGCCCCTTTCCCAGTACTGAATTTCACCCACAAATGCACCCACTGTTAAACTGTCAGCTCCTGTCTTGCTTCCCACAAGCAAGAAATATTCCTTCAATATCCACTATCTATTAGAGAGCCTAAGCTCTACACATTTTTAATTCTATCTATTGAAATAATAAATGGCATTAAAACCAATAGTTCCATCATTACACAAGTAGTAAAAATGTTAGATGATGTGCCAAAGGAATGCATAGAAAAGTGTGTATTTTACTAAGTCATCCTTCAAGAATTATAGCTAATTCTGCTCACTTTATTACAAGAATTACTTGCCATTGATTTAAACAGAGCCAAAGAAGCATTGGGATATTAAAAAAAAATAAATCACATTTCAGTTTCAAACAATGAGAATGGGGAATGTTTAAAATATTTTATAACATATATAGGACAGTAAAAAAGAAACTCTACAGACCCCAACAAATGGTTCTAATTGGATCTGGGTGTATTTCTCAAAGGCCACAAATATGCTGTTCGACTCAGTTTGCATTATTTTGGGGGCTTAAATTTCTGACACATATCCTTCTAATACTCTTAATTTATTTAGCGTGAACCACTGCAAATTTAGCAACACAGTTACAACTACACTCACTCAGTAATTCTTTTTGTATCATATATGTTACTAAATTAAAATGTTTTGGGCTAAAGAACAAGTTGAGTCCTTAGCAAGAAAATAATGCCTATAAAGTGCAGCATGTCAATATGAGACTGTAACACTTCTTTCTACTAGATAAGCTTACTGCTTACTACGCTTTTGATAGTAAATGTGTTATGTCACATAAATCTAGCTGTCTAAAGTCATTCACTCATTAATTTGTGAAATGAACACAAGTTTCTGTGGCTAAATCGTAGGGTTTGAGACTGTGGAAAGAAGTTAGAATCAGCTGCATCAGTGGGATTTGAGGGGGACACTAATTCAAACCACACCCTTTCCTAAACAGGGGTTTGAATGGAAGGCCGAAAATGGAATTTTCCTTTGGGATGGGACTGGAAATTTCCATGACAGCTGGAAGTGGGATTCAGGCCTGAAATCCCGTGTTTTGCAAAGGATGGGATATTTCAGAATAATCTTTGACTATTAATCTGGAAAAGCTGACTTGACCTGAAAAACTTTGAAGAAAAATAGTAAGAGAAAGAAAAAGAGAGAAGAACTTTGGTGTTTAGGAACACCCCAATACAGTATTTATTATGGTGAAGGAGTCAGTAAAATTGTGGTGACAGAAGTTACTCAGCTTTTTAAAGCTGCAGTTGAACAGACTGAACCTAAGAAAATTAACTGGGGCTTGATGGATGTTGACTCTGTCAACAAGAGTCTTCTTGCTGTATTCCTTACAAATTCTTGCTTTAATCTTAAGCAACTGGAATTATTAAAACTGAACATAGCTTCTAAAATTAATTCAGGTTTACTGCAAAAGCCCTACTTTTTAAAGAAAGAAGCCCTACTTTGAAGAGGCATTTACCATTGGATTTTTCCTATTAAACTCATTTGTATGGTATCAGATCATATATCACAGGTATGTTGAGTATTGTCAAAGCACTCTTCATGACCCTACATGTCTTCTGTTTGTCAGCCCACAGGAATCACTTCCAAAGGTGACAAAGAATTAAAAAGCACTTCTTTTTGCCCACCATACAATTCAGGCCACCACCCCAAGGCCTGTTCAAACCCTGCTTATTTCTCAACAGCAAATGAGAAAGAGGAAGGCATTGTTTTAAGGCTAAATTAAAACAGATTTCTTCCAAAACAATACTGTAAAATGTTCTTTTTTCAAACAAAAAGCAACATGATTAAGCTGAAATGGATACAAACACCCATGTTTCCTTCTCACATCAAATCCAAACCTCATTCTCCATATGATTTGCAATGGTACCAGACTCATATGTTGTGAATTCTGAGTTTATTCCATCCACCTTCCCTCATCCCATGGGAACCATCCACCCGGCTGCTACCCAGTGATATCCAGAGTGTAGCCAGGCACTCTAAATTTAGCTCCCAGAGTTCCTGAACACTCCAAACATTTCGTAACAGCACTGAGCACACGCTCTGAGGGATCAGTGGGTAGCACATTGTGCTTAGAGCTTCCTTTTCTGGGCAGCACTGAGGAGCAGGGTGGCTCCTGCTGGGGGAATTGCCCACCCCAGTGGCCCCACAGAGAGCAGGGCCAGCAGGTTCCTCCTGCCTGGCTCAGCCACACCACCCACAGCGACCGTATGCTCCACTTCCCAGCTTAATGGGAATGGTTTTCCACCTTCCCCTCCCAGAAACCAACGTCAGCGTGGCTGGGAGCCATCAGCTCTCTATTTAATATCAGAGCAAAACAATCCCGACTTGACCGTAGTGCCAAAAGTTGACAAAGTGTCCTGAGTGTGGAGTTCTACTCTATTTCATTTTAATTAGTGTCTTCTGCCACGAGACAAATGATGAAAAGCACATGGGGACTGCCAAGATGAATCAAGGACATCTGGTAACTTTAACATTTCAACAAGAAACGGAGTAGGTATTACTCCTAGATTCTCTTCTGTGCTGTTTGAAACAACTAAAAAGTACATAGAATTAACAAAAATTTTAGAGAAAGGCTGCCTAAATGCTTTTGAATCTCTTCTTAGATAGTTTTAATTGCTGTTTGTCATACAATATGAAGCTGATCTTGCATCTTGTTGAATTAGCTGTTACTTCCCTAAGACATTGTTATAATAGGAATTTTTATAATTCAGATCATATTATGCCAAGGTTATCTGGATTACAGTTTCTTAGAAACTCCAACTGCCTCTGGATTCCTAGTGAAAAACAACTAATCATGAAGTTAAAACTGCTTTGTGATACTTGCATTGATATGCATCCTCCCGGGGCTTGTGACTCACTGATGATGCAGAACACACAAACATAAAAAAAAAAAACCAAACCAAAATCCAGCAATGACATCGTCAGCTGCAACTGGGAGCTCTCTGCTCAAAAAGAACTGCAATGTTTCTTACCCTTCAGTATTTCTTACCCTTCAAACCTACCTGGCACCCCTAAATAAACAAGTGTTAGACTGAAAATAAAGAAATGGTATAAAGAAAAATATTGCTTAGAGATAACCTTGCAGGAGAAGCAATGTGATTTTCTGTCACTGTCAGCTGTGAAAGACCAAGACTAACTGTGGCAATCACATTTTTACCTCTCAGGGCTTTTACATATTCGCAAGATTGCAATATGATCGGCCAATGCAGGTTGCAGGAAATATTCTAAAATTAGTTTGGCTCTAAAATAATTCACCAAATAGAAGACAGATTTACAGGAGCACCTGACATGCAGAGGTAATTACTACAATGCAGAGAACAACAGGTTTCAGCAAGATACTGTCCTTGTTACAATACATAAAAATTTGAGGATCTTTTTTCATATGAGGCTCGTGATTTGACCATTTTTCAAGGTATATCTGACATTAAGGATATCGTTCCCTCCCATGTGTACAAGCTATTTTAAATGTGTGGCAATTAGACCTGTTCATTATTGGTATTTATGGACCTGATAGCTCTGAAAATAGCTTCCAGTAGCAATGAATAAAACAAGCCAAAATGCCTTTCACAAATGAAAGACATTTATTAGACAGCAAGAGAATATTCAGTAGAGTTTGTCTCCCACTGACGGGTTATCTTTTAAGTTTTGGTTGGAGCAGCATCTTCAGCTTCTCACAAGTTCTCCTTTGCCAGAACATGGAATGTGTAGATACTGCATAATATGTAATTTATCATAGGATCATGGAATGGTTTGGGTTGGAAGGGACCTTAAAGATCATCTATTCCAACTCCTGCCATGGGCA
This sequence comes from Aphelocoma coerulescens, assembly GCF_041296385.1. NCBI lineage: Eukaryota > Metazoa > Chordata > Aves > Passeriformes > Corvidae > Aphelocoma > Aphelocoma coerulescens. The sequence goes on from NC_091032.1 coordinate 8,273,707, forward strand.
GGGACACCTTCCACTGAACCTGGGTGTTCAGCGCTCCATCCAACCTGGCCTTGGACACTTCCAGGGATGGGGCACCCACAGCTTCTTCGGACAACGTGTGCCGAGGCCTCCCCACCCTCACAGCGAAGAAGTCCTTACGAACACCTGAACTAAACCTACCCTCCTCCTTTCTCATGGCCAGTTCCCCTCACGCAAACACGCTCCGATGTCAAACCCGCTCTCCGAGGCTGCTCCTGGCCCCGGCCCGGGCCGCGGCTTGGCGGGACAGCGGCGTCCCCTCACGGCGGGGTGAGCCCGGGCCGCCCCCCGCTGCCGCCCCGGCCCCGCGCACCCTCCGGCAGCCGCGGAGGCGCCGACGGCGACGGCGGAAGCTCCAGGGAAGCCCCGAAGGAGGCAGGGATTAGGTAACAGGCGATGTGCGCTCAGGTTTCCTCCGGGTTCCTGTGAGGAACCTACGCGTCTGGCTGCCTTCGCATGACTCATCACAGCGGCGCGGCTGCCGCCGCTCCCGCTCCCCCGCCAGCGCCGCGGCCCGAGCCGCCCCCTCGGGCGGCCGCCAGACCCCGCCGGGCCCCCCTCAGCGCCGCGCGCGCTCCCGACGCCCGGGCGGCCCCCCCCCCCCCGCCCGCACCCCCCGCGGCGTGCGCGGCCCCGCGGGCTGGGCTCGGGAGCGCGCGCGCAGGCGGCGGGCGGGAGGGAGGAGGAGGAGGAGGAGGAGGAGGAGGCGGCGGCGGCGGCGGACAGGGAGCTCTCTGCGGGCGCAGTGCTGATCCGCCGGCGGGCGGCCGGGAATGCGAAGCGATGGCTGCGGGCGGCTCGGGCAGCGGCGGCGGCGGCAGCGCGGAGGAGAAGACCTACCGCCGCTTCCTCGAGCTGTTCCTGGGCGAGTTCCGCGGGCCCTTCGGGGCAGAGCCGGAGCCCGAGCCGGAGCCCGAGTCGGAGCCGGCGGCCCCCTCGCCCGCTGCCGAAGCCGCGGGCGACGCTGACGAGGAGCCCGGGGCAGAGGGAGAAGCGGGAGCGGCCGCCGAGGCGGAGGAGGGAGAAGGACGCGAGGGCGAGGGCGACGCCGGCGACCCTCAGCCTCCCGCCCCGCCGCCGCCGCCCCCGCCGCTGCCCTCGCTGCCCCGGCCGCTCTCGGAGTACATCACGGAGGAGGAGGTGGAAGGCGAGTGCCTGGACCTCTGCCTGCAGCAGCTCTACAAGTAGTGAGTGCCGGGCTGAGGGGAGCGGGGCAGGGCGCGGGGCTGAGGGACCCCCGCGTGTGGGGCTGAGGGGACCCCCGCGTGTGGGGCTGAGGGGACCCTCCTGTGTGGGGCTGAGGGGACCCTCCTGTGTGGGGCTGAGGGACTCTCCAATGTGGGGCTCAGGGGACCCCCCCCAGTATGGGGCTGAGGGAGGGAAGAGAGGACAGGGGGGATCCCCGAGGCAAAAGAGTTCAGGACTTCGGTGGTGCGGAGCAGCCCGGGGTCACAGCGTCCTGCTCTGTGCGGCTGCCCCTGCCCCAAAGAATCCTCTGCTCGGTGCTTTCTCCTTCCCTCTGGCCGGGACAGGCGAAGGGAAGAGACAAGGGAAAGCCACGAGCATCCATCTGGAGAGCAGCTTGGTGGGGAGGGAGAGCGGTGGGGGAAATGTCTCACGCTCTGGTGCCAAAGCGGGGGGGGGGGGGGGGTTGCCTGTGGTTGATTGTGCTGGGGCTTGAAATTGAAATGTTCCCCCTGTGAGGTTTGTAAATGGGGAAACCTCTGCCAAGAATGGAAAAGAAGGGGCAAGAAAAGAGAGGTGGTCCACCACCCTCACCCTTCCAAAAAGCCACCGCACATGGAGAAAACCACACCGTGTGTTCACGGAGCGGGGAGAAAAGAGGAGCAGAAAACCTTGGGAGAGAGCTATCCATAATCATGGGGATTTTTCTGCCGTCAGCTGGGGAAAGCCGGCTATACTCGGTTCTGTACGGAGGCAGTTTCCAGATCTGTGCTTTCTAAAGGCTGGTGCATAAAGAGGAAACAGATGGGATCTATTCCCAGTGTGGAAAGTCTGTGGACTGAAACCTAAAGATCAGTTACCAGTGCCTTGTATTGTGCTCAGCTCCGGCTTTGAAGGCTCGAAATAGAAACGGTTGTTAGTGGCGATTCTTTAGGAACCTTTTTAAACTGATGCCACAGGAGGAGACAAATGAAGCTGTGAAAATCTGCACAGCACACCGGGGAGCTTTTCTGCCATTGAGCCGGTAATTGTAATGAGAGGTGTTACTCAGTCGCAGAAATAAATAAATAAAGAGCGAAAAGAACCGGGTTTTACAACTGCATGGTCTGTTTCTATCCAGTTCTCATCTGCCCTCTGCGTTTGTGGACGGTAGGGACAACACAATGATAGCTGCAGAGGACAAAGCTCTCCTATTCACACATGCTCGCCCTGCCACCTTTGGAAAGTCTCTGGAATACAGCAGCACATTCATAGGATGTGGTAGGGAGCAGAGAGGCAAGTCCCTTCTACCTATTTAGGACGTGTTTTGTTGGGTTATTTTTAAACAGGCTTGTGAAATCCAAAGTCACGTTAGTGGGAATAAAGTTTTAGACGTGGAGCAGATTATTTGAAAGTATTATTTGAAGTATACCTATGAAATGAACTGGAATTCCTCCCCCATCCCTTGTCTCTGCCTGTCCCCATACTCCAGATTCCCCAGTTTCTGAAGCTCGTATTCATGGCTGAAATTAATAAGCAAAAAATAAAAGAGACATTTTGAGAGGGTTCTTTTTATAGAGACAGCTCATGCCAGGTTGTGGTTCTTTGGGTCGTTTCAGCCTTCAGTATTAATCTTTGGATGGCCACTGAATGAAGCATCCCTTGGCTTTGTTTGTGGTGAAATCAATGCAGGCTCCCTTCTCTAGGCAAAAACCAAGGTCCACCTCAAAATTGAGGGAGCAGGGGATCATGTTGTAAGAAAATAGTTTCTTATTTAATAGTATTATAAGACAAATTGAACAACTGCTAAGACAGAGCTAAACTGAAATAGCTTTTTCTTGAATGATGGTGGAATCTGAGGTAAGTGCAAATATGCAAAAGTATTCTTCAGGTAAGGTACTGTATTTTTAGTTCACTCTCCAGTCGCCAGAGAAACTTAAAATGTGATAAGACTATAAAAGAGGCAACAGCAGAATGTTTTCACCCTTTACAGCCAAGGGTTCAACTGGTCAGATGCTTCCAGAGGTGGGAAACTTCATGCATACAAGTAAAGCTGCTCTTGTGCCAAACAGCTGTGATAGTGTTAAAAAAAAATTTAAAAAAATTAAAAAGCGCATTAAAACTCATGTAAAAGGGAATATTTCCTTGGTTTGTCATTAGCAGGAGAGACTCTGTTCTGAAGGCATGTTTGCTGCAACTATATATTAGTCAAATGACTGGTTTGCATTCTATGTAGCATGAGGATAAAACCCATTGCTGTGAAAAATCCAACAGCTGTTTTTCAGCTATTTTAAGCACAGGGCTTTAGATCTTTTTGAGGAAAGTAAGACCATCTCAGAAATGAGAACATATTGCTAATCATGACAAAATATAATGGGTTTCTGCCACTGTGTAGATCAGTATCAAAGAGTTCTTATTTATGAGATTTTCCTGCCCTTTTCTAAAAGACTCATGTTCCCCTTTGAGGTTTCCAGTTCCTGTTATTTTTTCCTAGAGGCAACATATGCTTGGAAAATTAGATTAATGTAATCTTTGTATCTGTCTAAATGCCACAAAATGGGCACTGTGTTTTCTTAGTGACCCTCCACAGAATGAAACCCATCAATAGGAGGTGCATTAGATGGAGAAAATAGTCAAAAAGGGATTGCCTTGGAACCTTGGCTGATAACCACAAAATGAGCTTTCATTACCATGAGCATTCATATACCATGCTATTCAAGAGAAAAATATATAATTTACATGGTTTCTTTGTAGAAACAAACATACCAAGGCCTTAAAACTTTTAACTCTGAGACCTCATCACTTGCTCCTGCTGAATCAGGAGCAGACCTGATTTCTGACTCATTTTAAAGGAAGTTACTAACTCGATGTAACAAAGTTACATATCGTGTGCTCTTCTCTTCCTCCTGATACTTATATTAAATCTGATGCATTTAAAAATCTGGTTCTCGACAAGACCTCTGAAAAACAAGTCAGCAAAGTTGTGCTTGCCAAGAGAGGACACAGCCAGACTCTTACAAGTTGTGTCACCAGGAAGAACAAATTTGTCTTGCTGCTGTGCTTTTTTTCCTGTGCAAATGAAATACTTTTTAAAATTCAACTGCATATTCTTCTTGCTTTTCTTTTTCTCTTTTTTCCCCCCAAGCTTTGATGGGAATAGATATAGTTGGTATCGTTTCTAGATTCAGGTTTACTTACAGTGATTTTGGTGGTTCAACAGTTTTGCTTTCAAATGTTCACTTAGGAATTCCAATTTCATTTGAACAAGCTTAGGAAGTAGCCCTGCTTCTCCAGTGTTGAGTTTTCAGAAGATGGTAAGTAAAATAAAACTAAAATTTATTGTTATGTCATCTTAAGTGCTTAACTAAGTCCCTGATGACAACGTGATTATTTTGAGGATTGCAAAAATCTTGCTTTGACTTGGAACATGAAAAGAAAAACTTCTAAGCACTGCCTTTTTCGATTTCTTCACAGAATGCTGTGCAACATTCACAGAATACTTAGATTCCAATAAAATGCAGTATTTGAAGTGAGTTTTTTAATTGATCCTTTCTCTTAAAGAGAGAAGACATTTTTTGGTTATGGATTTCCCACAGTCTTACTATAAAAAGAAATCAAGAAAGGCAATGTAGGCTCACCCTTTTAACACTGGATTTATGTAAAATGTGAACACTAAATGAGAATGGAGGTTTTGCCCCTCAAATTGCAATTTTAAATTAAAGAAGACCTTCTCATGGTAATTTTCCATGAGCAGAAATCCTTTTATTTATAAAGTAAGCTCTTGAAAACTGTTCTTCCTGCTGTCTCCATCTCTTGAGTGGAGAGATGGAATTCTCTCCCTTTAAAAAGCAGATACACGTGTTTTAATCTTGCTCTCTTAACCCCTATCATATGAAAGCTGTTGTCACTTTAAGTTGAAATTCATATATGGTGCTGGATTGGCTTTCTTAGCATCATATTAAATAGGCTGTGATATTTTACTCCTTCATAATTTGTCTTTTATAATCAATTCTATTGATTGCAATCTCAAAGCCCTTTTAAGAAATATAATTAACTACTTGCCATGTCTAATATTAATCACAGGGACCAACAAAAAAGACATTGCATCCTTTTTAACATAGTGCTTTTTTCATCATCTTTTGTGAGGTTTTACAATAGAAATGATAATGTTGGCCTGTGCCCACAATGAATGGCAGGAGTGGATACTGGGTGCACCTGGTTGGGGCATTTTCTATGGTTAATGAGATTGGATCGAGAACATTCAATTTAGACTCCATATTAGGAATATTTAGTCTAATCTAGGTTTGGATTAGATATTAGGAAGAAATTGTTCCCTGTGAGTGTGGGGAGGCCCTGGCACAGGTTGCCCAGAGAAGCTGTGGCTGCCCCTGGATCCCTGGAAGTGTCCCAGGCCAGGTTGGATGGGGCTTGGAGCAGCCTGGGACAGTGGAAGGTGTCCCTGCCATGGCAGGGGTGGCACTGGATAATCTTTAAGGTCCCTTCCAACCCAAACCAGTCTGGGATTTCCCATCCCCAGGTTGTAGCTGTGCTAACACCTCCCAGGAGCCCCTCCATGATTAGGAATCCCTTCCAGAGGGTGGTTGTTGAGCTGGCTGGGTATGGCTGAGAATGCTGACATCAGACCCAAGGGATTTTGGTGCTAGAAATCCGGTGTTTCTCTGTAAAGAAATCCTAAATCATCCCACAGGAGTGTGTGCAGAAACTCAAGAGCTTCAGTATTGCTGTTAGTGCGTTGTCACTCTCAAAAAGAACCCGTGTGCTGGATGCTGGTGATGTCATGGCAGACACATTTCATCCCCTCTAGCCTGGAAATCATTATAAAAAGAGGTGGTGTTTAGAAATAAACATTTCAAAACACAGCTAATTCTCTACACATTGAAGGATTCTTCTTGTTGTTTCTATTCAGCTCGTGCTCCCACGCTTTTAAAAATACTGAAGGAAATAAAATATTTTGATACTCATTTTAAAAAAAGGAATATCAGCTCAAATGAGCTATCCAAATTGCAGATTTACATTTAGTAATGGTTAACATATAAGGTGACATTTCAAAACTTTCTACTTAATGATTGAAAGGATGCTGAGTTTTTCAAGCATGAGGGTGACTATGCTTGGAAGTTGCTTTATATAGCATTAAAAAAATCATTCTTAGTGAACAGATTATGGAAATATATTCATTCCAGTGCTTTTATTTCAATGAACGTTGCTGGTAGTACAACACATTAAAGGGAATTAATGTTGTTAGGAGCTTTTCACACCAAGATTTTTTTTGACCCAAGAGCAATTTGCACAGTTTCTGCTCCTCCTAAGTGAGGCTGTTTGCTTTTGAGCACAAACTGACTGAAGAATTAGATCTGTGCTAACACATTCTTTTTCTGGACCTTACACAACCACTTTTGAAACAAAAATCTTATTGGCCATCGTGTGAAACTACTTTTGACTCTACCTTTTGGATGTGATGAGCTTCATTCCTCTGGAGAGTTTGTTTGGTAATTCTTTTTTGCACAAAACACTCTGCATAGAACATTTTTATCCTTAAAATCCCTCATTGTGATTGCCTTCAACAGTGGCAGAGTATTTCTCCACCTGTTCTTTGAAGAACTTAGTTGTGGTTCTTTTCATATGTGCCAGTTAAACTTTAAGGAGGTTAAACTTTCAGTTTGCTTTGCATTATGTGAGCAGAAGTTTCAGTGCCTTGGCTGCTGTGTCGGTGATGTTTGCTCTCATTCATTTTTGTTGTCTGGCTAAATTGCTTACATGATCACATTAAAAGCAAAAGCAACAGAGCATGCAGTACACAGGTAATGAGAATACTATTTATTACTATATTTGATACTCTGAAATATTCTCTGGCTGTTCCACACCATTTTCTTTCTTCCCATTCTTTGGTGCCTGCTCATTTTTGTTTTTTTTCCTTCTCGCTGTCTAGGAAAGACGTGAGAAATGGGATGAAATGGAGTTAGCAGTTTAAAACATTAGATGTTCTTTGAAGCATGCTGCAAGACTGTCTTATGCAATGCAATCACAATTATGTAATGCAAATTATTATAAAAATAAATGTATCCTGGACAATATGCATGTGTGACATGTTAGGAACCCATGACACCGCTAAATGGCCATTGCTATGTGTTGTAGTTTAGGGCCTCCTGTTTGGCTTGGCTGAAATCTCAATTACTAGCCAAATATTCCAGATTTTTGTTGTTATAACACGCTAGTGATTAGATAAAATGATTGCAGACTGTGGACTTGTTTTACAGAAACATTTCTGCCGTGCCTTTGTACTTCATTAGGAAGAAACAACATTACCCGCCTTTAATAAGACATTTCATAAAGAAGTAATCATCAGAGCCATAAATTAGGAGTGCGTGGGAAATAGCTGCCCTTGGGTACTTCTATAATTAATACAGAAGTTAAACAAGTTAACCAGATTGGAGGATTACCTCAGTTTATGTTTATATTGGATGGAAAACAGCTGAGGGCAAGTAATGATTGAGTAACTGAAGTAGCATTTGAAGCTGTGGTGCTGCTCACAGCTCTGAACTCTCTGTGCACTCTGAAGCTGGATGGGTTTTGGTGGCAGAGCAGGATTACAAAGTGGGTTGCTAAACTTTGATCACGGGAAAATGGGCTTGGGTGCACACAAACCTGAAGTGGGAAACTGTAATTACAAGAAAATGAATGTTTGATTAATTGGGTAAAATTGTGGGTAGCTCCTTCATTTTCTCAGAGGATGTGATTTTGAAGCTATTTTTGCTGGCCTTTGATGATCCAGTAAAGCCTGTTAAATTGTACATATCAATTTTTCCAGTTTATTTTCTTCTGCTCTTCATTTACAGTGAAGAATTTGAGTACTTTCTCTCGTTTGAGAATATGATTTTTTCATAGGCGCTGTACTTCCATCACGGTGTAACTAAAAATAGAAGCAGCGTGTAAAAATAGGCCCTTGGCATTTTAACTTCTTGGCACTGTCTCAAGGGCTGTTCCTTTCACCTCAGGCTACGACCTTCTTACTGAGGTTCAGAGAGCTGAAATGAACGTGGTGAGTTGTTCCTCGTTAGTGTTACAAACACGGTGCTCTGCATGTTAGATTAATTAGCTGCCAGAATGATTCTGTTCCTTTCAGTCCTAACTCAAAGTTCTGCAAGGCTGAAACCCCCATGCTCTAGTTGAGAATTCAACACATTTTTGTTGTTTTCTTTTTCTCAACAAAATCAATATTAAAAATAAGGTGTTTGGTTTGTTGGTTTGTAATAGATCACCTGAAAATCCAGGGAAACATTCAGTTCCTATTGGAACCTCTGGGCCCAGCTGACAACAGTGATAAATTATCTAAAATTCCAAACTGCATAAAAAGTAGGATTTTGGTAAGTTATAAACTAATGGTACACAACATGACATATATTTTAAACTAAGGCTTTTCCAAGCTTTTCCTATAACTGGTGTCATTCTGTTTGTCATCTCGTTGTGTTTAAGGCAAATATGATTGAATTAATGTATTTCTTTATAAAGGTCCCTGTCTAAAAAGAGTTTATGCTCTCAGCTCTCTTATTACCACTTTCTTCTGAAAAGCTGGGTAAAAACCTAAATGTTTGGTAATGAGAAGTCAGAAGTTCAATATTTCTGGTGATTAGAGCAACAGTCCTGTTTGGGACAGATGCACTTCATGCTTGCAGAACATGGGGGTGTTGGGTTGTTCTTGGTTCTGCTTTCTCACTGAAGTTTGCTCCTCAGAGAGTGAGGGATCTACCTGGTGTAACATGAACTTCATGTCTCCTCTTCTTGGCACTCCGAAAAATTCAGATTCTAAAATATACAAAGTACCAGATTTTAGCAGAAAATGAATTGATCCAAAGCTGAAATGAATTGTTGGTCAAAGTGCCCCCAGTAGAAATGAGCATTGATAAAACAGAAGTGTGAGCTTTTAACCTTTTACCTCAGAGGTACAAACTGTGTAAATCAATGGAAATAATTATCTTCTATATAAACAGAGAGTGAGAGTTATCACTGTGTAAAACTGGTGCAATTCCCGCTGGGGTGAGTGGGGAAATGCAGCTGCAGGTTCTGGGGATGTGTGTCCAGGCTGGAGAGGAGCCAAGCCTGCATTAAGTAACTGCTCCCCTTCCCCAGTGCATTGCTCAGCTGAGAACCAATTTGAAATGCTTTAAACTTTCCTCATTGCTGCCAACCTCTCTCAGTTTGGCTGATTAGGAAGGACCCAAGTGATCATACAGGATGCTTCAAATCTCACTAATTACATTGTATACTAATTTTAGAGAAGCATTTTTGGCTTTTAGATACTTTTGGTTTAGCGCCCCACAATTCACATTCACATTGTTTTCCTAAGTGCTGATGCTGTCCATGACATGCAATAAAGTCATCTCCAAAAACGTGAGCCAAGCCACAAAGTTCTAAATCTGGCTCTGGGGATTAGAGAAAAAATAGTTTATCCTACAAAGTTACTAAATAACCTAAAAATATTTCTCTCCTCCCCCAAATTTTACACACTTCCTGTGTCTTGGGAGATGGAAGTAGAAAGGTTTGTCAACAGAGAGTATATAGAGTAGAATACAATAAGTCTGAAAAATACTTCTTTAATTCATCCTAGTTGAAAATTCAGTGCAGAACGCAATGAACTCTAAATATTTAGGTTATCATTCTTTAAAAAAGCTGTTCTGCCATTTCTGGTAATGTAATTTTATATTAAATAGCTTTAAAAAACCAATTACAAGATATATTTTTATATATTAGAAAATATATGGTTTACTTAATAAAAAGCTAGTTTTGCATTAAGATAGTAGAAACTATTCAATTTAATTTATTGTCCTCTGAAAACTGATGAAGTTGTGCAATTCCTGTTTCCATGCTCTGTCTGTGCATCTTAACAGGAATAAACCCCTAAAATATTAAATCTGGAATTTACACCTTGTGGGGACAGTATTATTTTTTAGTTTTCTGAAACAGAGATAACAAAGAACATCTGTTGAGGAAGTACAGAAAGAAAAAGGAAAGCACTTTGAGGAAGTCTGCTTTATGTTTGTAAAGACATGAAAGCCAGCTCATCAAGGTAGTGTGAAATAATAAAACAGAAAGAGGAAGAAAGAGTTAAATAATACCACAGACCTGACCCACCCATTCGTTCCTTAGAATCACTGTCAGTGTGTGAAAGGGGTTTGCAAAACAGAGAAACTCCTCAATTTCTTTATCATGGCCAAGTTCCTGAGCTGAAGTTGGTTACCCAGGGCTGTGTTTGTACTTTGACATCACTGTGAGGTACCGGGGCTGTGCTGTTATTTTAATTTGGAGAAGGATCTGGTGCTTTCTCATGCTCTTGCTTTCATGGGGTTTGCTATTAATATCCTGCTACCAGCTCCAGATGCTTTTCAGGGAGCTGTTTTAGGCTGCACTCTAAGGTTTTTTGGAAAGACTGATAAAATAATTCAACTGTCTCCTTTCAGTGGTGTACGAGGTATGACAGTGTTCTTTTTGCCTGTGGCTGTCTGGCAGATAGAACAGAAAACATTCAGAGGTGTTAAACCCTGGTAGTGATCCTGGTAGCAACAATAAACCTGGGAAGTTCCAGGAAAATGCCAAGCTACACAGTGTGTGTGTAAGTTAATCCACATTGTTTGCATGTCAAGGACTTCCAAGTTATGTCAAAGGAAGTTTGGGCTAAATAAAAAGGCACAGGATATGACCCTCAAAAATTGCTGCTTTTAAATCCAAGAATAAACTAACACATCCTCCAGTTTCATAAAGCCTTATGTCTCAGAACTGAGTTAATTAATTTACTCTATATTTATCCTTTATTTTAAGGAAGATGATTTGTTTTACTTTTCTAGGAAAAAGGAAGGATAAATACATAAAGCAGGGCAGGAGGTTGGAAAAATTTATAGGGGAAAAAAAAAAAAAAAGAGCAAGTCAGTTTTGGTTTAAAAGTAAACATTCAAAAATTCTTCTCCACTTAAGAAAATCCTTTTAATTCTTGATCTTTTCTTCCCACCCTCTTCCTGTTCCATGATAAAGTTTTCATGTCTTTCTGTAGTTATAAATTAAATGATAATTATATTGTGCTGCTGCTACAAATATTAATCCAGTTGGGAGTCTTGTTTGACAAGTGCTTTCCTCATGCCTCTAGAAAAGTCCCAAATAAAAATGGCATTAAAAAATGCCTTAAAAATTCCTACAACCAGAATGTGCAAAAGAAAAGGTGAGTTAGAAAGTGCTGCCAAACTAAGTAATCACTGTATCACAACTTAGCTCAAAATGATACAACTGATGTAAATTTAAAATAATTGAGAAGAAACTCTGGTGTTGGGTTTGCTTCTGAAAAATGTACTTCGAAGTATTTTAGACTTTTACTCTGCAATCAAAGAGCTTGGAAACTTGCCTTTAAAAAAGAACAGTCTGAAATGTCAGTGGGGTTGTTTTCCAACAGACATGGCAGTCACCAATTAATACTTCAAGAAGAAAGGGGCAGAGTGAGAAAATGTAATAGACACAGTGTCAACTGAAAATAATTTTTAAAATAAAATTGTGAGAGTAATTAGACTTGAAACGTTGGATCAGCTCAGACAATTAAAAGGAATTGTCAGGATGATCACTTCAGCTACCTGCCAGCTCCTCACCAAACAGGCTGTGTTTAAACCTCCCAGTAAAACACTGATTGCTCTAATCACCCAATCAGTTCCAGTTAAAGGCTGGACAGCTGAAATCGATACAAACTACAGCACTTCTCCCTCTGCAAGGTGAAAAATTGGATATTCTGTTTGATTCCTTGGGGAAAGCTGCACCTTTTTCCCAACCATACTCCTTTACTTAGTCAATGATGTAGCTGTAGTGCAACAGCTGAAATATCGTAACTATGGATTTGTAGAGTTGTTATCTTCCTTAAGTTTCACCATTCTCTTTTGCCAGAGTTAAGTGTTTCTTGTGTGACAAAGGAAGTCTGACAAGGTAAACAGATGGTCCAAATTATCTTGTTCATTCAGTGTTTCTGTGGTCTAAGCAGCTATAGGTGCTTTTAGATTTCCAGGAGTAGCTTGAAAAGATAAATCTATCGCTCTCTACCAGTTCCTATTGTTGTTTTATACATGGGAAATAAGAATTTCTCATATTTTGGAAATCTCATAACAAACAGAAGGACATTGACATGGCAAGTTACCCCTGAATGTGCTTAGACCAGTTGCTTACCCCTGATGAACTTAGACCAGTTCGGATGGGATTGGTCATTTGTTCTTTCTGATATCTTAGAGGAGTTGGTAATTATTAATTTGTTCTTCCTCCTTTGTAAGAGATCTGGTTCTCTGCTTGTTGCTGGCAGAACTGAAGTGTGGAATGATGTGTTGACTTAATATCAAGATAAGGAATTTGCAGTATTAAGTATATTTATATAGTATATACTCTATATAGTATAGTATATTAAGTATATTTGTAACTCCCCCAATTCCATTTTCCTTTTACAGGATATCCAACATATCCTGTAAAAGAAAACATTCCACAAGTATTATTCTTCTCCACAGATTCATCTGTTCTTTTCCACCTCCTGGATCCAAAGATAGTTCACACATCTCTGTTGTGTGAACGCATTCAATTGTATGAGGACGATGCCTCTCTGTATTTGCTTGCAAAGGTTTATTATTCATTTGTTGTAACCATAATCTGAGGAAAACCAAAATACATGCATGATAAGGCAAGTATTTTTAAAACAGATACAAGGCTGATTAATTTTACTGACACTTTTACTGCTGCTTTCTGTGTGTAGTTATAAAACCACTGTAGTACTCTCTGTGAAAAGAGGAGAGACTACTACTGCGAGTATGAGTAGCAAATACAAGCTGCCAGTCTCACTTAGAGCAAGGGGAAGTGACATGATAAGGAAATTTTACACTGAAGTGTCTAAAATTGTTGCCCTCATCATAACACTGGTAGGAACAACAAACCAGGAAAGTTCACGAAAAATGGCAGCATAAACAAAGCACTTTGGGAAGTGTTGCCCTTGATATCAGGCTTGAAAATATCGTTCTGATTATTTTATCTCTCTAAAATATTGGCCATGGTGTTCAATAATAAGAAAAAAAGCACACAAATGCACAGCCCTGCTCCTGTCTGTAACAGCTTTAATCTGTAGCCAACAAGCTTTTCCATGAGCCACCAGTGAGATCAAATGAGTTTTCTTAGTTAAAAATAACCTGATTGGAAGCTTATTAAAAATATAGAATCGGTTAAATGATGCGTTGGTGTGTGTATGTGCAAGGTCTTGTGGTGGGGTTTTTGTTCTGAATTAAGAATGCAGGAGAATTGTGACGTTTTCCTCTCCATTGTGTCTCAGGGAATGCCGTGGGAACTGAAATAAGCTGACCATGCTCTAAGGTGATTTAGAGTAAAAGTGAGGGAGTAAAGAGTCAGAGGTGATGGCTTGGTCAAGATTTAGGCCTTAACACCAGCAAGGAACAGAACTCTCCCAATAAAGTGTATGAGGCCCCTTATGGAATGTCCATTTATGTAAAAAACAGTGATAATCAGTGGGATTCTAAATCCATTTACTTCACCAGATTTGCTCCTGTGATAACTCTGAGCTGTCATTTCCCTGTTCCTGAAAAATACCAAAACCTGAAGAATCCAATCTGGCTGGCACGTAATCCTAAATGGCCACATTGGATATGGATTCTGCCTATCAGTTCTCTCCCTGTTTGTCTGGATAAGTTTCATTCAAGCCCTATTGATCACAATTAAGGGTTGAAATTAGAAATTGACTTTCATTAGCTCAAGGCAAATTAATCTCAAGGCACTGGAGGAGGTTGTACTCACTTTCTGTTAGTGAAGTTGACAGTCAGGTTCAGCTGGAATCCAAAAGTGCAGTGGGAAGGCTGTATCCCAATATCTTAATGTGACAGCTACCAAGGGAATTACTTTCAGAAGCAGAAGAAGGGAAACTGGAAACACTGAGGGGGTGGATGCAGACAGATATGACAGGATTCTAAGAACCTGGGATTCCTGACAGCGTAGGCCTTCAGAGCCCACCCACTGAGCTTTGGCAGGTAATAATCTAGGCAATTATAATACACTTATTTTAAGAGAATCTGTTGAGATGTTTGATCCGAGATCTTCATTACACATACAGCAAGGCTTTTGCTGCTGGAGCTCTGTTATTTTCCCAATTATATTGAAGGCAAGAAGAGATTTCAGAATGGATTTCGTAATGGTGTAGCATCCAGTGAAGTGAGCACAAGTCTGACCACATTCTGCAGAGCCTATCATCGTGATATTCCTGTAGGAGAAAAATGTTCAGTCAACTTAGATGTGCTGCTCCTGAATGGAGCTGGCTGGGATCCTTGTGCTCTGCGTGTGGGTAATGATAATGCAAAAACCTGGCACGGGGAGGAATCACTGCAACTAAAGAGCTGAGCTTGAACCCCCCAACTGCAGTGTTTCTCCAGAAACTCCTCATCTCAACAGAGCAACCCTGTGCAAATGATGGGAATGAAATGTTTACAAATGGTGGAATTTGTGTTGTACTACTCAGCTCATTCCTCTGACACAAAGCCACTGGACAGCTTTGTCTTACAGCTCACCAGATTAAGCACAGGGCTGGATCTCTGTGTGTTCTTGCAGAAGCCTTCCATCTCACCCCCCCCCCCCCCCCCAGATCTTTGAATATATTCTGATTCTGGAATATAAAGCAGTGTGTATGTAATTGGGGAAAGAAATGGAATATATTTACTGGTGACAGGGGAGTTCAGGCTCTGGTGGGACAAATGGCAGCGCCTTTAATGAGCTTCACGGTGCAAGATTTAGTGGTATCGTGGAGGAATTCCTGTCAGAGTGGGGCTCTGATAGGACTTATCAAAGAGTACATGCTACTTATCTGTCTTAGGCAGGGAACTCTAACTCCCTTTAACTGTCAGCACATCTATAATCCTTCCAAGTCTGGAATTGTTGATAGAGTGCCAAATATCTTGGGTTATGGATTGCCAGAAAGAGGGAGATCTGTGTTTGTAATCTCAAACAAAGCAAATGCAGCTATTTAATGAAATTGTGCTGAGCTTTTAATATGCCATAATGTAAGCATGGTTTGTTGTGGGTTTTTTCAGTATTGTTGTGGAGATAAGACAGAGGGATTGGGATATAGAGAGATTTGGGGATTATAGCTACCTATCTACAGATAGATAGCATAGGCAAACCCAGCCATTTATGTTGTTATTTTTGCATGATGGAAGTCTTAATACACACACTGGAATGTTCTGGTCAATTAGTACCTTTGTGGCATTATGAACATGGTGTTAAAGGACACTGGAGATGAGACAATGTTGTAGCATTCAGCAATGAAAAAGTAACATCAAATAGGACAAAACAGCCTCATGCTGAATGGTGTAATCAGCAAGGAGGCAATTTTAATTCTAACTCTCCATGAATCAACATCTGTCTGCTTGCTGGCTTATCTTTAAAGGCATACACACACAGACGTGCGTGTACAGGCTCTGGAAAGAAATATATGTTAATTTAGGGCTGATTGAGGCTGTGGTTTCGCTCCTGAAACCCAAGTCCTCTGCTAAATCTCAGCACAATTTCTGCCAGCTGCAGTACCAGGGGTTAGCTCAGCGTTCCTGCTCCCCTTCCCCAGTCAGTGCTCATCTAAAATTTCACACCACTGGCACTTCTGCTGGTGATTTACGTGGTACTGACAGTGGCACATGAAGAGCCACAACAATGTCACCAATTCCTGACATCTCAGTTCCTTGCCAAGTGAGTAGAAGCTCATCACTTTCAGCTCTCTTGATGCAGCTCCCATTAACTTTGGAGGTTCTTATTGTGAGGGGCAGTGCACCTTCTGCCCTCACCCTGCTGGAAGATATGGCTGTTAACAAGAATAATTACAGCAGATGAGTAATTCTTGTTCCCTGATAAAAACAGAAAAACAAAACAGAAGGGTTATCAAGCACTGGCACAGGCTGCCCAGGGAAGTGGCTGAGTCACTGTCCCTGGAGGGATTTAAAAGCAATGTGGATGTGACACTTGGGGACATGGGTTAGTGGTGGCCTTGGCAGTGCTGGGGAACAGTTGGACTTAATCTTTAAAGTCTTTTCCAACCTAAATGATTCCATTACTTTTTTTTTTTCCTTCATCCTTAACAAAGCCCTTGGGCGAACAGCTCCTACAAGCCTACATTTTTCTTCATTTCCTTTTCAACTCAAGAGTAATAGCAGTTAAATCTAGTAAAATAAATGTTGATTGATGGAGTTTATTCATCATGCCAGGCTAATGAGGCATCATAAATATATTTGTGAATGTGTAAAATCCATTGGGGGCAATGGCTTCAGTTGGATAAAAAATGCAAATCTTATTGTTTCACTTGTCTTGGAGGGAGGAACCAGCTGAGCGTGTCACTGTTGATTCAGATTTTTTCAACCTTCACTGGTGCAAATGGGTTCTTTTTCAAAATTCTCCAGAGGAGAAACATGACAAAGCAAGCCTGTCTGGTTTTTGAGTTTATCCCCAGAGATGCAATCAAACAGCAGAATCAGATCCTGAATTTCAAGAAGGAAAATACATGAACATTTCCATTTTCCTTCTGCTGACATATTTTGTTTACAGAGTTGTGGCTGACAGGACTTCTGTGGCTCATCAGTGTCCTTGTTTCATTAACCCGTGTTTGCTGCAGAACTGGTTTCTGTTCTATAGGAAAAGAAAAGGGTTCCTATATATATACATATCATAGTGTATACTGATAGTAAACCAGGGATCTTGACATAAAAAAATCTGAAAATCTGCAGTTAGTGGTTAGAAAATGTCTGCCTGTATTTAGAAATGTTTGTCATAATACAGGAAATTACAAAGGCAATTGGTAGGCTGGAATTCCTTTCACGTGGGCTGCTCATTTGCATCCTAATGAGATACTTTCTCATTAGTCCAAGAAATGCAGGTCAAAGAACCCGGGCAAAATCTGGTAATTTTACTTCTTTGTATCCCTGTTCATCTCAGGAAATTTGGTTTGAGTGAGTGAATATGGACTGTCTGTTAATTATCAATATTATTTGTGCAGAGAGGAGCAAATTAACCTTTCCTTGCAAAAATACCTCACCACAGTATCAGTATGTTAAATCAGTGAAAGGTTTGTTATTTGTGTTGATATCTCACTGTGTTTGGCAAAGTTCAAGAGAATAATATTTCAATATCATATTCCTTTGGGGATGGTGATTGTGCTAGTTAAAATTTCCTGTAAATTGAAATGTTACTTTTAAGGTCATTATTCTTCATGCATAAGAATGGAAAGAACATGATGCATTTGTAATGGAACAGAGTATTGCTGTGGAAAATGTCAGGGTAAATTGTTCCTCTCGTGTACACAGAGGTACTGATGTCAAAGGTAAATGTTCTGCTATTAAATGGAATTTCTTTAGCTACAGAAAATGTTCCTAGACTCAACCATTGTCTTCTGAGGATCAGCTTGTCTGATCTGGGACTCAGCTCCGAGGGTCTGACACTCAGATTTATCATGAGTAGCAAAGCCAGAGCAAGTGGCAACATCCTGACTTGCCAGAGGAAATTTTCTTCCTCTCCTTCTTCCAGTCAGGTTTTTAATGACCCTTCTGTCCTGGGAGAAGTGTGCAGGTGTCCTCCTGGCCTGGCCATAGAACAAACAACTCCATGCAATAAACAAGGGAGGGCTCTTATACTGGATTTTAAGGTAGTTCAGGTGATCATTTTCCATTAGCCAAAACTGGGACTATATCCGAGTGGTTTGACCCTAATTTTCCTGAGATGTGACCATGGAACTGAGACATTTACACTGAATTGTGCTAAGTTCTGTGCTGACTGCCCTAGTTTGGCTTTGCCACCACAAATGGGCTGCATCCCATAACATTCCTGACTGGAAAAGGCCCATGGCATTCCTACCCACATTCCTGAGAGCTGGAGCCTGAACATGAATTATTGGACTGTGTGAAACACAGATTAAACCTGCAATTCATGTGATGGGGTGAGCACACTGGAGGGAAACTGCATTTTTAAGCTCTGAAAATGTTCTCACGACTTAGGTAAATCTTTGTCAGTCTGTCAAGTTTAAACATTAGCTCCTAGATCCCAAAACTTTTTTCTGCCAAATTCCAATTAACATTTTTTGAGGGGAAAGGTTGAATTTTGGGTTTGCCTTACAGAGGCATGCAAGAGCACAGAGCATATCCAGTATATTTACTTTTTAAACTGTATAAACTCTTAGTTCTGCCTCCAAGAGCAGATATTCTACTCCTTTCATGGTTTATTACTGCCTTCTGTGTACTTTTTGTTGTCTGTACTGGGAGGGGAAGTTGTAAGGAGAGAAGCTGGACTGAGATCCCAATCAGAGACAATATTCACGCAGGGTTTACAAAGTAGGATAACAACATCCCTGTTTCCAGTAACTGCCACCACTCTGTTGGCTTTATTTTCCTTTAGTGGAGTAAACTGCCTTTTTAATAGACCTATTCATTATAACTCAGAAGAATGCTTCTCCCAAGAGGCAATACTCTGTTCAGAGCCCACTGTTTTGTATGTGAATTTAGGATGGATGTTTCTTCCCCTCGTGCATCCCTTTACATTAATCTACAGTGTGATTTTCCTGCCGCTTTGTCACCCTCACCCAACAGCATGACATTGTTGCCACTAAGTTTATTCTACCCTGAGTAAATATTATATTAAGAACTGTCACTTAAGAGAAGGTGTGTATAGCACTGTTTAACTTTTAAATGCTTAACAGATCAAAATAATGAAAATAAATTGCTCCTGAGTTAAGTATAGGAGGAGGCCCATGAATTTTAAACAACTGGCCTCAGTTATCCTTCCTCCTGTGGTGCTTCCATTCAGATAATCCCGCAGCAAAGCACTTGGCCTAAAGATGTTCATATGCTGTGGTCTCTCCATGGAAACAGTCTTAAACCAGAGAAAACAATTCCATTTTTAAAAAGGCTGAATCTCCTTTCCAGTTGGCTCCTAAAATAACTTTGAGCTCAGCCTCACACGTGCTAACTGCAAGTTAACTCGGCAAAGGCTGAGGGACATTGTTAGAACCATTTTAAGGAAAAGTTGGGGACACTGCTGTGACAGTCACTTCAGCTGCCAGTGTGGCCTTAAAGAATGATCTGTTCCTTCACCACTGCATTTTAATGTGGCAGCCCTTTTGAAAAGCTGGGGATTATGAGCTTTCCTAAACTCATATTGTGGAATCCTGTCACCAGTTAACCATTTGCATCCTTTTCCAGAGGCAGAAAGTACAGTTCAGGTTCTTCCTTCGAGCTCTTTCAGCAGCTGAAGGTGAATGACCTTGTCTGTACTTCCCTGTTCTCTCCAGACAAACCCAAATTTTATCAAACACATAGGAAAGGGAAGGAATCAGCACTTTGGTTTAGTCATAATTAGCCTGAAAATTAAGCCAAACAGAGAGTTTCAGTATCTATTAGAATTAAATATGTATTGTAAGTTCCCTTGGAACTGATTCATTTTGCGTAATTTTCCCCTCCATAGCTCTTGCAGTAAATTTGCCTTAAGAGAAGGTTGTATTTAAGAAAACAACCCAAATTATTCTGACCATATGTCAGGGATACCCAGCGAAGTGTATTTTACAGAAATGACAGCTTTATCCAAAAGACATAAAAAAATCATTCTTGTTTTGGTGATTTTTGGCAGTGAGTGCTGTTGTGAACAACCTGGCTATGTGGCAATACACTGGTGCCACACAAAGCCCCCACTGTTCACAGGGTTGGGAACTGGGACAAAAAGATAAGTCAAGACTTTCCTGACTGGATGCCAAATCCTTTGTGAACTGTCTGAAATGCCCAGATTATGTTGATTCCTTATCACCAGGAGAAATAGCAAATGCTGTACAATTGCTTCACTCACGTTGCCAGGACATTACATCCTTTGGGTAAATTATGTATCCTTTTGGAATCCAAATTATTTTTATCCTAATTTTCAAGGTTCTATCTTATTTTAGTCAATTTGTTTCCTCTCTGTTGATGACCTGTGCTGTGCCAGCTTCCTGCAGGCTGATGTTCCCTTGTGCAGCCATCAGTCTGTTCACCTTTCAGACCCTCTGTGCCCATTATACCCTCTCTGATCTTTGATGATTCTGTTTTCCTCTCATCCTTTAGCTTTCTTCAAGATTAATGTTTCCATCAGCCTTCCACTGCTGACTCATTCCTGATCTCCTCACTGACCTGCTCCCACAAACTGTAATATGTCAACCTATGAAAATAATTTACTTGAGAGAAAGAATGACCAGGAAAATAGATGGATAATTAGATAATCTTATCATTTCTCTTGCTGTTCTGTGTCTGTCAGGTGTCCTCCCCATAAAGCTTAAAGCTACACCCTATTTTTACCTGTATTACTGCACATATCCAGCCATGGACCTACAGAACTGAGGCTTCATTTGCTCTGTTTTTTTGGAGATTATTATCCTTTGTTCACAAGCTGCACAGCTCCTTTCCTTCCTGACAATTCTGGACATTTTTCAAGTGTTTCTCATCCAAGAGTTTTCAAACTCATCATTCATCTCCATGACTATCCCTACTCACATGGATTAAATTTTGTCTTGAGTTATTTCTTAGCATGGGGAAAAATGGGATTCTGGAATTGATTGGTTTACCAAAGAAAACCTGTATTAAAGCTGAGCACAAGCCTGAGTTTTCTTAACTTCCTATCCTGGCTGCTATGCTTTCTTCCTATGCCAAGCTAAGACCTAGCAAATAAAATTCCAAAGAGTTTCTTGGGTTTGGTTACACAAATTTTAGCATCATTTTTGTCCTGGGGGAATATTGTCTCTCTGTTTACTCTGAGATACTTGGAATCTCTCAGGAAAATTAAATCATGTTGCTTCCTGTTTTTCTTCCTTGACTTCTTTTGTGTTTCCATAACCTGGGAGGGCTGGATAAATCTGGAAATGATTGTCAGCCTGAAGGACTTGTTGGACCTGGAATCAGAGAATTTGTGAAGAGTGAGCACTTCATGCTTTGGTTCTGTTGTTCAGGTGTCCTGGGGATCAAATTGGGCTGCAGTGATGCCAGCCTGCCTTCAGAGGTTTGATGGTGGCAAAGGGACTGCAGGATGAGGAAAGTAATTTATCTTCATTGAGGTTTTTTCAGTGGCTAGCAAGTGAAAACTTCCTCTGAGGAGCAGGGTGATATTGGGAGATGGAAGCCAGTATGTTCAGTTTTGGATGGCCACTGGAGCTGCTGCTGCAGCCATCTGGAAAGAGAGATTTCAAGTCTGCAGCAGGAGAATGAGCAGGAGATGAGGAGATAGAGAGACAGAGTGAGAACTGAGGCCCCAAAATGTCCTGCCGTGTCTCTACTCCTAAATACCCTGGCCTGTGAGTAGAGGAGGAGGTAAGAGGAAACCTCTACAGCTGGAGCTGCCCTTTGAATTGATATTTCACTTCCCAGGCCAGTGCTTTTCACATGCCCTAAAATTTAAAACAAATTGGAAATATTTCAGAACTGTGAGTATACACAGCCTAATCTGTTTAATTGCTGTCTGACAATATGAAATCAGTTCTGAATGTATACCATTCAGTAAAATAATAATTACCATAGCAACACACACTACATCTGAAACATAGCTCTTCCCTACAAAAACCCAGAAACAGAAAGCCTGAACTCTTCACACAGCTCTGAGAGCAATTAGTGAGGTTTCTTCTCCCCTTTCAAATCACTGTATTTGAAAGAGGCCGACAGATGTCGAAAGGTAAATAACAATCAAGTGTTGTTTCTTTACTTCATCCTTAATTAGGGGTAAATCAGTGCATTGTATCTTTCATGGCAGAGATTGTAACTAATTCTGTGCCCCAAAGAAATAAGTGCTGTAGGGACAGGATGGCAGCAGGACACCATCCTGGTGCTTCTCAAGTCCTGCTCCCACTTGACCCAAAGGAAAATACATTTTCTGGCACCATTTCCCCAGGTTCTTTGTTGCAATTATTCTGCTCCTGGCTCAGAACTGGCAGTGAAGGTGCCCACCAGGATGTTCAATGGGAATGTTTGTTACACATTAGAATTTGAAACTGTATTTCTGGAGATACAGTGGTTCAAATAGAGAGGTGACACTATTTTACTGGGGCACTTTTGTGTTCTTCAATATATAAAACCTTGGCTTTGTGTGTGTGGGTAGCTAAAGTAGATTGGAAAGCAGGGTGGCTTTCTGTGAGTATCCTCACAAAATGAGGTAAAATGCTTCAGTTTGAAAAATCATATGAATTTTCCTTCACCTGTTTTTTTCTTTTTCCCTGCAAAAAAAGACCCATTAGATCCTGCTAAGTTCCATGTTTCTATTTCTGAGTTTTACTAAAAGAGTATTAAGGAGTTTGACAGGATTTTGGAGCTAAAGGTGTGTGCAAGAGCACAGAATCAACAAACCAAAGTTAATACCAGTAATTGAGTGCAGTTCAGTCTTTTTCTGTAACTACAATGATAACACCTCTGTGAATATTGCTTGATTTTTATTTATTTATGTACAAATGTATGTGCATGAAGAGTTCAGTGATTTTCCTTAACTGGTACCATTACTGTCAGCACAGTTCAGATCCCTGAGTTCAGAGTTCCCAGCCACAAAATGACTTAAAAATTTGGTCTAAGAAAGAATAACCCCCCAGTCTGAGGTGTGTGATTTGTTCCCTTCTGTGGTTTAAAATGACAGAAGTGAGGATGAAGAGACTTTGCCCTGCAGGGAGTAAAAAGCTCCTGAGCTGGGTGAGTGATGGATGGCTGCAGTAAAAATGGTTTTCTTTCCAGAATGAATTTAGAAGTCACTGGGTCCATAATGTGAACTCTGTGGTCTGCTGCCCTTGGGGGATTTTTTTTTTTTGGTGTTTTATTTTGGTGAGGAAGAGAAACTGTTTTCAAAGATTAGCTAATTTAGAGAAGTGCTTATTGGATGTGTGCAGTTGATTTCCTGCCCATTATTCCATCAGCAGCAGTAATTGTTCAGTAGGTGCAGGCGGGATGTTTGGTGCTAAAACCACTGAGGATTCAATGACAATCTACCCCCTGAATATTTAGAATTGACGAGAAACCCTCTCTTGTCTTCTTGTTGATTTACATGTGCAGATGATCATTGCTACAAGTAAAAATCCATTTTTTTTCTTTCTCAAGCAGTGGAAAGGTGTTTTCAGTGCAGGCACCTCTGTCCTTCTGTAGAGAAAGGGCCACTTTTGGGTGCTCTTCCCTAAAGGATCCATCCTGATCCTGAACTGACAAGTTCCAGGATACCTGAGCAGTGCAGATTATCCAGATACATAAGAGCATTATGCCATTAGCAGGACTGATTTGTGCCATTTCACTGAGCATTCTACCTAATGGTAGAATGAGAATTTTGAAGCCAAAACTTGGTTATATCTGTGCACTTAATTACCATTCTTTTTTGATGCAACTTAGGATTGTGTCAGGAAATATATTTTAATTAACTTTTCATGTGCAAAGCACTATAGACTAATAGATAATGGAGATTTTTGCATTCTATTCTGCATATTCAGAATAGCTTTGTATAAAACAACCAATATTTCATAAGTCATTTATGTTCAGAGAACAGAATTATTTCTTTGGCTACCTGCTCAAAATGTATGAAATGCAAACACAAATGTGGGAGAGGAGCAGAGAACTATTTTTCTCCAGATAAATACAGAATCCTGTCCTTTCCCACCGCTCTATTGATTACTTAAAACAGAATGTCTGAAGTTTTCTGCTTTTTCAGCAAACTGCTTCTTTGTGGGTGTGAAAACAACACTTTGATAACTCCATCTGGTTTTTTTTATTCCTTGTCCTGTTTTTTATTTTGTTACAGTGGATTTCAGATTTCATATCTGTGTTTCTCTGGGGAAGAATTTGTAGTTTTCAGTTGCTTGGATGCACAGCATCAACAAAATCCTTTGGAAGGACTTTTTCCGGGAAGCAAGGACATGTTTATATTTGCAGTTGAAATTGCTTCTTTATTCACTTTTCTTTTTCCTAGCCTGTGCTTTCTGGGTTTCCATAACAACACCAAAACTCTTTCTATAGTGCATTAGTATTTTTTCAACAAAATACTTGGTTTGTTTCCCCTCTTTTCTCCTTTTATTTTTTTTTAATTCATCTCAAAATGAGCATAAATTGGAACCAACAGTGGGAGGAACTTCTTTTAGTAAGGAATTCGTAGGTCAGGATTGCTGCTGACTTCCTGTGATCAAATATGTTTTTTCCAGGGAACATGCCTGCAATCTTCACATTTTCCACTTTTTTTTTTTTCTATTATTCCATAGAAATATATCAGAGCAACCCAGCCTCCAGCCAGAGAGATCTGGGAAGAGCTTCCAGCACTTCTGGGAGCTCTGACAGGAGGGGATGGCTCAGGACAGACCTAGGAGGTTTAGGAACACTCTGGGCTCACTAAGTGGGATCCTTCCCAGTCAGAGTGGCCAGGCCTTGGAATCAGTGCTGGCCTTCACTGGATGCACCTTTTGGCAATGCTTTCTGATTAAAAAGGCTTAATTTTATTATTTTTAACCACTCTTGTCAGTTTGAAGGCATTAATTGAATTTTCCCAATGTGTTTATATCTCCAGAGAGATTATTTGTGACGTGAAGGATGGAACACTGAGAAATTTCATGGCTTTCCACTGATTTGTTTTTCCCCCCAAGCTATCCTCTGTTCTTTTTTCTGCTTTAAATTTCTTTAAACCGTAGATTTCTTATATAGCATTAAATTTATGTTGCAACTTTTGATTTCAGCTTGAGGATCACATAGTAATTGGGAACAGAGAGCAGTGTCATCTTGAAGTCACTAGGTTAGAATTTTTTCTTTGGTTTTGATATTAAATAATTCATCTGGAAAACCAGTAGTAAAGAGATTTGCTAATGCTGTGGTATTACTTTGATCCTTTTGTTTAAAGGTAACTTTTCAGAATTTCAGCACATGGGGGATCATTGTCACTCATGTGTTTTGAATGCTGGTGGTCTGGAAATGAGGAAAATTCAAGTGTTTTCTATCATGTTGAGGCTTAATTCAAGGTCAGTCACTGTTGGCAGCAATCCTCTCTCTGCAATTCAAACCCTCACAGGGAAGAATTCCTTCCCAATACCCATTCTAAACCTCTCTCTTCCTTTTCTAACATATATATCTTTTCTAATGTTTGTGCATAAGCTTTTAACTTTTAAAACATTCATAAAATCACCAAGAATATTAAACCAAAGGTATTTATAGTGCCTGAAAGAGTTTTGTATTTGTGGGTACAAATTCTAATGCCTGAGCAGATGGTAGCACCTGCAGGGTTACAGATGTTTGTATCCCTCTGTGCAAAACCCAAGTCCTGTTGTGTTTCTAAAGATTGATTGCTGAGAGTTTACTTCCAAAACCCATTGTAACAACCACAGTAAATATAAATAGTAGACAGGAAAGGCCACATTTTGGGAAGGTTATCCAAGATGATGTGTGTGGAGGTTACTACAAAGAAAGACCAGTTCATTTTCTCTGTGTTTTGCTCTCATTTTGTGTGTTAAAGCTGCAAACTACACTGTTAAAGTGTGAGTGTGTTGAAGTAATTTGCTTTACAGGATGTGTTAAAAGGTTTTGCTGCATATAGATCTTCTTTCACGTGGTGTTAAAATGTTTCTTTCAGTTCCTCAAAATTCAGTGTGGCTGTTGTTGAAGACTTCTCCACCAGGTTTTGGCTCTGATCACTATTCCTTACTCCATTTCATTTTCCACTTTCACTAGGTTCATTAAGTATCTCGAGATGAGGATTTAAAAGATGGGTTGGAGGTCACATCATCCTCACCAATTTGTAATTATGTCCCTATTATCTCTAAAATCAAGACTGATCTTATTAAGTAAGGAGATTTCCCTCCCACTCCCTTGGGCATGCTAACCTGATTAACACAAGGTCATTCTCCAATTCTTTAAGTTGCTTGAACTACTTGTTTTTTGCAATATCCTAACAAATAAGTTGCTTTCCACTCCGTGCCCATCCTGTCACATCCCTACACTTTGCTGGGTCTGTTGGCCTCATATTTTGAAGATCAACAGAACAATCAATTAATGAGTGGCCCTTCAGGTGAGCCTTCACATGGATCCTGAATCCTGGGACAGAATTTCTCT